>NC_081851.1:79550861-80150861 GCF_963259705.1 Myotis daubentonii
GAGCGGGGGCACTCGATAAATACCCCGGGTTGTGACATGCGGTTCCATGGAAGGAAAGGAAGAGAGCGAGGAAAACGCGCAGAACGTTCACCCGAACCCGGACCCTGTGGAAAGGTCGGGACCTGGGCAAAGGGGAGCGTCGTCGGCGCGAAGGCGTGAGGCGACAGGTGTCACTCCCCTCGGAGGCCGGGTTTCCGCACGCGTGGACGTCACCACGTACATCTAGTCGCCGCCCTAAACTCCACAGAACCCAACAATGGAGGCTGTCAGAGGGAAGTTCCTCTGAGTGAGACCCGTTTGCCGAGGCAGGAACGCGGCCCGTTCTGTGTTCAGGGAAAGCTCATCACCGTCCTGTTGTTCGTGATCACGGGAGATACGACGTATGTTTCCATCTCAGATCCTTTGAGTCTGTGTGACCACCACTGACTAACCCACCGTGTTCGGAACTGGAACGCCCGGCGTTCCGTGTCCTGCCAGCCGCGCCTCCAAGCTGGGGTTGCGGGTGAGCTCCTCCGCTGAGGGAGCGCATTGATTTCCAGTGTCTCCTTCATCGGATGAAAGACGGGCGCCGTGAGCCACCATCAGTATCATCACCGTCATCACCGTCACCACCACCACCACCACCACCACCACCACCACCACCACCACCACGACCACCACCACCACCATCACTATCATCACCACCACCACCACCATCACCACCACCACCAACATCACCACCACCACCATCACCACCACCACCACCACCACCATTACCACCACCACCACCGTCACCACCACCACCACCACCACCATTACCACCACCTCCACCTCCACCACCACCACCATCACCATCACCACCACCATCACCACCACCATCACCACCACCATCACCACCACCATCACCATCACCACCACCATCACCATCACCATCACCATCACCACCACCACCACCACCATCACCACCACCACCACCACCACCACCACCACCTCCACCACCACCACCACCACCTCCACCACCATTACCACCACCTCCACCTCCACCACCACCACCATTACCACCACCTCCACCTCCACCACCACCACCATTACCACCACCACCACCACCATTACCACCACCACCACCACCATCACCATCATTACCACCACCACCACCATCACCATCACCACCACCACCACCACCTACACCACCACCTCCACCACCACCACCACCACCTCCACCACCATTACCACCACCTCCACCTCCACCACCACCACCATAACCACCACCACCACCTCCACCACCACCACCATTACCACCACCTCCACCTCCACCACCACCACCATTACCACCACCACCACCACCATTACCACCTCCACCACCACCACCATCACCATCACCACCACCATCACCACCACCATCACCATCAACACCACCACCACCATCACCACCACCATCACCACCACCATTACCACCACCACCACCACCACCACCACCACCACCACCATCACCATCACCACCCCATCATTACCACCACCACCATTACCACCATCATTACCACCACCACCACCACCATCACCACCACCCCATCATCACCACCACCATCACCACCACCCCATCATCACCATCACCACCACCATCACCATCACCACCGCCACCACCACCACCACCACCATCACCATCACCACCACCACCACCACCCCATCATCACCTCCACCACCACCACCGCCATTACCATCACCACCACCACCATCACCATCATTACCATGACCATCATCACCATCACCCTGTTTGTAATGAATCCCTTGCGACTCCCCAGCCTCATCCGCAGCGGGAATTAGTGAGCGCAGCCAACCCGTGGGACCTCGGGAAGCGGGTGGGAGAGGGAAACCCAGGCGGCGGCAGCACACCTTCAAACTCCCTGGCAGGCATCCAATCGGCTCCCCGCGCCTCCCGGGGACACGCGCACATGAATATTTCAAGGGTTTCGGGCTGCCATTGATTTTTGGCCCAGCATCCAGCCGGTTAATTTAATGCGACGCAAAAACACAGGGAGCGGGGCAAAGCCCACGCCTCCACGCAGGAAGGAGGGGCCCGGGGCCGCGATTTGAGGGAAACGCAGCCCGATCCCGTCTTAGTTCTGGGGGGGGGGCACCTCACTTGTAAGGTGTTAACGTCAGAAACATTCACACTGTAAAGAATTCCTGTGCAATTATTTGAGCCAAACCGTCGACCATCGCCGGGAAGCAGGACCTCAATGGATTCAGGGAGAACGTAGAAAACCACTTCCCTCCCGTGGTTTCTTTCTCGTGGGCGCCCAGGCTCCCACGTGACGGAGGTTCTGACGAGTGTAACAGTGGGGTTGGCATGAGTGGGTGGGCTAGAAACCACCTCGAAAGGACAAACTCGAGCACCGCCGATGTGCCTGCGGGTGGTGGCTGCTCGCTGCTGCTGGAGGAAGAGCCGCCCTTTCCCGGGAGGGGTCTGCGCCCGCTGAGCAGGCATCGCGCCCTCGGGCAGGAGCCGCCCTGCCCACCTGCACCCCTTCCCCCCGGTCCACGCCCCCTCCCAGCTGCTGGCTCGCCCGTGGCTTCCCTCCAGGTTGCCGTATTTGGCGTGGAGTTGGGTGCTGGTGCCCCAGGGCGGGGAGGGGAGCGGGCACCTGGATCCTTGTCAGCTGCCGGGCGCCCGTGGCCACCCCAGCACCCTTTTCTGTAATCCCCCCCCCCCCCGAGGATATTTCCCAGTGACTCTCAGGGAGAGTGGAAGGGAGAGGGAAAGACAGAGACAAACATCCATGTGAGAGAAACCCATGGACTGGCTGCCTCCTGCACGCACCGACCAGGAGGAGCCTGCCGCCGAGGTCCGTGCCCTTGGCCGGAATCAAACCGCGACCCTCGGGTCCGCAGGCCGGCGCTCTATCCACTGATCCACACGGGCCAGGGCCCATCACGTTTCTACAGTAAAACCTGTTGGAGAAGAAACCGCGTGGCCGAGCAGGAGGCTCACCTGTGGGCCTCCCCTCGCCTTTCGGACGAGTCGGCAGATCCCGCGGCCACAGGGATGGGACGTGACCTGCGGAGCCCCGGGCACTGGAGACCGCGTGACCGGGGTGCACGGAGGAGCGTGGAGAGGGTAGGATGCGGACACGCGGGGGGAGGGGGTGCGCGGGGGCCGTGAGGATCCGGGGGGCGGTGTGGGCGCTGAGGTCCCCAGGAGCCGGGCCTGTGTTCTCGTGAGCTACGCGGCTCCGGTGGGTGCACGCGGTGCTGGGAGCCGGGGTCTCCCCGGAGGGCGAGGCCTGGGTGCCGAGTGCCCCCCACCCCGGCCTTGCCCGGCGACCTGGGCCTGTGAGGCCCCTGCCCTTCCCTGTTGGAAGCCCGCGGGGCCTGCTCCTCCTGCACCTGTTGTTGTGATGGGGGTGGTCGGCCCCGAGCATGCAGAGGCGGGGTGACCCGCGGGGTTGGGGGTGACCCGTGGGGGCGGGGTGACCACAGGAGGGGTGACCACAGGGGGGGTGACCCGCGGCGGGGTACCTGCCCGGTGGGGTTCAGGGGAACCTAATTGCCTGTGTTGCTGCTACTGTTTGTCCGACCTACCCGAGCATGGCCAGCTGCTCGCACCCCCTGCTCCGTGGACGTCGGCCTGGGGGCCAGACAGCAGCCCTGCGGGGTCCCCTGTGGTGTGGTGTTGGGGAGAAAGTCGCTCAGAGTCGGGGGCAGGGTGATGAGACCCCCAGTCCCCGCTCCGGCAGGAAGGGAAGGGCTGCGGGGAGGCTGTTCCCTGTCGTCCTTGTCAGTCTCGCTGCGCACCCCGCCCTCCGACCGGAAACTGACCGTCAATCCCCGTTTCGGCGCCGCCAGGTGCCCGGGAGCATCGGGTGCCGGAGTGTCAGGTGCCGGGAGCCGGAGGCATGGCTAAGGGACCAGCAGCCGTGAGCTGCCCGCCGTGGCCTGTATCGGCCGCATGTCCCCTGGTCATTAACCAGGTCCAGGCGGTGCCCGCGCAGCTCAGCGCCGCTGAGACGGTCCGACGGGCGTGCACCACGGAGCTGGGCGTGGAGGCCTCGGCTTGACGGTGTCATAGAAGCAGGACGTGTGCTTAGCCTGTTACTGGACAGCAGAGCGGCAGGTGGGCCTGAGCGGAGGGGTGCAGGCACAAACCATGAGAGGAAGTGGGGTTCCACTGGGGATGAGGGCAGAACAGGCGTGGGGGCCCACGGGAGCGTCACCTAGAGACACTTCCTGCTCCCCCGGGAGCCAGGGTAAAGGGGGTCTCCCAGCAGGGGCGGCGGGAGGTCGGCTGTGAAATCCCTCGTTGGGGAGTGGGTGGGGCCCAGAGGCCGGAGATGGGGCCGCGTAACAGTCAGAGGCGGGGCTCTCAGCCCCCGGTTCACTCCTGTTTCTGGAAAAGCCCAGGGCTCTGGCTCTGGGACAGACGGAGGCCTGAGGCCGGAGAAGGGTCGTCTCCTGACAGTCCCAGGCGTGTGGTCTGAGCTGCGGAAGAATAGTGGGGCTCAGCGAAGGCCAAGACTGACCTTTGTCAGGGAAGATTCTGGCCGAGGACCCGCCTCCCCGCCACCAACTGCTTCCAGGGGGAAGGTTTCGTCTCAGACCGTCTGTGCGGTGCCTCCCGGGCCCAGGTTTGCGAGGCCGCCACGCGGGCCTCCGGAGCCGGTCCGGGTGGCGCGTGGCCCCGTTTCGTCACGTGTTTGTCACGGGAGGTTCTGAGTGCGGATGGTCTTGGAGTCGCAGAGGAAAGACCTTCGGGCGGGGGAGCGGGCGTGACATGGGGAGAAAGCTGCACTGGGAACGGGTCAGAGGAACACGGACCCCTTGGCCTTGGAGGGAGCGGCGGGTCTGGCGATGGGAGCGTCCCCGGGCATCTTCTCGGCGGGTAACGTGCGGCACAAGTGACGAGTCGCCGTCAGGCGAGGTCTGTTCAGCCGGTTTGTCTCAGATCCTGGAGAGGCTTCCATGGGCTGGAGGTCACGTCAAGGTCACATTGGACGGACGGACGGACGCTCAGGCTTCAGGACACCTCTGTGCTGACCCGCGTGCAGCACGGCCAGGGGTGAAGCTGAGGAGGGCGGAGAAGGATTGAGGGAAACGGACAAGAGAATGCAGTGGGGGCCAGGTGGGTCACTGCGCCTGGATGAGGACACGGCGGCAGCCCGTAAGCCGAGTCTTTATCTTAGAGTCAGAGCACACAGCGCAAAACAAGGGCTTGCGCTTGTGGTCAGGACGCTTGCAAAGTCCTCGCGAGTGTCAGGTCTATTCAGTGACCGGCACCTGAGAACTCTGTTTTGGCAGCACTTGCTGCACCTCCCGCAGCCCACATCCTCAGCCACCTGGGCCACCGGGCTGACCACAGGGCCAAGCTTGCAACCACAGCCGTGGCTGTGACTGTGCTGGGGGGGCCTTGCCTCAGTCCGAGGCTCGAGCCTGTCCAAACGCTGTAGGCCAGCGACGGCGAACCTTCTGAGCTCGGCGTGTCAGCATTTTGAAAAATCATAACTTAACTCTGGTGCCGAGTCACATATAGAAATTTTTTGATATTTGCAACCATAGTAAAACAAAGACTTATATTTTTGATATTTATTTTATATATTTAAATGCCATTTCACAAAGAAAAATCAACCAAAAAAATGAGTTCACGTGTCACCTCTGACACGCGTGTCACAGGTTCGCCAGCACTGCTGTAGCCGCTCTCCACGCCGTGTCCGTGTGGCTGCTGGCCTGTCCGGAGCACAGGAAGCCCTCCCTAATCTGTAAGCCTCGAGGGCGATTTCACGCCAGGCACACCCCTGCCCCCCGGCCAGAGCGCCCCACCTGGTCCGGGGCGAGCATTTCTGGAAGAGAGCTGCCTGCCCCCAGCGGTCGGGCCGCCGCTCAGCCTCTCACGGGGCAGCTGGACGGCAATCTCGGGCTCACGCTCCAGAGGCCAGTGGCTCTCAGACCTGTGCAAACACTGCGGGTCCCACACGGCGGGCGTGCCCTGAAGAACCCACCGCAGAGACCGCGTTCCCTAGAACGTTCCAGAGAACACTGTGCCAAGAGAGACCGCACAACAGAGGATCCACCGCCAAATCCACTGGGGACCGCCCCGGGACGCCCCGTCACTGCCCACGCCGGAAGGAGGAGAGCAGCTCCCCAGCCCCCCCCCCCTTTGTTTCATCAGCACAGGGAGCGGATTGGGACGCCGGCCCTCTTAGGAAAGCGCTGTCAGCCTCTGGAGGGAGGAAGGCATGGGCAGCCCTGGGGGGTGGAGGGTGAGGACATGACTGGGCCCCTGCTTCCCACAGGCTTTTGTGATGGGCTGATGGCCACTCACCCGCTCAGCTGGGAGGGGGCAGCAGGGGAGAGGAAGGGAGGGGAGGGGGCAGCAGGGGAGGGGAGGTCCTGCCTCCAGGAAGGGGCTGTTTCAACACCTGCTGCCTGGATGGGGAAGGGGAGGGGGTCTGGCACGAATGGCTTCAAGGAGTGGCCAGTGTGAGTGTGAGTGTGAGTGTGAGAGGGCATGTGTGTGGGTGAGTGTGAGCGGGTGAGTGTGTGCACACGTGCATATGGGGGGGCAGGACTGGGGTGTGGAGCCCATAGAGCCCAAGAGGCTGACTTCAGTGCACGCCCTGCCTTCCCGAGGGCCCGGGACCCCAGGGAGGCTTTGCTGGAGGTGATGGGTGACCCCCCCCGGGCCCACGGTCCTCATGGGGCACAGAGGACCCCCGGAGCCACACACCCCACCCCTCCCTCTGGGACCCCTCATACCCCCCACGACCTTGCTTGGTGACCTTGCTTGACACCCGGTCTCCCCACCACAGGAGGGGCCAGGTGAGGAAGGAGGAGGGGTCCCATGAGGATGGAGGAGGGGCCACATGAATACGGGGTGTGGACAGGTGTGGACAGGTGTGGTCATGACCGTGGGTGTGGTCCTGTGACCATGGGTTGCGGTTGTGGATGAAAAGAGGTCATGCTAACCTGACCAGCTCAGGGGAGGCCTGTGTCGCCGTTTTGCAAACTCAAAGACCTAGAGTCACCAGTAAGGATGGTCTGAGATTGAAACCTTTAATTAAAGAGCAGTTGATAGTGGGGAGTCATGTCCCTGGCCAGTATCTTCCCCGACAAAGCTCAGCTTCGATCTTCCTGAGGTGCTGGGCGCCCCCGCCCCCTCCGGGCCCACGGTCCTCATGGGGCACACCCCACCCCTCCCTCTGGGACCCCTCATGGCCCCCCCACGACCTTGCTTGGGGTCCGTGCGGAGAGGAGCTTGCGGGGGAGATGGTAGGAGCCTCCTTGTGCTGGTTGCGATTGTGGGACCCAGGCAAGCGGTTCGAGGTGTAGGAGGTGACACTGTCCCCAGGACCTGGTGTCGCTGGCACCACGTTGGCGGCTCCGTCCTAACCCGGGAGCCCCATCCGACAGGCCCTCCCGGGAACTGGTCACGCGCGCTCCGTGAGCTGCGATTTCACGGCTGCCGCTGGAACCCAGAGAGCGTTTGCGAGGCTCAGGAATCCAATTTTGCTGGATTATGTCCCTGCTTTGCTACGGGCGGGAGCGCCGTCTGGGCTGGTGAAATGGAGGGTGACGAGATGCAGCCCGGATTTCACGCCTCTTTCCCCCGCGCACCTGCTGTGCGTGTCCCCAAGGCGCCCGAGCGCCTGGCGGCAGCTGCTCCACACAGACGACCCCCTGCCCGGGGCTGCCAGACCTGGGCTGAGCGGGTCCGTTTCCCGGGTGAGGGTGGGGGGCCGAGCGCGGATTGAGATCCCTGTGTCCCGACTGCGGCTTCTCCCTCGCCTGGCGCTGCCTTGGGTCCGAATAAGGCGTGCTCGTTCCAGGTCTCTCCCTGCCCAGCTCCGCTCCGCCTCGCGTGCCTCTGGAGTGTGTGTGGCTCTTGGTTAATCCTCCCGAGGACATTTTCCATTGGTTTCCAGGGAGAGTGGGAGGGAGAGGGAAAGACAGAGAAACACCATGTGAGAGAAACACATGGATGGGTCGCCTCCTGCATGAGCCCGACGGGGCCTGGGCTGGGGGGAGCCTGCATCCGAGGTCCGTGCCCTTGACCGGAAGCGAACCCGGGACCCTCGGGTCCATAAGCTGACGCTCTGTCCACGGAGCCACGCCGGCCAGGGCTCCCTGTGTGTTTGGTCAGTTACACATACTCGCTTCAAAGGACAGCGTGAACGCCACAGGGGCCGTGTCCACGGGGCCGCGGCCTCTCGGTCCCCACGTGTGACCGTGTGTAGCTCAGGGGCCGGGTTTCCAGCGGCGTCGTGACAACAGATCTGCCGGGAGGGCAGAGAAGAGGCCGCGTTCCAGACGAGTCCGCAGGGAGTTGCTTTGCCGCGTTTGCCTGGTGATGAGAAGCGGAAGGGCCTTCTCCTGATTGGAAGAGACACGAACTGAGGCCCAGAGAGGACGCTTGGTGATGGAGAGCTTCTCGCTCACAGCGCGGCCTTCGGACCAGAAGGCTTTGCCTCGCAGGTGAATGGTTGATCTCTAGGTCATTCCGTCCTGTTGCCTGTTGGGTTCACCAATTTTCTCACGACCACAGCCCCATCCCCGTCTGGGCCACACGTCTCTGGGTTGGGCTCAAGGAAACTGTTTGTAGATTAAATGTCTCTTTAAAGTTGTGGTGCGGCCCGGCTGGTGCGGCTCAGTGCTCAGCGCCGACCTGTGAACCAAGGGGTTGCTGGTTGGATTCCCGGTCAGGACACAGGCCCGGGTTGTGGGCTCCATCCCCAGTGTGGGGCGTGCGGGGGGCCGATCCCTGAGTCTCTCTCATCGTGGATGTTTCTCTCCCTCCCTCCGTCTCTGAAATTAAGAAAAAAAACAAGTGGCGAGGAGGCCGAGCAGCCGCAGCCCCGTGTCCTGCGTGGGGCGTGGCCGGCTCTGGCTGTGCCGCGGCCGTGCCCACCCCCTCAGCAGGTCTGTCCCCTGTGGAGGGGCTGCCACTCAGGGGCACAGGCACGGTCTGCCTGCAACAAGCGGCAGCAGGTGGCCACGGAGGGGCCCCCGTCGGGGCGACGGGGTGCGGCATGAGAGGTCTTCGGGGGCCGTTGTCTCGCCCGTCACCAGCGTTCGCACAGGCTTGCCCCTCACCAGGCCCTTCGAGGCCACCGTCGGGCGGGCCCCTCCGTGTGTGTGAGCACTGAACTGCGGGCACCTTGAGGCCCCACCTACGGAGCAGGCCCTGCAGGCGGCCGCGGGACTGCGTGGGGGCCTGGCTGCGCCCGGGGCAGGATCCGCCTGAATCGGGCGGTTTCCCTGACCCTCGGGCTGGGCTGGCGCAGAGCCGCCCGGGAGGGATCATCGAGGGGGCTTCCCGGATGCTCCTGCCTCATGGGCACCTGTGAGCGCCTGTTTGTCTTCTGTGCCTCACGCTCCCGATTCCTCGCTGACCCGAGACTCGCGCTCGCATCACGCTGAGTTAGCGACGTCCGCCCGGGTAGCTTTACCGCCAACACAAGTCGAGGGGGCTGCAGCCGCGACCGCCCTGTTGTCCTGTGAGGTCAGGCGTGTGGGGGGCACCCCCACCTGGGCAGGTGCCTGGCAGGTGCCCCCGTGGGCTTCAGGCGCCTCCTGCCGCCTGGCTGGTCCCCGGCCCGGCACCGCCCGCTAGCGCTGCCGCCTTCATCCCGGCGTCTACCTGCGGGCGGCATGGCAGCTCCTGGCTGCCCTCGATTAGGCTCTTCATTCAGCTCTTAAACCCCCACCAGGAGCCTTTAGCATTCCGGCCCGGCTGCGGCTCACGCCTTGGAGGAGGGGGAGGCACGCGTGTGCAGGGAGCTTGAGAAATGACCGCCCGGCACGGCCGCGGGCCTGTTGTCAGGCGGCGGGTCATAAATCAGCCCGTGTCAGGGCGGCTCGTTGGATGTGGAACGTGTTCGAGCCAATCGCGCCGGCCGGGCGCCGTGGGGGAGCCGTGCTGCCCGCCTCCCGGGCTGATCTGAGCTGCACCCCCCTCCCCCACGGCTGGGGCCTCGGATCAGGGAGGGGCACCGGCAGCCCCTCCGCTGCTCCTGTTCCGTCAGCTCCAGCAGCCGCGCCTGGGGCTTGGGGCGTCGAGGGGCTGGCGGCACCTCCATTCAGCTCCACGCAGGCGAGGGGCGGTTTTAAACGTTCACTTTGGTGCTCTTCTTGTCTGCTCAGCTGTCTCCTCCCCCCCTGTGCTCCCCACTTTCTCCCCCCTCCCCCCCGGTGCTCCCCTCTTTCTCCCCCCCTCCCCCCCACCCCCTCTCGTCCAGCCATCGGACCGGAGCTACAGGCCCAACTGCATCTTTATTGGTGCAAAGATGAGTACTATGTGGATATTATATATTAACGCTTTTCTCCAACCTGAAAGCTCACTTCTGATCTTCTGATTTTTAAATACTTTAAAAAATATGTTTCTTTATTGATTTCAGAGAGGAAGGGAGAGAGAAAGAGATAGAAACATCAACGAGAGAGAATCCTGGATCAGCTGCCTCCTGCACGCCCCCCATGGGGACCGAGCCTGCAACCTGGGCCTGTGCCCTTGGCCGGAGTCGAACCCGAGACCCTTCAGTCCACAGGCCGGCGCTCTACCCACTGAACCACACCGGCCAGGGCTAATCTTCCAATTTTTAAAGTGTGGCCCCACCACGTCTCGCCTCGGCCGTGCGGGGTGTCGAGGCCCCACTGGGCTGGCCCCGGGCGGCGTGGAGGCTGCGGCGGCGGAAATGTCCTGACCTTCCCTACCTTGTCCGTTTCCTGATAGAAATAATAACGTTAATGTCGAGAGGAGTTCGACACCACGGGCGACGTCGCTCTGCCTGCCAATAGGACTGACGGCATCTTTGCCAAGAACGTTCCCCGCGTTTAAAATAGCAGCGCTGGCGCGTGAGCGGCGCCATCTGGTTCTCAGCAGCCGGCGTCGCTTCTCTCCCTCCCTGACCCAGAAACCCTCTCGGTGGGACCAGAGGCCGCCTGGTCGCCTCTGGGTCCAGAACCGGGTCAGGCTGGAGGCGGGTGCTCGCCGCCCACGTGGGGTCGTCAGCGGGAACTGCCCTCGGCTGGAGCCCACCGTGAGCCAAGCCCCTCCTGGCCGGGCTGGGGTGCCGGACGGTGTGTGAGGCGGGGATCAGGGGCCGGCGTCCGAGACTTCAGTCCGCTCATGGCTGCTCGGCGGCCGTGGGCAGGTCCTCGCCCTCAGTCCTGGTGTCTGAGTGCCTGCAGGGTTTGGGGGTGCTGGCTGCAGGCGGGAGGCTCCCCCGCACACGACTTGCTGCCCAGGGGACACAGGATAGATCTTGTTGGACAACTAGAGGCCCGGGCACGAAATTCCTGCACCAGTCGGGTTCCTAGGCCTGGCCGGCGATCAGGGCCGATCCGGGGCGACCAGCGGGGTGCTCAGGGCCTCGCTTGCACCCGCCTTGGCCTGGCGCCGCCCGCTCACCTGCTCCACCATCCCGCCACGATCTCTCTCCTCGGGGGCCCCATCGGGGGCGGCAGCTTCTCCACTGCCGCCCCGCTGCCAGCACCACGGGGCCGACGCCCGCCATGTTCTGTGCCGCCCCCTGGTGGTCAGCGCACGTCTAACTCCCGGTAGGTTGAACTCCCGCCCGTGGGGACGACTTGCATATTAGCCTTTTATTCTATAGGATGATTCATTTGTTTATTGTTTTTTAAAATATATTTTTATTGATTTCAGAGAGGCAACGAGAGGGAGAGAGAGAAACATCAGTGATGAGAGAGAGAGCCATGGATCGGCTGCCTCCTGCACGCCCCACACTAGGGATCGAGCCTGCAATCCGGGCCTGTGCCCTGACCGGGAATCGAACCGTGACCTCCAGGTTCCTAGGTTGATGCTCAACCACTGAGCCACACCAGCTGGGCCTAGAGATGCGTCTGACAGCTTTAAGGGACAGTCACAGTCACAGAAGATGCTCCCGTCTCCCTCTGTCTCCCTCCCTCCTGGCTCACCCGCGAGCCCACGCTTCCCCAGGGGCCCTGCCTGCCTGCGGGGTGACCTCACTCCAGCACGTTCGCTCAGGTCCATTAAGAGGACTAATTGAGGACGACCTTTGCATGAAAACGCCACGTTTCTCGATCCTCACGTGCATTTTTCACTTGCAAGTGTTTCTGAACTCCAAACGCAGCTTGTAATTGATGGTTGCTTTTAACGGCCTTTTCCTCCTTCCCCTGAAACGCTGTTCATGGAGGGATGGTGCGTCGGTAATTGATGGCCTCCCGGTTCCCGGGAAGACGCTATAATCCTCCCGCGCGGCTGTGGATGGTCCGTCCGGCGTAATGAATTCTGTCGCCCGAGGGCTTGTCTCAGGGGGGTCACGGGAACCTCACCGAAGCTCCTCGCGTTAGCCTGTCTTCGGCTGATTGGCTGCTTCCCGGTTCTGTTAGAAGGTGGTGGATGCTCCCCGTGCAGTGACAGGGCCCCAGGGCGTGCGCGCCTCACGCTCTGCTCCTGCCTGAGCTGCCTGAGCTGCCTGAGCGGGCGGGCGGCTCCAGCCTCGTGCAGTCACCCTGAGCCCGGGGCGGGGTGAGGGCCTGTTTGCTTCGTGGGGACAGATGATGGCTCCTGACGGCGACAGGTGCACAGGCCCGAGCTGGGTGGTTGTGGGATGTTGGTTACGGCCCCGGCACCGTGACCCCCGGTCCTGCCTGGATCGGACGGGAGGTGGGTGGGCGGAGGTGGCAGGGTGTGCTCTGAGGTCCTGGCTCAGCGCCCTGAGCCCCCCTGAGCTCTCATCAGCGGCAGGAGGAGGGGCGGCTGCGGCTGCTCCCGATGTGTCACCTCTCGGGCCATCGGGCCACCGTCCCTGTCACTGAGCGGGGAGCCGAGGGGCTGTAATTAAAATGAAATCAAAGGAGCATTTGGCCCAAAGCTCATCTGGGAGGAGGAGGGGTTCCTCCCGTGAACGAACGTTAACCCTTTCCCAGCCGGCGGCTGGCGGTCCCTGCCCAGGGCTGCTGTGAGCAAAGGGGGTGCCTCCCTGTGTGCACGGGCCTCCCGACCACCTCCCGGGGAGGGGAGGCTGGGGAGCAGGTGGAGGTCGGAGGAGGGCAGAGTGTCCCCCGCAGGACTCCACTGCTGGCCTGAGTCCAGCGCCCTCAGATCTGGGGGAGGGGTCACGCCAGGAGCCAGGCCTGGTCATGGTGACGCAGGCTGGGGGGAGGAAGGAATTAAAAATATACATAAAGAGAGAAACGCGCCAGACCAGTGCCCAACGGGAAGGGGGAGGCCATGGAGTGAGCCTTGGGGGCTCGGGCAGCGGAAGGTGAAGCACGGAGGGCAGTGGAGACCTGGGGGCACGGAGGCCTCGGGAGACTGGACTCCTGCGTCCGCCTTCTCCCCTGCACTCCGCCAGGGCACCCCTCCCGCCTTCTCCCCTGCACTCCGCCAGGGGCACCCCTCCCGCCTTCTCCCCTGCACTCCGCCAGGGGCACCCCTCCCGCCTTCTCCCCTGCACTCCGCCAGGGGCACCCCTCCCGCCTTCTCCCCTTCACTCCGCCAGGGGCACCCCTCCCGCCTTCTCCCCTGCACTCCGCCAGGGCACCCCTCCCGCCTTCTCCCCTTCACTCCGCCAGGGGCACCCCTCCCGCCTTCTCCCCTTCACTCCGCCAGGGGCACCCCTCCCGCCTTCTCCCCTGCACTCCGCCAGGGCACCCCTCCCGCCTTCTCCCCTTCACTCCGCCAGGGGCACCCCTCCCGCCTTCTCCCCTTCACTCCGCCAGGGGCACCCCTCCCGCCTTCTCCCCTGCACTCCGCCAGGGCACCCCTCCCGCCTTCTCCCCTTCGCTCCGCCAGGGGCACCCCTCCCGCCTTCTCCCCTGCACTCCGCCAGGGCACCCCTCCCGCCTTCTCCCCTTCACTCCGCCAGGGGCACCCCTCCCGCCTTCTCCCCTTCACTCCGCCAGGGGCACCCCTCCCGCCTTCTCCCCTTCACTCCGCCAGGGGCACCCCTCCCGCCTTCTCCCCTGCACTCCGCCAGGGCACCCCTCCCGCCTTCTCCCCTTCACTCCGCCAGGGGCACCCCTCCCGCCTTCTCCCCTTCACTCCGCCAGGGGCACCCCTCCCGCCTTCTCCCCTGCACTCCGCCAGGGCACCCCTCCCGCCTTCTCCCCTTCGCTCCGCCAGGGGCACCCCTCCCGCCTTCTCCCCTGCACTCCGCCAGGGCACCCCTCCCGCCTTCTCCCCTTCACTCCGCCAGGGGCACCCCTCCCGCCTTCTCCCCTTCACTCCGCCAGGGGCACCCCTCCCGCCTTCTCCCCTTCACTCCGCCAGGGCACCCCTCCCGCCTTCTCCCCTTCACTCCGCCAGGGGCACCCCTCCCGCCTTCTCCCCTTCACTCCGCCAGGGGCACCCCTCCCGCCTTCTCCCCTGCACTCCGCCAGGGGCACCCCTCCCGCCTTCTCCCCTTCGCTCCGCCAGGGGCACCCCTCCCGCCTTCTCCCCTTCGCTCCACCAGGGCACCCCTCCCGCCTTCTCCCCTGCGCTCCGCCAGGGGGCACCCCTCCCGCCTTCTCCCCTGCGCTCCGCCAGGGGGCACCCCTCCCGCCTTCTCCCCTTCACTCCGCCAGGGCACCCCTCCCGCCTTCTCCCCTTCACTCCGCCAGGGCACCCCTCCCACGTCCAAACCCACCACCTTGATGGTGAGGAGAGAAATAGGGCCCTGGAGGAGGTGGCCGACAAGGTCACATTTAGCAAAGGCAGCCTGGGCTGTGGGGGACCGCACCCCACTTCCCCGCTCCGCTCCCGCTCCCACCACCGCGGGAGGGGCTGCCTCCTGGCCCGAGGGAGGGTCGCGGGCGCCTGGAGGCTGAGTGGCGGCTGGCCGTCCCTCCTGCAGGGACGTCGGTTAAACAGGAACCGGCCTCGGGTGGTGGGTTTACTTCTCTGGGCCCGTTTTCCTGATCTGTGGGTTCCGGAGCCTCTTCACGCTGCACAGGGGCCTCCCCGGGGGCCCAGGGTTTGCCCGGATCGGCTTTGTGCTGCCTCAGGCCCAGTCTCCAGCTGGCTGCCCGGGCAGGGCCAGCCCGTCTCTCAGGGGCTCTGAGGTGCCGAGGGTCCAGCAGGGAGGCCGGGTTCAGCCCAGGGCCCTACACGGAGGGGGTCCGCCGCAGCCGCCTGTCACTACCTGAGCCGACTCAGCAGACGGGGCTGAGTCCTGTGAGCGTTTATTCCAGTCCTGCCGGCAGCAGGGAGAGCAGCAGGGAGAGCAGCAGGTCACCCACGAAAATCTGCGCGCCCCCCCCCCCCCCCATCAGCCGCTGCTTGTATTGGGCAGGACAGAGACTCCATGGGAAGCAGGCAGAGGGCGTGCACACGGCCGTTCACAGGCCTGGAGACTCGCTCAGGCACAGGCTGGGCCGGTCTGCAAAGGGCTGGCGGCTCCGGCTTCTGCACCGAGTGGCTCCTCCGTCCGCGGTGACAGGCGGCTCCCGGACGGGAGGACGGCCGCCATTCCAGGGGCGCTCCCAGCAGGTGAGCCTGCGCCTCTCTAGTCCGAACAGCTGCCACGGCTCACAGAGCAGGATGCGTGTTCTCACAGGCATGGCGGGCCCCCGGCATCCTGCTTCTGTCCCTGTCCTGATCTTCCGGGGTGGGGGGCACCCAGGGCTCTCACCATGGGGGTGCCGGGGGAGGGAAAGTTCCGGAAAGTCATGCTGCGGGTTCTTGGCTCTCTGCCCAGAGGTTCCCAAGGCGCTGGGCCTGCTCAGCGGCCTCCGAGGCACGTGAGCCCGAGTTCTGGTTTTGAGCGACAGGAACTGAACCATGACGTTCCACACGTGGCTTCACGTGGAGCAGACCCGCGCCCCCCAAACCTAAACTCACTTCGGGGAGGCGAGCGGCCGCCTCGGGGAGCGCACTGGGGGGGCGGGGGGAGACACCTCTAAGGGCTGAGTGTGGGCGGGAGGCAGTGGCGAGGAAGGCGGGGCTGCCTGGGGGCGGGAGCATTTTCATGGATGAGCAGGTGGGGGTGGGCGTGGGGAGCGGGCACCTGTGTGTTAGACGAGGGGATGGGGGCGCAGTGGCCGGGGCGCCCCTCCCCTGGGGGACCCCAGCAGCCCTCCATGTGACACAGGGCTGCCCCGGGAGTGAATTTGGAGTCACAGCCAATGCATCCAACCAGTTTCCTGGGACAAATCGGTGGTCAGAGCCGACGCGGCCGTGCACCTGTGCCTGGTGCTGGGCCCCCCACTCAGAAGGAGGCTCACACTCGTCCGGGGAGCGGGCGCTGGGGTCAGGGTGCCCCCGCCCCATGGATTGCACGTGACTTGTAATTTCAGGTGAAGTCAGTCTTATACCACGTGAGGCATGAAGACCTTTGCCAGGCTCTACAAAACTCAAGGGAATCCACAGACTAAAAACCTAAAATTAGAACCTTTCTATTAACACTCTGTTGTGCTAATCAGAGAAGACATCGCTGTACAATTTAAGAAAGCGCCTTAATTCAGGAGTCGGGGTGCATTGAGGTCGCTTTGCTAAGCGTGGACGTGGGTTCACAGCCCTGCTGCGGGCTTTGTCTCTGTGAGGATCTTTCGACAGCAGGAGAGCCCATTCCCATTGCTCTGTCCACGAGAAACCCCAGGCTCCCAGAGGTTAAATGATTTGCCCTGGAAGGAAGAGGAGGAGCCAGGGTTCACATCCCAGGGCTTTCTGGCTCCAAACCTGCTGTTCTTCCCACTGAGACTCGGTCAGTCCGGGTCCAGACCACAGGGACCAGTTGTCCCTCCTTCCCCAGCGGCTTGGCTCACACTGTTCTTTGGAGACTGGCCAACTCACAGTTTTTAAAAACAATTCATCCTTCAGGACACATCTCAGCCTCAGGCCTGTTGAGGTCTCCCCCCAGGGGGACCCTCTGAGGCAGGGATAGATAGATGGATGGATGGATGGATGGATGGATGGTGGATGGATAGATGGATGGATGGATGGTGGATGGATAGATGGATGGGTGGATGGATAGATGGATGGATGGATGGATGGATGGATGATGGATGGATGGATGAATGAATGGGTGGGTGGATGGTTGGTGGATGGATGGATGAATGAATGGGTGGGTGGATGGTTGGTGGATGGATGGATGGATGGATGGATGGATGGTGGATGGATAGATGGATGGATGGATGGATGGATGGATGGTGGATGGATAGATGATGGATGGATGATGGATGGATGGATGAATGAATGGGTGGGTGGATGGTTGGTGGATGGATGGATGAATGAATGGGTGGGTGGATGGTTGGTGGATGGATGGATGGATGGATGGTGGATGGATGGATGGATGGTGGATGGATAGATGATGGATGGATGATGGATGGATGGATGAATGAATGGGTGGGTGGATGGTTGGTGGATGGATGGATGAATGAATGGGTGGGTGGATGGTTGGTGGATGGATGGATGGATGGATGGTGGATGGATGGATGGATGGTGGATGGATAGATGATGGATGGATGGATGAATGAATGGGTGGGTGGATGGTTGGTGGATGGATGGATGGATGATAGATGATGGATGGATGGATGAATGAATGGGTGGGTGGATGGTTGGTGGATGGATGGATGAATGAATGGGTGGGTGGATGGTTGGTGGATGGATGGATGGATGGATGGTGGATGGATGGTGGATGGATAGATGATGGATGGATGGATGAATGAATGGGTGGGTGGATGGTTGGTGGATGGATGGATGGATGATAGATGATGGATGGATGGATGAATGAATGGGTGGGTGGATGGTTGGTGGATGGATGGATGAATGAATGGGTGGGTGGATGGTTGGTGGATGGATGGATGGATGGATGGATGGATAGATGGATGGATGGATGGTTAGATGTTGGATGGATGGATGGATGGATAGATGGATGGATGATGGATGGATAGGTGGGTGGATGATGGATGGATGGATGATGGATGGATAGGTAGATGGATGGATGATGGATGGATGAATGAGTGGGTGGATGGGTAGGTGGATGGGTGATGGATGGGTGGATGGATGAATAGGTGGGTGGATGGATGGATAGATGAATGAATGGGTGGGTGGATGGATGGTGGATGGATGGATGGATGAAGGATGGATGGATAATGGATGGATGATGGATGGATGAATAGGTGGATGGATGGATGAATGGGTGGGTGGACGGTGGATGGATAGGTAGATGGATGGATGATGGATGGATGAATGAATGAATGAGTGGGTGGATGGGTGGGTGGATGGATGGATGGATGGATGGATAAAGTGCTAGACTTTTCACACAAGTGGTCTTGCATTAAATTTCACACAAAACTCCAAAGAAACGTGCACTGGTAATTGTCCCACTTTTACATGAAAACCAAGACACGGAAGCTGAGTGACGTGCCAGGTTGTCAGGTGGCACCAGGGGCACAGGACTGGCCGTGGTGAGCTGGACCTAGGCTCGGGCTCCCGGCTCATTCTGGCTGCCAGTCCGGAGTCTGTGAGATCACACATGGGTGGTCTAGACCACCCATCACTCACCCGCAGCGTCTGGAGCACCCACAGTGAGCAAGCTCTGACCTCAGGGCCGATGGCTGAGAAGTGGGTTGAGGTGGTGGGTGGCCGGCCCTGGGGGTGTGCCTGCATTAGGTGGGTATCAGCGTGCAGGGCCCCAGAGGAGCCAGTGGGGTGAGCGTGGGGCAAGGCTCCGTGGGCTGCAGTGAGGGCCGTGGGCCCAGGGTGCGGGGCACCGACTGCATGCCAGCCCTGGGACAGAGGGGCAGCCGGTCCCCGCCTCAGCCCCGCCCCCCCCCCCCCCCCGGGGGGAGACAGGCCCCAGGCAGAGGCAGTGCAGGTCCCGCTGGTCCGAAAACACGTCCAACCATATGGAGGGTGGTGGGCGGCACTGGTTCGGAGGAGAGGGTGGTCCCTGGGTCCGAAGGTGCCAGGAGCAGGAGGAGTGGGGGTCGTAGGTGCTGCATGGGGAGCAGCATGTTCAAAGCAAAATGTTGTTTTAAAATATGTTTTTAGTGGTTTCAGAGAGGGAGGGAGAGGAAGGGGGAGAGAGAGAAACATCGATGATGGGAGAGAATCACTGATTGGCCGCCTCCTGCACGCCCCACACTGAGGATCGAGCCCGCAACCCAGGCCTGTGTCCTGACTGGGAATCGAACCCTGACCTCCTGGTTCATAGGTCGATGCTCAACCCCTGAGCCACGCTAGCTGGGCGAAAGCAAAGTGTTTTTGGGGCGCTGGTAACAAGTGGGGATGAGAAAGCAGGAGTCACCGGGCTGGCGAGGAGACAGGCAGGTGGGGAGCGCTTGGCTGCTCTGCGGGGGACAGGACTGCTGAGCGCGGTGTGAACCCCAGGCAGCTCCCTGCAGACCCAGCCCGGCTGCCCTTGGCCTGGGACGGGGGCACCTGTCCCCTCCCCCTCCCCCCCATCCTTCAGCATCTCTGTCTCCCATCACCTGGGCAGGTCTGTCTCCCCCGGGGAGGAGGGAGCCGACTCCCGCGAACTGGTCCTGGGCTTGGAGGTACTGGTGGGCTCTCCTTCAGGAGAGAGGACGTGGGGAGCTGTGGGTGCCCAGGAGCGCCCTGGCCATCTGCCCCTCCCTTCAGGCGCCCCAGGCCTCCCCAGCACAACCAGAGAACCCAGCGCCCTGGCTGTCTAACCTGGGGGGATCCTGGGGCCCGTGGGCTCCATGAACAGATACTGGGTGCGGGGGCCTGTGGTCTGCCCTCGCCGGGGGCGCTTGGCAAGAGCTGCTCTGAGCTGATCGTGTGGGAGCCGCTCCCCCGGGCGAGGCTGCGCTTTCTCACCGAGGACGCGGACGCGGGGCCGTGAGCAGAGGGTGGTCTCCACTGCGGGCCTGCCACCTGGGCCGTGGCTCCGAGGGCGCGGGGACAGCCCATGCGGGTTCCTGCCGCCCCGTCCTTCACGTGAGTCCAGGCGGCGCGTCCCCCCCCATCACACGTGCAAGGCTGGCCTGGTGCTCAGCAGCCGACCTTGGTTGCCATGGAGACGCGTCCACAGAGGCCGCTGGTGCGGGGACCTTCCCCGTCAAGGTCCCGCTTTTCACAGCGACTTGCAGACCCAGTGCGTGGGGGTGGCACGCAGAGGGGGGCGCAGCCGGACGGAAACGCCGAGCCCTGTCCCGCCCGAGACTGCACCTGCCTCCCGCCCGCGGGCCTCGGGGACAGACCGGCGGCGGCGCTGCCTGGCCCGTGGCTCCGTGGACAGAGCGTCGGCCCATGCGCCGCAGGGTCCAGGTTCGATTCCCGTCACGGGCATGGGCCTGGGTTGAGCCGGGGATGGAACTGCCTGGCCTGGCTGACAGCACCGGTGGTGGTGGTGTTGGCAGGGGCGGGGCGGTGGGGGTGGCGGCGAACCCACGTCTGGGCTGTAGGAAGGCACCCACGTCTGGGCTGGGCGACCCACGGGGCAGCCGGACCGTCCTTGCTCGGGGTGGACACAGGGCAATGGCCCGAACCCCCAGCCACAGGGCCCTGCCCAGGACCCGCTGCCCCGAGAAGGGCTCCCGGCCAGGGGGCCGCTCCCTGAGCACGTGGGGCAGGCGGGACGGGGGCTGGGGGTAGGGGCAGGGGGGCTCCTGGAGGGTGGGCCTGGGGGCTGGGGGGGCGCCTGGGGCTGCGGCGGAGCTGGGCAGCCACATCTGCGTGGCCAGCCCTCTCGGCGAATGGACGGTTTTCATGAAGCGCAAACGAGAACCGAACCGTGTGCCCCGCTCGCTCTGCAGGACACAAGGCCAGGGCGGGGCTGAGCTGGCGACTTGGGGAGCGCCACCGGGGAGTCACCCAGGACAGCGGGGCCGCTCACGCCTTCTGACCTCAGCGCCCGCCCAGCGCCTCCAGTCTGGCCGCTGGGGGCCTGCAGTCTCGGGAGGTGAGCACACCTCCCTGGGGGCCTTGTTTTATGTATTAATTTATCATCATTATTATTATTTTAAATATATTTTTATTGATTTCAGAGAGGAAGAGAGGGGGAGAGAATCATGGATCGGCTGCCTCCTGCACGGCCCCTACTGGGGATTGAACCTGCAACCTGGGCATGTGCCCTGACTGGGAATCGAACCCGGAACCCTTCAGTCCGCAGACTGATGCTCTATCCACTGAGCCACACTGGCCAGGGCAGGCGACCTCTTCTATATCAGGATCCCGAGTGCTTGGGGGCTGGCACCGCTCTGCTTGTTTTAACGTCCTTGCCCCTCATGTCTCTACAAAGGCAGGGACTCGCTGTCCACGCTGAAGGCTGGGAAATTCATGTGTGTGCCCGAGCGCGGGCCCAGGGCTTGGCGTTGCCCGGGGACGCCGCGGCCCCTGACCCTGAGGCCTCGGGGACTGCGGGCAGGTGCCCACTCCCCGGAGGCAGCCCAGTGCCCCATTCATCCTGGGAACCCGGCAGGGCCGTGTGAACGTCCGTCCGCTGAGCAGATGCATTCGGACGTCACTCACAGGACTGGCCCCGGCGAGGGTCCGCCTCCCGTACATCGCGTTCCTGCGCCTCCCAGTGATCTCATTAGGCTGCAGGGATAACGAGGAGTGTACACAGATGCAGAGCTTATGCAAATGTATGCAAATGGCGTGCCTGTGCGAGGGAAGGGCCCGGGGTGCAATTCCTTGGAGATCCCCGACCTCCTCTCCACGCAGGAGCCACCGTGTTATCCCAGAGGACGCACAGCAGGACACGACCCTTTTAAAGGCAGGCGGCCGGCGAGAGCTCTCTGAGCGCGGAGCCCGGCCTCCACGCCCCGAGCTGCTGGCAGGGCCCTGGTGCCTGGAATGCTGATCAGCTCTCCACGTCTGAACGCCTCTCGGTAGAAAAAAATAACAGAGGCCAGTTCCACACCCAGCGAGCTTCCTGGGGAGGGAGGAGGCAGCAGGGACGATGGGGCGGCCACGGGGGCGCGCTGCCCGTGTGCCTGGGGGACTTGCCCACCGACGGCCGTGCCCCTGCCTGTCCCCCCCGGGGAGAGCCACACGTTCTTGTTTGGTGTCTTCAGGTCCCAGCGAGGGCTCAGCAGCGTGTTTATCCAGGGTTTGCATTGGGGGCTCCTTGCAGGGCAGGGGGACCGTTACTGCTCCGGCACCCGCCCCAGCCAGGTGGGGAACGGGAGGGCTGGGCTGTGCGGCTGGGTGCCCAGTGCCCTGAGCCCTGTGTCTGCTCCTCGGAGCAGAGCAAGGGGGACACACCACGTCCGGACGCCCAGGACCGAACTGCCGGACCTCTCTGCCTGGTCGTGACCTCTGCCTGGGGTCATGACCTCTGCCTGGCGTTGTGACCTCTGCCGGGGGTCATGCAGAGGCCAGGCCCCAGGTCCTCACCGCCTCGCGTGCCCGCTGAGCCCTGTGGTGGCTGCAGGCCTCCTCCCGGCTCCCGCAGGCGAACCTCTGCTCACGTCTCTGGGACTGACCGTCACCCGCCTGGACTGAGAGTCGTTGCCAGTCGCAGGCGAGTCCCGCCCCCGCCCAGCGCCCGGGAGCTGCCCTCCTGCTGTGGCTCAGGCGGGTCCTGCTGCCGTGGCCACGCCTCCCTCCTCACGGCCACGGCTCAGCTGCGTGACCACACGCCCTGCCCGCCCCACCCACGGAGGCTGAGCCAGAGGATTCGGGTCAGGCAGCCAGGAGGCCCCCGGCAGGGCCGCCGCCCACAGGGGTGGGTCACGCGGGGTCGGGGGCGGGGTGCCCCTTCCAGAAGCTCTGCATCATCACGTCACAAAGCTGCCCGGCTGATGTGGCTGAGGGCCGTCCTAGGAACAGGAGGTCACCATGATTCCTGGGGTGGGTGCAGGCCCCTGGTCTGGGGTGGGTGCAGGCCCCTGGTCTGGGGTGGGTGCAGGCCCCTGGTCTGGGGTGGGTACAGGCCCTGTGGCCTGGGGTGGGTGCAGGCCCCGTGGTCTGGGGTGGGTACAGGCCCTGTGGCCTGGGGTGGGTGCAGGCCCCGTGGTCTGGGGTGGGTACAGGCCCCGTGGCCTGGGGTGGGTGCAGGTCCTGTGGCCTGGGGTGGGTACAGGCCCCGTGGCCTGGGGTGGGTGCAGGTCCTGTGGCCTGGGGTGGGTGCAGGCCCCGTGGTCTGGGGTGGGTGCAGGCCCTTGGTCTGGGGTGGGTGCAGGCCCCATGGCCTGGGGTGGGTGCAGGTCCTGTGGCCTGGGGTGGGTACAGGCCCCGTGGTCTGGGGTGGGTACAGGCCCCTGGTCTGGGGTGGGTGCAGGCCCCTGGTCTGGGGTGGGTGCAGGCCCCTGGTCTGGGGTGGGTGCAGGCCCCTGGTCTGGGGTGGGTGCAGGTCCTGTGGCCTGGGGTGGGTGCAGGCCCCGTGGTCTGGGGTGGGTGCAGGCCCCTGGTCTGGGGTGGGTACAGGCCCCGTGGTCTGGGGTGGGTACAGGCCCTGTGGCCTGGGGTGGGTGCAGGCCCCGTGGTCTGGGGTGGGTACAGGCCCTGTGGCCTGGGGTGGGTGCAGGCCCCGTGGTCTGGGGTGGGTACAGGCCCTGTGGCCTGGGGTGGGTGCAGGCCCCGTGGTCTGGGGTGGGTGCAGGCCCCTGGTCTGGGGTGGGTACAGGCCCCGTGGCCTGGGGTGGGTGCAGGCCCCGTGGCCTGGGGTGGGTGCAGGCCCCTGGTCTGGGGTGAGTACAGGCCCCTGGTCTGGGGAGAGAAGCCCTCAGTGACCACACCCCTAGGAGGACAGCAGGCCTGTGTTGTGTCATTTAAGGTTTAAAGTGAACAAACGCCTTCACAATGGGTTCCCATCCCCCGTGGAACAATGGCCTGGAATAGGGTGACTGTAGGGAAGCGGCCCCTTTAAAACCTCCCTTCCCTGCTCAGGAGGGCAGTCTGCAGGCTCATTACCATCAGGCCTGGCTCTTTAAAATGCAGGCCCCCGGGCACCAGCAGTGGCTGCTAGCCGTCATGTAGGCTGGGGTGACAGGCAGCCTGGGGCGTGAGGGGGCAGGTCCCAGCACCCACACCCACCTGCCTCCTGACTGCAGGGGGGCTGCCTCCAGACCCCGAGACCACAGCGCGACACCTGGCTGCCCGCAGAGGCCGAGCTGAGGGGTGCAGGAGGGAGGGGGAGGGGCACAGGCAGCCAGGGCCCTGTGTGGCCCCACACTCTGGGGGCGGGGGGTGGGGGGGCCTGTGCTCAGCAGTGAGGGGTGAACAGAATGGCCTGGGAAGGGGCTGGGCCCTGTGCTTCAGGATGCTCTCCCCAGGCAGCAGCACAGTCTGGAGGGAAAGGGTGAGTACCCACTACCCGGGGGGGGGGACCCTGCCCTAAGCTGTGCCCAGGGGACCCCTCCTGGCTCCCCTCCCCCTCCCAGCAGCCCTCGTCTCCCCTCCCACCCCGGGTGGGTTCCTCCTCCCAGCTCTCCCGCCCTCCTCCCTCTCCCCATTCCCTCCCCTCCCCCTTCCCGCTCATCCCCCCCTCCCCCCCTCAGGCCCTGGCTCAGTCCCAGCTCAGTGCCAGCACCTGGTGATCTGTCTCCACATGTGACCAGCTCTGTCTCAGCGGTGCAGCCTTTTATCTGTCCTCCTCCTGCTGTCCCTGCCGCCCTGGCTGCCTGCCAGCTCCCAGCGATGGCAGGAGAGGGAGGAGATGAAAGGCAGCTGCTGCAGGGGGTGGGGACGAGGACGAGGGCGGAGGCTGGGATGCTTCAGGCAGAACCAGAGCCCCATCAGCCTCCTCTGAGCACAGGGCCTGTGGTGGGGAGTGAGCGTGCACTTGTATGTGCTCACGCGCGCATTTGCACGCACACGTGTATGCTCGTGTGTACCTGTGTGCTTGTGTCCGTGTGTGCGCACACGTGTACATGTGTGCATCTGCGAGGTGCCCGCCTTGTGCAGGGAGCCATGAGTCCACCCTGCACACTGCTGAGAGCCGCGTGTGCATGTGTGTGTTTGTGCATGAGAGTGTGTGTGTCTGTGCGTGCGCACGCTGGCTGTGTCAGGACCCGTCACGGTGCCGAGTAACTTTCCTGTGGCTCACGGGACAGAGTCAGACCTGCCATCTGCTCCTGGAGAGCTCACACAGCACACAGCACGCAGCACGCGGCACGCGGCACGCAGCACACAGAGAAACAGAGCACAGCACACAGCACACACTACACAGCACACATCACACAGAGCACAGCACATACTACACAGCACATACTACACAGCACACAGCACATACTACACAGCACACACTACACAGCACATGGCACACAGCACATGGCAGCACCAACCGGCTGTGGGCACCGCCTGGCCGGCCGCTGTAGGCCCTGCTCTGGTGTCTGACCTCACGCCCACGGGCCGGGTCCCTCCCGCCTGGCGCTGGGTCTCAGTGAGTCCGGGACGCGGAGTCGGGCCGGCGCATGGCCAGCGGCCAGAGCCCTGTGACCCTGGCCCGTCACCCTCGCCGCAGGAGCCCCGGGTGCTGTCCCGGTTGTGGGTCACCTGTGGGCACACACGGCCCTCCCCTCTGGCTTAGCCTGGCTCATCGGGCAGGTCTGGGCCACGGCCCCGTCCCAGCCGCTGTGGGAGCCACCAACCTGGACAGCATCCCGCGCGGCGGCGTCCCTTTAAGAGGCCGCACAGGCAGGCGGCCCTGAGGGCGGGACTCAGGTGGACGGACAGACGCCCAGGGGCCCTCTGGCCGACCTCGGACCTCGGGGAGCCGGCCGCACAGTGTGGGTCCCAGGGCCCGGCCAGCCACAGCCGCAGGGAGGAGCCGTCGGTGAGCGAGGGCCGGGCGCCCCCACGTCAGGGGTCAGGACACGGCCCTGCGAGGCCCCTGGGATCCGTTGGGACGGAGAGAAGCCACCGTGGACTCACAGGGGTAACTGGGCCCCCGGGGGGACCCGGGCGGACCCCAGGCGCGTGCCCAGCCCCTGAGAGTGTGTGGCGCCCCCTGACCTCTGTCCGGGTCCCAGGACAGGAGGTCCCAGCAGCTCCGAGCGGCCTGGCAGACACACGTGCCGTGAGCCGTTCTTCGCGTCGTCCACGCGCCTTCTCTGGGTCATACGTGGCCTCGCTGGTACCAGCCACTCGTCTGTCAAGGGGGAGTCAGGGGCCGCTGGACCTATGCGAGCACCCGGCCGGGGACCGTCCTCTCCGCAGCGAGAGGACGAGAGTCAGTGCCGCTCAGCCGGGATCCGACTCTGGCTCCCAAGGAACCGGAATGTGCCGGAATGCACTGCTCCCAGGTGGACAGGCCTGTTCCCCAGGAGGCTGCTCCGTCCGGCCCGACGGCCCTGCCACACCATCTGCCCGCTCCCGGCCGCAGCTGTGGACCCGCCGAGCTGGCGCTGGCTTCGCGGACGGGAGTGGGAGGCCTTCCCGCGGGCGCCCCCTCAGGACCAGTTTATCTGCCCGTCCAGCCGCCAAGTGGAGTCCGGGCCAAGTTGGCGGCCTGCCCACGCCCGTCAGCTCTGACTGGACGACAGGAGAGCAGCGCGAGCCAGGGAAGGCTGCCCGTCCCGTCCCTGCCGCGAGGGCGTCCGTCCGGAGCCGTGCCCAGGGCGGGCGGCCAGGAGGACTCCCAGGCTGCTGGCGGCTGGGCAGGGGTGTCCCTGTCCTCGGGGAGACATCACGTCCGTTAGCCTCTGAGAGGACCCAGGGTGCTGCCTGCGGGCGGGGGGGGGGTACCCAGAGCCTGTGCAGACAGGCCGCCTGCTGTGACCCCACTTCTAGGCGGGGTCACTGCTGAGCAGCCCCCGCTCCAAAGCCAAGAAAACATCTCTGCTCCGTCAGGCAGAGCCACCGGCCTCGCTCCAACCCACCTGACACCTGCCAGGCTACCGGTCCCTGTGCTCCCGGGGCACCCGCTAGGCAGAGAGGAGCCCCTCACAGACCGTGCTGGGTGCCTGGATGCTGGGTACTTGGGTGCTGGGGGCCTGGGTGCTGGTTACCTGGGTGCTGGGTGCCTGGGTAACTGAGTGCCTGAGTTCTGGGTGCTGGTTACCTGGGTGCTGGTTACCTGGGTGCTGGGTGCCTGGGTGCTGGGTGCCCGGGTGTCGGAGAAGTCAGGGGCTCATCAGAACTGTGTCAAAATTAGCACATGCTCACCGGACAGCTCAGAGGAGGCCTGCATGGCTGTGTTGCAGACTCAGACCTGAAGTCACCGCAGAGGATGGTCTGAATTAAACTTTCACTAAAAGCCGTGGTGGTGGGTAGTCGGGTGCCAGGCCGCCATCTTCCCTGACAAAGTCAGTGTTTATCGTAATGGAGCCTGTTGTCTTTTGCAGCTAAGATAACCTGTGAAATGTCAGGGTAACTGGTAACTCCCTTTTCCGGACCCCTCAGGGCTTGCACCAGCATGGAAACCATCATTCCTTGTTGTTGTTGTGTTAATTGTTCACCGTTAACTCCTGCTTCTGTAAGTAAAGGCAGCAGGTGTCTGTGGTTTCACTCTTTATCCAACCCCAGAGGTCCCCCTCCCCCCCTTTGCTTTCTCCCACCTCCCTAATCTATCACCATGGATTTCAGGTAACTCACATCCCCTCCTGTGACTGTAATTTATAAAAATAGGTGAAAAACCGCCATTCTCCGGAGCATTGTCCCAATCCATTGAGATCCTGCTTCCCAGCGATTGTCCACAGTTTGGATCAAATAAACGCACAAAAATTCTTTACAGGTTTGAATGTTTTTTACGTTAACTTGGCCATGTGAACACGGGGTGTGGCCGTGCCAGCAGGAGGGAGCGGTCACATGAACAAGGGGGCGTGGCCACGTGATCACACAAGAGCGGGCACGTGAACAGGGGGCGTGGCCGGCTCCTTGCAAACACCATGTTTTGAGGACCGACTTTTGAGAAATGGTGCCAAGGGTGTTCCTAAGCGCCCCCAGCGGAAGGGCCGTCGCTGAAAATCCTGACGCCGGGGCACACCCCGTTGGCGCCCTCGTCCCCCTGCTTCCTGGTGTCACCCAGGAACCGGTAAGAGGCCCTGCCCGCGCCGAGACGGGCTGCCGGGTGGGTGGCGACAGCCAGGGCTGGGTCAGGGTGTGAAGGGCCTGCAGCGAGGCCTCCGTCCTCAGACGTCGGGGGACCCCACCCCACTTTGGGGCCTCGGGGCCGGGGGCCCAGCACCTGGGGAGCAGCTGGGAGGGAAGTGGGTTTTCCAGGCAGCGGGTGCCCGGCTGGCCTGGGCGCCTGTGGCTCTGACGGGCTGACTCCGTGTGGTGCCCCTGCCCTGCCTGCCTACTGTGTGCCGGGCCCCAGCGCCGCCCCAGCGTGTTCTGTGACCTGCCCGGCCGGCTCTCTCTGTCACTTTGGATCTCACCTGGTTCTCACGGCAGCGCCGATATCGTTGTTATTGGGGACCAAGACCCAGAGTGATGGATAAGCGATCAGTTTGCGGATGGGGAACGGGACGGACAGTCAGCCACCGGGTCCTCACACGGAGACGCGGCGTCACCTGGTCCCTCCCCTCCCACCAGCAGGTCCCGCTGTCTGTCCCTCACAGGGACGCCTGCACCCACCTCTCTCTGCCTCTGCCCAGCCCGATCAGGGCCACCCTGCGCAGCTGCTGTCCACCTTTGGGTCGTGTTTCTGTTTCTGTTTCTGCTCATCACAGTGACCCTTTAATAACAGAAGCGAGGTCAGAGCTCTCCTTGGCCTGAGTCCCCGGTGACTCCATCGCCTGCCTCCCCTGGCTCCTCCCACTCAGCTCAGGCCCCCTCCCTGCTCCTATCTGCTCCCCGAGCACCCCAAGATTCCTCCAGTTCCCGGTCACCTCTGCTGTGCCCCTGGAATGTCCTTCCCGATGTCACTCGGCTGCCTCTTTATGATGTCATCTGTTGCCTTTGTGTGACATCACCTGCTGCTTCTTACAATGCCCTCCCCAAGGCTTCCGGTCAGGTCATCCTCAGGTGTCCCCACTTCCGCCCTCCCCGCCCCCCTCTGGGGTGTTAGGAACTCTTTTTTTTTTTTTTAAATTAAATCTTTATTCAGATTATTACATTTGTTCCTTTTTCCCCCCCCCCCATAACTCCCCTCCTCCCAGTTCCCGCCCCACCCTCCGCCCTCACTCCCCACCCACTGTCCTCATCCATAGGTGCACGATTTTTGTCCAGTCTCTTCCCACATCTCCCACACCCCTTTCCCCCCCAAGAATAGTCAGTCCATTCCCTTTCTATGTCCCTGATTCTATTATAATCAACAGTTCATTCTGTTCATCAGATTATTTATTCACTTGATTCTTAGATTCACTTGTTGATAGATGCATATTTGTTGTTCATAATTTGTATCTTTACCTTTTTCTTCCTCTTCCTCTTCCTCTTCTTAAAGGATACCTTTCAGCATTTCATATAATCCTGGTTTGGTGGTGATGAACTCCTTTAGCTTTTCCTTATCTGTGAAGCTCTTTATCTGACCTTCAATTCTGAATGATAGCTTTGCTGGATAAAGTAATCTTGGTTGTAGTTTCTTGGTATTCATCACTTTGAATATTTCTTGCCACTCCCTTCTGGCCTGCAAAGTTTCTGTTGAGAAATCAGCTGACAGTCGTATGGGTATTCCCTTGTAGGTAACTGAGTTTCTTTCTCTTGCTGTTTTTAAGATTCTCTCTTTATCTTTTGCTCTTGGCATTTTAATGATGATGTGTCTTGGTGTGGTCCTCTTTGGATTCCTTTTGTTTGGGGTTCTCCGCGCTTCTTGGACCTGTAAGTCCATTTCTTTCACCAGGTGGGGGAAGTTTTCTGTCATTATTTCTTCAAATAGGTTTTCAATATCTTGCTCTCTCTCATCTTCTGGCACCCCTATAATTCTGATGTTGGTACGCTTGAAGCTGTCCCAGAGGCTCCTTACACTATCCTCGCATTTTTGGATTCTTTTTTCATTTTGCTTTTCCGGTTGGATGTTTTTTGCTTCCTCGCATTTCAAATCATTGACTTGATTCTTGCGCTCCTCTGGTCTGCTGTCGGGCGTCTGTATAATATTCGTTATTTCAGTCCGTGTGTGCTTAATTTCTAGTTGGTTCCCCAATATAAGATCGAGGGTCTTATTAGTTTTCGTGTAGATCTCATTAAGTTTATCGGCAGCTTCTAAACAGTTCTTGAGAGACCTTAAAAGTGTGGTTCTGAACTCTATTTCTTCCATTGACAATTTTGTCCTGTTTCTTTGTCTCCGCATTTTGTTATGCTTCCTTGGTGCACCCCCTAGTGGTCTTTGTTCGCAGTCTTATGGTTAAATCTTGATTGTTGTAGCTAATTCCAGGGAGGGTTTGACCTCCAGGCCAAGTGGCTATGAGAATCAGCTGTGTCAGCAGTGAGAGAACTTCTGCCCTCTAGGGAGGTGCTAATCTAGCCTTTGCCTGAGGCTATCCGGCAAAGGCCTCTGTGCAGGGCTTGGGCAGGGCGGGTCCCACAGGATCAACAGGGTGGGCCGGAGAGAGCAGTTATGGCGGCTCTCAGTCCTGTCCCCAGGGGCTCTGCCTCTCTGAGTCCCAGCACCCGCTGCAAAGCTCGGAGAGAAAGCTGCACTCGCTCTGACCGAAGCCAGACAGTCCCGCTTCTCCCGTTTGAGTCTGGGTCCCTAAAGACTCGCCCGGATCTGGTGCTCAGAGTCTGCGACTCCCTCCCGATTGAAAACAACAACCGCGCCCTCCGCCGCCAGCCCGCTCCGCGCACTCCGCACCTCAGAATTTGACTTCAGCACTGCGCCTCCTCTGAGTGTCCGTATGCGTTTCTCTTTCCTCCTAGTTGTAGGACTTCCACTCAGCCAGCGCCCCTGTGGTTCTGCGTGATGTCCCTTCCGTTTTTTGGTTTCACTTTTGAAGTAGTTGTTCAAAGCAGCAAACTCCGGCGTTAACCTATGCCGCCATCTTGGTTCTCTGTTAGGAACTCTTGCTTGTAAATTACGAAACCACCGCCTGCAGAGGCTTCAGGAGCGGGGCCACCGGCCGCTGTTCTGGAGGCACAGCCCAGGGGACCGAGGCTCGCAGGCTCCCGCCATCTCCTGCTGGGCCCTCGTGCTGGCCTGGTCCCGCTGCCACGGGGCGGGGGGTGGGGGTGGGGGGCTCAGGACCACACCCTCACTGCCCTGATTGGCAGCTGGTGTCGGAGCCGCTCTTTCCCTGGGATTGCGGGAAGGTCCGGGCAGAGTCCCACTGGGCAGCGAGGCCTGGGCTCCCCTGGCACCCAGCTCCCTGGATGGAATGACGCGGAGCTCTGATTGGTCAGTGCTCGCTCGAAGGCCCCGCCCAGAGCCCCGTCACAGGGATGGAGTGCGGGGGGGTCTCTGGAGGGAAAGGGACAGACAGGGACTGGATGTGCGTCTGCCCCCCCCCCCGCCCCCCGCTTTTCTGGTTTTACTTGTTACCGTCTAGCCGCCATGGGAACGTCAGCTCAATAGAACCAGGGACTTGGTCTTAGTGTTGAAACGATTCCAGAGTGTGGTTGACAATACTGGTATGTGCTGAATGAATGAATGAACGAACGAATGAATGCTAGAAGAATGTCAGGCAGAACTGGGGTTCGAAGCCAGTCCTGTGACCCCAAATGTGTTCCCCTTTCTCTATCCACACATCTCGGTTCTGTCTTAGACTCTCCCATAGGCTCCTCGCTCTGAGTTTGCAGGTTTCAGAGAGGAATGGAGAGGGAGAGAGAATCATGGATCGGCTGCCTCCTGCACGCCCCCCACTGGGGATGGAGCCCACAACCCGGGCAGGTGCCCCGACCGGCAATCGAACCGTGACCTCCTGAGTCATAGGTCAACACTCACCCATTGAGCCACGCCGGCCGGGCGAGCTTGCAGGGTTCTTAGCGGCGGTGGCGTGTCCTGGCTAGTGAGCTGCGTGGCGGGTCCGCGACGCACTCGTCTGGGAGCCCAGTATCATCGTCTCCTGCAGGGACCCCGCGAGCGACGCAGGCGCCCCGTTCGCTGACCCCGAGCGCCGAGACTGCCAGGAGACACGCGTTGGTCCCGCTCCGAGGCCCCTGCCTGTGTGTCGGGTTCTTCTCTGTGTCTGACATCCCCGTCCCCCCAGCGATCAGATGAAAGGCGGACTGTCCCCCGATTGGCTGAGCAGCCCCGGCGAGGTTTCTGGCTGTTCACCAAGACTCAGTCCTGCCCGACCCGTGACCTTTCCCAGCGACCTTTCCCAGCCTCCCTTGCGGCGAGGCGCGGCAATGCGACCTAATGTGTTTTTGTTCATTGTCACCCAGGCTATTTGTTCTGTGGATTTTTAGAGAGAGTGGAAAGGGAGGAGGAAGACGTCGATGTGAGAGAGACACACGGACAGGCTGCCTCCTGCACGCGCCCTGACTGGGGCCGGGATCAAACCTGCAACCAAGGTGTGTGCCCTTGACCGGGAATCGAACCCGAGACCTTCGGTCCTTGGGCCAACACTCGAACACGGAGCCCAACTGGCCAGGGTGTAATGTTAATTCTGGAGGTGAGCACAGTGCTGTGGCCGGGGCTGGCCTGGCCCCGGGGGACTCCACAGCAGGCCCCCCTGTCCTCCCCCCCTCTCCCCGACACAGAGTCGGCCGGCTCCCTGGGGGCCCCTGTCCGAGACGCAGAGTTGCCTCGGCCTGAGACCTGCATGGGCCGCCTGTCGGCTCCCAGTTCCGCTCGGAGTGAGAAATGAACCTCCCCGTGAGCGCTGGGGGCCTCCGCGTCCGGGAAGGTCCCTAACTTCACAAGGACCCGCGGTCGCTGACGGAGACCCAGTGAAACCGCCATCTGAGGGTTCCCGTTGAAGGGCAGGGGCCACAGGCAGTGCCCAGCGGCCGTGAATGAACAAAACCTGGACCCGTGACCGCCGGACCTGGGAGAGGCCCACGAGGGGCAGGTGCCGCCTGCCCGTGTGCTTGGGCCACGGAGCCGACTGGCAGTGAACAGAAGCCTGCAGCCCCCCCCCTCCAGGTGGCGTCTGAGCGCCCGTTACCGCACGCCCGAACCTCAGGCACCAGCCCTTCCTCGGACGGGGCTCGGACGGGCTCGGCATCCCCAACAGTTAACTGGAGCAGCAGCGCAAAGAGGTAAGAACGAACATGCACTGTGAAGCGTGGGGCCACCGGGCCAACCAGACTCGAATGAAGAGGGCTGGCGGCCTCAGATTCTAGGTTCTCGTCCCAAAGAGAAGGCGGGGGGTCGGCAGGGCCCGATGTCCGTGTGACCGAGGCCGTGTGCGGGCAGCCCTCCGGCCGCTGTGCCCGGGGACGGCCTGTCTCGCCCCGTCCTCGGCGATGGCGATGGCGTTGGCCGAGCCTCCTGTGTCCTCAGCCGCCCTTGGCCAGGGGCGCCCGGAGGAGATGCTAGTCCTTAGTGACGACCTCTGGGCGGAGCCAGGCCTCGAGCTCTCGCCGTGAACGGAACTGAAGGTGCGATAAGCAGAATGGCTTCTCCAGAGAAACAGAACCGGCAGCATGGAGACGGACAGACGGACGGACGGACGGACGGCATGGGCGCCACAGCTATGGAGGCCGGAGCCCGCTCTGCGGGGGCCTGAGGGAGGGGCCAAGTGGCCCGAAGCACCTGCCGGAGAATTCTCTCTCTTGGGGGGGGAGGGGGACGTCCGTTCTGTTCTCCTGGTCCGACCGTCACCGGGTTAGGGGAGGCCCACCACAGCAGGAGGGCGATCCGCCTTCCTGAGTCTCTCGGTTTAAATGAAGTGGAAACTCACGTGGTAACGTGACCAGGTACGTGGGCACCAGGCCCAGCCACGTCGACACGTACCATTAACCGTCCCAGATGCCACGACTTTCCTGGTAAAGCAGTGTGAGTGAGGGCGAGGGCGACTCCCAGGCCTGGGGAGCAGGAGGACTTGGCACAGACCCGCGAGCAGCGAGGGCGATGCGAGCCCGGGTGTGCGGATCCGCCTGACCCGGGAGGGGACAGGGAGGCTGTGGGGGGACGATGGAGGCCGCAGAGCTGGGGTGCGGCTGGTTGGCCTGCGGGTGTGGCCGTGTCTGTGCAGGCCCTGGGAGTCCCCGGAGAGTGTGGGGAGCGGTGACCAGCCCTGCGTGCCAGGCGTGCGGCCGTCACACGGGGCGGGTTACCCGGGAGCCAGGGGGACCCGGCCAGAGGCTGTTCAGGGCCTGAGCCAGAGACGGTGTCGTCCCCCGTCACCCCGAGAGGAGACACATGGAGGGGCGTCGGGCAGAGTGTGCGAGGGTGGGGGCGGGGTGGAGGGGGCAGCGTGCGCCAGGGCAGGGGCGGGGATGAGGTAGGGGGCAGCGTCCATGACCCTCCCGGCTCAGGGTCTGGAACCTCCAGCCTCCGTTCCTGGGGTCCGCCTTCCCCTCACTCTTACACCTGGGGCCACAGCTGAGCTCCCTCCTCCCACGCACTTCTCTGGGGGACCCCTCAGCTCCCACCCCACAGCGGCCGCACCCCCCTCAGCTGTGCGCACGGTGGGGGAGGAGGGGCTCGCTAGTCTTCCTTCTGCCCCCAGGCAATCCCCCCCCCCCCCCGCTGTCGCTCTTGCATTTAATGAGTGGGTTCCTCTGCACCAGGAGACGAGGCGCAGCCCTGTCGCCGCCCGGAGCTTCCTCGGGGCAGGCGGGCAGCGGCGGGCAGTGGCGGGCAGCAGCGGGCAGTGGGCGGGCAGCGGGCGGGCAGCAGCGGGCAAGGTGAGGGGCTGAGCCAGACGTCCCGCCCTTTGTTCACCTCTGAGCGTGGAGTCGCGTCTCAGGATGAATTACCACCCACCCGTGACGATGATCGGCCTCATTCGCCGGGTGATGGGCGTGAGCGTGCCCGTGCGGCGGCCCATCCGTCACTGTCAGGGCCCGGAGACGCCCTCCGCCAGCCGGGCTCCGTGGAGCTGCGGCTCCTTAAGGTTCGGCCGAGCGAGCGCTGGGAGTGACGACTGGCCCGTGACTAACGACGGTTAGCTCCTCTTCCCCACGCGCTCCGTCCACATATTTACAGGGATTCTGGTCAGAGGCTCACTGTCCACGTTGACAGGATTTCGCCCGAAAGTACAAGAGTGTTTTCATCCAAAATCCGCGGTTGCTTTGAGCCTGATCAGCATAGAATGTGACGGGACAGAGGACGACGGTGGGAAGGCAGGTGCCGTGCCCGGTCAGCCACGAAGGGCGGGGCCCAGGCTGGAGCCCACACTGAGCTGGGGGGGGCTTATGGGAGCCCAGAGCCGCCTGCCGGGTGCTCCACCCTCTCACCTCCTCCAACGGCCCCAGCAGCCCTGGGGGCCACCCCTTCCCCGGGTGCAGAAAGGAGGCCTGAGGATACCCAGGTGTGCCCCCTGCACCGTGGGAAAGGAGGATACTGGGCACCCAGCCCCCCTGAGCCTGGACATCTGGGTCAGTACAAGGAGACCATGTGACCGGCCGGCCTGGCTCAGGGGCTGAGCATCGACCTCTGAACCAGGAGGTCAGGGTTCGATTCCCTGTCAGGGCACAGGCCCGGGTTTGGGCTCGATCCCCAGTGTGGGGCGTGCAGGAGGCAGCTGATCCATGATTCTCATCACTGGTGTTTCTATTTCTCTCTCCCTCTCCTTTCCTCTCTGACATCAATAAAAAGAAACACTGGACTTTTCCTGGATATGCCGGGGTGTGGGGGGGGGGGTGGGGAGGGCCCTGCGTTCCGGTGGCCGCTCACGTCCTCCGAGTCTATTTAACGTCTTAGGCGGTGGTCACCACGGGGCCGCGTGTCTGCTCATGCCCGTCCCTGCTCCTCGTCCTCTGAGCGCCATTGCTCGGCCGCCCTGCGAGCCCTGCACCTGGGCCGCCTGGTGCTGCCGGTGCTGCTGCGGTGCTGCCGGTGCTGCTGGTGCTGCTTGTACTGTCGGTGCTGCCGGTGCTGCCGGTGCTGCCTGTACTGTCGGTGCTGCCGGTGCTGCTGGTGCTGCTTGTACTGTCGGTGCTGCCGGTGCTGCCGGTGCTGCCTGTACTGTCGGTGCTGCCGGTGCTGCTGGTGCTGCTTGTACTGTCGGTGCTGCCGGTGCTGCCGGTGCTGCCTGTACTGCCGGTGCTGCCGGTGCTGCCGGTGCTGCCTGTACTGCCGGTGCTGCCGGTGCTGCCGGTGCTGCTTGTACTGTCGGTGCTGCCGGTGCTGCCGGTGCTGCCTGTACTGCCGGTGCTGCCGGTGCTGCCGGTGCTGCTTGTGCTGCCAGTTGTGCCACCAGTTCGGGTTTTTCACTGTCAACCTGCTCGCCTGGTGGCTGGAGCCAGACCCGCCTCTGCGTCTGCCCTCGGCCACGGCTCCGCGAAGACCTACCACCTCCCGTGTCTCCGTCTCCCTCGGGTCTAAATGCCGGGTCGGGCGTGGCTGACAGGAAACGCGTTCTCTGCCGGTTCAGAGGGCCGCCCGCAGCTGCCGACGCCTCAGATGCTATCGCTACAAGGTCGCCCCGTCGGACAGATGATGCCGCGGTCGGGGTGGGGGTGGGGGCGACGCAGACGCAGGGCGATGGGGATGGGGCCGTTAGGGGCGGGTGCGGAACGGAAATGCTCACGGGGACGCCCACCAATGGAATTTGGGAAACAGCCGACGGCCAGTCAGTGCTGGGGGCGCAGGAGGCACCACGGGGCGGCCCCTCCAGTGCCCTTGGACCTGGTCGGAGGTCGGCCACGGGCAGCGCGATGCTGGTCTCAGGGTCGCCCTCACCGTGGGCGCAGGCGTGGGGCTTCCTCTCTCCGTGGCGTTGGGGGCGGGAAGGCAGGTGCACGCCCACCTGCCCACAGCCCCACTGGCACCTGGACGGCTGTGCCCTGTCCTTTAGCCCCGACAGCCGGGCATTGAGCAGCTCCCATGAGCCCCTTCGTGTGGCTCAGGGGCTGAGCGTCGACCTCTGACCCAGGAGGTCAGGGTTGGATTCCCGTCAGAGCTTGATCCCCAGTGTGGGGCGTGCGAGAGGCAGCCGATCAGTGATTCTCTGTCATCATCGATGTTTCTCTCCCTCTCCCTTCCTCTGAAATGAATAAAAATGTCTTAAAAATAATTTTTAAAAGGCTCCCCTGGGTCAGAGACCTCGCCCCCCGCCCCCCGGTGGGCTCTGGACTCCTTCATTTCCAAGCCCGTCTTCGGGGAAGTGCTCTCGGGGGCGGGAGCTGACGTGGGGGGCTCTCTCCTGTGGGGGGCGGAAGGCTGTGTCCACGAAAACCAGATTCGTGGATGCGAGCCCCACGTCTCAGACAGCGTCCCGCCGGCTCCTGAGAAATGCCGACGAGACAGGATGCGTTCATCCCGGCTTCCCAGTCACAGGCCCCAAACTGAACGAGGGAGCCTGGTCCTGAGAGGACGCCCGGCCTTCAGCAACGCCGTCGATCGCAGGGGCCGTGGCCTCCGTGTCGCCGTGTCGCTGGCACCCGCGTCGCTGGGGCCGGGAGAAAGCGCCGCCTTAGACTCGCTATGGAAACATCCCTCCCCTGCGGGGTAGTGGCTGCTCGTCACTCCCTCTCCCTCCCTCCCGGTCCCCCAGGACTCTGCTGTGGGCAGGCCGTGGGCCAGGAGGCCGGATGGTCGGACAGACAAGGCGAGCAAACTGGCAGCTTGAAACGCGGCTGGCACAGGAGGGTCGGAGCATTGCACATGCGCCTGCGTCTTTACGGACGTCTTTCCAACAGGTTTTTAAACAATTTTATTTTATTTTATTGAGTTTTTCCGGAGAGGAAAGGAGAGAGATAGAGAGTTAGAAACATCGATGAGAGAGAAACATCGATCAGCTGCCTCCTGCACATCTCCCACTGGGGATGTGCCCGCAACCCAGGTACATGCCCTTGACCAGAATCGAACCTGGGACCTTTCAGTCCGCAGGCCGACGCTCTATCCACTGAGCCAAACTGGTTTCGGCTCCAACAGGTTTTTATTTTATTTATTTATTTTCAGAGGAAGGGAGAGGGAGGGAGAGAGAGAAACATCCATGATGAGAGAGAATCACGGATCGGCTGCCTCCTGCACACCCCTCACTGGGGTTGGAGCCCACAACCCAGGCCTGTGCCCTGACCGGGACTCGAACCCTGACCTCCTGGTTCCTAGGTCGATGCTCACCACTGAGCCACCCGGCCGGGCCGCACACTGATTGTTAAACCCGGCCCCTCGTCTCATTAGGGTGGAACCGCTCGCCACTTCCCTCCGACGGCGTTCACCTCCCACGAACCCCCCAAAGCTCGTTTGGAGCCAGGCCGCCCGGTGGAGGCCGGCAGCCCAGGGTGGTGTGGGGGACCCTCCTGAGTGCCTCCCCCCCCGGGGGGCCACTGCACGGACGCTGGGCGCAGTCTCCGGAGGGAACGCCGTTCTTAGCAGGAGGGTGGTGACAAGTCTATGCCCATGACGCACGTGAGCCGTGTAGTTGTTACAGATGGTGATTTTTTTCAACAAGACAGGGCATCGCTGCAAGTTACGTAGATGCCGTGAACACGCGAGCCTGATGAGTCCTGCAGCGGCTGAGCCGGGGCGGCGCGTCCACACGCACGGGGTCAGGGCGCTATTTACACGACCACGGGCCGTGGTGCCGAGAGTGACCGGGCCTCCGTGGCTACACGCTGTCCCGGGGGAGGCCGTGGCAGAGGCAGTGGGTGCAGCCGGTGGTCAGTGTCCCGCGGATGGACGAGGCCGGCCCCCTGTCCGGCCACCGGGGGGGCCGATCCCCGCTCTGGTCTCCATGGGGACGCAGAGAGGACGGGCGCCGCCGCTGTGCGCCTGACCTGGCATCGCCTGCGGCAGGTGCGCTGTGCTGGGCGCCGGGCCACGCTCCTGGCAGGTGCCCAGTGGGACAGGCAGCGCTGTCCTGGGGAGTCTCCCGGGAATGCGACCCCGGCAGGCCCCGGGCGGCAGCCACGCGTGCGCCCGTCCTCAGCCCCGTGGCCCCGTGGTCAGACCCTCTCTCCCCGTGGGAGGTGCGCGCAGCTTCCCTCCTGGGACCTGGGACGGGAGCAGCGGGAGACGAGGGGGCGGCCTGGACCCGCTCCAGAGAGAGTGCGATTCCAGACCCGCTCCCCCAAGCTGGACGGAGCCGGGACTCAGCCGGTATTTCACCCCAATTCCATTTTCCGGGTTTCCTCCCCTAAAACAACCCACAAGAGCCACGTGCTGTGTGGAGTTCCAGGTGTCACTGCGAGTCCGGCTGAGGCTGAGACGGGGGACAGGCCCTGAGGCTCCTCCAGCCTCGCACACCCCTGGGGGCCCCCTGCCGGCGGGAGACAGACATCCCGGGAGCAGGGACTCAGGGAGACCCACCAACTCGGCCCAACACAGCCTCTGGGGTGGGGTCCCCCTCCACCTCCTCGGGGTGTGGGAGCGGCGCTCACAAGGCCCCGACCCCAGAGGGGACGCGCCTGGAGAGAGGGGCCGCCCCCGGCTTGGAGCTCGCCCTGCGGAGGGACAGGCGGAGGGAGAACCCACTCGGTGCTGCTCCCGCGGGGCCTGTGCTCCTGGGAAGTGACCCCTGCCCACCGGGGGGCGGGGTCCACAGCCGTCCTCGGGGTGAAGGGGGCGTCAGAGGGAACAGCCGTGCTGTCACACGGTCAGGACACGGCTCCCCAAGACGTGGGAGGAAGGGCCGGGTGACGGGGTTGGGGACGGGGGCGAGGGGGGGTGCGTGCGTGCGGGCGGCTGGATGCTGAGATTCTGGGGAGGAGGGCGGACCACCCGAAGCCTGCGTTTCCTCATCTGTAAAGTGGGGAGTTTCAGGCAAACGCAGCGTGTTGCGGGGAGGCTCATGCGTCCCCCATTCTGGCTCCTAACTCTGTCCTAGGATTGCGTGAGGGGCTGACCTGGGCTGGCGCACCCTCGCGCTGCCTGTGGCCGGCAGCAGCCAGAGGAGGTCCAGGAGGTCCGTGACCTCGACTGTGGGTAGATGCCCCGGAGCAGTTCTGGAACCTTCTCTGGGACCCGACACTTTTCAGGTCACCCGCCTGCCCTGCTGGGGGCTGGGGGGCGGGAGGGACCCCAGGGAGCCAGCGGCCTGTGAGGACGGGTGTCCCCCCGTCACCGTCCGCCCACAGGGCAGAGGGCCTGGCCCGGACCCTCAGCCAGGTGGGTCCCAGCACCGGGAGCCGAGGACAGGGTGTCGCCAGCCCCCCCAGATTGTGTGCCAGGGGCGCCCTCGTCCTGTTGCCTCCCACTCGCCACCTCTGGGTTGGCCCGGAACCCAGTCGCCCGCGGCCCAGGGCCCTGTGTGCAGCGGCTGCCCTGGCGGCAGGAGAGCGGGTCTGATGAATGACCAGAGCCTCAGCCAGAAATAGGTTAGTGCCTCATCTCCCGGCTGCGGGCACTCACGGCGGAGGGGAGAGCAGAGGGGAGGGCGAGGGGAGGGGAGGGGAGGGGGAGGGGAGGGGGAGGGAAGGTGAGGGGGAGGGGAGAGCAGAGGGGAGGGAAGGGGAGGGGAGGGGAGGGGGAGGGGAGGGGGAGGGAAGGTGAGGGGGAGGGGAGAGCAGAGGGGAGGGAAGAGGAGGGGGAGGGGAGAGCAGAGGGGAAGGGGAGGGGAGGGGAGGGGAGGGGAGGGGGAGGGGAGGGGAGAGCAGAGGGGAGGGAAGGGGAGGGGGAGGGGAGGGCAGGGAAGGTGAGGGGGAGGGGAGAGCAGAGGGGAAGGGGAGGGGAGGGGGAGGGGAGGGGGAGGGGAGAGCAGAGGGGAGGGGGAGGGGAGGGGAGGGCAGGGAAGGGGAGGGGGAGGGGAGAGCAGAGGGGAGGGAAGGGGAGGGGGAGGGGAGGGCAGAGGGGAGGGAAGGGGAGGGGGAGGGGAGGGCAGGGCGGAGGAAGCGTCTCCAGGCCTCTGGCTTCGATCCTCAGAGGAGCCCACATCCTGTTGGGGGGCCGCCCCCCTTTCCTGCAAGGCCCTCGCCACCCTGGGCCGTGAGGGGGGCCCTCTGTGTGGGCGCCTCCCGGAGGTGTCAGGCGGGGCCTCTAGAAGGCCCACGGGCCCAGGTGTGGGCCAGGCGGGCTCCGTGACCCATGGGGTGGACCGTGTGGCAGGGGCTCGCGGAGGCCTGAGCGCCGGTGACAGCACGGGCTGGGTTTCCGCTTCCCTCTCTTTTCCGTCAAACACCTGCCTTCTGTGCGTGATGACGCCTGAGCCTGTGGACACGTTACAGACACGGCTGTGAGCTCCGAATGGAAACCAGTTCTGGCTGAGAGGACTCGGCATGTGCCATGCGTGTCTAAGTGCGGAGAGGACTCGGCGTGTGCCACGCGTGTCTAAGAGCGGGGAGGACTCGGCGTGTGCCACGCGTGTCTAAGTGCGGGGAGGACTCGGCGTGTGCCACGCGTGTCTAAGTGCGGGGAGGACTCGGCGTGTGCCACGCGTGTCTAAGTGCGGGGAGGACTCGGCGTGTGCCACGCGTGTCTAAGTGTGATCAGGTCGTAGCTCAGCCCACAGTGGGCGGGGGGCCTCCCTGGCCGGCCGGGCGTTCCCAGTGGCTGTGGGCAGGGATTTCCGTGGACGTCGGACAGATACGACCCTTCAGTGAGCTCCTGCTGTCGGCGAGGACGTGGTGGACACGTGGCTGGTCTGCTCGGCCCATTTCGGGATCTTAGGCAGCAGGTCCTTCGACTCACTCTTGTCTGGTGATTCGGGAAACTGCTCGGTTGATGTGCGGCTTTTTCTCCGACTTCAGAGACGCGCGTTTGCTGCTGGTTCTAGGACGTCACTGAAAGGCGGTGCTCAGCCCGGCCACGGGGCTCCGTGGTGAGCGTCGGCCCGGGAACCAGGAGGTCGCAGTGTGATTCCCGGTCGGGGCACAGGCCTGGGTTGCAGACTCGATCCCCAGGGTGGGGCGTGCGGGAGGGAACCGATGATGATTCTCTCTCGTCAGTGATGTTTCTCTCTCCCTCTCCTTCCTCTCTGACATGAATCAGTAAATAAGATGACCTGCTCAGACCCCCCGTCGGTGCAGCCCCCCGGGGCCGGGTCCCTGTGTCCACGCCCTGCCCGAGGGCCCTCCTGTGTGTGGACGCTGTGCCCGGGCGCCCTGTGGGGGCCTGGCCTCTGGGACAGATGGAGACACCGCCCTCTTCCTCAGACACTGCCGGCCCTGACCAGGAATCAACCGTGACCTCCTGGGTCCTAGGTCGACACTCACCACTGAGCCAGGCCGCCGGGCGATCTCCCCTTCCTGGCCCTCTGTCCTCCCTGTTTCATCCGTGGGGCGCAGAGGTGGCGGGCAGAGCTCCTGAGGCTAGTTCACCAGGAACTCAAAGCTCCGCCTCGCTGCCTCTGGCTGCCCCTCCCCTCCTACCGCGGGGGCCGCCGAGGGAGGGTGAGGGCCAGGGACCAGCTGCTGCTCGGACCCGCCGTGGGTGAGCGGCCCAGCCCTCTGGACGGCCGGCTGGATGCCCGGGACCAGACAGTGCCCCGCCCGGCCTGCCCGCATTCGGGGCTACAAAGTCTCGAGCTATAATGGGACCACGTGTTTTGAGTCACTGAGTTTTGGGGGAATTTGCTGCACAGCCATAGGTAACGGAGCCACGACAGCCTGGCCTGAGCGGCTGCCCTGAGGCTGGCTGTGGGCTGCTCCCATGGCAGGACCTGCCCGTCGGGCAGGGGCCTTGGCGGGCGGAGAGGTGCCGGCCGCCGCGGGAGCCGGGGCCCTCATCTCCTCCAGCCTGTCACCTGCCGCCTGCGTGTCTGCCAAGGCCACCGCTGCTGGGACCAGCGGCATCTCATTCGTCTCTGTCACTCTCGGCACCTGGCCTGGCGTTCCTCCCGCCGCAGGGACAGGACTGCGGCCAGGACGGCGATGAGCCTGGATGGAAGGGGCAGCTCTCCCACGCACGGGGGAGGTCAGCCCAGACGCCCAGGCCAGAGCCCCGGGTGTGGGGGCCACCACAGGCCAGGAACAGGGTGGAGACAATTGCAGAGACCCTGGAGGCCTGGATGGTGAAATAGCGGGGTGCCAGGGAGAACGGGTCCCCAGGCGCTCCTGGCCGGAGGCCTGAGGGCACGTGTCTGCAGGGGCAGCCGTGGGCTCTGAGCTGGGGAAACCGGGTGAAGTCTCGCCGTTGCTCTCTGCTCTGAACCTGCTTGTCCACGTGAAAACGGAGGAAGTTCACAAAGGCTGCCTGGCACGCTGGGCACACGCTGGTTACACGCTGGTTACACGCTGGGCACACGCTGGGACACGCTAGTTACATGCTGGTTACACGCTGGGCACATGCTGGTTACACGCTGGACACACGCTGGTTACATGCTGGGCACACGCTGGGCACATGGGCATCGCTCCTGGCCGAGGGGGCACCTTTTCTGGGTCAGGTGCGGGGGCCGTCATGGGACGGAGGCTTTTACGTTATCAGCAAAGTTACATTCGCATTTTCAATCAATTTTCAATCAATAGACTATTTCTAGGTCGGGGTTAAGTCTGCAGAGAACTGAGTCCAAAGTGCAGAGAATCCCCCTCCCCTCCCCCTCCCCCCACTGACTCCTGGGGGCCTGGTGGGTGTGCAGGGCTGAGCCACCGACAGGTCGTTAGTAACCAAGTCCAGGGGGACGCTGGCGCTCACTCTGGGCAAAGGCGTGATGGCACACACCGGCGTCACTGCCCTCCGCGCCCTCCGCGCCCTCCGCGCCCCACTGTTCACCCATCACCCCCACCCCCAGCGACCCCGATCCCGCCCCGTCTTCCCGTTGCATCTTCTCCCGACCATCAGGGTGGAGCCTGCAGACTTGGCTGCCTCAGATGGGCCCCTGGCACTTGGTAGCGCATTAGGATCCTTCCCGTCCTCCCCATCATCCCTCCGCTCCCCATGCCCCCTGCTCCCCGTCCTCCCTGCTCCCCGTCCCCCCTGCTCCCCATCCCCCCTGCTCCCCGTCCTCCCTCTCTCCCCGTCCCCCCTGCTCCCCATCCCCCCTGCTCCCCATCCCCCCTGCTCCCCGTCCCCCCTGCTCCCCATCCCCCCTGCTCCCCGTCCTCCCTCTCTCCCCGTCCCCCCTGCTCCCCCTCCCCCCTCTCCCCGTCCTCCCTGCTCCCCGTCCTCCCTGCTCCCCGTCCTCCCTCGCTCTGTGATTGCACCCGCACCCCCGGTCCTGTTTCCTAGGCCAGCACCCGGGCCCCCTGTTGGCAACTGTTCCACGGGACCAGCAGGAGAGGGGTCCACGCGTCCCTACCCCCCGCCTCCCCCTCCCCCCGTCTCCCACACAGATGGCCTCACCCTCCCTGCACCCCCTCCCGCAGCCCGACCTCGTGACATCAGGGGCTCCTGAGGGGACGCAGTTCTGCGCAGCGCATGTTGGAAAAATCCAGCCGATTTCCTGTTTCCATGGTAACGCGGTCGAGGGGAGCAGGAGGGATCAATGATGCTTTTCTCAGATAATCTCCCGCCTCTGCCGCCTCTGGCTCCCCTCTCCTTGTCTCCGTCCCTGGCTGTGTCCCTGAATTAATCCGCGGCCTCGGGGACCCGCGCCCAGGACGCCTCCCCGGCCGCACGCGGGGCCCTGCCGGGCTGGGCGATGCATCTCGGAGCCGTTTCCTTGTCCGGAATGTTAAACAGGTGACACGGGCCGTGTCTCTCAGGTCCCCACGATGTTCACGGACGTGTCTGAGAGGGTTCATGGAGGCAGACAAGCCTGGTCCCCTCCCTCTCTGCTGACTGAGGTCAGCTGAACCGGCACAGTGTCCAAGCTCAGTTTGGGCAGGTCAGGGAGGCCACGGAACATGTGGCTAAATGTCCCATGTCCACCCGGACACTCCACCAAGCACACATGCACACACACGCACCACACACATACATAACACACATACCACACACATGCACACATATGCACCACATACATACATACCACACATACACACCACACACATACATAACACACATGCACACTCACACACACACTACATACACACAAAACACCACATATACATCACAAACAAAAAACACAACACACATGCACATACACACAGGACGCACACACAAATACACGGAAACACACAGAACACACTCATGCAAACACACACCCATACATACCACATATGCACACATGCCACACGCAGCACACACCCAGACACATAAAACACACAGGTCTCACAGACGCGTGCGGGTGGGGGAGTCACTGCGAGGACTGCTGCCCTGAGGGACTCGCCGGGGAGAGGACGCCGGTGGCCCTTCCGGGGGCGAGGCAGGCCTGGCGTTCGCTGCGGCCAATTGGGTGTCTCCCCCGGAGGCTGTCCCCGAAGTGGCTGCACTGCCACCGAGTGGGCACGGGCAGGACGAGTGGGCACGGGCAGGACGAGTGGGCACGGACAGGACGAGTGGGCACGGGCAGGACGTCGCTGAGCCGCGGGTAGATTGAGGAGCGGGAGTCAGGTGCCCGGGTGAGCGCAGGGAGGAAGGCTCCGGCACCTGCCGCCAGCCCTCAGACGTGGGCACACCTGTCCCCTCGAGAGGGAAGCAGGGTCCATGAGATCAGCCCAACCTGCATGCAGCCCAGGGTGCCGGTGCCGGTGCCCAGCCCCGTCACCCTCAGCCGTCCACATCTGTGGTCAGTGTCGCGGCCACACCGGGTGAGGCACCAGCTAACGCAGTCCATCGGTATAAACCCTTTCAAAGGAGAGTGTGCTGGGCTTTCACTTTGTCCAACGAGGACTGAATCAGGAGAGAGAAGATGAAAGTCGTGGGCAAGCTGCCGACTGAAATAAGACCAACATCTTTATTAAACATGCGATTGTCGTGAGAACCTTTACTGAAACAGATAGGAACACACACCTCACATGGATGGGAAGGGCCTTGGGCAGGCCTGGAGAGGAAGTGTCTGGGGCTCACCCAGGCCCAGGGCAGCCATGGCCCTTCCTGGAGGGAGGACAGTCCTTCGAGGGTCTGTGGCCCCAGGGGAAGGGGTGTGGGTAAGACGTCTTACAGGCACCCACAGCAATGAGGTGCGAGGGGGAGAGAGAAAGAAGGTAGGGGTGACCATGAGGTGGGCGGGTGCCTGGTGGAATGCTGTGCTAGGCTGGTGCAGACACGTCCCAAGTCTCCACCCGTCCTGTGTCCTCAGCCTTCTCATGTTGACTTTGTAGCTGTCCTTCTAGCATTGGGCCCATGCCCCTCAGCCCCACATCCACCCTTGAGTCTGGACTCACCTTGCTTGACCTTAGAATGTGGTGAAGGTGACAACAAACTGTATGAACCTGCATCCCCAGAGGCCTGCCCCATCCATCCATCCACTCATCCATCCATCCACCCGCTCATCCACTCATCATCTGTCTGTTCGTCTGTCTATCCATCCACTCATGCATCTGTCCATCTGTCTGTCTGTCCATCCATCCGCCCATCCATCCACTCATCCATCCATCCATCCATCCGTTCATCCATCCATCCATCCATCCACCCACTCATCCACCCATCATCTGTCTGTTCGTCCATCCATCCATCCACTCATGCATCTGTCCATCTGTCTGTCTGTCCATCCATCCACCCATCCACCCACCCAACCATCCATCCATCCACCCACCCAACCATCCATCCATCCATCCGCTCATCCACTCATCATCTGTCTGTTCGTCTGTCTATCCATCCACCCAGCCATCCAGCCATCCACCCACTCATTTATCCACCCACCCACCCATCTGTCCACCCACCTATCCATCTGTCCATCTATTCACTCATCCAAACAATGTTTATTCCTGGACTGACCATGACCTTTCTCTGTCTGGCTAAGTGCAATCCGTCCACTGTTCTTCGGACCTCACATCCCTCACCTCCTCCGAGACACCGTTTTCCAGACTCTCACGCTGACTCCTGCACCGTCGGTCTCCTCTCTCTGTTGTTGTGTTTCCCTTAGAAGAGAAACAAGAGTTACTTCTCTCTCCTTTGAAGAACCTTCCTCGCTGACTTGCCTTCATCCTGTGGCGAACACCTGCTTTATCCAGTTCCCTCGAAGGAGTGCTGTGCATGCGTGACGTCCCGCTCGCCCACCCACACGTAATGCGGAAGCGGGTTTTGGTTTGTGTGGAATCCAGATCAGTAATTATATAACGGCTTATTCATCGAGTGACTATGTTAGCGAATGGGAGCATTTCATTTGCTGAGGAGCTGCTGGGGGACCAAGCAAACCTGCAGTCCTCCTGGCCCGAGAACACCTCGTCCCACGTGGGCGGAGGGCGCGGTCCCCAGGCCGCGTGATGAGAGCCCAGACACCCTGATGCCGCAATGGGAGGCCTGGTGCTGCTGCAGGAGGCAAACGGTCCTGCCAGCCGCTCTCGCTGGCAGGGGGTCAGAGGTCTCGGAGGGGCGAGCTCATCTCCCCTTGGCACCACTTCGTCTGGGACGATGTGGCCTTGGGAAGATGGGCTGGTTGTCGGTGCTGTGGCCGCCGCTGCTGCTGAGGGCAGGGGTCCTGGTCCCCCGCCTCAGATCCCGCACCCGCAGGCCGAGGGCTCAGGACGGACTCCGGTGCTGATCCGTCTTTGGGCCCCGCTGGCCCGCGGCTCCCTGCTCCTCATCAAGGCTCCCCCGGCCCCTCCTCCTGCCCTGTCAGCCTCCAGGCAGATCAGCCTTAAATGCAAGTTGTGGGAGCTCCTGCGCCCCAGATGCCGGGATCCGGGCCAGAGGGAGGGCCACGCCGGAGAGTTAATTGCTGCTCAGGCGGCTCCTGCAGAGCCCTGCGCGGCCAAGGTCAGTCCCGAGGCCGCCGCGTCCGCGTCCCCTAATAACCGCTGCCCCCGCAGTCCTCTCCGGGTTCAAGAGGAGGCTCAGTTTCGTCCCATTAATATTAATTCGCTTGCTGTGGGGGCCTGTCCTAATGACATATTTTCTTGTTAAATATTCATGCCGGAGTGAGGGTGTGCGGCGGACTCACTGTTAGGGGAAAATTGGAGCGAGTCGCCATTAGCTGCTGCTGACAGCAGTCCCTGATTCGTTCCCCTGAGAGAGACGCCTCTCGGCCCAGCATGTCTGTGCCGGCCCCCTCACTGTCCTCACTGTCCTCACTGTCCCCCAGGACGTGCCGAGGGCCCCGGGAGCTGGCTCTGCTCTGGATGGCGTGCAGGCTGCGCCGGTGCCTGTGACCGAGGCTTTGCCACATCTGCGGTCCTCATCTCTCTGTCGGCTTTGCAAACAGTGGGCTGTCCGGGGGGAAAGGGTGTCATAGACCAAACCTTCACTCTAAAGAAAAGAAATTGAGCCCTGGCTGGTGCTCAGTGGTGAGAGCGTCGGCCCATGGACTGAGGGTCCCGGGTTCGATGCCGGTCAAGGGCACATAGCTCGGTTGCAGGCTCGATCCCCAGCCCCACTCAGGGCGCAACCGATCAATGTGTCTCTCTCACATCAATGTTTCTCTCTCTCTCCCTCTCCCTTCCACTCTCTCTAAAACTCAATGGAAAAAATATATCCTCCAATGAAGACTAACAAGGAAACAAAAAAGAAAGAAAGAAAAGAAACGGAGGCGGAGTGGTGCGGAGAGAGCTGATCGATTGCGCATTTCCTGGGGGGGGCGGCGGGAGGGGCCCCCGAGGCAGGAGACTATCCCGGAGCCGAGACCAGTGTCCGTGTTGCGTGTTGTTCTGCTGTGAAGGCTCCGTCCCCCCCAGGACCTGTAAAGGCGGCCGGCTCCTCAGACCCTTTCAGACGGCAGCCAGTCGACAGGACCGAGCCGCCGCCGCCGCGTTCCGAGCACCGGGGCAGGCGCGGACGGGCCCCGCTGCTCGCACCCCACCTCACCCGGGCCCGCGCCCGCACCGTGGGGGCAGGGGGTGTCTGCAGGCCGGGACGGGCTGTGCCAAGGTTCCTCCCCGCCATTCTGATTTCCTTACGCTGCACGGAGCCCGGCCCCTCCGCCCGCCTCCCAGGACCGACCTCACACCCGGTCAGGTCAGGGGCGGGGGGCGCAGACTGCTTCTGGGTAACGACACTGCTGTGTGTTTAAAGGCTCCAGGAGGGCGACCTACAGACATCGCCGAGCCCTGGCCTCTGTGCCCGGTGACACCGGCGCTCTCGGGCCTGGGAGGAGGGACGAGGGCTGGACACGCGTGCTGTCGCCGGTGCTGCAGCTGTCGAGGCCCTGCCCCGGGACCAGGTGTCCTGGGCTCACGTGGCCCGGAGCCGCTCTGGGGGCGGGATGGTCCCCGTGGGTTTCGCACACAGAGCTGGGCCGCACCTGCGGGAGCACCTGGGCGAGGCGACCTGAGGCACACTGCTCCCTCCTCTGAGGACAGGCGGTCGTGACCCGGGCGGGCGCGCGTCCCTGGGGCTCTGCCTGACACGGATCTGCGCACAGCTCCCTCTCCACTCTGCATGTGTTCCTAAACGTATTGTTATGGATTTCAGAGAGGAAGGGAGAGGGAGAGAGAGAACCACCCATGAGGAGGGAGAACCCTCCACCAGCTGCCTCCTGCACGCCCCTACTGCCCCAGCCCACAGCACAGGCCCGGCATCGAGCTGTGACTCCTGGTTCATCGGTTGACGCTCACTCAACCCCTGAGCCAGGCGGCCGAGCGGCGAGTGTTTTTAGAAAAGGGCCTGCGCTGGGTCCCGGGATTCCGGCTCCGGCTCCGACACTGGCGTGGCGCCGCCTGGGACCCACGACTCCACTCCCGTGAGCCCGCTCCGTCTCATCCGTCCGTCTGTCCGGCCACCCTTCTATCCATCCACCCATCCCACACCCAGGTGGTGGCGAGACAGCGCCCCCCAAGGTTTCTCACGGATACACGAGCGTGTGAGCCGCGTTGAGCACAGGGCCTGGCACATACGTGTGCAAGGCTCTGCGTCAGCCTCACCGAGCCTCCGTCTCCTCCCGCTCACGCACTGTGGCTTCGCGCGTGACGGGGGCGCCGCAGCCCCTGGGCGCAGCCGTGCCGCGTAGAACCCCGGGCTCAGGATGGCCGGGGAGGACGCCTCCTGCCCTCATACTTGCTTTTATTTCATAAAAATCTATTCGCAGAATCCTCGGAACTCAGCAGACTTGCGATGAGCCTCCTGTCGTCGCGCGAATGAAGGAACCGGGACGTCGCCTCCTTTTCTGTGTAATGTTTCCCGGTTCGCCGTCCGGAGGCTCTCGGGCAGCTGTGCGGAGTGACAGAAGCTAGTTGCGCACCGAAGGCCTCGGATCAGCAGGGCCTCGCTGTGTCTCATGATATTCCCCCATTTCCCGGGCAGGCGTTTCCCGGGATCGTGGCGTGGGCTGTGGGCTGTGGGCTGTGGGCGGGCGAGGGGGGAGCTGTGGCGTCGGCTGGTCCCCGCCGCCTGGCACTCAGGGTCTCACGCGTTCACCGGCTGGCGTGGGTGCGGTGGGTGCCGTGGGTGCCGTGGGTGCGGTGTGTGTGTGTGTTCACAGTTATAAGGGCCCCATGCCTTCGCAGGCGTCTGGCGCCACCAGAACATGTTCACGGCGCATCGCACGGTCACCACTGACGGGGGACTGAGCCGAGGAAACCCCTCGTGTTGTTACAGATGCGGACGCGGAGGCCCAGGACGGTGCAGTCTCACCCACAGTCACGAGTCCTCGTGGGGCCAAGCCAGGACTCACTCCCAGGCCCTGGGGTCCAAGGGGAGGTTTCGGGGCCCCTCTCGGGGGGGGGGGGGGAGTTCCTTTGGCTGCTGCTCCTCAATCCAGTGTCGGGTCCCCAGGAGGCCCGCAGGCTGCGTGCGTTCCCCTCCATCCTCACTCGGTAACGACTTCCCTCCACACACACGGCCCTGAGGACACAGGGGCCAGGAGTGGAGAGGGACTCTCCTTGGCTGGGCTCGGTGGGGGGGGGGGGGCGCACTCGCCCCGAGTGGTGTAAACTCCCCCATGCCTCCCTCGCTGGCCCTGCCGACCTCTCAGTGCCTGGAACGGCCGCGCAGGGGCCGCTCTCACAGCATCTCTCCTCGCTCCCAGACTCCGTGGCGCCGTCTCAAGCGCGACTCTGGGGCTCGGCCGCCCGCTGAGAGCCAGGCCACAGCAAATCCTGCTTCTCCACACCTCGCGCCCGATTCGAAACGGGGCTCCTTTCCAGGGGTCCCCGGGCGGTGAGGGTCCCCGGGCAGTGAGGGTGCCTGGGGCGTCCCCGACACGCGCAGGGGCCGAGCCTCGCTCCGTCATCATCCAGCTCACACTGGGGGGAGCAGGGAGGGATGGGGTACTTGCTGGGGGGGCCTGTCCGGCCTGAGTGAGCCCCAGTGCACCCACATGGCCTGGGAGGAACAGGACAGGTGGGCGGAGACGGGGTGCCTCTGAGAGGGAGGCTGAGCGGAGACGGGCAGGCGCTCACTGAGTGTGTGTGGGTCCCCTGGTGCCCTGACGCCAAGGGAGGTGGGGGGGGGGTGGCTGGCTGAGCGGTGAAGATGCTGAGGCTCAGAAAGGCCACCTCGCCGTTGACAGTGGACTCCATCCTTGATCTGATTCCAAGCACCACACGTGTGTCATGCATGTTTTTGCATGTGAATGCATGTGCTCCGTGTACAGAGAGCCCGCATGCATACCTGTGCCCTCCGTCTCCCGATATGAAGGGCGACCCCTGGCAGGCGGCAGGCCTTGCTCACCTGTCTCCAACACCATCGCGCACAGTAGGCGCTTGTTCCTGTGTCGGCCGGCTCAGAACCTTGCCCAGCGCCCCCTGCAGGGCGACGAGGGGCTGTCCTCCTTGGTGGGAGACTTACAGAGGCCACCGCCCTGCATCCCCTCCCCACGCTGGTGGTGTCTGCACGGGGTTAAAAGTAGGGACGGAATCGGCATCTGGAAATAGGCAGCAGGAGAAACCGGCCCAGGCCCGGCACCCGCTGTTCCCGGGCCGAGGAGGGACAGGGTGTCCCAGGAGGACGGGTCTCAGGCCTCCTCTGACCCACTTTCCTCCGGGCCCTTCATGGAGGTGCCAGCAGGCTACCCTCCCCCGCCCCGGCCGCCTACGGCTGGCAGGCCCTCCCGGCCCACGGCTCCAGGCCGCGCTGGAGGCTGTCAGCGCCGTGAGGGGCGAGGAGCAGGCCGGCCCCTGCGGCCTCCAGACGGTTCTGCAGGGACGTGGCTGCACTGACAGCCGGGGCAGAGCGCGGCTTCCCACGGATGGAAACGCATCCAGCTCCCCGCACAGCGAGGACTTCCAGGGCTCCCTCTGCGAGCCAGGCATGAGATCTGGGGGGGCGGGGGCCTCTGGAGCCGTTTGAGGGACCTGCCACGGAACATCTGTGAGGTCGCTGCTGTGCGCTTCCGTTCCCGCGGCTTCAATTATGCAGTCGGAGCCCTGGAGGGGGGGGGGGGGAGGGAGAGGAAGAGGGAGGGGGAGGGAGGGAGAGAGAAAGGGATGGAGATGGAGGGAGGGAGGAAGGGGAGGGAGAGAGAGGAGGGAGAGGGAGGGGGAGGAGGGAGAGGGAGAATCTGCTGATGCCACGGTTTTCCTTTTGAAAAGCGGGGTGTCTGGTCGGAGCCTGGGGGGCAGGAGGAGAGAGGCTTTGGGCTCGGCGCCGACACAGGGACCTGCTCTGCTCCGTGCGGATGAGCCTGTTTAAAGCCTCTCCGCCCACCTGCGCAGCTGCCTGGGGCCGCAGCATGTTCTCCGCGTGACAGAGGGCGCGTAGGGGTCGCACCGTGAGCATCAGTGAGGGGGGCCACCCGTCCGCAGCAGAAGGGGCGGGAGAGCTGGCAGGCGGAGACACACCGTCTGGGGTGTGCGGGGCGTGTGCACGGGCACGTGTGTGCGCCTGTGTGTGCGCCTGTGCGTGTATCTGTGTGTGTGCACGGCCTGAGCGCGTGTGGCTGCCTGGCGGCCCTCACCTGTCCTCCTCGCTGCACCCAGAGCCTGTTCCCCGGGGTGGGGGGGGGGCGGTGCTGAGAGCTCTGAGGAGGCGCCCACAGCAGGCAGAGGAGCTGGGAGCAGGTCAACCATGTCAGCCGTGGCTGGAAAGGGCCTTCGTCCCTCCTGCCCTCTGGGTGCTGCTCCGGGCCGGTGGTAACACCTCCAGGGGTGCCAGGCGGCCGAGGCCCTGTCCCCTCCACTGTCCGAGCCTGGGGGTGCAGACCGTGAGGTGCCTCTGCCGCCTGCAGACGCGCCTCTGCCTGCCCTCGGCCCTCAGATCCAACAGCTAATGGTTTTGTGAGAAGCAGCCATCGATTCCCGGCAGCGCGGCCCCCTGGCTACGGTGGGAGGAGCAGAAGGCCTGCTCCCTGCTCCCGGTGAGAGGGCAGCCGGCGGATGGAGGCCGGCAGCTGGGGCCTGTGCAGCTCTGCACCTCCAGTCCCTGCACGGCCGAGGGGAGGGCACCATCCCACTGCCCTGGGGGACACAGGGCACCCACATCCCACTCCCCTGGGGGCACGGGGCACCCGCTGTGGAGTGACATGGTCAGTGCTGTATCCCCACCTGCAGTTCCTGGGCCCAGACTCAGACTAGCCCAGGGGCGGGCAAACTTTTTGACTCGAGGGCCACAATGGGTTCTTACACTGGACCGGAGGCCGGAACAAAAGCATGGATGGAGTGTTTGTGTGAACTAATATAGATTCAAAGTAAAATCATTACATAAAAGGGTACGGTCTTTTTTTTTTTTTTAGTTTTATTCATTTCAAACGGGCCGGATCTGGCCCGCGGGCCGTAGTTTGCCCACGGCTGGTCTAGAGTGACCCCCCCCCAGGTGCATCCTCCCCTCCGTGCTGCTGGCCATCCTCCCGCCTGCCCTCCCCACGCCCGCCCTCCTCTGCTCCTGAGTCCCTGCCCTCCTGGCCTCCGGGCTCAGAGCCGTCTGCCCTGGGCCGCCCGGGAGGGTTGAGCCGGGGTCAGGGGCGGTGTCTGCCCCTCCCTCAGGTTCCCCCTCGGACCATGTCCTCCCCGCAATGGGGCTTCCGGCCACGGCACCTGCTACACACTCATCGCAGCCCAGCCCGTCCTGGAGGCCTCGGCCGCACAGCCGGGGCTCAGCAGCCGCCCTGCCCGTCCTCCCGGCTCCTCCCTCAGCCCGGGGTCCCCTGGGCACTCGCTCAGGGCAGCGCCCGGCGCATCCTCCCTGCTCAGAGGCAGACGTTATTTTACGTCTTTAAATACATTTTTATTGGTTTCAGGGAGGAAGGGAGAGGGAGCGGGAGAGAGAAACATCCATGATGAGAGAGAGTCATGGGTCGGCCGCCTCCTGCAGCCCCACCCTGGGGATCCAGCCCGCAGCCCGGGCCTGTGCCCCGACCGGAATCGAACCCTGACCTCCCGGTTCCTAGGTCGACGCTCAGCCCCTGAGCCACGGGCTAATGTGCGTTATCTTAGGTCCACCGGTGCCTCGTCCACGGCTGTCCACGGCGGGACCACAGCACGGGGCGCGGAGGCAGCCGGCGTCTGTGTGCCCTTGTTCCCCATTAAATGCAGCCCCGGCGCAGGGGGTGAAGGAAGGGCCAGGTGGCTTCTGGCTAATCTGTGAGCCCTCGGCTGCTGGCTTCATGCTCGGCTCAGGCGTGGTGCGGGGGGGGGGGGGGGGGGGGGGCGGGACCTTGTCCTGCGGGGGCCCCTGGGGGGCTATACGGCCGTTCTGGGCACAGAATTAGCCGCTGAACAGTCAGCCTGCTGTGTGGTCCAACCTGAGTTAGCTCACCCCGGGGCCTGGGCAGGGCCTCCTCTGGCCCAGGGGGGATGGGGGGTGGGGGGTGGGGGCGACGGTCCCCACCTCTGCTCCCAGCAGGTGGCGCCCGAGAATGTGACCCCCCCCCCCACTTCTCTGGGGAAGAAAATGTGCGTCTGGGCCCCGTGAGCTGCCTGTTGGCTGTGCTTTTGGGGTAAAACAGTGCCTGTTGAGGCAAGCTCTGCTGGGCCTCAGGTTAGTCGCTTAGTTGGGGGACACTGATACGCTGCTGCTGTGTGTCCCCCGAGTGTGGATGTGCCTGCAGAGGCGTGAAGACCTTGGGGGTTTGTCGACCCTCCCAGCTCGCTCTGTGGGGGGCAGCCCTGGCTGTGGGGGGGTGCACTGTGGGGGGGGCAGGCCTGGCTGTGGGGGCTGCACTGTGGGGGGGGGCAGGCCTGGCTGGGGGGTGCACTGTGTGGGGGGCAGGCCTGGCTGTGGGGGCTGCACTGTGGGGGGGGCAGGCCTGGCTGGGGGGTGCACTGTGTGGGGGGCAGGCCTGGCTGGGGGGTGCACTCTGGTCCCCGTGCTTCCCGGGAAGAGAGATCAGACGCGAAGGCCCGAGTGCGGCTGTGGCTGTGGGCTCTGGCTGCGCTGCCCGCTCTGGGGTTAATAACGGGCCGCTCCCCTATGAATTATTAATCCCGCTCTGCACTTCTGAGGCAGCTCGAGAGGCTCCAGGCAGCGGAAGCTCAGGGGACGGCGGCCAGGGAGCCGCAGAGGAGCCGCCCTCCTGCTCCTCCCTCTCGCTCCTCCTCCTCCTGGTCTGGGGGGGGGGGGCAGACTCCCACCCCGGAAACGGGGTGCTGCTCCGGCTGGAGGGCAGGTGCTCAGGCTTCTGGACAGCCCCCCACTGTGTCTGAGCCCCCCTGTGTCTGAGCCCCCCCGTGTCTGAGCCCCCCCACTGTGTCTGAGCCCCCCTGTGTCTGAGCCACCCCATGTCTGAGCCCCCCCTGTGTCTGAGCCCCCCTGTGTCTGAGCCCCCCCATGTCTGAGCCCCCCCTGTGTCTGAGCCCCCCTGTGTCTGAGCCACCCCATGTCTGAGCCCCCCCGTGTCTGAGCCCCCCCACTGTGTCTGAGCCCCCCCGGCCGGAGCTGCCCCCGGGGAGAAGGTGAAGCCCAGCCCCTGCCGCGTGGGGTCGCGCTCCCTGCTCACGCGTGTGCCTGGGCTTGTGCGTGCCCAGCTCCTCCCGAGGGGCGCCAGGCCCCCCACTGCCCAGCGCCTGCCAGAGGGACGTGCAGCGGCCACGAGGGGGGAAGCCTTCCTCCCACTGAGGACGCCCTGGCCGTGGGGAAGGAAGGAGACAGTGAGAGAAGGACCAGGAGGCGAAAGGTGTCCTTCACCACACAGGGCTGGGTGCCGCGGTTCTGGGGGTGCCGCGGTTCTGGGGGTGCCCCTGCAGTTCTGATGTGTGCTACTGTGGTTTCTGGGGTGCCGCTGTTCTTGTTAGTCTTCTCTGGGAAGAAGGGGTGGGGGGCCCGGCCATGTAGGGGGCACACTCCCCAGTCTCCCCCACCTGCGTTAGCCCCCTGGCCTGGCTGCAGGCGGACCAGCCGCCCGGAGGAGAGAGATGCCCCGTCCCCAGGTCAGAGCCCACTCCCCGCCCCGCCCTGGGCCCCTGGGCCAGTTCCCACCCCGTGTGGCCTCTCTGCCCCGGCTGCCCGGGGGCCACACCCCCGCCCCAGCCGGAGGGTCCCTGGAGACTCCTCCCCCAGGGGCCACGCTCCGCCTCGGACACACGTCTCTCCCTCACTCCCTGCACCTGCTCATCTCTTCTCTGCCCTCGGTCCTGCCGGCGCATCTGTGTCACGTCACGTGCCCTCTGCTGCCGTCCCGTGTCCGTGGGAGGCAGGCCTGCTCCCCGTCCTGCTGGGGGGGTGGACATGGGGGTGGGGTTGCTCCCAGAAAGAGGTGGTGGCACCGGGTTGAAGTGGGGACACCCCCCCCCTACTACTCGGACTCTGACAAGGGGGTGGCTATTGAAAGACATGGTCAGCACTCGCGCCCCAAGTTTCTCTGACGGGCAGGGTGCTGCCCCTCCGCGCGGGTCCCCAGACATGATGTGACCCTCGCTCTACACGGACGTATGAGCGCCCGTCCAGCAGGTCACTTACGCCCGAGGGTCCTCGTCCCCGCTGACCCCACATCCTCCTTTCTGAACTGCGGCCACTGAGGGTCTGTCTGGCCGGTGGAGGAGGGTTTCAGCCGCCGCGCACGTGGTTCAGAAGAGGATCGCGGCGCCCTGGCCAGTGGCTCAGTGGGTAGAGTGTCGGCCTGTGGACTGAGGGTCCCGGGTTCGATTCTGGTGAGGCACAGGCCTGGATTGAGGGCTTGATCCCCAGTGGGGGGTGGGCAGGAGGCAGCCGATCCGTGGTTCTCTCTCATCACTGATGTTTCTCTCTCTCCCTCTCCCTTCCTTTCTGGATTCAATAAAAAAATCTACAGAGAGGCGCTGGGCTTGCAGTGGGCGCTTCGGGCTAGGGGGTTGGGGGGTGGGGGGGTGGGGGGGTTGGAGGGAGGGGAGACCAGCAGGGATGGCGGCCGGAGCAGCCTGGGAGGGAAGGCGAGGCGGGCGGTGTCCCCCGAGGCCCACCCACTTGACGGTTAATTGAATAAACAAAACTGACAGGAGACCTCTGTCCCCCAGCCCAGTGCCATGGACTCAGCGGCTCTCAGCATCACGTGACCTGAACCGGCCCCACCCAACGCCCTGCCCTCCGGCTCTGTTTTCAGCTCAGTGATCTTTGCGGCCTCGGTTTCATTATTTGTGAAAATACCCTATTTCTTTATTCGTCAGCATGGGGTGGCTGCTACCACAAGCCCCTTGGTTCAGGGCTGAGCACCTTCAACGTTTATTTCTCAGGACCTCTCGGAGCAAGCAGGGTGGTGGGCAAACTGCCCAGTGGCGGCCCAGCCCTGAGAGGGCGCCTGCCGGCCTGTGCGTCCCACCCCCTCCCCTCCCCTTCCCTCCCACAGCCGCCCCGCCCTCACGTCACAGGGGAATGTGCGTTACAAGGCAGTGTCTGTGCTGTGTCACTCAGGGCCCAGGACCCTTCCACGTTGTGGCTCCTACCTCCCAGGGGCCCTCGGAGTGGGGGGCAGCCGCCCGCACGCGGAGGGGAAGGGATGGCCCGCGGGAGGCGCTCACGGCATCCGCCGGAAGGAGCACATGGCCCTCGGCTCCGAGTTCAGTGACCAGGGCTCTGAGGGGCCGACGCTGTGCTGAAGGCTGTCCTTGCACGGACAGTGGCCGGGGCGCCGTGGGCAGGCAGTGGCCGGCCAGGTCGGTGGAGGTGGTGGACGCCAGGGGACGGAGCCGAGGCCGGAGCTGCCTTCCCTGGACCCCGCCCGGGTGGCCACGTCTCTCCGCTCAGTCTCAGGGCTGCTGCCCGCCTACTGGTGCTGTGGCCGCGGGCGAAGGCGAGGTGAGGGGGGCCCAAGCCGGAGAGTGGGCGCCACTGGGCCAAATGGAGTGAGGACGTGGGTTCCGAGGGCGAGGGCACCTCTGTGTCACGGTTTTCCTGAAAATGTGCCTTATGCTCCCTTCGCTTCCTACGACGTGTGACCCGTTTGAGTAAAAGAACAATTATTACCAAGATCCCTTGTTCCCAGGCTCACACGGAACCGTCGGCACTTGAGGGCGTGTCGAGAGGTAACATCCCCCCAACTGTCATCAGGTGTCGATCAAACTGCGGAAATGAGAGGAACACGCAGCCAGCAGGGAGCTGCGTCCGTGACCGCGGGAAGTGCTTTAATTTAGGGTTTTCCGCAGCCAGTCCTGCTTCTAAGGCATCGGAAATGAGGACGCGGAATCCCTCCTCTCTCTCTCTCTCTCTCTCTCTCTCTGATCTGGGCTTTTCCAACAACCGGGCTTCCTGGGCGTGTCTGTCTACCTGTCGGTCAGTTAGCTCCTGTGCCTGCTGGGCCAGAGCCTCGCCCTAGACGCCCGGGCCACTCACTGTCCCTTTCTGGCTCCGACTGACATTGTGAGACCACACAGCGCCTCCGGCCTCTGGGTCCCGGCACATCAGGGCCGTGCTGGTCCCCGAGCCTGAGGGAGGCCGCAGGGAGTCCCAGCGCCTGGCGGGCGGGAGGGGGAAGGTGGGCCCCTCGCGGGCTCTGACTTCCCCTTCCCGCCAGGACTCCTGCTAACAGACCACGGGCTCCGCCACCTGCACTGTCTGGGCTTCTGTCCCGTGTCCACCCTGCGGAGCGGACGGCCACGCGCTGACCGGAGGGTTAGAGGGACTCGGTGCGGCCCGCTCTGCCCCCCTCCAGCCTCTCGGCCAGTCCTGGGGGCCGGGGCTGGTGAGGAGCGGGGTTTTGGGGGGCATCCCCCCAGCTCCGCTTCCAGCTCTGGCAGCTGTGACCTCGCAGGCGCCCTGAGCAGCACGGGCTCTGCACCCGGGGTCTGTCCTCCGTGCCGGGCTCAGAGCGGGTGGTTTAGGCCGGGAGCTCCCGCAGCGGCAGCCATAAAGCACAGCGTCTCCCGGGAAATGATCTTCCGGCTGGAGTGGAGGTCGGGCAGGAGGAGGGGCCGGGACGAAGGGCCCGGAGCCCCTGCTCAGGCCCCCTCCAGCCCCTCCGGGTGCCCCCCGAGCTCCAGGCGCCATCAGGGGTCAGCTCCCTGCAGCTCAGCCCCTGCTCCTGCAGGACCCACGGGTGCGGGGGGGGGGGGGGGCACGGCGCTCCCCAGCCTGGATCCATGACTGTTTTCCATTCCCGGGAGCTGAGCCAAGAACACATTTCCGTCCGCGTGGCTCTCGTTCTAAACAAGGCAGAGCTTCCACGTCTGCAGAGAAGATAAACACGGACACGGAGGTGCCCAGACCACACAGCCGGGGGGGGGGGGGGGGGGGAGGGGGGGCACTGACAGGGCCTGCTGAGGGCGGGGACAGACTCAGACAAAGAAAGGGAAGGAAACGCTGAAGGGTATTGAGAAAGAAGGAGAGGAAGAGGAAGAGGAAACAATAAAATGGCAACAAATACATACCTACCAACAGTCAAATCTAAAAAGCAAAATTAATGAACAAGAAATCGAATGACCAAAATAAACTGGTGCATAAAACAGACCCAGAGGCCTGGGCGCGTGGAACCAACCGAGGAATCTCAGAGGGGAGGGGGAAGGGGGTGGGGGAGGGGGAGGGAATGAGGGGGAGGGGGAGGGGGAGGGGCGGGAAGAGATTAACCACAGGTCTCACCTGTGGGCACAGACAGGCGGGTGAAGGCCTGGGCAGGGGAACTGGGTGGAGGGGCAATGGGCGGGGAGAGGGGGACATGGTGATACTCTCAACTGTATTTTAAAATTAAAAAAAAAGGGGAGAGGGGTCGGATCCACTCGGGACGCTGGGAGCGGCGCTGGAAGGAGCACAGGAACGCGGGGGTGGGAGGGCGAGGGCGCGAGGCTGTGCCGGGGTCTCACCTCCGTCCTCCACTCGGCCCTGCCTCTCAGGGGACGCCCTTCCAGCCTCAGTTTACTGAGTGTGCCCGCCCTCCCACTGTGAAAGCCCCACCTCCTTTGTCCTTGTTTTTTAAAATGTGTTTTTATTGATTTCAGAGAGGAAGGGGGAGGGAGAAACAAAACGGGTGTGCAAGAGGGGGTGTGTGAGCCCGTGCACACTGCTCTTCCTCCCACTGGGAGCAAAGGTGACGGGGTAGGAAGGACCCGCACCGGCGTCGCCAGAGCATCGCGGGCCGACGCCGGAACAATCTGTCATCACGCCCGACACTCTGGCCGCGCGATCGGAGCCGCTGCCGTTATCTGTCGGTGCCGCTGATGGAACTGCCTCTCAGAGGCCGGACAGGCACCCCCTAGTCCCCCGTCAGCACATGGGGCGCAGGCAGCGGACAGGCACCCGCCAGTCCCCCGTCAGCACCCGGGGTGCAGGCAGACACTTCTGTGAAGAGTTGCAGTGTTTCCTCTGGCGGCGCTTCGGAAAGAATCATCTATATCGTCTTCTCTCCCCAGCGGCACACGATGCGCTTTCCGAACATTTGCCGTCTCCCCGGCCCCCTCTCCGGCAGCGTGTTGCTCTCTCACTGCTAAGGGCCGGGGGAGGGGCACACACATTCGGACAGGAGAGTCGGGCTGGGTTCAGCCAGAAAACCCCGTGCCCCCTTTTGGCTAAAATCGACGGTGTTTGACCAAACGGGGGCGTAACCTCCGTCCAACCACACATGGATTAGGAAGGGACGTGGGTCCAATGTCCCATGAAGACGAGGCTGTGGGTTGTGAAGTCCTGACAGTCCGTCGTGGAGCGCTGGTCAGAGGGGAGCGCTGCCCCGATCGGGAGCGGGCGGCCGGCTGAGACGGGCCGGGGGCTTCCATCCTCCCGGGGCCTGGCGCTGGAGGAGACGCGGAGGTGGGTGGGCTGCCCAGCGGGCCCCCGACGGCTTCCCCTGGGCCTCAGCGTCCTGGTGACGAGCACCGATGGTTTCCTCTCAGCACGTCGCTGACCTTCACCCATGCGGGCGACAAGCCGTCAGAGCGGATGGACAGAGCTGCGGTGTTTAGGTGACGGGACAGCACAGCGCGACGGGAGCACGGACGATCGCTCCGAGCACGACCCGCCGTGAATGGCACGGACACGTGTGAGAGGAAGCGGGCAGGACAGGCAGAGAGCGGACGGTGGGTGGGCCGATGTTTCTGTCTCTCTATCCCTTCCCCAGCTCGGCGTGGGGCTTGGCGTCCGTGGAGGCTTCTGGGACTTGAACTGGGTGGTGGTGACGCGGGCGCGTCGTTCAGTGAGAGCTCACCCGGCGGCGGCTTTCCCGTCTGGGCGCTCTCGCCTGCTGGTCCTTCAGGGACCATCCTGAGGAGCCAGAGAGGGCCGCGGCCCGTGGGCAGCTCGGGGCCTGACCCCCGCCCGGCTCCCCGGGGAACGCCAGCTCCCGGAGTTTCTCAGACGGCCCTCGCTCCCCATGCTCCGCGTGGCTTCCCCGCACGGGACCGCGTGTAACCTCACGCCTGGAGGAGGTTCCTGGTGGGCATTCACTTCGGTGTTCAATTCCCAGGAGATCGCTGAACACGACCTTCAGATTCATCTCGGCTCTCGAGTCTGTGCCCACGGGTCCCGCAGCTCAGTCCCGCCTGGCAGGACCGGCCCGTGTGCCTCGGGGGCTGAGCGTCGACCCGGGAACCAAGAGGCTCCGGTTCAGTTCCTGGTGGGGGCACATGCCCTGGTGGCGGGCTCGATCCCGCTAGGGGGTGGGCGGAAGGCAGCGATCGATGATGTTTCTCTCTCATTGATGTTTCTATCTCTATATCCCTTTCCCTTCTTTTCTCTAAAAATCGGTAAAGGAAAAAAACGTTCAATGCGACCCCGAGTTCCCACCTGTGCAGACTGTCTTCCCCGTGGCTCTCTGTTCGGCGCTGGTGGGACAGCAGCCGGGGTCTAGAGAAGGCACGCCCTGCGCTCATGCCCCGCACGTCCCACTCTTCAATGAGCACGTGCTCACTGCTCCCCGAGACAGAACCCCTCCCCTGACCCTGAGGCCTGATCGCCCACGCTGGGCACCGACAGGCAGCGCGGCTGATCCGTGTTACCACCGGCGTGCGGGGCAGGCAGAGCTGGGCCATCAGTCCCGACTCCCAGGGGCGGAGGACGGGCGGGCCTCCCGGAGGGAGAAGCGTGCGTGGGGGGAGGGGGGACGGCTCTCGGCAGGAGACACTCCGGGCTCAGGCGTGGCTGGCACGAGGCAGACGGTGGTGAGCTGTGCCAAAGCCCCCCGAGGACCAGCAGGGCTCCCGGGCGGGTGTGCAGCACCCCCTCGGCTCGGCGAGGGTTCCCCGGCCTCGGCGTTCCCGTGGGATCCAGGACCCTGTGGGCTTTGCCATCGCTGCCAGGACCGAGGACCTGGTCCCAGTAGGTCCCCACTGAGCAGCCCCAGCTGTCACAGTGATGGTCGCGGTGATGGTCATGGTCATGTGATGGTCATGTGATGGTCGCGGTGATGGTCGTGGTGATGGTCATGTGATGGTCACATGATGGTCACGGTGATGGTCATGTGATGGTCACGGTGATGGTCATGTGATGATCATGGTGATGGTTGTGGTGATCATGGTGATGGTTGTGATGATCATGGTGATGGTTGTGGTGATGGTCACGGTGACGGGCAGGGATTGTGTAAGGCCTGCTCTCGACAAACGCTAAGGGGCGCGTGCGCACACAGATCATTAAACTGTGGGGGAGACAACAGGCCACGTGCCCTGGTTGACGACAACGTGTTGCTCAGAAAACACTGAACCCAGAAATCAGCAGGGACCCCCAGACAGAGGGAAACAGCAGGTTTGCACTGAGAAACACAGAAACCACAGGGAGGCCGCGTCTGCCAACAGGACGCTGCCGCCCCATTTCCGGCAGCTGCAGTTGAACACGGGTCGATCATACCGGGGTCTCAGGCATCCACTGGGGGTCTGGGGACGTCCCCCCTGCAGGTAAGGGGGTTACTGTGCATCTTTGGAGAAAGGTCTGTCAACGTCCTTTGCCCGTTCTCTAACCAGGGGGTTGCTGAGTTCTAGTTTCTTGAATGCTCTCGATATTAATCCTGAATCGATGTCTGAACTGCGGACACTTCCTCCTGTTCCGTGAGTTGCATTTTCTCTCTCTTGATCGTGTCTTTTGACGCAAACGGTTACTTTTATGGCCTATGTTCCTTTCGTCATTATGCTTATGATTTCATTCAAATCCTGACCACATTGATAATGTTTACTAGAGGCCCATTGCACACAATTCGTGCACGGTGGGGGGAGGGCAGTGTCCCTCAGCCCGTCCTGCACCCTCTCCAATCTGGGACCCCTTGGGGGATGTCAGACTGCCAGTTTAGGCCCAATCCCACTAAACCAGCAGTCGGACATCCCTCTCACAATCCGGGACCGCTGGCTTCTAACCACTTGCCTGCCTGCCTGCCTGCCTGATTGACGCCTAACTGCTCCCCTGCCGGCCTGGTCACCCCCAACTGCCCTCCCCTGCCAGCCTGGTCACCCACAACTGCCCTCCCCTGCTGTCCTGGTCGCCCCCAACTGCTCTCCCCTGCTGGCCATCTGTGGCAATGTCCCGCGAGGGCGTGACGCCACCTAGGCTTTTCCTATACAGAGTAAGAGCTGGTTTAGTGTCTGTCGCAAATGCCATCATATCTGTTTGTTCTTGGTCTGTGTTTATTGACTTGTTTCCTCCCGGATCCGAGTCACAATGGGCAGCGGCTCTCGCCCGGCGCCAGGAGCAGTGCCTTGTTGGGTGTGGCTTCGGCCCCTCCCTTAAAGACGTGGGGGTCTGGCCGAGGTTCCCTGTGGGTCAGACTCGTCCTCCCAAGGCCCGCTTGGAGGTTTGACGACGGTGACCATCGTGCTGTCTCTCCTCCAGGTCTAAGGTCACCGAACCGGAGGAAGATTTGGTGTTTCTGGTCGTTGCCGTGGTCTGAATGTTTGTTTTGCCCAAATTCATATGTTAACACACTAGCCCAGTGTGATGGTCCCGTTAGCGGTGAAACGGCACCAGAATGCTACAGGCGATTGGGCCCGGGTTCAACAGCCTCGGCCCTTGGGTTCTGGCTGAGAAAGAATTTGGAGCCAAGACTCAATACAAGCAAACGTTTATTGAGAAAGTCACAGAGGTACAAGGTGTGAGCCACGGGAGAAGTGAGCCAGCTGGGCTGGGTGGGCTCAGGAAACAAGTTACAGCGGCAAAAAGAGAATGGGGGGGGGGAGGTTTGGAGCTTAGGAGAGAGAGCACGGGATTGGGGGAGGTCTTCGGGGAGGATCACAATAGAATGTTCACCTACTTTCCAGATGTGTCCTTTCTGGGTTGTGGCCTCCACTGATTGGTTGGTGCCAGGGCAGGAGGTCGTATGTCAGTGCAGGTGGTCCAGGTGGCATCGCCCACCCCCTGGGCCTTGCTGCTTTTCGGGGCCTGGACATTAGCTCTGGGGCTTGCTGCTTACGGCTCATGCCAGGGCTTGTACGGGAGTCGCGTGAGGCTTGTCTCCGGCCCCTTGTTCCTCCCCTAAGGGTGTCTACTCAGGACGAATGACGTTCCAGGGGAGGGTCCCACTGCATGAACAGCTGTATGACAGGGAGGAAAGGTGACTCTGAGGGCGAGGTCCACCCTACAACTGCCCGTTGGGACCCTGGGTGACCTTCCATCCTGGCCGATGCCCCTGGCTCTGCTCGGGCCTCACTGCCTGCCACGGGGCCAGGAGGCGTGGCCTGGGAGGTGGTTAGTCCTGAGCATGGAACCCTCTTGGCTGAGATTTAGGCTCTGACGAAAGACTCCAGAGAGCTCCCTCCTCAGCCCTGCGAGGACACGGCTGGAGGGCACGGCTGAAGGGCACAGCTGGCGGGCATGTCTGGTACCAGGATGAGCACGCCAGGCTGGCACCGCGATCTCAGACTCCAGCCCCCAGAACTGTGAGCAGATAAATGCCCGCCCTTTAAGTCGCCCAGTTCACGGCCTCTGTTATGGCCGCCTGAGCCGACAGAGGAAAAACAGGCCTCACGAAACAACTGTCGCCCAGGACCAGTGACATCATCTGTGGAGACCAGTGAAGAGGAAAAATGGGCCCTGGCCGGGCGGCTCAGTGGGTTAGAGGGCCGCCTGATGCGCCAGGGTTGCGGGTTTGATCCTGGGTCAGGACACATACAAGAGTCAACCAATGAATGCATCAGCAAGCGGAACAACAAACTGAGCCCTCCCTCCTTCCCTCCCTCCCTCCCTCTCTCTCTCTCTCTCTCTCTCTCTCTCTCTTTCTAAAAGAAAGTCAAGAAAAAACATGCATGGCCCCTATTCGAGCTTATGAGCCATTTCAGGCCAGAGAACCGAGCGTAAGGCCAAGCCTGCGGCCCTTCCGAAGGGAAAGGGGGGAGGGGGGTGTGACTGCCCGGCCACACGCCCGCGAAGCTGGCCCTGGCGTCCAGCACTGGCCACACGCCTCCGTTCTGACCACTGGACCGGGACCCTCTGTCGGGGAGGCGAGTTTTGTCTGCTCCCTGCTCTCCACGTAATAAGGGCGTCCATGCAACACTTTCCTTTTGGATCTGTCTCCTCTCCTGTGCTCGCACAGAGTCAAGGACAAGAACAGACCCCCCCCCCCTCCCCCCAGCGCCCACAGGAACCAGCTTAGCAGGCGCAGCACGTGCGGCCGGGCGGGAGCAGCGGGAAGAGCAGGCCGACCTTGTGCTGGGAAGAGGGGGCCTCGGGGTGACTCCCAGCCGCCAGCCTGGGCCGGGGCAGCGGAAGGCTGTCCGCGCGGGTCACAGCGGGTCCCTGAAGCAGCGCCTCCCCGACTGGGACAGGCTCCTGTGCCCCTGGCCTCGGGGTCTTGGATGACAGCCCAGCAGCTGCCGGTGGGGCGGGAGCAGCAGCAGGGCCCCGCTCAGGGCTCAGGGGGCATCTGCCTGACAGCCAGGCGGGGAGGGGCGGACGCAGTCCCAGCCTCTGCAGCGGAGCCCGAGCACGTCCTCCGCAAAGCTGCCAGCAGCCCGGGGGCATCCTGGGGGGCATCCCGGGGGGCATCGGGGGGAGAGGCAGGCGGGGAGGGGAGAGGGGGGGAGAGGCAGGCGGGGCGGGGAGGCGGGGAGCCCGCTCTGCACGCCCGCATTTTGATGCAGATCAGCAGGCCGTGCCCCGCCCCGGTGGAGGCTCAGCTCCCCATGCGGTGCAGCTGGCTGACCCCGAGGCAAAATGAGCACGAGGACGGGCGGCCATTCCCGGCCGCATGCCTCGGAGCCCGCGTGCTGGTGGGCTGGAGCCGTATTTTAAAACGCGTGCTTTGCTGTTTACAGTAGTCAGAGGCGCTGGACCCCGCAGCCCCGCCTTCTTCCAGCTTCAGGACGGAAGCCGGAGTCTGCGGGGGAAGCGGGAGGCGTCTGGGCGGCAGCCCCGCCCCAGGGCCCCACTGCCCATCCACGCCCTCCAGCCGCACAGAGCACATCCGGGCAACACAGGCCTGGGCGGCAGGTGGCCCGCTGCATGCTGGGAAGTGTAGTTCTGGGACTCTAGGGGGCATGGAGCAGTGCATTCTGGGGACTGTAGTTTCCCACGGGCGCCAGGGGGCTGGGGAGCCGCCTGCCCAGGCCCGCAGGCGGGGCCAGGCCTCCTCTGCTGGCTGTGATGCTCGTCCCTGCAGGTCCGCGTGGAGTCCCCGTGCATCCGCCCTGAGCCCGGCTTCCCTTCCTGTCTGATTCCCTTCGATGCCCTTGGTCGCGGAAATGCCCGTGGAGCCGAGGCCACAGGGCGCGGGGTGCAGCTGAGGGCGTGGGGTGCAGCTGAGAGCGTGGGGTGCAGCTGAGAGCGTGGGGTGCAGCTGAGAGTGTGGAGTCCAGGAGGGGTGGGGTCTGGGAAGGCTTCCCGGAGGGGGCGGCTGTTCACAGGTCGCAGCAGGACTCCGGGTTCTGTGGAGGGTGCGAAGGAAGCGCAGGTCCCTGACCTCCGGGGACAATGCAGGGGCTGCAGGCGCAGCTGTCCAGGTCCCACGCAGAGGTCACTCACTGCTCCCCTGGACCCAGGTCTGAGGAGCCGACCGCTCCTCCTCCAGAGACCCACCCACTCCCTCTCCACGCAGGACGCCTCCCACAGGACCGGGGCTGGCGTTGGGACTGGGCGGGTGTGGGATTGAGTTCTGGGTCTGCACTCACTGCAGGTCCTGGTAAGACCGGGTGTCGCTAGGCCAGCCTTTCGGACCTCCCGGGCCACGGGTCAGAGGCTAGGCCTTGGCTCCTGCACCAGGGAGTTCATGTGTCTGCTGTGGGGTTGCATGAACTGTTCTGACAAGGCGTGCGGACCGGAGGGTGTCTGCCGCCGGAGGGCCCGGTGGCTGTCCTTTAACAGGATCCCAGGGTGGACACAGCAACAGAACAGAAACGTAACGGACATTTAATGCAGCGGACACTCCCTTCCAAGCCAGATCGGCCTGCTTGACGTAAGCAGGGCCAGGCTCCGTCCGCGCCACTTGCTGCGTGGAATGAACCTGACCCGGGGCCAGTGCCCGGGCAGGAGACCAACCTTCAGTCGGTCTGGGGTCTGATCTGATGTTGTTATCTGGCTCACCCGTGCCCGCACGGACAGCGCATGCGGCTGGGTTACGATGTTTGCAAACGGGGGGACGTTCTGAGTGGAGACCCCAGCGCTGGCGGTTTCAGAAGCAGCCAGCGCTCCTCGTCCTTCGTGGGGTCCAGGTTTGTCTGCGTCAGGCGCTCCGCCACGTGCAGCCCGCAGGCTCCACACCGAGATCTTGCACAGAAAACTCAGGAAATACAATAGAAGCCCACGTGGACGAGCTGTCAGTCAGACGCTACCTGGGTCTTAGAAGAATTTATGGCCTTTAATTTAGGGGAGTAAGAATGATCCGCCACCCAATGGTTTGAGTGTAATTGGCTGATGAGGGAGCAGAAAAACAGTATCAAAAGGAAGTGCGTTTAATTTCATCTTGTGCCCTGGCCGGTTTGACTCAGTGGATAGAGCATCGGCCTGTGGACTGAAGGGTCCCAGGTTCGATTCCCGCCAAGGGCACAGGCCCAGTAGGGGCGTGCAGGAGGCAGCCAATCAGTAATTCTCATCATTGATGTTTCTCTCTCTCCCTCTCCCTTCCTCTCTGAGATCAATAAGAATATAATTTCATCTTGTCACCTCCAGCCTTATAAATCGGTTTATTCCAAACGGACACTCATGGTTCCTAATGCGAAATTACCTTGTTTTTCCACTTATTTAATTTTTTCTTCTCCCGTCTATTTCTGGGGCCCTTAAACACACCAGGCCTCGGGGAAACGTAGAGCATGGGCGTTTCGGAGGTCGGTCACGACGGAACGTTGCAGTTCATGAAATCCTGTGCCTTTGACATCAACTCACTCACCTGGGAACTCTGGCCCCGGCGTGTCCTCCGCGGTCGACACTCGTTAGCACAAACAGGTGTCCTATTTCCACCACGACCTCTCACACCCCGGGTCGCAGCTCCGCTCCCCCCTCGAGGAAACCTTAACGAGTTGCTCGTCAGCCCTGAGAGCAATTAGCCGTCTGCAGTCAGCTGAGCCGCCAGCGGCACCTGGGCCCAGAGCAGCCTCGACGCGGCTCTGCCCGGCCAGGTCTCCGGGAGGACCCGGCCCCGGTGACATGGAGATGGGCCAGTCCGTCCCCGTGAGAAGGTGAGAAGCAGGTGGGTGAGGGGCTCCTGGGGGAGGTCCTCTGGGAGGGCAGGCAGCGGCTCGGCTCCCACGGCAGCGGCCCCTGCAAACCTGCCAGAAGCGCAGGCTCTCGGGCCCACCCCTCGCTGCTGCGACTCGCAGGCGCAGCCCTGCCTCCCCGAGCCCACAGCTGATGCCGCTGGGCATCCACCACCTCCGATGGCCTTTCCCCAGCAGATTTCTCTGTAGCCTCAGGCTTCGTGGCCTCCGCGCCCTTCTTGGCTCCCATCCTCATCGGCTCCCTCCTGCACCAGTCACACTGCCATTGGCACGTGGCCGGTCACCTTTGGGTTTGAAGCTGCCGCCTGACGCGGGCATCTCTAGACGTTGTGTGACTGTCCTTACGGCGAGGAGCTTGTCCCGTTAGCATTATCCAGTGGGTGCGGCCGACTCCCGTCTGTGAGCCTCGGAACAGACCCCGAAAGAGCGATGGAGTCAGGGTCCCCGGGCCGTCCCCGTGCGAACTGGAGAGTCGCCGCGCTTCCAGCCCAGGTTCCCTGGACGCACACGGGGTGACTAGAGCGGTGAGAGACATCCCCGCGGGGGACGTGCACTTCGAGGGGGTCACGCCCGGGTGTGAAGTTGGGCGTGAAAACGGCATCTCCCTGCGGCCAAGTCCTCGCACCTGCAGCTCAGGCCCATCCAGACCAGCCCTCCCCCGCGCTTCCTCCCTCCCCCGCCTGCTCTGCAGCTGCTGGGCTGGGAGGACAGGTGTGAGGGATGAGGGCTGTTGGGAGGGGCTCAGGGGGGCCCAGGTGTGAGGGATGAGGGCTGTTGGAAGGGGTTGGGGGGCCTCAGGTGTGAGGGTTGAGGGCTGTTGGGAGGGGCTCAGGGGGGCCCAGGTGTGAGGGATGAGGGCTGTTGGGAGGGGTCAGGGGGGCGCTGAGCCCTGCACCGGGGGTCCCAGGGTGCCTGTCTGAGGCTGAGGAGCCCCCAGCAGCCTTTGCAGCTGCGCCGAGATCAGCTCACTCCCCTGAGAGCTTATCCATCAGGACTGAGGTGTTTTTTTCTAAACAGTGACTTTTATTTTTTGTTGTTGTGTTTTTTGGTTTTTTTTTTATTGATTTCAGAGAAGGAGGGAGAGGGAGAGAAAGACGGACACATCAATGATGAGAGAGAATCAGGGATCGGCTGCCTCCTGCACGCCCCCGACTGGGGATCGAGCCTGCAATCCGGCCTGTGCCCTGACCGGGAGTGGAACCTGGGATCCTCCCGTCCACAGGCCGACGCTCTATCCACTGAGCCACCCCGGCCAGGGCAGGACTGCGTGTAAGCTGCTGTGTCGGGCACAGGGCTGAGGGCGTGCCTGTCTCCGGAAGGTCTGCCGAGAGGCGGAGGGACCCTGGCCCGGAGCAGCTCCTGGGGACTGGGGGGGGGGGGGGCAGAGGCAACGGCCAGAATAGAGGGCGCCCCCAGGGAGAAGGGGCGGACGTTCCATGTGTTTGATGACATCGGGGGACTGGGAGCGGTGGCTGCTGGGGACTCAGCTGCTGGGGACTCGGCCGCTGTTTCCCAAACACCTCACCCAGCCCAGGGCTGAGCGGGCGGTGGGGCGGCGCTCCCTCTGCTGACCCGCCTCCATGAGCTAGGAAGACGGTGCTGGGGTTTCTGGTTGACACGCTCACCCCTCGCCACAGGCCGAGTGACGGGGGCCACGGAAGCAGCTCGCTGTCAGGGGGAGGGTTTACTTGCGGAAAAGCTAGGGCGTCAGAGCTGCACCTGCCGAGGCGAACGCGCCACCGTTCCCGCTCAGGCCGGATGGGAACACAGACGGAGTCGCGGCCTCCGGACCCCTGGGCCCCTCCCGAGCGGCCAGGAGCGAGGCCAGCGAGAGCCCTGGACATGGAGCCGGACGGAGACTGGGAGTGCGACCTCGTGGCCGTCCAGGTAAAACCATCCCCCACGTGTAACCCACAAAATCAGCACAAATGCGGCCCCTTGGTGACGGGCTCGCTCTCAGCACGCCCCTCCCCGAGGGCCCAGGCCGGTGGCTGAGCCAGGCCCATGCCGGTTCCGGGGCTCACGGCGGGCCAGGGCCTCATTGGGACAGAGGTCCTGGTCACCGAGGGGATGGTTCCTCCGGGGACAGCTCGCTGGCTGAGGGGCTGGCCGGCCTCGTCCATGGGGAGCGGGGACGATGCTCCCAGGAGGGGAGGGTCCCGCCTCCGCCGGTCAGAAAGGGCTCCGTGGGGTGGATCCTGAGCCCCAGAGCTCCGTCCTGACCCGGTGCCAGCAGGGCCCACGCCTCTGGGAGCTGTGCCCACGAGAGCTTGTCCTACTGGGGGTGACGGCGCCCCCCAGCGCCCCAGGTGCATGGGCACAAAACCTCTTCCTGGTGTCGTTGAAAATGAGGATTGTGACACAGAGAGCCCAGGCCACGGAGGCCCTTCGGGGCCGGCTTCTCAGTGAAGGACGTCGGAGGGAAGAAAACGTGCCGGCGGAGGCAGCCGGACCCGGACCGTGACAGGTGCTGCCCGCCGCTCCCTCAGCTCCGCCCACAGCGGGAGCCCGGCTGCGCCAGCTCACACAGCCCCCCAGGTGGGCAGGGCTCCCCACGTTTTAGGAACTGAAACTCGTGCTTTGTGTGTGTGAATGCACATGCGCACACATGTATGCACAGGCATGCAGGCATGCAGACATGCATGCACATGATGCACACACATGCAGGTATGCAGACACACACACGATGCATACGCATGCACACGCACACATTCACACACGTGCTCACACACATGCAGGTATGCACACACACACGATGCATACGCATGCACACACACACATTCACACACGTGCACACACATGCAGGTATGCAGACAAACACACACGATGCATACGCATGCACACGCACATTCACACACATGTGCACACACATGCACACACACACATGGAAGCCCTCTGTGATGCCGGCGGCGGTGTTGCTCTTCCCCAGCTGTGCTCTGCTGTCCCCCCTCGGGTTGTGACCGGCTCCTTGAAGCCTGTCACCCGCGATCCCAGACCAGCGGGCGCTGGGCAGCGGCTGGAGCTCAGGGAGGGGCTGCGCTCTGAGCGCCTCTCACCTTCCGCGGAGGCACCGTGTCAGGTCCGGTAACGACGCCGCGGGCAGCCACCTGCCTCGGAGCCGAGGCCTCGTGGGGAAATGCGCGCGTGCAGGGTGCACGCAGGGCCCACAGGCCACGGCTGGTCCTCCACCCCCCACCCCCGTCTCCAGCTGAAGGGAGTCGGGTGTGAAACAGCCTCGAGGGCCGTGCAGGACGACGCAGCGTGGGGGCTGCCAGATGTGGGGCGCCGAGCGTGTGTGGGGGGCCCCGAGCTTGGGCTGCAGGGCCAAGGCCGTGCCCACACTCACGCCCCCACGCGCGGCCGTCACTGTTCCGCCGGGTTCGGCGACGATGGCTGCAGCTTCTGCGCGTTCCTCGCAGATCTCGGCACCAACACGCGTGTCCATGTCTCGGCCACGTGCTCGGGCGGCTTCCGCACCCGCGGTGAGTGCGCCGTCACTTCCAGGAGCCCACGCCCCCCTGACCCCCGCTGCCCCCAGGACGCTCCGGGTCTGACCTGGTGGCGGGGGCGGGGCCCTCCCCTTCTCCCCGGCGGGTCTGTGCGGGCTCCGGGGTGTCAGCCCCGATCTGTGCGGTCGCACGGTTCTCCCGGCTCCGCTCTGCGGGTTCTCCGTCCGCTTCTCCCGGGAGCCGGTCCTCGCGCCCCGAGGACAGCGGTGTGGCTTCCGTCTCGCCCTGCGGGGCGGGTCGCTGTTTCTCGGGCGTCAGGGGCCCTCGGGCTCGCGGGGCTCCAGGCGGCTGAGCGAAGGCAGGGGAACCGCGTGCGTGTGGCAGAGCCGAGGGGGGACGTGGACACGCAGACGCAGCACCGGGCTGGCCCAGGTCAACACGTGTGCACACACATGCACACACACATGCATGCACGTCTTGTCCACGTTTTTATAATCATGTGGAGAAGCCCTCGGTCCCCCGGCTTTCTTAAACCTGTGAAGGGAACCCACCCTGGCTGGTGTGCTCAGTGGGTAGAGCGTTGGCCGGTGGACTGAGGGGTCCCGGGTTCGATTTTGCTCCACGGTTGCTGGATTTTGCTTCGGTTGCAGGCTCAATCCTGGCCCTGGTCAGGGCGCGTGTGGACGGCAACCAATCGATGTGTCCTCGCATCAATGTTTCTCTCTCTGTCTCTCCCCCCTCTTCCACTCTCTCTAAAAAACATCATGGAAAGAGCTCCTCACGTGAGGATGAACACGAATTAAAAAAGGGAAATATTTTGGTTTTTGAAATACGTAACTTGAAACAGAAGTTTGTTTAAAAGGAAGGGCATCCATGGGGGCCTGTACGTGTGCACACCTCAGCTTGGGGCCTGGGCTTAGACGGGGCTTCTCCCCTGAGAGCGGGAAGGCAGGTGGCCAGCAGCGCAGCCGCGAGGAAGGGGTGGGCCGGGCGCCGTCTGCACGTCGGCATAGGTGTGGGGTGTGAGGGTGTGGGGTGTGAGGGTGTGGGGTGTGAGGGTGTGGGGTGTGAGGGTGTGGGGGTGTGGGGTGTGGGGTGTGAGGGTGTGGGGGTGTGGGGTGTGGGGTGTGAGGGTGTGGGGTGTGAGGGTGTGGGGTGTGAGGGTGTGAGGGTGTGGGGTGTGAGGGTGTGGGGTGTGGGGTGTGGGGTGTGAGGGTGTGGGGTGTGAGGGTGTGGGGTGTGAGGGTGTGAGGGTGTGGGGTGTGAGGGTGTGGGGTGTGGGGTGTGAGGGTGTGGGGTGTGAGGGTGTGAGGGTGTGGGGTGTGAGGGTGTGGGGGTGTGGGGTGTGGGGTGTGAGGGTGTGGGGGTGTGGGGTGTGGGGTGTGAGGGTGTGAGGGTGTGGGGTGTGGGGTGTGAGGGTGTGGGGTGTGGGGTGTGAGGGTGTGGGGTGTGAGGGTGTGAGGGTGTGGGGTGTGGGGTGTGAGGGTGTGGGGTGTGGGGTGTGAGGGTATGGGGTGTGGGGTGTGGGGTGTGGGGTGTGAGGGTGTGAGGGTGTGGGGTGTGGGGTGTGGGGTGTGGGGTGTGGCGTGTGAGGGTGTGGGGTGTGAGGGTGTGGGGTGTGAGGGTGTGAGGGTGTGAGGGTGTGGGGGTGTGAGGGTGTGGGGAGTGACGGGTGTGAGGGTGCAAGGGTGTGAGGGTGTGAGGGTGTGGGGTGTGGGGAGTGACGGGTGTGAGGGTGCAAGGGTGTGAGGGTGTGAGGGTGTGGGGTGTGGGGAGTGACAGGTGTGAGGGTGCGAGGGTGTGAGGGGTGTGAGGGTGTGGGGGTGCGGGGTGTGGGGTGTGGGGTGAGGGGTGTGAGGGTGTGGGGTGTGAGGGTGTGAGGGTGTGGGGTGTGAGGGTGTGGGGTGTGAGGGTGTGGGGTGTGAGGGTGTGGGGTGTGGGGTGTGAGGGTGTGGGGTGTGGGGTGTGAGGGTGTGGGGTGTGGGGTGTGAGGGTGTGAGGGTGTGGGGTGTGGGGTGTGAGGGTGTGGGGTGTGAGGGCGTGGGGTGTGAGGGTGTGAGGGTGTGGGGTGTGGGGTGTGAGGGTGTGAGGGTGTGGGGTGTGAGGGTGTGGGGTGTGAGGGTGTGGGATGTGGGGTGTGACGGGTGTGACGGGAGTGACCGGGTGCTGCTCCTGACTCCAAGCCTTGGGCGCTAAGAAAGCCGCGCCTGTGACTGCGAGGGGTTAGGGTGGGCAAACTTTCTGACTAGAGGGCCACAATGGGTTCTTAAACGGGACCGGAGGCCGGAACAAAAGCATGGATGGAGTGTTTGTGTGAACTAATATAAATTCAAAGTAGACATCATTACATAAAAGGGTACGGTCTTTTTTTTTTTTAGTTTTATTCATTTCAAACGGGCGGATCCGGCCTGCGGGCCGTCATTTGCCCAGGCTGGGTTAGGCTCTGAATCTCGCGCAGGAAGCGGCCTGGTTACTCTCCCGGAGCCTCCCCTGCGGACGAGGACGAGACACCCCTGGCCTCACTCTCCCCGGCTCGCCCGCCGTGAGGACACCGTGACCTGCTCCCCTCAGCCCGGTCCGTGCTCAGGACCTCGCGGGAAGGTAGCCGGGGGCTGGGGTCCTTGTGCGGAGAACACGCACACGGCAGAGGCCACCACGCACATGACACACATGGCAGGAAGCACCCAGGGCTTACAGGTTAGACACGACAGCCAAAAGCCTCGTCAGTGACCCCCCCAAATCCTGTAGTGAACACGTCATCCCGACAAGGAGGGGACATGGCATGCACGCACGGCGGAGGCTGCAGCCGGGGTCCTAGGAGGAAGGTGCGTGAAGAGAGCTGGGAAACCTGTGATACGGGTGGTGGTTGGGAGGCGGGACTCCAGGCAGCTGGGAGTCGAGGGCCCAGATGTCGGTGCAGCGGAGAGTCCCCACTGGTCTCGTCCAGGGTGCGAGCTTGGGTTCACCTAGTGTTCCCTGCGTAAGCCAACGAGAAAGCCACGGAATCTCCAGTCTCTCAGTCCTGGTCACAGAGCTGCAGGTGTCTTGTTTTAAATGTATTTTTATTGATTTCAGGGAGGAAGGGAGAGGGAGAGAGAGAGAAACATCAGTGATGAGAGAGAATCACTGATCAGCTGCCTCCTGCACGCCCCACACTGGGGACCAAGCCTGCAACCCGGGCCTGCACCCTGACGGGAATCGAACCCTGACCTCCTGGTTCCTAGGTCGACGCCCAACCACTGAGCCGTGCGGCCGGGCTCCCCAGGAGGTTTTAGACGAGGGTGTGGATACGATCGTCCGGAGTGATTGTCCAGAAAGCAGGTGTCCAGGCCCCAGGGACAGAGGGAGACGGAGGGACGCAGGGCACCTGCGGTTGACACGGGCGCACGTCTGAGTGAGGGTCTCTGTCCCATCGATGCCGCTGATGGAAACACGCTTTTTACACCAAACAGGTCTGCCCAGCAGCTAATCCAATGACGATTTTGGTTGTTTGTGTTCATATATTTAAGTAATTGGCTCATGGGAGATGGTCTTCATACGTAAGCCATGTTTTCCGATGTGTGTTGACCACCCTCCCCCCTCGCCCCCGTGCACCAACCGTCTGCCCCGCCCAGGGTCTGAGCCCAGCCTCACGCTGGCCCTCCACGCTCAGGCTGGGGGTGGGCTTCCGGGCCCGGGACGTCCCGGAACCAGCCGACCTGGTGCTCGGCCGTGTAGCCCGGGCCTCGGAGCGAGCACCCCGGGTGGCAGCACCTTGGAGAGGAGACCCACCCTTGCCCCCCTGCCAGCTCCCACCCCTGCTCAGCCGAGGACGCATGTGCGCACGTGTGTGCATGCATGTTTGTGTGTGCACACGCGTGTCCGTGTGTGGGAGTTTGCATGTGTCTAGTGATAGGTGTAGCAGGAAGAAGCTTGGTTTCCGGGACCTGTGATGTGGGCCTCTCTGCAGAAAGCACCTGCCCCGTGCACACCCCGAGGTCAGAGGGCAGTGTCGCCCCATCTCCACGCACAGCGCCTTCGGCTTTAACGAAGTTTAGTTTTAATAAAGTTGAAATACAAATGTGGCAATGTTCTATTTCTATCAACTTTATTGAACAGAATCCCGCCGCTGCGACCTGGGAGATACGACAGCGCCCACAGGGCAGGAGCGCGGCCTCAGAGACTAGCTCATCGACGGGGTCACGCTGTCCGAGACGAGGGAGTGTGTGGGCGCGCGATGCCTCCCAGAGCCCGTGTGCACTGCCTTTCCGCAGAGAACCCCACGCATACGCCACGAAAGCCTTTAAAAATGGGCTTCCCACGACATGGACCACGACGAGACACCACTGTGTGCTCACGAGGAGGGGCGTGCAGAGCGCTGGCCGCAGTGGTGTCGGCAGGGCTGGGGCCGGGGCCAGGGCCAGCAGGCGCGGCTGGTGGGCGAGCGGCGTGCACCCCTGTGGGGAGCAGTGTGTCCACTCCCCAGCGTGCCAGGCTCACACCTACACCCAGGACGCCGTTCCTGGCATTTCCCCGGAGACACACACAGACACACCTGCTGATACTTAGGTAGGAACGTGCACAGCAACGGACCTGGAATAGCCCAACCTGGGGGCAGGCCCACCGGCCACCGGCCACCCGCCCTGAGCTGTGGATTCTCCTCGGAGCCGAGGCCGCTCTGCCTGGAAAGGACCGAGCTGTTGACCGGACGTGGTGAAGCCTGTCACTGTGCGGAGAGGAGGCGGCCATGCACGGACGCGTGAGAGAAGCTGGGCCCCTAAGTGAAGAGGAGGCGGCGAGGGCTGTGTGTGTGTGTGTGTGTGGGGGGGGGGGACAGAAGTAGGAACCAGGAGCGAGAGGGGACTCAGGAGGCGAACACGCTCACTGTCCGGCGGTGGTAGCGGCGGCATGAGCACATGCACACGTTAAAATGGGTCCAGTGGTGCCCTGTACGGAGGTGGCCCGTCCCCCTCAGTGACCCTTCATGAGGCTCACGTCCATCTGAGCGAGGGAGACCCCGCTGTCCACACAGCAGCTCCGCGTGTGGCGCCTCCCTCAGCGGGATGGCTCCTGGGGTCCAGGCTGCTGCTGGTTGTAATAGGTTAGGATTAGGGTTAGGGATACAGGTTAGGGCGAGGGTTGGAGGGTAGGGTTAGGGCTAGAGTGCCGGGAGCCGGTCCATCCTTGCTGTTTCAAGGGACCTGGCATATATGGCATACGGTTCTTAATATGTTTGCTCACCTTCTTGGCGCTGTGTTTTAACTAAGGTCACCTCTCTGAGAAAGGTTGAATCCCCAGGTAGGGATTTTCCCCTGAAGTTAGGGAGGGAATAAAACCCCTCAACTAAGTGCCAGGCGGGTAATTAATCCCTTTAACTACGAACAATCATGCTTAAACTACATAATCTTTACTCCCTGGAATGGAGATAAGAAGCGCCCTAACCTCTGTAATAGAGATTGATAGGATTGAATCAACTGGTATATATACAACTGTAACAAGACAGAAAGAGACAGAACTTAGAAGACAGAACTCAGAACACAGAACCTACACTCAGAACCTAGGCACAGAACCTACACAGAACGTTCTCTAGAGACAGAAGAACTTTGCTGGAGAGAACATGGCAAAAGATCTTGGACAGAAACTGGCCTCAGAACCTAGAGACAGAACCTAGCGAGGGGACATGGCTACAGAACCTGGCTGGAGAATCTAGCAAGAGAGCATGGACACCGAACCTGGCTGGAGATCCAGACCAGAACTTGGCTGGAGATCCTGGCTAGGCTGCTGATCAACTGAACACTGTCTCCGTGTCCTTCCTTCTTCGCCGACTCCATCCTCACCTATGGGGGACCCCTGGACCTGCTGGGGCTGGACCCCAGCATATGGCGCCCGAACAGGGACCCCTAGGTAAGCGCCCCGCACTCGGGACGGATAGGACTCCACCGTAGGAAGAGGGTGGATAGTCTTCGCCGACTCCGTCCACACCTTTGGGAACACCTGGAAAAGGATTCCCCTAGGTAAGCCCCCCCCCATTGAGAACCCCCACACTCGGGACGGATAGGACTCCACCAGGGTGCTACAGACCCCCCTATAGAGGATAAGTAGGGTAAGAAGGTGGATAGTACAGAACTTAGATTGAGAAGATGTGCCATACTGAGTCCAAAGAAAGAAGACTCTGTATTGATTCTTAGATTGAGAAGATGTGCCATACTGAGTCTAAAGAAAAAAGACTCTGTATTGATTTTTAGATTAAGAAGATGTGCCATACTGAGTCCAAAGAAAGAAGACTCTGTATTGATCTTTAGATTAAGATGTGCCATACTGAGTCTAAAGAAAAAAGACTCTGTATTGATCTTTTAACATATATGCTTGCTAGCAGAGGAATTAAGGTTACTCCCAGTCAGACAGAACGTTTTATACAAGAAGTATGTCCATGCTTTTCTGAGGAAGGAAAGGTAAATGTAGAGGCATGGGAGAAGGTAGGCCCAAGGAGCCTTATCCTTAACCCCACTGCAGCCTTTCCACCCCGGGAAAGTGCAGGACTGGCGAGCTCTCCCTGGGATGATAGATCAGGACTCAGGTAATAGCGGAAAGCGCCAATCCTACTCTTAAAATGGATATAAGAGAGCATTTGAGGTTTTTCTTTTTAATGCTTGATTTTAAAAAATAAAAAAGGGGGAATTTGCCGGGAGCCGGTCCATCCTTGCTGTTTCAAGGGACCTGGCATATATGGCATACGGTTCTTAATATGTTTGCTCACCTTCTTGGCGCTGTGTTTTAACCAAGGTCACCTCTCCGAGAAAGGTTGAATCCCCAGGTAGGGATTTTCCCCTGAAGTTAGGGAGGGAATAAAACCCCTCAACTAAGTGCCAGGCGGGTAATTAATCACTTTAACTATGAACAATCATGCTTAAGCTACATAATCTTTTCTCCCTGGAATGGAGATAAGAAACGCCCTAACCTTTGTAATAGAGATTGATAGGATTGAATCAACTGGTATAAATACAACTGTAACAAGACAGAAAGAGACAGAACTTAGAAGACAGAACTCAGAACACAGAACCTACACTCAGAACCTAGGCACAGAACCTACACAGAACGTTCTCTAGAGACAGAAGAACTTCGCTGGAGAGAACATGGCAAAAGATCTTGGACAGAAACTGGCCTCAGAACCTAGAGACAGAACCTAGCGAGGGAACATGGCTACAGAACCTGGCTGGAGAACCTGGAGAACCTGGCTGGAGAACCTAGCAAGAGAGCATGGACACCGAACCTGGCTGGAGATCCTAAGCAGAACCTCTCTGGAGATCCAGACCAGAACTTGGCTGGAGATCCTGGCTAGGCTACTGATCAACTGAACACTGTCTCCGTGTCCTTCCTTCTTCGCCGACTCCATCCTCACCTATGGGGAACCCCTGGACCTGCTGGGGCTGGACCCCAGCACTAGAGGTTAGGGTTAGTGTTGGAGGTTAGGGTTAGGTTTATAGGTAAGGGTTAGAGTTACAGGTTAGGGCTAGGGTTAGAGGTTAGGGTTAAGGCTAGGGTTAGGGTTAGGGCCAGAGTTAGAAGTTAGAGTTAGAGGTTAGATTTAGAGGTTAGGGTTAAGGTTACAGGTTAGGCTTAAGTTTAGGGCTAGGATTAGAGGATAGGGGTAGGGTTCTAGGTTAGGGTTAAGGTTAGGGAAAGGGTTACAGGTTAGCGTTAGGGTTAGGGCTAGGGTTAGGGTTAGAGGTTAGGGTTAGCGTTAGAGGCTAGTGTTAGGGTTTCGGTTAGGTTTAGAAGTTAAGATTAGGATAAGGGTTAGAGTTAATGGTTAGGGTTAGAGGCTAGTGTTAGGGTTTCAGTTATGTTTAGAAGGTTAGGGTTAGGATTAAGGTTAGATGTTAGGGCTAGGTTTAATGTTAGAGGTTAGCATTGTGGTTAGGGTTATTTATTAGGATTAGGTTTAGTGTTACAGTTTAGAACTCGGGTTAGAGGTTATGGTTAGTGTTACAGGTAAGGGCTAGGGTTAGGCCTAGGGTTAGAGGTTAGGGTTAGTGTTATAGGTTAGGATTAGGGTTACAGGTGAGTGTTAGGGCTAGGGTTAGTGTTAGAGGTTAGGGTTGCATTTAGGGTTATAGGTTAGGGTTAGATTTAGGGTTACAGGTTAGGACTAGATTTATAGTTGAGGGTTAGGGTTACAGGTTAGGGCTAGGGTTAGATTTTCGGGTTAGGGTTAGAGGTTAGAGGTTAGGGTTAGTGTTAGAGGCTAGGGTTAGGGTTAGGTTTATAAGTTAGGTTTAGGGTTAGGGCTAGGATTAGGGTTAAAAGTTACAGTAAGAGTTAGGGTTAGCTGCTAGGGTTAGGGTTAGCGCTAGAGGTTAGGGTTAGGGTTATAGGGTTAGGGTTAGGGCTAGGGTTAGAAGATAAGGTTAGAGGTTAGAGGTTAGGGTTAGTGTTAGAGGCTAGGGTTAGGGTTAGGTTAAATAAGTTAGGTTTAGGGTTAGGGCTAGGATTAGGGTTAGAGGTTACAGTAGGAGTTAGGGTTAGGGTTAGCGGCTAGGGTTAAGGTTAACGTTAGAGGTTAGGGTTAGGGTTAGGGTTATAGGGTTAAGGTTAGGGCTAGGGTTAGAAGATAGGGTTAGGCTTAGGGTTGTGATTAGGGTCATAGCTTAGTGTTAGGCTCAGGTTAGGGCCACAGGGTTAGGGTTCAGCTGTTACTTTTCATTGGCTCTGTTCTCTGCGAAAATTTGACAACGTGCATCCAACACCTCGTAATGGCACCCTACTGAACCAAGACAGAAAGCTACTGGGAGGGCACCTCCAGAAACCCTAACCTCAACACTAACTCTAACCCTAACCCTGAAATCTAACCAGAGCTCTAAACCTCACCCTAATGCTAACCTAAAAACCTAATCTATAATCCTAACTCTAAAAAAGTAACAATACCTTTAAATCTAACCCTAACCGTAACCCTAACCCTAACCAATAACCCTAACCCTACCCTAAAACCCTAACCCTAACCCTAAGCTATAACCCTAACCCTAACCATAACCCTAAGCTATAACCCTAACCCTAACCTATAAACCTAACCCTACCCTATAACTCTAACCCTCACCCTAACCCTAAGCTATAACCCTAACCCTAAAAATAACCCTAACCATAACCCTAAGCTATAACAATAACCCTAACCCTAACGTATAACCCTAACCCTACCCTATAACAGTAACCCTAATCCTAACACTAAGCCTAACCCTAACCCTAGCCCTAACCCAAACCTATAACCCTAACCCTAACCCTAACCTATAACCCTAACCCTAGCCCTAACCCTAACCTATAACCCTAACCCTACAACCCTAACCCTAACCCTAAGCCGAACACTAACCCTAGCCCTAACCCTAACCTATAACCCTAACCCTAACCTATAACCCTAACCCTAACCTATAACCCTAACCCTACCCTATAACCCTAACCCTAACCTATAACTCTAATCCTAACCCTAACCCTAACCCTAACCCTAACCCTAACCTATAAGTCTAACCCTAACCCTAACCTATCACCCTAACCCTAACCCTAACCCTAACTTATAACCCTAACCCTAGCCCTAACCCTAACGTATAAACCTAACCCTAAACTATAACCCTAACATATAAACCTAACCCTAACCTATAACCCTAACCTTAACCCTAAAGTATTACTCTAACCCAAACCCTAACCTATAACCTGAACCCTACCCTATAACCCTAACCTCAACCGATAACCCATAACCCTAACGTATAACCCTAATCCTAACCTATAACCCTAACCCTAACCCTAACGTATAAACCTAACCCGAACCTAAAATCCTAACCAGAACCTATAACACATAAGCCTAACATATAACCCTAACCCTAAGCAAAAACCCTAACCCTAACGTATAACCCTAACCCCAACCTATAACACATAACGCTAACGTATAACCCTAACCTATAACCTTAAACTATAACCCTAACCCTAACCTATAACCCTAACGCTAACCTATAACTCTACCCTGACACTAACCTATAACCCAAACCCTAACATAAAATTCTAACCCTAACCTATAACCCTAACGTTAACCCTAACCCTAACCCTAACCCTAACCCTAACTCTAACCCTAACTCTAAATTATAACCCTAACCCTAACCTATAAACATAACCCTAACCATAACCCTAACCTATAACTCGAACCCTAACCCTAACCTATAAGCCTAGCCTGAACCCTAACCTATAACCCTAACCCTAACCTATAAACCTACCGCTAACCCTAACCTATAACCCTAACCCTAACCTATAACTCTAACCTTAACCCTCACCTATAACCCTAACCCTAACCTATAACCCTAACCCTACCCTATAACCCTAACCCTAACCCTAAGCTATAACCCTAACCCTAACCCTAAGCTATAACCCTAACCCTAACCCTAAGCTATAACCCTAACCCTAAGCTATAACCCTAACCCTAAGCTATAACCCTAACACTAACCCTAAGCTATAACCCTAACCCTAACCCTAAGCTATAACCCTAACCCTAAGCTAAAACCCTAACCCTAACCCTAAGCTATAACCCTAACCCTAAGCTATAACCCTAACCCTAACCCTAACCCTAACCCTAACCTATAACCCTAACCCTACCCTATAACCCTAACCCTAACCCTTACCTATAACCCTAACCCTAACCCTAACCTATAACCCTAACCCTACCCTATAAACCTAACCCTAACCCTAAGCTATAACCCTAACCCTAACCCTAAGCTATAACCCTAACCCTAACCCTAACCCTAGCCTTAACCCTAACCTATAACCCTAACCCTAACCTATAACCATTACCCTACCCTATAACCCTAACCCTACCCTATAACCCTAACCCTAACTCTAACCCTAAGCTATAACCCTAACCCTAATCTATAACCCTAACCCTAGCCCTAACCCTAAAATATAACCCTAACACTAACCCTAACCTATGACACTTACCCTACCCTATTACCCTAACCCTAACCCTAAGCTATAAACCTACCCCTACCCCTAACCCAATCCTAGCCCTAACCTATAAAACGAACCCTAACCTATAACCCTAACCCTAACCCTAACCCTAACCCTAATGTATAACTCTAACCCTAACCCTACCCCTAACCCTAAATTATAACCCTAACCCTAACCTATAACAGTAACCCTAACCTATAACTCTAACCCTAACCTATAACCCTAACCCTAACCTATATCGCTAACCCTACATATAACCCGAAACCTAACCTATAACCCTAACCCTACCCTATAACCCTAACCCTAACGCTAAGCTATAAAACTAACCCTAACCCTAACCCTACCCTACCCTATAACCCTAACCCTAACCCTAACCCTAAACTATAACCCTAAATCGAAACTATAACCCTAGCACTAACCTACAACCCTAACCCTAACCCTAACCTATAACCCTAACCCTAGCCCTAACCATAACCTATAACCCTAACCCTAAACTATAACCCTAAATCGAAACTATAACCCTAACCCTACCCTATAACCCTAATCCTAACCCTAACCTATAACCCTAACCCTAAACTATAACCCTAAATCGAAACTATAACCCTAACACTAACCTACAACCCTAACCCTAACCTATAACCCTAACCCTAGCCCTAACCATAACCTATAACCCTAACCTATAACCCTAACCCTAACCTATAACTATAACCCTAACCCTAACCTCTAACCCTAAACCTAACCTATAACTATAACCTATAACCCTAACCCTAACCTATAAACCTAAACCTAATTCTAGCGTATAACCCTAACCCTAACCCTAACCCTAACCCTAACCCTAACCCTAACCCTAACCCTAACCTATAACACTAACCCTAACCCAAACTCTAACCTATAACTCTAACCCTAACCTATAACCCTAACCCTAACACTAACACTAACGTATAAGCCAAACCCTAACCTATAACCCTAACCCTTGCTCTAACCCTAACCTATAACCCTAAACTATAAACCTAACCCTAACCTATAACTCTAACCCTAAACCCTAACCCTAACCCTAACCCTAACCCTAACCTATAAACCTAAACCTAATTCTAACGTATAACCCTAACCCTAACCCTAACCCTAACCCTAACCCTAACCTATAACACTAACCCTAACCCAAACTCTAACCTATAACTCTAACCCTAACCTATAACCCTAACCCTAACACTAACACTAACATATAAGCCAAACCCTAACCTATAACCCTAACCCTTGCTCTAACCCTAACCTATAACCCTAGCCCTAATCTATAACTCTAACCCTAATCCTAACCTATTACCCTAACCCTAACCTATAATCCTAACCCTAACCTATAACGCTAACCCTAACCTATAACCCTAACCTATAACTCTAACCCTAGCCCTAACCTATAACCCTAATCCTAACCTATAACTCTAACCTATAACCCTAACCCTAACCCTATAACCCTAACCTGTAACCATAACCCTAACCCTAACCCTAACCCTGAGCCAGCGGTGCCTGCAGCAGGTTCACCCCTCTGTCTGGAGCTGGAAGCCCATCTATTCTTCCTCCTGAGCCAGTGACCTTGGCCGTCTGTGTCCTGGTGTCCAGGTCGTTGTTTTCTTATTGAGAAAGTAACTTGGCTTAAATCAGCCCCACCTGCCAGTTGCTCACGAGCTGTGGCCGGAGCACAAGAAGAGCCCCACGTCCTGGTGTCACTGTGTCCCACCCAGTGTCTGCGTTTCTGGTGACAAACGTAGTAGAGGAACGGCAGAGAGCCGCCTGGAGGAAGGACCAGCCCACTGGTCACGCTGCAGCCAGTGCCGATTCCGACTAAGGTGACTGCCTTTGAGACGGACAGGCGTCACATTAGTGCCAGCAATAGGCCCTGCCCCTGCGAGTGAGTGATCCTGGGGTTCCCAGTCTCCCCGGGGACCCAGGCCACACCTGGGACCAGCTGGTGGCCGCGCATGCGCAGAGTGAGTTAGGGGTTCCTCAGCTCCTGGGACATCCAGGCCCCTTCTGGCAGGATCCGCAGCCAGAGGAGACTGCCAAGCCTCCCAGCGCCGGAGCGGGCAGCCAGCGCCCACCTGCGGGCCGGCAGCTCGTCCTGGCAGCTGGGGCCTCCACCTGGCTCTGTGTCCCTGCCAGGCAGGGGGAGCTGAGGCACGGGCCGGCTCAGTGTGACCCCAAGGACACAGGCCTGCACAGCGACCTTGGACTCCCCTTTCACCGCCAGCTTCGTCCCTGTGGCCGCCACACGGGGCACACGCACTCAGACCCGCACTCCACGCTCACACAGCACAGGCTCTGTGCTCCGGGCTCCCAGGGCCCTGTGTGCGCCGCCCAGGCAGGGAGGACGCCGGGCCTGGTGTCTGTGGGAACAGGCGTTTTCTGCAGCAGAGACCGAGGTGGCTCGCCGGTCACTTCCCCCTGGACGTTCAGGGCGACCAGCAGGCTTCTTGCTGCTCCTGGGGCTGGGCAGGAGCCGGGGTGAGGCCATCGGGAAGCAGCACACGATCGGTGACGGTGTGAAGACACCTGGCTGGGGTCACAGGACCCAGGGCGAGTCTGGCTGACACAGCCCCGTGCCTCCCGAGTCCGTCTTCAGTGCCCACACAGGTGACCCTGGCCACTGGACAGGACAGTGTGGCCTCATTTCTCCTCCTGAACTCGCCCCACAAACTGTCCACCAGGGGAGGCTGTGGTCCTCTCTGACCCCCGTGTCCTCCCTCAACCCCCATCCCCCCTCACCCCCGTGTCCTTTCTCAACCCCGTCCTCCCTCAACCTGAGTCTCTCCTTACCCCTGTGTCCCCCCTCACCCCATGTCTCCCCTCACCCCTGTGTCCTCTTCCCGGGGGGACCCTTTCTCTCATCTCTACCTGCCAGTGACCAGCCCCCTCCCCACCCCACCAGGCCCCCCGTCAGGCACAGCTCTCCCACCCTCGGTTGTGTCCTCAGCCGGGTGTTCCTAAACCTTCGTGTTGAACGCACTCACACAATGTCGGGAAGGCGCCACGGGAAGGCTGACACAGAGCTGAAGCTTTGAGAACACCACCGTCTCTTATTGCCATGACTTCACAGAGGGTCCTCCACCGCCAAAATGTCGGACAGCAGCACAGCCAGCAGGAGATGCTGGTCCCAGGAGATGAGGGCTTCGCAAAGCCCTCGCTGTGCTGGCACGTCTTTCTCCATCCACCTTGGGCCCCGGCAGCCAGGTGTGTGCAGACCCCAGCCCTCCGCTTCGAGGCCCAGCTCCCTCCCTCGCCGTTGGCTGAGAGGGGACGGGCGCCTCCACAGCCACCCGTGCTGACTCACAGAGACCAGCCTTACCCTAAGTCAGCCCACATTCACGGTGGGATCCGGCCGGGCGGGGCCCGTGTTGTGGGAGCCCCATGTCTCCCCTCACCCCTGTGTCCTCTTCCCGGGGGGACCCACGGGCGCCCGGCCTGTGAGTGCTGGGCCTGGGCACGGCAGCGCTCCTGCCCACCTGGAGCAGAGGCCGCGACACACCTGGTCTCCTGTGAGTGCCTCCTGACAGCTGGCTCCAGACCCTGCAGATGTGTCACCTTCTTAGGGTTAAAGACTCCAATTCTGGTTAAGAAACAGCAAATCTAGAGGAGAGTGATGATGGAGTAAATTAAAATAGACATTCTCACCTCCGGACGCTGCGGGACAGGGCGTGTGAGAGGGTCGTTACGCTCAAAACCCCAGACGCTCCTGCTGAGGCTCTGAGCTGGGGGCGGGCGCATTGGCCAGAGGGAGTCTGTACTGGAATCGTCTGGGACAGCGACGGCGAACCTTCTGAGCTCGGCGTGTCAGCATTTTGAAAAACCCTAACTTAACTCTGGTGCCGTGTCACATAGAGAAATGTTTTGATATTTGCAACCATCGTAAAACAAAGACATATTTTTGATATTTATTTTCTATATTTAAATGCCATTTAACAAAGAAAAATCAACCAAAAAAATGAGTTCGCGTGTCACCTCTGACACGCGTGTCATAGGTCCGCCATCACTGGTCTAGGATGCTGTGGAGGGCACTGGGAAAGGCTCCCAGCTAACCCCGAGTCAAATCCTGCCCTTGGTCAAAGTCTCACCTTCCCTGGGTACTGATGCCCTTATTTGTAGAACAGAAGCATAGCCCCTTCTCGAGGTGTTCTCATAAAAACCAAGAAGGAAACACACAGGGAAGCAGCGCGTGCTCTGTACCTGGAACTGAGATGGGCCCCATATCATAACGAAATGCAATGATGACTTCTTTTTAATGACGTGTGTCCCACAGATACGCAGGTTGAGGAACAGGGACACCCGGGAGGAGGCCTCACGGGGGTAGGGGGGCCCCTACGTTCAGCCCAGGACAGGCTCTGTGTCCGGTGGTGGGATGGAGTCAGGGAGGAGGAGCTGGAGAGGTCAGATGGTCATTCTGCAGAGGCATGAGAATAGAGGAGCAGCGGAGAGGACTGTGCACAGGGAATGGAGCACAGAGCACCCAGAGCTGCCCCCGGCCACCGCCCATTCCTCGCAAACAGGAGACAAGAAGAATACTTACTGTAGGGAAAACCAGTCAAGTAGAGAAATGTCAGAGGAAAATTGGGGTTGTCTGACCCCCTGGAAGCCCAAAAAGTGTGTTTCCAGGAGGCGACTGGTCACTGTGGAGCAGAGCGATGTCAATCAAGGGGACTGAGGCTCCAACGGCCTTGATTTAGCAACAGAGTCACTGGGGACCTTCCAGAGGGCATCCGGGCGCAGTGGTGGGGGCTGTAGGAGAGAGCACCTTGTGAGGGACACGGGCTGCCTGTGCCCCAAGATTCTCCCCTCAGACACATTCACAAAAGACCATCTGTTGATTAAACATTAGGAGATTGTTGTATTTTTAAAAATAATTGTTGCTTTATTCTTTTTCACCTGTTTGTATTGCTGGTCTATAAAAATTAAGAGCAAAAAATAGCACCGACATGCTGTCATCAGGAAATTTAGAATATGAAACCCGAAGTTGGGTTTTTCTGATTTTCATCCTTCGTTTGTTTCCGGGGTCATGTTGATGGATTTGTGGCGATTGAGCCATCCTTGCATCCCTGGGATAAATCCCACTTGCTCGTGGCGAAGGATTCCTTTAATGGTGAATTCGGTTTGCTAGCGTTTTGTCGAAGAGTTTGCAGATTCATCAGGGATATTGGCCAGTAACTTTCTTTTCGTGGTGCCCTTGTTTGGTTTTGATATCAGGGTAATGCTGGCCTCCTAAAACGAGTTTGCACACATTTTCTCCCTTAACTTTTTGGGAAGAGTTTGAGAAGGATGAGCACTGATTTTTGAAGTGTTCGGCAGCGTGCTCCCGTGAAGCTATCTGAAAGGCTGCTGCAAAGGTTTAGAAGTCAGTGGTGCAGAACTCACCTGCAGGACTTCGTTATCAGGCAGGAGGCAGCGAGCACTCCGTAGGCGTGGCCCCGTGGTGAGGTCGTGCGCACCGCGCTGCCAGCTGAAGGCACCAGGAGACACCTTGTAGATGCTGTGGTGGAGGAGCAAGGAGGCTGAGGAGCACAGTCACGAAATAGAACCACCATGACGGGTTCTCCTCTGAAGCAGGAAAGCGTCCAGAGCAGTAGTTAGGGGTCCATGTGCCACTTTGGGTGACGGTACAAGAAACCACTGCTCCCCTCAGTACGATCACGGGGGGCGGGGATCGCCTTTGCTGGTGCCCTCGCCCTGCCTCGTGGAAACCTGCTCCCACGAAGGTCGCTTTCCCAGGGGCCTCTGTTCTCCGAAACCCCAATTCTAACGACCGAATGAAGAAATGGTTCCAATGAGTGGAGCTGGTGGGGAAGGGAGTGACCGAAGAATGAAGCCCTGCCTGGATTTGCAAAACCCATCCAAAGGGACAGCCTCCTGCCCTCCGAGGTCTGGGCCCTGCCCTCCCGCAGAACCCAGGCCCGCAGTGGGCAGCGCCTCTGCCACACAGACTGCTGACTCGGGTGGAGGCCACACATGCTGGACTGTCATTTGCCTCAGGGTGACTCTGTGAGTATTTCTTCCCGTTTGTGCTCCTGAAAAAGAGACCCCCTATCGGGGGCACAGGCTGGGGCTGAGCTGTGGGCTGGGGGTGGGGGCTCAGCCAGGCTGGGAGCCCTGAGTGAGGGTCACCTGCAGCTGCAGCTCAGAGGGGCTGTGTGGTGACGGGCAAACCAGTGCTCTTCCCCAGGCCCCTCCTCACCTGCCGACACAGGCCGCAGTGCTTGGGATGTCTGTTCTGCAGAGTGGGGGTGACGCTCAAGGGGCCGGAGCATGTGGATGTGCCGTGGGGGTGCACGGAGCATCTCTCCCCACAGAGGACGCCGCGCCCCCCAAAGTGCAGAGCTTTCTGAACACCCAGTTGTCCTTCCAGCGAGGAACCAGAGGTGAGGGGAGTGGGGCTCAGCGGGATGCAGAGGCAGGTCCCCCGGGGAGGCCTCTCTGGCCGCCCGCCTGTGGCCTGGGGCCCGCACAGCACGGGGCATGCAGCTCAGAAGGCTCGGGCTTTAGGGCCGCTGGGGATGTTGCCTCTGCTCCCACCTGGGCACGCTCCCCCCCAGCATCTGGCTTCCCTCCAGGAAGAGAAGCACGTTTAAGCACATCCTGGTCTTGGCCGTCCCTGCAGCTCCCCGCACAGGGACAGCGACTGCCCCTTTGTTAAAACCAGGAACGCTGTCCCCACGCCGAGCAGAGCGCCTCCCAGCCCAGAGAGCGCGCGTCCCCAGCTGAGACAGGAGCTCCGAGATCCGCTCCTCCCACGAGTGGCGAGGCGTGGGGGTGACAACTGGGTGGGGGGGGCTGTACTGCTGCTGGCGTTCTGAGGTCAGGATGGGGCTGGAGCCAGAAGCCCAGGGAGAAAGTAGAGCATTAAGAATAATAAAGATTAAAAAGATGTAGCCTCCCGAGCCAGCGGAGCAGAGCTAACAGCCCACATAAAGGCGCTCAGTGTGGGATGAGCCGGAGTCTGCCAGGCAGGAGCCGTGCCTGCAGCCACCATAAATCTCCCTGCGTCTGCCCTGCCGCAGAGCCAGGGCCGGGAGGGGTGCAGACAGCGAGGGGTGGGGGTGGGCAGTGCGTGCGTGTGTGTGCAAGCCTCTGTGGGTGTTTGAGAGAGCGAGAGAGACAGAATGAGAGAGAGAAAGGGGAAGGGAGGGAGGAAAGGAGAGAGAGAGGCTGGGGAGGGAAAGCGAGGCAGGCTCAGCCGGGTCTGGTGGGGACGGGGAGGGTTTATTTCTCTCTTGTGTAACCTGAGATGGCAGCTCTACTTCCCGGTTCCAGCCCACGCATTTATCTTTTAAAATTGCATTTTGCTATAAATCAAGCTTCCACAGGGTGTTTTTCTTCATGTCTGCAGCCTCTATCGAATCTCTCTCCCGGTATCTCCCCCTCTTCCCCGTCTCCCGGTTGCCTCTCACGCTCTCTCAGCCCATGGATCACATCCAGCGGCCCCCTTCTCGCAACTCCTGCTGCAGATAATTTTCCAGGTGACAACCTGCTTCTGCAGGGCTAGAAATCTATCTTCGCGTCCACAAACACGCACGGAACACCTGCATTACTGACATGCATTCGTCTGTGTTAGCTGCTGTGTGTGTGTTGGTGGGGGGGTGAGGGGGGGGTACTGGAAACAGTAATGGGTTTGCAAATGTGGAGCTCACGGTTTTCTTGACTGAACGGGGTGAGGGAGGAGCTGGGAGTAGGGTTAGGCAGGAAGCGTGTATAATAGTGTTTGCATAGAATAACTGTATCGGAAGTTTACACTAAAGAAGCACGAGCGGAAGGGAGATTTGGGGGGCGGGCACGAAGACAGGACACCCCTCTAGGCTCCCAGGGCTTGGGCTCCACAGGCACAGCCATCTCCCTGCACCCACCCCTCTGCTTATGAGTGCTTATTAAGTCCACCATCCATTCACTGGAGATTCAAGTAAATTAATAAAAGAAAGGCATTTTCGTTTTCAAAATCTCAGGGGGACAAGGGTTAGAGTGTTCCCTTCACCATAATTAATTCAGGAAAATAAAGTGCTCCGCCTCTGAGGACACATCCCCACGGCTACGCTCCCACGCAGCCCCCGAGTTAGACTTGCTGTTTTTAAACTTATTTTTATTGTTGACATTGTCACAGAAGTCCCCCATCTCCTCCCCTTTCCCACCCCCACCGGCCCGCCCCTCCCTCCGGCCTTCACCACACTGTCGCCTGTGCCCATGGCTGTGCATATGGGTCCTCTGGCCAATCCCTTCCCCTTCTCTCATCCAGGCCCCCACCCTCTCCCCTCTGACAGCTGTCAGTCTGTGTATCCATGCCTCTATTTGCTCGTCAGCTTGCTTTGTGCATTAGATTCCATATAGAAGCGAGTTCATAGGATATTTGTCTTTCTCTGATGGGCAGACTCTCTTTAGCTGAACAGAAATGCCCCGCCCCGCCACGGTGGAGTCAGACCACGGACAGCTCCAGGGAGGCGGGGACAGGACCACGGACAGCTGCAGGCGGGTGAGGGCTCAGGACCACGGACAGCTCCGGGAAGGCAGCCCGGGGCCGCTGTCCGGAGCGCAGTGCTGAATCCCAGCTGCCACTTCCTGGCTGAGTCAATCAGCCAGGCTGTTTGGGTTTTTACACTGTGGATTGTAAAGCACCTTCCTGACCGGATGGTTGCCAGGACGAAATGAAATGACCGAGGAGACGTGTCGGGGAGGACCTCGGGACCAGGTCTCGTCGGTGCCAGGAGTGCGCCTGGCCTCCTGGTGTGACTGCTCTCAAGGCTCTCAATGGCATCGTTAATGTGCTGCCTTCGCTGTGTCTGCCTCGGGGGCTAGCCATCTGCCTCCAATGTTAAGCTCCCTGCAGGCAGAGAGGAGGCACATGGAGCTCTCTGCTGGGCCGAGCGCAGCATCCTGTGTTACGGCTCTTTTTGATGAGAGTTTTTTGATGCTTTTTGATGAGGACGATAAGAGTCACAGAGCTTTCCAACCGGGAGGGGGTGAGAGCTCACCAGCCAGAGCTTTCCTCTTCCCATGGGATGAGGCAGCGGGTCAGGAGCCTCTCGGGTTGTCCCGTTCAGCTCCGCGTGCTCCCCGATGGCTGTGCAGGGCGGGTCTCCGCCGCTCTCGGTGCAAGGCTGCCAGAGAGTAAATGAATTGAGGGCGGGCGGCGCACGGCGCGCTGACTGTGATTTATTGCAGGGGATGTTATTCTAGGCTGCAATTTGGCAAAAGGCTTCCAAGGAGGACATCCAGACAAGATTTATAGTTAATTCTTTGCAGGGAAGGGTAATGTGAGGTCCAAAGAGCTACTGCAGAAAAGCAGGGATGTAAGAGGGACCAGAGCAGGAGGGGCATGGGGCGGCGATGCCACAGGCCGACTGTGTCCCCCAAATCCACATGTCGAAGTCCCAGTCCCAGTCCCTCAGAATGTGGCTGTATTTGGAGATGGGACTTTAAAGAAGGGGCTGAGTTACTGTGAGGCTGTGAGGTGGGGCCTGGCCCAGCATGGCCGGTGCCCTCATAAGAAAAGGTGGACACAGGGGACACCAGGGATGGTCACCCAGGGGAACGGCCAGTGAGGACATGGGGAGGAGGCGCCGTCCGCACCCCATGGAGAGAGGCCTCCGGGGAGACCAACCTGGCTGCCGCCACGACGGCACATCCAGCCTCCAGAGCCGAGGCCATAAACCCTTTGTTTAAGTTCGCAGCTGGCGTGTTTGTTACGGCAGCCTGGGCTGACTGATACACTGTAGAGGAGATGGGAAGGCGAGAACGTCACGCCTTCAGACACACGGGAGAGGCCTCTGCAACACGCCCTGGTGTTGTCTCGGTCCTGCCCCCTCTCTGGCAGGTGACAGCTCAACATTCATCCTTAACAATTAGCCCTGGCCGGTTTGGCTCCGTGGTTAGAGCGGCGGCCTGCAGACTGAAGGGTGCAGGTTTGATTCCGGTCAAGGGCACATACCTTGGTTGCAGGCTCAATCCCGGCTCATTCTCTCTCGCATCGATGTTTCTCTCTTTCTCTCTCCTCCTCCCTTCCATTCTCTCTCTCTAAAAAAAAAAAAAAAAAACAAAAAACAAAACAAAACAAAACAAAACAAAACAAAAAAAAAAAACAAACATGAATGGGAACAATATACTCAGGTGAGGATTAACAACAAAATAAAATAAAGTAAGTACCAGAGACCGAGAGGGTGAGCAATGATGAGCGCACAGCGGGTGTGTTTCTGAGCCGGGACCCCACTCAGGATAGTGGGTGTCTCAGGTGACCCGTGTCTGCCCAGAGCACTTTCCAGGAAGGCAGGCACTGGCAGCCGGGCCACGGGGGTGATGGGGAGGGCAGATGGCACTGGGGGGCAGGGGTGGCTCTAGAGGCCCAGCTCTGAGACGACCTGTGTGCCCGTGCGTGGGGTAGGGGAGACGGAGGCCTCAGGAGTCGTCTGTAATGACTTGCAGCCCTTCTGCCTGGCCAGTCCTCCCCTGCCCAGCCCCAGGCTGCTGTCCCTGGTCCTCGGTCCCTGTCGGTCCTTGGCCCCTGGACCAGGCCGGAGCAGAGGCTGACAGGGGGCAGCTGCCCTGACCGGTCCCTCCTCCTGAGGACAAGGAGCAGCGGCCCCTCCCGTTGGAAGCTGCCCGGGCTCCAGGCTGAGCACCTGCTGGGATGAAAGGACAGCCCAGCACCAGGGGCTACAGCTCAGCACCTGTGGTTTGTGCAGTGTCTCAGGCACCTGCGGTGCTGGTCCTGCCGGAGCCGAGGAGGAAACAGACGCCTCATGCCTCCTCTCTCACACCTCCCTTGTGCCCTCAGAACCCGGGCCAATGCAGCGCGAACTTTCCATCAAGGTGACATTGGCTTAACACAGAAAAATGGCACTTATTTGTTTAAAGGCCAGACAGAGCCCTAGCTGGTGTGGCTCAGTGGATAGAGCGTCGGCCTGTGGACTGAAAGGGTCCCGAGTTTGACTGGTCAAGGGCACAGGCCAGGGTTGCAGGCTCGATCCTCAGTAGGGGGCATGCAGGAGGCAGCCAATCCATGATTCTCTCATCATTGATGTTTCTATCTTTCTCTTCCTCTCCCTTCCTCTCTGAAATCAATAAAAATATATTTTAAAAAAAGAAATTTAAAAATAAAATATTTTAAAAAATGAAAAAAAGAAGAAAGGCCAGACAGAGAACTGCTGAAACCAAAAGGCAAATCAAAGCTCCACCCACAAGGCCTTCGCAGAGGGAAGCGGCTGGTCCCCTGGGCCAGCGCGGGGCGAGCTGGGATCTGGGCTCAGAGCGGGGCCTCCGGGTGCTGGTTCTGGTGCTGGGCTGGGGCCCAGCCTGGGTTTCCAACAAGCCTCCTGCGCCAGGTGCGAGGGAGGCCACCTCCCCTCGGGCACGCGCTCCCTGACAGCCGTCTGCAGGCTCCAGTGTCTGGCGAGGCCGGTAAGGACAGCCCTGGGGTTGAGGAGGCGGCTGCATCCTGGAGTGACCACCCTGACCGTCAGCAGCCAGCGGGGCCCGGTCACTGGTAGGTTGGGCTTCCCCGTTTCTTCCAGGAAAGAGGCCCTTCCGTGGGCAGCCCTGAGGCACGTGGGTGCCTGGCCCCCAGGGAGAGGCTGAGCGGCCCCCCCTCCCTGCCCGCTCCTGGTCAGAATGGAGCGGGGTGGCGGGAGGGACCGTGGCGGCTGGAGAAGGCCGCCTTGGACACAGAGCCTCTCCTAAGAGAACCGACCGGAACTAGCTCCACCTCGTCCAGAGTCTGAGTCTCACCAGAGCCCAGGAGGCCCGTGGGTGGTGCTGGGCAGGGACCTGGGGGCGGGACTGAGACGCCAGGACTCTGCTGCCTTGTCTCCCTGCCCACACTCAGGAATTCTACTTGTATTTTTAAAAGTACGTTTTCATTGGTTTCAGAGAGCAAGGGAGAGAGAGGCAGAAACATCAACGATGAGAGAGGATCGTGGATCGGTTGCCTCCTGCACGCCTCACACTGGGGATCGAGCCCACAAACCAGGCACGTGCCCTGACCAGGTATCGGACCATGACCTCCTGGTTCATAGGTCGACGCTCAACCACTGAGCCACACCTGCCAGGCAAATGTCTACTTATTTTTCAAATAATTTTCAGAGACAGTCCCCCATCGGCTGGATAACAGCTGTCACCGTGAGTGACTGCATGCGCCCAGGGAGCCGCTGGCACCGGTGCCATCGCCGCAGGAGGCGCTGCTGCGTGCTACTTCCTACCCCAAATATTGTTCCCGGCCCTGAAAGGGCAGCTAGAGGGAATATCCTTCCCAGAAGTGCCACATCTTCTGGAACATGGAACTGGAAATCCTGGTGTCTGCTGACCCGAGGGCTGTCCTTCCCCGAGGTGCCCTGGCTGGAGCCTGGCCACAGAGGCACAGCCCGCGCGAGCCCGTGCCCAGGACGGAGCCCTGTCCCAGCCGAACGAGGCGGCCGGCTCACGCTGAGGCCCGAGGTGGCGTCCGTGCTGGCAGGGTGCTGGATCATGGTCTTCAACCCTCACAGCAGCTTCCCAGCGAGACGGGCTGCAATCCCTGATCTGAGGGGAGCTCCGGGCCGGTCAGCCTCCGGCTTCCAGAACCCGCCCTGGGCAGCAGCTGAGCGGGGCCTGGAGCTGTCGGTGCTTTGTTTCCCTTTCCTCTCCGGACAGAAGACCCCGATCCCATCTAGGGTCCTACAGGACCCTCGTGTGTGCTGGCCAGTGTGACCCTCACCCCTGGCAAGGCTCGCACCAACCAGGAAACTCACACTGTCCAGGAGTCATGGCCGCCCTGACCTCAGGCCTCGTGAGTTCAGATTGTGGGCTTTGGAGGAGTCTCCAGAGGACAGTGCCTCTCGGGGTGACAAGGCCGCCCCGAGTCTACCCTTGATCCAACCCCCTTATAGGGAAGGGTCCCGCCACCAACACCACAGGCATACTCTCTCCTGGGATCTGGTTCTGCAAACCTGCCTGCTGCCCACACCCCTCCCCGCCTCTGATAGGGGAACCCAGGGTTAAGGGGTAACGCAGGCATGCAGTGCAAAGAGATATTCCGGCCACTCTCACAGGACAGATTGGAATGAGATGCATGGAGTCACAGGTCCTGGTCCCAGGCCAGCCTCTCTCCTCCCCTTCCCTTCCTTCTTGCTGTGGTCACGTGGGCCCCATGGCCAGAGCCCGAGGACCACCTGGCACCACAGAGAAAGGACCAGGGCCTCGTCTCAGAGCACTGATCCTCATGCCCTGAGCAAAGTCAGACGTAAAGTCACCTCAAAGGATGGTCTGATATTAAACATTTTTTAAAAATTTAAATTCTTCATTGTTTAAAGTATTACATAAGTCTCCTCTCCCTGGCCACCCCCACCCCCAGCACATGCCCTCTCCCTTCCCCTCACCCCTATCTGTGTCCATTGGTTATGCTCATATGCAAGCATACAAGTCCTGTGGTTGATGTCTTACCGCCTCACACCCTGCCTTCCCTCATAGGATGGACAGTCTGTTCAATGCATCTATGACTCTGGTTCTATATTTGTTCATCAGTTTACATTGTTCATTATATTCCACAAATGAGTGAGATCATGTGGTATTTATCTTTCCCTGACGGGCTTATTTCACTTAGCATAATGCTCCCCAGGTCCATCCACGCTGTTGCAAATGGTAAGAATTCCTTCTTTTTTACAGCAGCGTAGTATTCCACTGTGTAGATGTACCACAGTCTTCTAATCCACTCATCTGCTCATGGGCACTTAGGCTGTTTCCAAATCTTTGCTATGGTAAATTGTGCTGCTATGAACATAGGGGTGCATATATCCTGTCTGATTGGTGTTTCTGGTTTCTTGGGATATATTCCTAGAAGTGGGATCACAGGGTCATATGGCAGTTCCATTTTTAGTTTTTTCAGGAAACTCCATACTGTCTTCCATAGTGGCTGCACCAGTCTGCATTCCCACCAGCAGTGCACAAGTGTTCCTTTTTCTCCGCATCCTCTCCAGCACTTGTCGTTTGTTGATTTGTTGGTGATAGCCAGCCTGACAGGTGTGAGATGGTACCTCATTGTTGTTTTGATTTGCATCTCTCGGATGATTAGTGACTTTGAGCATGTTTTCATATGTCTCTTGGCTTTCTGAATGTCCTCTTTTGAAAAGTGTCTATTTAGGTTCTTTGCCCATTTTTTGATTGTTTTGTTTATCTTCCTTTTGTTAAGTTGTATGAGTTCCCTATAAATTTTGGAGATTAAACTCTTATTGAAGATAACATTGGCAAATATGTTTTCCCATGCAGTGGGCTTTCTTGTTGTTTTGGTGATGGTTTCTTTTGCTGTGCAGAAGCTTTTTATTTTGATGTAGTCCCATTTCCTCCTTAGTTTCCATTGCCCTAGGAGCTGTATCGGTGAAGATATTGCTACATATGTATGATATATTGCTGCCTATGAATTCTTATAAGATTTTTATTGTTTCCCATCTTACATTTAAGTCCTTTATCCATTTTGAGTTTGTTTTTGTGTATGGTGTGAGTTGGTGGTCTAGTTTCATTTTTTTGCAAGTATCTGTCCAATTTTCCCAACACCATTTATTGAAGAGATGGTCTTGACTCCATTGTATGCTCTTGCCTCCTTTGTCAAATATTAATTGAGCATAATGGCTTGGGTCGATCTCTGGGTTCTCTGTTCTGTTCCATTGGTCTACATGTCTGTTCTTGTGCCAATACCAGTTTTGAGAACAGTGGCTTTGTAATATAGCTTGATATCTGGTATTGTGATCCCTCCTTTTTTTCATGAATAACTTTATTAACTGCTAATGAAAATTAAAACTTCTCTGGGATCTTCTGACAAGATTTTTTCTTTACTCTTAAAGTGCTTTCTATTCAATGAAGCCATCTTTGGAGTTAGTCTTTACTCTCACCTCATCTGTCATCTTGACTCCAACCTGATATTCCTCTTCTTTTGGTCTGGACCTTCAGATTTTAAAAGTAGCTTCAAGCTGAGAAAAGGTCATTTTTCCACAGTTCAGTTCTCTGAAAAACTTCCACCTCCCACTGAAAGTCATGGTCCAGGAGTGAAGCAATCACACGCTAGAACTCCAGGGCAATTAGAAGTCATTATGAACACTTGCATTGGTTGACCTTGTTGATCACAAGCCTGAAAATGCAGAGTCCTGAAAACGGTGGCCTCCCTGTACACACACGTGATATTTCAAAAGGAGAGGGCAGTCTGAAGGAGGCAGAGGCTTGGTCACCAAAACTCAGCACAATGGAAACAAACAATCCTATATAATAAAGAGCTAATACGCAAATGGTCGTCATGCCCTCATGCCTAATGCTGTAATGGCTCAGACACTCAACACTGGGGAGAGAGGAATGTGGACCAGCCAGGCACAAATGAGCTCATGAGAAAGGAATGGGGACCAGCCAGGCTGTAGCCAAGGAGAGGGACAAGCTGCCTGCCCCGCGGTCCAGGGTGCCTGTGGCTGTGGTCTGGGTGAAGCTGCCCACCCACAGTCCCCACAGCTGTAGCCGGCCCGGGCAAAGCCGGCCCCGGTGCTGGGTGCCTGTGGCCAGCCACAGGGAGGGACGCCTGGGTACTGGGTGCCTGCAATTGGCCAGAGGAGGGAATCCTGGGTCCTGGGTGCAGGGCGAGGTAGAGGCGGTTAGGGGCGATCAGGCCAGCTGGGGAGCAGTTAGGGGAGATTAGGCCGGTAGGGGAGCAGTTAGGGGTGATCAGGCAAGCAGGCAGAGGTGGTTAGGGGTGATCAGGCAGGCAGGCAGGCAGGCAAGCGGTTAGGAGCCAGCGGTCCTGAATTGTGAGACGCAGTTGGACATCCTCTGAGGGGTCCTGGGTTGGAGAGGGTGCAGGCCGGGCTGAGGGACCTCCCCCACTGTGCATGAATTTCATGCACCAGGCCTCTAGTAATGAATAATGGGCACTAGAATTCAAATTACCCGATATTTTAAAGAGAGGGGAGGGTCAGTTTTCAATTCTATTTTAACACCACATTACAAAAGAACTATTTTTAAAAATAAAAAAGGATGGAGGGAAAATAAAATAAAATAAAGAAGATTATCTAAATCACTGAATGACCCGTTTGTTCCTGATAAACGTCACTCACATCTTCCTCCTCCACCCCAGTTCTCTTGGAGCGTGATGATCAGCAGCTCTCGGACCCTCCAAGAGAAACCTGAGCGAGTTCCTCGGAGCTCCCCGCCTTAGCGTGATTCGTTGAGTTTCTTGAGATGTGTTGTCATTTTCACTTCTTAGCGAATCTCACTGCTGTTCTGCCCAATGACTTTGAGTTTTAGGGATTCTCCTTCCTTCTGACCCCCCAAGTCCTCAGTGAAGGTTTTGCCTCTTGGTCAGACATGGTGACGGCACTTCACCCGGGGTCTCCACACCTCAGCGGCCTCGGGTAAGCAGGACCTCGCTCCGCAGTTTACAAATCCATCCCTCTTCCCACAGCACGACACCGTGGTTGATCCCTCCAGCTTTGTTCTTCTTTTTCAGGATTGCTGCAGCTATTCAGGGCCTTTTTTTTTTTTTATTCCAGATGAATTTTTGGAGCGTTTGTTCTAGGTCTTTGAAGTATGCTGTTGGTATTTTAATGGTGATTGCATTGAATCTGTAGATTGCTTTGGGTACTATGGACATTTTAATGATGTTGATTCTTCCAATCCATGAGCATGGTATATTCTTCCATTGATATTGAACTTTTTAAATTGAAGAGCAGTCTATGGTGGGGAGGCATGTCCTAGGTCAGTATCTTCCCTGACAAAGGCCAACTTCCATCTTTACTGAGCCCGTTGTCTTTTTGCACCGAGGATAACACCTGTGAAATGTCAGGGTGACTTGTCACTTCCTTTTCAGGACCCTCCTTGGTCCTGGCTGCGGGTCACAAGATGGGCAGCCACGGGCAGAGGATGAGTCTTTCTCTGGCCTCTCCCGGCCTTGATCGGGGGACAAGGACCTTTGAAGGCCTGGGAAGTAGCAATAAGCAAGGTGGAGCGAATGGCTTAGGTTCACATCTCAGAATGACTAACAAGGGCCAGTGCCTCTCCCCTGGGCGTGCTGACAGCTCCCAGAGGCCCGAGGCTGTGGATTGCAGGGAGTGGGTGCCGTGGGCCCAGGTCAGCAGGGCTGGTGCGGTGGTGCCCTCAGGCCCCAGCCCTGGAGACCTGCTGACCCTCCTTCTCGGTTCACCCCTCTCCTGCACCCCAGCCCGACCCACTTCCTCCTGGGGGCCTGTGCCTCTGCCCTGGGAAGTGGGCCGCTCACCCAGCACTTTCCACTCAACCAGACGCCTGCCCCGTGCGGCTCAGGGAAAGGCTGAGACTGTCCGATGAGTACGTCCCCACAGAAAGGACTGTGGGGTGACTTACAGCGAGGGTGGCTCCCCACAGAGACCTCGGGGAGGCCACTCCGTTTCTCTCCCTCAGTTTTCCTACCCACAGGATGGGCGGCACCGTCTTTGCTCCTTCATGTCATTGTTTGGATGGAAGGAGGCGAGAGGGTCAGGTGTCTGCACACCTCCATGCGCACAAGGTGCTGACCTGGGTGCTCCTGAGGGTGTCGCCGCTGGGGGACCCACAGCCCAATCAGAACAGGACTCCTGGTGTCTGAAGACAGCCCAGCACTTGTGCTTGGAAGGGATGGTGGTGGCCATCACATCACGCCACGTCCGAGGGAAGAGTCTCTGGAAAGAATTCAGCCACCGCGTCATTTTACAAGATGAGGAATCAGAGAGCAGAGGCGGGAAAGCTGGCCGGGCCCGGCTCGGAGTGGTGCCTGGTCCTGCTCTGCACCCGCTTCCCTCTGCGGGCTCCGTCTCTGAAGGCGATGGCGGCAGGGACAGCGCCCCTCACAGCGCAGGCTGTCTTCCCGGCCCCCTCCCAGCAGTCTGTCTTTGTAGCCAACAGACCCTCTCATGAATAGCAATGACTATTTTTAAACAAACAAATGGCTTTAGGCACCATATTCAGGTCAGAAATCATCAGACAGGCTCAGCCTTTCCCTGAGCCTCACAGAGCAGGGTCTGGTGGAGTGGAAAGTGCTGGGTGAGCGGCCCAGTTCCCAGGGCAGAGGCGCAGGCCCCGGGAGGAAGCGGGTCGGGCTGGGGTGCAGGAGAGGGGTGAGCCGAGCTGGGGCCTGAGGGCACTGCCCTGGGCCCTGGCAGACAGTGACTGCGGACCAGACGGGGCTGCGTATGGAGAGAGGAACTGCTTTACAGTACACCTGGGAGCCAGGCCTGCACGGCGGGAACCACAGGGGACACTGTCCCTTTCGTGCTGCCTCAGTGGGGGGACTGACGAAGGGGTCACCTCCAAGTGTGTGGATTCTGCTTGTGCCCCACGGGGCTCAGATGGAAATGGTTTGGGTGTGATGCTCATTGTTAGGACCAAGCCGGGACTGGTGGGCAGAAGCAGAGAATGAGGCTATCTCGAGGCAAGAGAGAGACGCTCCAGGCAAGGAGGGCAAACCCACGCCAGACCTGACCTATTTTGATTGTGATGGAGAGGAGGCTGTGTGGGAGGTGGGGCGGGGGGGGGTTGGGAGTCAGGCCACATGCTGAGGGCAGCTCCCGATAAAATGTCCTCAACTCTTCGCGCTGCGGACGAAGCCTGGTGGTGGTCTTGGCCTGATGGGGAGGCCCAGGGAGCAGGTGGCTGAGGGGTCTGGGCTGCAGGCGTGGCTGGGGCTGAAGAGAGAGCAGCTGAGAGCCTGCCTGGTGCACACACAGGGAGGGTGTGACTGCTCAGGGTCCAGGAAACTTAAATTCCACAAAACAAGACTTCACTGAATAGGCTGGTGAATTCTGGGATAAACTGAAAGCTTGTATTTTATTCATCTCTACCCAGTTCCTCACCTGTAGTGTGTGTGCTCAATATTGACCACTCATCTCACTAGCCACCCTTAGAAATTTAAGGGGTACCTGTGCACACACAATTTTCTTCATCCATCCACCCATCCATACATCCACACATCCATACATCCATCCACCCACCATCCATCTATCATCCATCTATCCACCATCCACCCATCACCATCCATCATCCATCCAACAATCTACCATCCATGCACCCATTTATCCATCCATCATCCATCTATCCACACATCCATCCACCCACCCATACATCCACACATCCATCCATCATCCATCTACCACCCACCCATCTATCCACCAAACATCATCCATTATCCATCATCCATGCATCCACCATCCACCCATCCATCATCCACCCAACAATCTACCATCTATGCACCATCCATCCATCCATCATCCATCCACCATCCATCATCCACCATCCATCCATCATCCATCCACCCATCCACCCACCATCCATCCATCCTTCCATCTACCACCCATCCACCATCCATCCATCATCCATTCATCATCCATCCATCCATCCACCATCCATCCATCATCCATCTACCCATCCATCCACCCTTCCATCCACCATCCATCCACCATCCATCCATCATCCATCCATCCATCATCCATTCATCATCCATCTATCCACCCATCTACCATCCATCCATCATCCATCCATCCTTCCATCCACCAATCCATCCATCCTTCCATCCATCCATCCACCATCCATCCATCCATCCATCCACCCATCCATCCATCCACCCATCCATCCATCCATCCATCCATCATCCATCCACCCATCCACTATCCATCCATCCATCCATCATCCATCCACCCATCCACTATCCATCCATCCATCCATCCATCCATCCATCATCCATCCACCTATCCACTATCCATCCATCCATCCACCCATCTACCATCCATCCATCATCCATCCATCCTTCCATCCACCAATCCATCCATCCTTCCATCCATCCATCCACCATCCATTCATCATCCATCCATCCATCCACCCATCCATCCATCCATCCATCCATCATCCATCCACCCATCCACTATCCATCCATCCATCCATCATCCATCCATCCATCCATCATCCATCCACCCATCCACTATCCATCCATCCATCCATCATCCATCCACCCATCCACTATCCATCCATCCATCCATCCATCCATCCATCCATCCACCATCCATTCATCCATCCACCATCCATCCATCATCCATCCACCCATCCATCCACCCTTCCACCTATCCATCCATCCACTCATACACCAAACAATACAACCAACAAAGTAACCATCCATCCACTCACCCAATCATTCACCGTACAATGTTTATATAGAACCTACACGTATCAAGTTATATACTAGGGACTGGAAGATACAACCTGCATAAGGTAGGAGTGACATTAGCTCTCCAAAGTTCACTTTTTCATTGAGTAGATACACGTGGTGCCCACTTCCTCTCTGTATATTCCATGTGGCTTCTGCTCATCATGACTCAGTAATTGCTGCTGCCAATGTAAACCACGACCCTGCCCTCGAAATGCCGTGGAGTGCTTCCCTAGCAGAAAAAGCAGAGCTTTCCCCAGAGCTCTTGTCTCCCAGGACGCTCAGCTCCTGCTTCACCTCCTTCACAGACCCCTGGGTGCCCACCTCCTCTATGAGGCCCTTGAGCACCAGCGTTTCTGGGGCTCATCTCCGCATCCTCGCCCCTTGGCTCTGCTCTCTCCCAGCCCATCTGTCTTCTTTAAAATATACTTTTTACTGATTTCAGGGAGGAAGGGAGAGGGAGAGAGAGATAGAAACATCAATGGTGAGAGAGAATCACTGGCTGCCTCCTGCACGCTCCTCACTGGGGATCGCGCCCATAACCCAGGCTTGTGCCCTGACTGGGAATCAAACTGTGACCTTCTCTGGTCCATAGGTCAACACTCAACCACTGAGCCATGCCAGCCGGGCGCCAGCCCATCTCTTCACACGCTGCTGAGAACCCTCCCCCTGCACAGCCCTCCTCACCCTGAGGCCGCCCAGGCGCCCACCGGAAGCCCAGACTCACCCCAGGCTCTGGGGCTGCGCAGGACAGCGGTGGGAAGTAGGTGCGGGGTGGAGAGCGCACGGCTGCTGGGAGGACTGGAGCAGGTGCTCATGGAGTAGCTGTCAGGGGGTGGCGATGAGGGACTGACAGAGCAGGGTCCTGAGGAAGGAGGACACGTGGGCCTGAAGCGGGAGGCGGACAGACGGAAGCCGCGGGATCCGAGAGGCGGCCCGTCTTGCGTCCCGTGTGGGGCGTGAAGGAGGTCTCGGCTGACGGCTCCAACGCTCTGCGCGTGAGGAATCCCGTCTGTTCACTCCGGAGGCGCCCAGCCACGCGGCTCTCAGTGCCACAGTGAGAGCCGGAGCGGCAGCAGCGGCTGTGCCTGCCAGTCTCCTGTCCTGAGTGCCCTTCCTGCACCGGGCCATGTACCGAGGACTTTCCAGCGACCTCCCCTTTCCTCAGGGGCCCATGAGTCAGTCTCAGCCCTATTCTGTTTTGCAGATAAAAAAGGTAAGATTCACAAACGTGAGGCAACGTCCTCAAGCCACAGGATCGGACCTGGTCACACAGAGGGGCTGGCCTGCCTGGTAGTGAGCTCCCTGTCTCGGAGGGTGGTCTTGCCTAACACGTGTGAAGACCAGAGAACAGAGGTGGAGTAATTAGAGGGAAGTTGGTCGTTTTATCCTCCAAACACTGGACTTGGGCAGGCGGCTCCGGGTCCCGCACCCCTGCCCGGCCTTGCCCCCTGCAGGGAGGTCCCCTGCTCCATCTGCTCATGCCCAGGGGGGTCGGATATAAACTTCCATATAAAACAAGACTCTCTGGATAAGAGCACGGATAGCAGCCATGGCAATAAAGACAACCATTTGCGTCCTCCTGGCACCTGATGCGAGGGGAGAAGTCCTGGTGGGAAGGGGAGCCGTGGGGCTGGGATGAGGTTTTCTCCACGCAGCTCTGCCGCCCGGCCCCCGCCTGCCCTCGAACTCCCCTGGCTCCAGCCGCCCCTGCTCCTCTGGGAAGGTTGGCAGAGCGGCTGACGGTGGCGTGTCCCCCACACTCTGATCCTCGGAGCTGCAGTTCTCCGAGTGCCAGGATGTGGGCCAGGGCGGTGTCTGCGTCAGGTCCAGGGGCGGCTGCTGCTGCAGGCCCAGACCCCGACCTGCCAGCCCACCTGCCAGGAAGGGCCGCTGCCCTCGCCCTCCCCACCCCCTGCACATGTCCGTCCGCTGTGAGGAGAGGGGGCTGGTGCTCACACAGGAGGCGCCTGAGTCAGCGTTTCTGATCCCGCCCCAGGAGGAGCAGCCCTGGGCAGCCGCTGCCAGCTCGGCTCTTCACCGCCAGCCGCCAGGCCACCCGGGGGCTCCTATGGGCACCCCTTCAGAGCTGGGCTTCCAGGGGCGCAGGCAGGTCAGCACAGCGGTGACCAGCTGCCGTTTCCATGGCGATGGTGATGCGCTGTCTGTGACCTCCATTAAGTGGAAGGGAAGATGCAGAGCCTGAGTCACTGGAGGAGGGGCTCTCCGGCAAGGCTCCCGCTGCCTCCGGCCCCCGTCCAGGCGCACAGGGTCCCTGTCCCCGGACTCCCCACTGGCCTGCAGGTTTGGGGCGACCCCCTTCCCCTGTCCACACCAGGAACGGGGAGAAGCACAGCAAAGGAAGAGAGGGCTGAACGGTGCACTTCCCCCGGGGGCGCTGCGCCGGGCCCGTCCCCTGGGGGTGGCCACAGAACGTCTCCTGTGGGTGGGGGAGGGTCAGGAAGATGAAAGCGGCCTTCGCAGGGGTGTCCTGGGCAAGGGCTGTGGGAGGCGGTGTCCCTGGTTTTATAAGCCCCCCCCCCCCGCCTTTTCTCTCCTCTGCCCTGCCCATGGGCAGCACAGCACCCAGCCTGTGGCCTCTGTCTGGGGCTGACCTCACCGCCCTTGGGCCCTGCCTTTTGCCCTACACCCGCCCCAGGTGAGCCAACAGCACAGCCCCCGGGCTCTGTGGGATGCAGCTTCAGGAGTGGGGGACCCTGCAGGAGCCTCGGCTCCCACGTTCCCTGCGGCGATTCCCAGACCTCTGCCCAGAGTGACCGCCTGTGAGGGCAGTTAGGGAAGTCTCAGTGCATAGCAGCCACCAAACAGAAGGCCGTCCTGTCCTCGGAAAGCCAAGCAGCGGAGAGAGGGGTCTCACTGTGGAGGCGAGAGCCAGGACCTCGGGCACCTGCAAGCCCTCCCGGCCAGGGAGCCCTCCCAGGCCCCGGGTCCCTCCTAGGCCAGGGGAGCCCTCCCAGGCCCCGGGTCCCTCCTAGGCCAGGGGAGCCCTCCCAGGCCCCGGATCCCTCCCAGGCCGGGGGAGCCCTCCCAGGCCAGGGGAGCCCTCCCAGGCCCCGGGTCCCTCCTAGGCTGGGGGAGCCCTCCTAGGCCGGGGAGCCCTCCCAGGCCGGGGGAGCCCTGCTAGGTCCCAGGGAACCCTCCCAGGCCGGGGGAGCCCTCCCAGGCCCCGGGTCCCTCCCAGGCCGGGGGAGTCCTTCTAGGCCCCGGGGAGCACTCCCAGGCCCCAGGTCCCTCCTAGGCTGGGGGAGCCCTACCAGGCCGGGGAGCCCTCCCAGGCCCCGGGTCCCTCCCAGGCCGGGGGAGTCCTTCTAGGCCCCGGGGAGCCCTCCCAGGCCCCGGGTCCCTCCTAGGCTGGGGGAGCCCTACCAGGCCGGGGAGCCTCTGTGGGGACCCCATGTGGACTCCTCTTCCCGCTGTGAAGGGAGTGGTCACTAGACTGGCTCCTGGTTCCCAGGACACTGATGTCCATGTTAGCAGCACATGTGACCTTCCATCTAAATTGAACAGAAGCCAGCATTTCAAGCTCATTTCCTGTTCAGTTGTGGAGCTCAGGTCTTCCGGTGGGGTCCCCATGGGGCAGGCAGGGCGTGGGCCCGGCCCACCCACCACCCACCCGGCCCAGGGTCCCACGCGGGACTCAGGCCTCTGGGGACCGGCTCCACTCCCTGTGGTTTTAATCCCGTTTCTCCCCGACCTGCTGGCTGGGGAAGGGAGGCTGGGCCCAACCAGAGTGTCAGGGCTCAGGGGGTGTCCCCCAGCCACGCAGGCAGGCTGGCCGGGCACCTCTGCTCCTGCCCCACGCCTGCCTCAGGGCCCGCCCTGCCCCGCTGTTGGGGGATCTGAGTTATTACAGGGTCTGAAGGGCTGAGAGCCAGTGTGTCCTTGAACAGGCAGCGGGGTGGGCGGGGCTGAGACGGGCAGAGCCAGGTGGTTCCCGGTCCTGATTCTGGAGCCACATTCCCTGGATGGACTATCGATCGTTTGAAAGGCCCGCTGGTATTCCCACGGCGGGATGTGTCCATTAAATGAATCGATACCACACAGATTAAACCGGAGCGAGGCCGGACATGGGCGAGCTCCCCGCTGAGAGGAGTCCACCGCAGAGCAAACCAGCCCCCATCATGGCCTTTCCCTGCGTGAGGAGAGCGGACAGGGCATCCCTCCGGCCTCAGTCTCCTCACCTGTGAAATGGGTCACAATGGACGTGAGTGCAGGGAAGCTCTTTGTTTACAGTGACTCCGAGGCCTCGCTCACCCTTCAGGGCCGAAATGAGGGAGTGAAGGAAGCTCTCGGCGGGTGGGCGGCCAGCGGGCACACAGAGCGGGGAACCTGGGCGGGCACTGGGCGAGGGCGCAGCGCAGGGCCTGACGGCGGGGAAGACCTGGGTGCTGTCCGGTGGGGGCGGCCTTCCCAGCAGAGGCGGCTGGTTGCAGCCACTGGCCTGACCTCCATGTCTGTCACAAAAGTTCTGTGTCTCCCTCCCTCCCTCAGCGTCACCCGCTCTGCGGCCCTGGCCACTGCCTGCCTCCCTGCCCTGCTGGCCTCACACAGCCCTGGGGCAGCCAGGGAGCTGTGTCCATGCGACTCCATGTGGAGGGTCCGTTTTATTTATTTTTTTATTTTAATATATTTTATTGATGTTTTACAGAGAGGAAGGGAGAGAGATAGAGAGTTAGAAACATCGATGAGAGAGAAACATCAATCAACTGCCTCCTGCACACTCCCTACTGGGGATGTGCCTGCAACCCAGGTACATGCCCTTGACCGGAATCGAACCTGGGACCTTTCAGTCCACAGGCCGACGCTCTATCCACTGAGCCACACCGGTTAGGGCCGGAGGGTCCGTGTTAAAGGCAGGGACGGGGCCTGAGGCATTGTTGCCTCGGCAGCAAGGACCCCAATACCTGGGCACAGGAGACTCACACAGTGACCGCCAAAGTGAACACATCGCTACCGAAAGGATAGATGGGAAATAGCAGAGCTGGTAAGTGAGAAGTCATGGGTATGTGGGTAATTAACGTAAAGCGATTATTACTGTACGTTGGCTCAGGGACCCGTAGTCAGAGGGAGCGGGGGGCTTACGGATTCCTGTCACATCCAAGCCGCAGGGAACTGGGGGGGGGGGGGGCGGGCGGGCGGGAATCACACTTGGAATGGCTCTGAGATGTTATCTACCCAGCAGCAGCGAACCTCCCGTGAGCGGGTTGATGGACCTGTACCGGTGTGCACATCCTGTCCCGTAGCCACCCCCAGCCAAGACCCGAAATGCACCCACCTCCCCGCCACCCCCCCGGCAACCCCCGCCACACGACAAAGAGAAAAGCTGGCCGCCAGCTTCTTCCTAAGGGACACAAACCAGTGCAACATCGCCAGCAGCTGTGGGCGGGGACTCTCCAGCAGAGGGGCTGGGTGTGAGACCAGCAAAGCTCACCCTTCAAAATGTGTTTCTACTGATGTCAGAGAGGAAGGGGGGGGAGGGGAGAGAATCACTGATCGGCTGCCTCCTGCACGCCCCACACTGAGGATCGAGCCCCCAACCCGCAACCTGGGCGTGTGCCCCGACCGGGGATCAAACCGTGACCTCCTGGGTCATAGGTCGACCACTGAGCCACACCGGCCCAGCTTCCGTGATCGTTTTGAGACAAAGACATCAAAAGCGCCAGGCGATCCCTCCGCGTGTGTGGGTGCACTGCATGCTGGCTCAGGTCACCGGGGATCCCGAATGCCCGGTGTTTACGGGGATGAACACGAAGCACAGTAGGAAGTGGGGAGACGGTGGGAACCTGGACCCACCAGGGACGACCCTCCTGTCACCCTCTGGACAGTCCACGGCCCCCGAAACGGAAACCTCCGTGCTCAGCACCACGCGGCTCAGCTGGACGGGTGGGGGTGGGGGGTGGTCGGGTACGTGTGGCCGCTGTGATCTCGCACCAGCAGAGGAAATAAATGTCCAACCAGCTTCTGTGTCTTAATTCTTCACTTGCCAGAGCTTTCCAGCTCGTGCTGCATGAGCAATGGAGGCGTGAGCCCTGTGACTGAGCACCAGGTCGCTCCACGTGGGGAGATGCAGGCCGTTGGGGAGCTGCAGCTGCGACCTGCTGTGCGGACCCGGCCACGTGGCCGCGTCAGGGACCCAGAGAGGCCGGGCCGCGCTCCCGCCTGGCATCTGGCCGAGTTCCCGCTGGGCCTGAAGCAGCCGCAGAACGACCCACTCATGTCCGACCCGCCAGTTCTCCGCCTCTGAACTGCAGCTCCCCCGGCTGCCTGCACGTCCACCCACCCGCCCTGGACGGAGGACAGGGGCCAGTTGGGCTCTCAGGGGCCAGGGACAGAGCCCCTGGCCGCAGGGCTGAGGCTGAGGGCATTGTCACGGGCCGGCCGGGGGTGCGGGGGTGGCAAGGGCAGGCGAATGGGCCTGGATAATTTTAGGTGCTGGTGCAGGTGCTCCGTCTCCTTCCTGCTCTTGTTCCCAGAGAACCACCAGGTTCCCATGTTTATGAGAGTTTGTCTGTTTTATTGATGTCAGAGAGGAAGGGTAGGGAGGGGGAGAGGGAAACACCAATGATGAGAGAATCATGGACCGGCTGCCTCCTGCACGCCCCACACTGGGGATGGAGCCCACAACCTGGGCCTGGGCCCTGACCGGGAGTGGAACCCTGACCTCCTGGTTCACAGGTGGACACTCATCCACTGAATTACTTGCTGGGCCTGAGTAATTCTTCCATTCACAGGCATCGCCGCCACCGTGTCCGTATCTGCTCTGTGCCCTGCGCCCAGGCAGCACGCCTTTCCTCGTTCCCCTCCACCCTCCTGGCTCAGGGGGCTCCCGTGCCCTGAGGATCAGGTGTCCGGCCACAGCTGTGCCCCTGACTGTGGGGTCCCAGGAACAGGGGTGACATCTCCCTCACGCCTACTCGCTCCCCACAACGGGCTCGATGCTTTGAGCAGAAATGTGCCCAGGAACGGGCTCCTTAGATTTCTGTCCTCATTAGTGTTCACATCGGGGATTCCTGGTTCTGCCCTTTTTCCATGGAAGGAAGGACGCAGTAGGCATGACTTTGACCAGCTTTCTGGGGGACACACGGGCGTGTTTAGAAATCGCCCTCAGCAAACTCTCCAGGTCTGAGAGCAGTTTCCCTGCTTGGGAAGCGTCAGGGCGCCGCCCGGCCACAGCCAGGGCCCCAGCTCAGAGGGAAGTCCTCGGTCCCACCCCCACTGCCCTTAGGAAAACACTTATGTCAAGAAAAATTAAAGCCTGGCTGGCGAGGCTCAGTGGGTGAGCGTCGGCCTATGAACCAGGAGGTCACAGGTTCAATTCCCGGGCAGGTGCTCCATCCCCGTGGGGGGCGTGCAGGAGGCAGCCGATCCATGATTTCTCATCATTGATGCTTCTCTCTCTCACCCTCTCCCTTCCTCTCTGACATCAATGAAAATATATTAAAAACATTTTTTTAAGATAGGAATTTGCATTGTCAGTCTGAGCTCAGTGGGACTTTTTCATGTTGCATGGAGAAGGGGGGAGGTGTTGGTGGGGGGACAGGCCGGCCTGGGCATTCCCAGGACCAGCACAGATGGTTCAAGAGCTGTTAATTATTATCTAACTAGAGGCCCAGTGCACAAATTCATGCACCGGTCCCTTGGACTGGCCTGCGATCGAGGCCTATGTGGGGGCCAGCCAGCTGGGGGGAGGGACCCTGGGTTGTTGGCTGGCTGTTGGCCAGGGGCGAGGCGGAGGGTCTGTGGGAGGTTGACTGTGGGAGCACACCGACCACCAGGGGGCAGCTCCTGCATTGAGCATCTGCCCCCTAGTGGTCAGTGCACATCATAGCAACTGGTTGACTGGTCCTTCTGGTTGCTCCGCTGTTTGGTTGATTTGCATATTAGCCTTTTATTATATGGAATTGACAGGCTTATCCCAGTGCTGGGTTCTGTGATGGGGAGGGAGGGCTGCACCCCTTTATAAGCCTGACAGCCGTGCAAGAGACAGCGTGAACGCTTACAAAATGACAAATATAAAAGGAGCAGCAGAGGAGGAGAGCATCGCGCTCGACGCACCAGGAGGAGTCTCTCTGGAGAGACCAGGCGGGGTCCTGGGTGGGGCTAGGCTGGGGACGTGCTCCTGACGGACCGGGGCCAGGGCAGGGTGCCCGGAGGGGCAGGAGGGCTGTTTCTGACTTTTGTGAATGGAGCTGTTCTAGACCTTTGAGTCCAGGTATCGCCTGGCCGTGTGTTTATTTTTCCCAGGGTCTGCACGGAGGAGTGACACTGCTGGGCTACAGGTAACGCCGTGTGTAAACCTCGAGGCACTGCCTGGCGGCTTTCACAGCGACTGTGGCATTTCATGTTCCTCCCAACAACACGGGAGCCTCTGCCCTCTCCGACTTCGTGTGAACACCTGCTGTTACCTGTCTTTTCTATTCTTTTTTCAGAGTAAGTTCTTTTTAGAATTTTATTGGGGTGACATTGGTCAACATGAACATATAGGTTTCGGGGGTGGGTTTCTATGTGACAAGCTCTGCACATGCACCGTGTGCCCCTCACCTAAGCCACACCCCCTCCTGTCACCTCAGGTGAGCCCCTCCTCCCCTTCCCTCTGGCAGCCGCCACACTGCAGTTTGTGTCCGAGTTTCAGTTCACATCCCACAGAGGAGCGAAGTCATGGGGCCTTAGCTTTCCTGTCTGACTTATTTCACTCGCATCATGTTCTCCAGGTGCACGGCTTTCTGCTCTGAGTGTGGGTGTGAAGTTATAGGTCACTGTGTCTTGATTTGCATTTCCAAAACGACTCATGAAATGAACTGTTAAACGAACAAACACCCACAACATCAACTCTAGAATAATGCAGCCGCGGCCCCCAGACCTCACGGCACCGGGGCCAAGTCCCAGCGGCTCAAGAACCCAGATGACAGTGTGAAGACAGAACCAGCCCTCCCCCCCATACCTTGCCCCCCCCAAGCCCCTGGCTCCTCCCGGGCACAGAAACGACGGCGCCAGTTCCCACTCACTCCCGCGGCGCTTCTGGTAAAGGGGGTGGTGCACCCCCCCCCCGCCCTCCGGGAAGCTAGTGACTTCCTCAGGTCAGCCGCACTCAAACCAGCCGCGACCTGACCCTCACAGACAAGGGGCCAGAGTAGGACGACTCACCGCAGCCACTTCAGTGTCCACCGCGCAGTCGGGACCGGCTTGTTGGGCACCTGAGCTCGCGTCCTTGCTGCTGGCCGGCCATGGCGGCACTGGGTGCCCGGCCACGAGACGGGTCCTGCCACATCACGTGCAGATGGGACAGTGTCCGTGCAGGACGGAGCCAACCCCGCCTGGTGCCCCTCAGCCAAAGCAAGGCCACACTTCCTGTTAGAAACACCCGCGGCCTCTCAGACGCGACTGGCAGGAACCTGATTGGCAGGAACCTGATTGGCAGGAAGGTGATTGGCAGGAAGGTGTCAGGTGCTTCTGCCTAAACCCCTCACAGATGAAGGGTCAGAGACCACAACTGGCTTACAGGAAAGGGGGGGAGGTACGGGCAGCATCAGGGCTCCTCCAGCAAGAGGGTGGGTAGGCCCTGGCCGTCGTGGTCAGTGGATAGAGCATCAGCCTGTGGACTGAAGGGCCCCGGGTTCGATTCCCGGTCAGGGCACATGCCTGGTTGCAGACTCAATCCCCAGTACAGGGCGTGCAGGAGGCAGCCGATCCATGATTCTCTCCCGTCATTGATGTCTCCATCTCTCTCTCTCCCTCTCCCTCCTTCTCTGAAATCAATAAAATAAATAATAATAATAAAAAGAAGTGGGAAAGGATGCTGGGCGTCAGAGCAAAGGTCATGTCGGGCCCCCCCACCCCCAAATACTGATGTTTTAAATTTATTTCCTTCTTCCCTGAATGTCTAACCTTGAGGAGTGCTTTTTCTGACCCTGAGCCTTTGGGGAGAGCGATGCAAGCGCCACAACACGCTGAGCGTTGCAACCGGGCGGCTGCGGCTGCCGGCCCGGCTCTGCGCACCTGCGAGTGCCCTCCCGGCTCCTCGCCCGCGAGTCTCTCCAAGGCCGTTGCTGATTGCACCATTGTTTCTCATGCGATGCCGGCACTAAACGTGAAGCTCAGCTGCCAGCACCGAGCCTTCCCCCTCCTGACAAGATTGCAAACAGCTTCGCTGCAATCACTGGGCTCCACGTAAGCAGCCTCATGAAATGGGTAATGGGTTCGAGTGGGCAGGGCAGAAACTGGGCCCCCGAGGCCCCTGAGGAGGTGAAATCACCAGTGTCATCGTCAGGTACAAAAAAGAATGCACCTGCCAGTGTGGCTCATGGGCTGGGTGTCAACCTGTGAACCCAGGAGGTCACGGTTCGATTCCCGGTCAGGGCACAGGCCCGGGTTGCGGGCTCGATCCCCAGAGGGGGGGGAGGGCGTGAGGAGGCAGCAGATTAATGATTCTCCCTCATCATTGATGTTTCTATCTCTCTCCCGCTCCCTTCCTCTCTAAAATCAATACAAATATTTATATATTAAAAAATAAAAACAAGAAAAGCTCACCCCTCCTCCTGCATTCTCCGCTGGCATCTCAGCCTCACCACTGCTGCCGGGTGGGGCCAGGTGGTCCATCACCTTCAGAGACGAGCTGTGCACTATGGGGTGTTTACCAGCACCTACGGCCCCACCACCTGAATCTATCACATCTCGAGTCTGACCCCCAGAAGTGAGTGCAGACTCCCCCGGGGGACACAACTGGCTCCGATTCAGACCCACAGGTGCAGGGACTCCCAGCTGCCTGGGGGCCGCTAACACAGCCATGTCTTCCCGTCTCTCTCCTCCTCCAGCTAAACACAACATTGTCGGGGCCCAGTCTTGTTAAAGGTCATGATGGGGCGTATTTCTGTCCTGTCGCATGGACAGCCGCGTGGAAGCGAAGACTAGAAGAAAGCACAGCATCGATACGAGAGGAACGGTGTCCTTGGATACCTGAGACCGAGGGCCAGAGTCAGAGCACCCAGCAGACCCCGGGCGGCGTCACGGCGCCCTGCACGTTAGGAAAACAGAAGCACAGAGCGAGAAGAAACGAGCTAAAAAGATTCAGGTGCAAGTCCTGAAAATGATATGAATCGCGCCCACTCACACTTCTTTTCTGTTGTTGTTAATCCTCCCCAAGGATAGTTTCCCCATTGATTTTTAGAGAGAGTGGAAGGGAGGGGTAGAGAACGAGAGAGAGAAACATCGATATGAGAGAGATACATCGATTGGTTGCCTCCCACACATGCCGTGACTGGGGCCAGGGATTGAGCCTGCAACCGAGATACGTACCCTTGACCGAAATGGCACCCGGGACCCTTCAGTCCTTGGATGGCGCTCTACCCACTGAGCACACCAGCCAGGGCTGCTCGTGCTTCTTGAATGCTCACCACGAGCAATCGGTGCCCGTTGGTCACGTTGAGGGAGACAGAAGGCGAAAGGTGAAAAGGGAGCGGTCAGAGTATGGGCTGCAGGACGAGCGGGGAAGAGCCGGCTGGAGGCCAGGCCATCAGTCACTCGGATGAGAACGCAGCGGGCACGGCGGGAGGTGATGGGAAATACTGGACACTCGCGCTCCTAATTCGTGGTACTTCGGGGGCACTTTACCCTAGAAAAGTATCATCTAATTTAAGCCACCAGCACTCATCTTGCTTCAGAGAGAGACAGTCACACCGCGAGCGTACAGGACAGTTTCCAGCCTCCAGAAGCTGAAGGGCTAATTCGGTCGGAAAAAGCCAGTGAAAAGCTTAAGGGAAAAAAAATTGTTAAAAATCAAATAAAATTGAGAACATTGCAAAACAGCGACTGTTTTCACAGCCATTTCCCAGAAAAAGGGGCCCCTTTCTCAGAGGGAAGTGCCCCACCTCCGGGCGTGGATGCAGGTTGCCCAGGGCAGGGGCACCGTGAGTGCTCATTTAAAACCCCCACCCCCGGGCCCGGGCCGCTGAGAGGTGCCACCCCCACAGGGCAGGCGAGGAATCCCGGGGATCAGTCGTGTGGCCGAGATGATGCACATCTGAAGTGACAGGGACGGGGTTCAAGTCTCCCCGTCTCTGCCCTTAACGCCCCTCCTTCCTCTCAGGGAGCTCTTTATTTACTTATTTGTTAAATATATTTTCATTGATTTCATAAAGGAAGGGAGAAGAAAGAGAGAGATGGAAACATCAATGATGAGAGAGAATCATGGATCGGCCGCCTCCTGCACGCCCCACATTGGGGATCGAGCCCACAACCCGGGCCTGTGCCCTGACCAGGAATCGAACCCTGACCTGGTTCATAGGTCGATGCTCAACCACTGAGCCCCATCGGCCAGGCAGCTTTCTTGTTTACAAATGCACCTGTGTTTCTATATGAACTACACCCCTTCAAGGCAGGGGAGACGCCTGGAGGAAGCCTACCTTTTGAAATATTCAGTGGAACATACATGTATAAAAAGCACACAAATGATAAGAACACGGTTCCGTGGAGACCACCCAAGTGATTACCTTCCTGCTGGTCCTTCTGAGGGAGGCGAGGGGGATGAGGGACGAGGGACAGGGCCAGCCCACGGACCCACCTCTCAGGCTCGCTCCTCCCTGAAGTCACCACCACTCGGACACCTAAACCTCTGCTGAGTTTAGAGAAAAGCGTACATGGGACGGATCACCACTGTGTGCGCTTCCCGCTGGCTCCGTGTGCCGACACCGTGTGTGACTCCCCAGGCTGCTGCCCGTGTGTCCATGTGGCTCCGTGTGTCCACGTGGCTCTGTCGGGTGAACACCCCCAGGTTCTGTGTCTGCTCTACAGTGGAGGACGTTTGCAGGGATTCAGTTTGGGGCCAACACACACGGTTCTATGAGCCTCTTACCCTTTTTTTTTTTTAATTTTCACCTGAGAATATTCTTTTCCTGGCTTGTGTTAGAGAGAGTATAAAGGAGGGAGAGGGGAAGGAGGGGGGGAGGGGGAGAGAGAAACATCGACCAGTTGCCTCCCACAGGAGTCCTAGCTGGGGACCCAACCTGCAACCCAGGAATCGAATCTAAAACCCTTCGGTGCGCAGGCCAATGCTCTAACCGCTGAGCAACCGACCAGGCCCGGCCCCTCCCCTTTGTGACGGGCATCCGTCCCGTTCGGTGGGAAGTGGGCTTGCTGGCATGTGTGCGAGGTCAGGCAGGCTCTGCTAGATTTCCCAACCGCACAGTGCGGCGTGGTCCTGCCTGCCGTGTGGCTGGCGCTCCCGGAGGTGCCAGGACAGGGCTAGGCTTCCTGCTGCTTGTGGCTCAGTGCCGGGAGCCACGTTTCCACAATTAGTGTCCGTGCAGACGCAGCCGTGTGACTGGGCCGCGTTGTAAGTTAGCTGCTTGCCCAGTGTCCAGGCGCCTTGCGACCGTCCGCACGAGGCTCCAGCCCACCCGCCGCCGCCCCCGCTGCCTGCGAGGCGGATCGTGTCCATTAATTGCTCCGTTTCCTCACCACCTGTCTCAGAGGCAAACGGTGCGGCGGCTGCCAGCACAGGCTGCGACCTTGGAGGGACTGGGTCAAATCTGGCTTTTTCCACTTGGATTTTTAACGCCCCCAGCGTCTCCGTGTGAGCGTGAAGTGACGACAGTAGACAGGAACGCCGCTCAGCGCTACGGTAGTGACCAATGAGGGAGTAGCGGAAACGCCCAACATGCAAGTCTTATACAAAATAAACACTTACTGTGTGTTAGGTGGTGTGGCTTGGTGGATGGAGCGTCGGCTTGCAGACTGAGGGGTCCTGGTTCCATTCTGGTCAGGGGTGTGTGCCCGGGTTGCAGGCTCGGTCCCTGGTGGGGGTGTGCAGGAGGTAGCCAATCAGTGATTCTCTCTCATCATTGATGTTTCTGTCTCTCTTTCCCCCTCCCTTCCTCTCTGAAATCAATAAAAATAAAAAAATAAAAAATTTAAATATGAAATTAAATTTGCTGTTATTATTTTGATATTATCTCCATATAAATATTGTGGATATTACATAGTAAGTGCTCACTGAAAGTGGGCTTAATAGAATTACCATTCTATCTCTTAATTTATCAAAGTCAGTCGTTATCTTATAATTGATCAGGGCGTAGCCGTCTCACATCATCCCTGTCTCCCTGCCGACACAGCTGTGTGACCATTTCTATGACGTGAGCGACCGTCCACTGCATTCTGCACTGACTGCGCGAGTGTCCCAGCTTCCTGGGCTGCGAGAAGTCCCCGCAGAGTCCGAGGCTGAAAGCCGAGAGGTGCTGCCTCACAGTCCTGGGACCGGGTCCTGGCTCCAGGGGTCGGCAGACGCACTCGCCCCACCTTGCCCCGAGGCTCTGGCGGCCAGAGCACCCCTCGGTCTCCCAGGCTTGTAGCCGCCTACCTCCCCCCTCTCAGGGTGCCCTCTCTGTCTGTCTTCTCTTCCTACAAGGACACCTGTCATATTGGACAGGGCTCACCCTCAGGGCATCTCCAAAGCCTGTTTCCAAGTAAGGCTGGAACTCCGTGTACGTTTGCAAACACCAGGCAGGCTCCGGTCCAGGTGACGCGCAAACATCACGCATCTCACCCTCTGCCACCCGGATCCGTGCGACCACCCCCACTGGACACAAGGGCCCATGGGGCGAGGAGAGGGGATGGCACCCACACTCCCGCTGGGGGTGGCTGGGATCCGCAGGCCGCCTGGTCCCAGGCTGACCTCGGGGCCTCCACGCCGGCCGAGGCTCAGGACCAGAATCCTCGGTTACCTCCGTGTCCCCGCGACCAATCACCACGTAGCAGGAGGCCCTCCGTTCCCACCTTCCTGTAAACCTTGCGCCTTCTTACACTACTGCCCCCGGGATCACCCGCTCCCTGCACCCAGCAGGTCACAGCGACATAGCTCTTCCCGCATTTCCGCACGGCGAGTGTGTGAACAGCACGCAGGGAGAATCTACGCAGCGATTAACAGAAGCTTCGCCCGGGTGTGGTGGCTCAGTGGACCGAGCATCGCCTCGTGGACCAAGAGGTCCCGGGTTTGATTCCCAGTCGGGGCACATGCCGGGTTGCGGGCTTGATCCCCAGTCGGGGGCGTGCAGGAGGCAGCCCACGATGATTCTCTCATCATTGATGTTTCTACCTCCCTCTCCCTCTCCTTTCCTCTCTGAAATCAATATAAGTATATTTAAAACAACAACAAAAGCGTCAGAGGGTGTGGGCGGCACCGACCGAGGCCAGGGGGTGTGTGGTGCCAGGTGCGAGCGACAGGCCCCGCACGTCTGGGCTCCGTAGCTCCCCCACGTGACGCACGTGGCAGCCCAGCTGCGGTCTGAACGCTGAGGAGCAGGTGAGATCCAGGGCGCCGGTCTGGATGAGCTCTGTCATCCTGTAGTCAGATGTTACAATGAGACGATCGCTCTCAGGTTCTAACTCGCCTTTAGTAAGAACAGGCTCCGTCAATAGAGATGCACATTGATCACATGCTAACACACCGCTGGAGTGGCTCATGCCCTCGTGTTGGAGTCGGTGGACAGTGACCCGACGGGGCTGGTGGTTCTGTCTTCATAGGAGCACGTATGTTCGGCTCGTCGACGTGCCCGTGGTACTCTGGGACCCGTTAGGCACCATGACTTCCTCCGGGTGTTAATGTCGGCCTTCGGGATTTGGCGGGAAACGGCGGAGGGACCACGCTTCGCTCGCTGACAGCTGTTCTGAGGGCTGTGTCGTTCCTGCACGGAAGGGGCTCCTGGGGAAGACAAGTCACGTGTGACCAACAGGAGGAGGAGCCAGGCGCGTATCCTGGCCCTTTATTTTCATTCACGCGCAGTTCCGTGTGCGTGTGCGGAAGCCAGGCCGCAGGCAGGAGAGGACTTGTGCCACTGATGCGAGATGTTCCGATCATCCTGCTTAAAGAGAAATCGGGCCTGGCCTCGTGGCCATCAGCCGAGCAGCATTCCAAGGTTGATTACACGGATCACGTGAAAAACAAGAAGCAACCGGAAATGGAGGCAACAGCAGAAGTGCTTTGGTCTGGCGCCCAGACAGCCAGTGCGTGGCGTTGTGCGTCCGCCAGCCCGTCTGGCCCTGTTCCGTGAGCTGCTGCAGGCGCTGCCCCGAGGGAACGCCATTACCGGCGAGAGAGAGAGAGAGAGAGAGAGAGAGAGAGAGAGAGAGAGAGAAGAGAAGAGAAGGGAGGGGGAGTTTCCATTCGGGAGCCGGCCCCAGGATTCGGGCTGCTTTCCCATTAGAGACATGAACACCGTGTTTCCTTCCCATGAACGTGGACATATGGGCCGACACATGCTCTGCGAGTGGGACAGCGTCTCTGGAAGGAGGTCTGTCCCCGTCCGCCGGGACATATGGGCGCTGAGCTCCTCATTCTGGGCGGCAGCCCGGCAGCACCGCCTGTGGCTGATCCACGGGATCGCAGGGCGTCTTAAAGGCCCGTGAGGCGCGTCCCATCTAATGCACCCTGTGGCCAGACCTCCGGTCCTCGTCCCCACACGGGGTGAAGGACAGGCCCGTCCTGCAGGCTGATGCTCCAGACGAAACGGCAGGAAGCACGTGAGGGAAGCAGTGCCAGGTGCCTGGCCCACGGCCAACGTCCGGGAGACGTCGGCCACCATCATCCTTGTAATGAAAACCCTCATTATTGGGCGTGAGAACGCCTCCTTGGCCCTCCCTCCCCTTCATCTCTAAGAACCAGCGCTTTTCCCGTCTCTCCGCTCGTCAGCGTCTCTGCTGCCTCCCCTCCAGCCGCGGTTACGCGGTTACCGTCACCTCTCACGTGGCAGCTCCAGCGCGTCCTGAGGGTCTCCTGGTGCCTCGCCCTCAGGCTGAGCAGTGCATCCAGAGGGAGCGGCGGGAGACTGAAGCTGGGGAACCATGAGGTGCCCCTCGCTGTTGGGGAGAGAGCACCCACCCAGAGGGGACGGTCCCCCCACCAGTTCCCGGGCTCTCTGTCTGATCAGCACCCCCACCTCCCCTCACTCGCTCCTGTGCCTCAGCATTCACCGCTCCCACAGCCTAGATCAGTGGTTCTCAACCTCGGCTGCACATTAGAGTCACCTGGGAACCTTTTAAAATCCTGATTCCTGGGCCTCGCCCTCCAGAAATGCTGTTTCTTTGTGATGGGGTGAGGCCACAACATGAGTAACAAAGAAACAGCATTTCCGGAGGATGAGGCGCAGAAATCAGGATTTTAAAAAGATTCCCAGGGGATTCTAATGTGCAGCCAAGGTTGAGAACCACTGGCCTAGACCAGTTGTTGGCAAACTGCGGCTTGTGAGCCACATGCGGCTCTTTGGCCTCTTGAGTGTGGCTCTTCCACAAAATACCACATGTGGGTGCGCATGTACAGTGCGATTGAAACTTCGTGGCCCATGCGCAGAAGTCGGTATTTTGTGGAAGAGCCACACTTAAGGGGCCAAAGAGCCCCATGTGGCTTGTGAGCCGCGGTTTGCCGAGCCGCGGTTTGCCGACCACTGGTAGACCATGCCCTCCACTCTCCGCCCCTCCATGGTCCACACCTGCTCGGCCTTCAGGTCTCTGCCCACCTGGACCTCCTCCCAGCTTGAGGATATTTTTCCATTGATTTTCAGGGAGAGTGGAAGGAGGAGGGACAGAGAGAAACATTGAAACATCGATGTGAGAGAAACACATTGACTGGTTGCCGCCTGCCCGAGCCCCTACCAGGGTCTGAGCCGGGGAGGAGCCTGCAACCCAGGTAAGTGCCCTTGATGGGAATCGAACCCGGGACCCTTCTGTCCACAGGCTGATGCTCTATCCACTGAGCCAAACCAGCTAGGGCTCGGGCCACTTCCTGAAAACCAGCCTCCCATGGCCGAGTAACCAGGTTAACAAAAGCCAATCAACGGACAATCACTAGATGGGCCATTCGCCCGAGGGCTGATTTGGAGAGACCCTGGGCAGCTTCTCCACGTGTCTACTTTGTTCCTGCAACACCCTCTGCTTCTGCCCCGGCCCCTCTCAGCCCCTCGACAATCCCAGCCCCGAGTCTGTCCCAGGTCAGCTTGCAGGCCCCGGGGGCAGGGCCGACTGGGGACAGAAATGGTGACGGACTCGGGGTGAAGTGCGGGGGACAGGGAGTTACACCCCTTTCAGAGGGGGGAGCAGGTCGAGGAGGAGCAGAGGCACTGGCTTTTTAAGCAAACGACCTGGGCAGCTGGGGGAGCTGAAGCAGGGCCAGGGGACAGGGTGAGATTGATGGGTAGGTAACTAATGAATCCACCCAGAACAGCCAGAGCAGCTCCCGGATCACAGCCTTTAAAATAGTACACTGTTGGCCCGGCCGGCGCAGCTCGGTGGCTGAGCATCGACCTATGAACCAGGAGGTCAGGGTTCGATTCCTGGTCAGGACACAGGCCCGGGTTGCAGGCTCCATCCCCAGTGTGGTGCAGGAGGCAGATCAATGATTCTCTCTCATCACTGATGTTTCTATCTCTCTCTCCCTCGCCCTTCCTCTCTGAAATCAATAAAATTAGATATATACTAGGGGCCCAGCGCGCGAAATTGCGCAAGACCTCAGTGTCCGCGGACCCCAGAGCCCAGACCCGCCACACTGCGAGACCCATCAACACGCCTCCTGGTGAGTCCGGTAGTTACGGTGTGCGGGTGTCACACCCATTTGCATATTGGCCTTTTATTATATAGGATTTAAAAGTACACTGTGTGTTTTTAAAGGGTTAATCACGCTGCCGTGGAGGCGTGTGAATCAGCCGGCGTTTGCTACTCGTGTTTGATCTCTTCTCCGCTCTGCAAGCGCCTCAGACGGTCTCCTTGACCCTCACGTCCTGTAGCCTCACTGACGCCCAGGGAGGCACGTGCGTGACTGCGTTACCACCATGCGGGGCGCGCTGCAGGGTCCCTCAGTCTCACATCCTGCGTCTTTCCTGCTTCGTGCCGTTTTTATTTTAGAAAACCTGTCGTCATACGTTCTTCAGACATGTCTCCCTCGTACACCTTCTTCTGGAGACGGCTCGCCCCCCCTGCGTCCTGCGTCTGGCATCCGCTCTGCGTCGAGCCTCAGGCTCCGGCGCCTTCAGGGAGAGTCCTTCAGGGTCATTTTCTGGCACAAATATTTCCCTCCAGGTTCTTTCTTTCTTCCTTCCTTTCTTTCTTTCTTTCTTTCTTTCTTTCTTTCTTTCTTTCTTTCTTTCTTTCTTTCTTTCTTTCTTTCTTTCTCTCTTTCTTTATTATTGATTTCAGAGAGGAAGGGATAGGGAAATAGAGATAGAAGTATCAATGATGAATCATGGACTGGCTGCCTCCTGCACGCCCCACACTGGGGATCAAGCCCACAACCCGGGCCTGTGCCCTGACCAGGAACTGAACTGTGACCTCCTGGTTCATAGGTCGATGCTCAGCCCCTGAGTCACACTGGCCCGGCTGAATTGCCTTCTTTTTTTTTTTTTTTTTAAATATATTCTTATTATTTCAGAGAGGAAGAGAGAGAAACATCAATGATGAGAGAGAATCATTGATCAGCTGCCCCTGCACACCCCCTACTGGGGATCGAGCCCACAACCCAGGCATGTGCCCTTGACCAGAACTGAACTGGGGACCCTTCAGACTATAGGCCGATGCTCTATTTACTGAGCCAAACTGGCTAGGGCTGAATTGCCTGCTTTGGTGAAGTTCCCATTCAAAGATGTTCCCCTTTCTTACTGATTTGCAGTCTTTGTGTTTGTTTTCTAGGTGCTATCACTGTCAGTGTATGCATTGGAAATACCTTCTCTGTCTGTGGTTTATCCGTTCGGGCTGTGAATGGTGTCTTTGCATGAGTCGAAGTTTCCTATTTTAATGCAGTTGAATTTATCAATGTTTTCTTTTAGGGCCAGTGCATCTACTGAGTATTCAAGTAGCCGGACTTACCCAGAAGTAATGAATATTCTCTTAGAGAGCATTCCAATTTTCCTTTCGCCTGTAGAAAGGATGTGTGTGTGTGTGTGTGTGTGTGTGTGTTAGGAGAAAGGTTGATTTTTATATTTTTTCAAATTGTCCTACAAATATTTTTAGAAATGCCATTCTTTCTACACTGCAATCGAAGTGTAATCTGTGTCATAAACCTAATGTCCATATTCGCAAACATTTGCTGCTGGACTTTCTATTTGGTTCTTTGCTAGACTTGTCTGTGCCTGGACCAGTTAGAACCTCTTGTGGTTACCACAGCTTTACAATCAGCCCTGACGCTGTAGAGCTGACCCCCCAACCTTGATCTTCACAGTGTGCTGCCTTTCCCGGACCTAACGTGGTTCCACATCACATTGCCTCAGGCTTCTGCAGACTCACACTCACACACTCAGATACACTTACACACTCACACAGTCAGATACACACACACACAAGGCACACTCACACTCAGACACACACACAGAAACAGACACACACAGTCACACTCACACACTCAGACATACATACACACACACTCAGACACACACACAAAGACACACACACATACTCAGACACACTCACAGTCACACACACACACTCACACTCAGACACAGACACACACTCACAGACACACACAGAGACACACTCACAGACATATTCTCAAACACACACACTCTCACACAGACACACTCATGCACAGCTGTTGATATTTTGAGACACTGTTAAGTAGTAAATTTGAAGAGGATTAGCACCATAGCTAACATTTGCTCTTTCCTTTTTCTCTCCCACTCTAGTACTTTCTCGCTCACTGACTTAGGGTTCCAGCTCACGCATCCTGGCCTCCTCCTCTTGCTGGGCGGGAGGCCGCCCCGCCCCCAGTAAGTACTCTGTGCAGGCTGATGCCTGCTCCTCTTGGCTGGGTGTGGGCCTGCGGCCAGGCCTCCAGGTCTCCGGGCAGCAGTGGGGAGGGCCTGTCCCACCGACCCCTTAGTTTCTCAGTGTTCCTTACGGACGCCCAGCTCAGCCGGAGCCTGGAGGGGGTCCTCAGTGCTTCCCAGCGCGGGGCTGACCTCGCTGGTGGGCGGGGACGGCGCTGCCTCAGGTCGGACAGCCTGGAGCGCCGGCCTCCGGTGAGAGCCATTCCCCCGTGAGGCTCCTCCCGCCAAACTGCAGCGGGTTTGGGGAACCCAAGATGCTCATTTGTTTAAAACATGACACCTAAGTGTTGGGTCCCTGGCCAATGACACCCCCTGGCTCTCAGAACTTGTCACCCAGTCAAGATGCAACGGCATGGCATGCGGGCCAACAGCCCTGAAGACCTTAACCTGCTGGGTGGCCCTGTCCACGCCCAGGGCCCAGCTGGAAGGAACTTAATACAATAAGAACACCAGAGAGGCATGGCTGGGATTCTCTCCCCGGAGGAGTCTCCCCCACCCCCCACCCCCCTGCACAGGTGGGGCGGGCAGAGTGGGGGCGGGAGGGCAGAGCGAGGACAGCCCTCAGGGGCCCTCCCCCTCTGCTGCTGCAGGTTATGAGGCAGAAGCTGGGCTCCCTCCAGCCCGTGGGGGCTGCGCTGCGTCACAGAGCGACAGTGAAACGACACCCTCAGTCAGTCACCCAGGGCCCAGCCTGTGGGCCCGGGAGGTGTGTGCCGAACTCACAGCTGCTTTTCACAACAAAAGGGAGATGTGCTTTGCTGTTTACCGGGCAGCTCAGAGCTTATGAAACCGGTTCCAGTATGTAATGTGCTTTCTCTTGCCTTCCTTTGTCTTTATGACAACTCGGTGGCAATTAAGAATATATATTACAGCCCTACTGGCTGTGTCTCAGTGGATAGAGCATCAGCCTGCGGACTGCAGGGTCCCGGGTTTGATTCGGGTCAAGGGCACATGCCTGGGATGCAGGCTGGATCCCAGTAGGGGGTGCACAAGAGGCAGCTGATCCATGATTCTCTCATCATTGATGTTTTTCTCTCTCTCTTTCCCTCTCCCTTCCTCTCTGAAATGCACAAACATATCCTATATAATGAAAGCCTAATATGCTAAGTGTCCAGTTGTCCATTCAACCAATCAAAGTGTAATACGCTAATGATATGCTAAGGCTGCTCAACTGCTCACTGTGATGTGCACTGACCAGCAGGGGGCAGACACTCCGACCGGTAGGTTAGCTTGCTGCTGGGGTGTGGCCGATTGGGACTGAGCAAGACGGGTTGGACACGCCCTGGAGCCCTCCTGCAGTCCCTCCCTAGCCGGCCAACCTCCTACGTCCCTCCCCGGCCCTGATAGTGCACTGGTGGGGTCCCTCAGCCTGGCCCACGCCCTCTCGCAATCTGGGACCCCTTGGGGGACATTAGAGAGCCAGTTTTGGCCTGATAGCAGAGCCATCAGTCGCTATGACATGCACTGACCATCAGGGGGCAGATGCTCAACGCAGGAGCTGCCCCCTGGTGGTCAGTGAGCCCCCACAGAGGGAGCACCACTCAGCTGGAAGCTGGGCTCATGGATGGCGAGTGCAGCGGCGGTGGCGGAGACAGGGAGCGGGCCTAGGCCATCAGTCGGATATCCCTGAGGGCTCCCGGACTGCGAGAGGGCGCAGACCGGCTGAGGGACCCCCCCTCCAGTGCACGAATTTCGTGCACCGGGCCTCTAGTATTTAAAAAAAAGAATAAGTATTACTGGTACTTGGGGACAGGAAATGACGGCCTGAGATCAGGCAGCTGCTGTGGCAGAAACGCGCTCACAGACCCCAGTCCCGTTCCCTTCCTGCAGCGTCCCCGGAGGCGGTTCCCATCAGGGCTCCCTCTGCAGCCCCTATTTGTCTGCGGTCAGGGCAGCGGACTTCCCGTCTGTCTGTTAAGTTCATGCTTTGATGATGGGCTCTCTGGTTACAGCATCGGCCTGTCCACTGGGACTGAGAGCAGCGGCTCTGGGAAAGGGCCTGGTCCTGGAAAGCAGCCAGGCTTCCAGTGCCCGCAGACCTCCACGTCGATTTGATCTTTATCACCAGCAATGAGGAGCCAGTAAAGGCTTTTTAAAAAACTCCTCACCCGGGGGTATGTTTTACTGATTTTTCAGAGAGACAGGAAGAGAAAAGGAGAGAGAAATATCCATTGTTGCCGCCCGTAGGCACCCCGACCAGGGATTGGACCCGGAATCTAGGTATGTGCCGGGTGGGGAATGGAACCTGCCACCTTTTGGTGTGGGGGACGGTGCTCCTACCGACTGAGCCACCGGGCCAGGGTCGCCAGTCAGGGCCTCAGGGCCGGGCCCCTTGTTGGTGTGAAACCTCCCTCCCGTCTCCCGAGTCCAGGTGCTTCGAGGAGGCGGAAGACCTCGGTGGGAGGCCGAGTCCCGGAGAAAACTTCCGCCAGGGGACAGCAGGGAGATGGAGGACGAGGAGCTGGAAAGAAGAAAACGTTCTCCCTGTGGGAAGAGCCGCCACTGCAATGGCCCTGACATCGAACTCTGAGTTCTGCCAAGAGCTGACATTTTGCCTTCATGCCTGTGCTCCCATCTACTCACGTGCATGTGTTTATATCACTTAGGCTTTGCTGGCCTTGTTGGCACTGGTTTTTACCTTTTAGATCTGGTGTTCTTGTCTGGTCTCTGGTGCATGTGAAATACTGATGACAATACCGGCCTATTTCTACTGAATTGTGTTGATTTCTAAACCTGCTGTTTCTCCACTGACCAGTGGAGTCCAGTGAAGGTCAGACAAAGGTCAGAGAGGCTCGAAGGGCTGGTACCATCCCTGTTCCCACCAGGCTTTGCAGCTCAGGGGGCTGTGGGGCTGCTCACCCAGGAGCCAGAGATGCCGGGTGGTGTCGCCAGGGGAGGCGGAGCCAGGGCCAGCAGGGTCCGGGGGCCGTCCACCCTGCGTGCAGGATGACGGCAAACACCCCACGGGAGCCTGGGCGGCAAAGCACGCCCAACAACGCAGGTGGCTTTTTCTTTATCTGAGTGACAGCATCTTGCCACTGCGGGAAAAATATTTAAATAATGTGCAAGCCAATCTGGAGACACAGAAATCCGTTCTGGCCAGAACGAGACTGTGTCTGTAAAGTGAAGGCACATCCCCGTCTCCGGTGTGTGCGCGCGCGTCGTGTGCATATGTGTGGTGTGTGCGTGTGCACACTCGTGTGTGCGTGTGTGCATGGGCGTTCTGTAGTCTGACTTCCCTTTGCCTGTGCGGTGAGCACGGTGTTGTTCCTCATGAGAAATGCAATCGTCTGCGATGTTTACGGTACCACCTTCCCCGGCCACCTGCTCTCCGGGGCCCACTGGCCGGTGCACACGCTGCGCTCTCTGTGGCTCTTCCCTCCCGGGTGCCCTTTGGTTTCCAGATGGCCCGTCTCGCGCGCCGCTCAGTGTTTTGAGCGGACCCTCGCCTGCCACATTGCTTCTCCGCGCACCGTAGTTGATAACAGAGTTAAAAGCTGTTGAAAAGCTGAGGAAGTCACGGTGCCGGGCTGAGCCCAGCCTCTGACCTCAGCGGGGCTCAGGGGTTGCTGTATGTTCCTGGGTCTGTGTGCGGACAGGACTCCCCGCTGGGAGGTGACGGGTCCTGCACCTGAGCTCTCCCGTCAGGACACAGGGACATCCTGGTGCAGAGTCCCATGCCGTCCACGCTGCGCCCAGGGCCTGAGAGTCGTCCCAGCCAGATTGCCTGTCCACAGCTCACTGTCCTCAATTATTTAAACACTAGAGGCCCGTTGCACGAAATTTGTGCAAGAGTAGGCCTTTCTTCCCCCGGCTGCCAGCACCGGCTTCCCTCTGGCACCTGGGACCAGGGCTTCCCTCACAGCCCTGGCTTTGTCCGGAAGGTCATCCAGAAGGACATCTGGTCTAATTAGCATATTACGCTTTTATTATTATAGATGTTTTCTTCTCTTCTATGGACATTGGTCTGTTGTTATCATCCAACCAGGTGATACTTAACAGACATTTTAATGGAGAGAATTCCAATTTCATTCACGCCAAGTTGGTTTTGAGCCCTCCCCTATCCCTTCCTCCCCAAGAATTAAACTACATTTGAAACAGAAAAAACCCACCAGACAACCTGGCCCCAAAGCCTAGTTTTGTCTCTGTTTGTCTTTACTGATTTGATCTCAGAGCAACAGGTTCGAGAACACACCAAGGTAACTCGGACGCAACCGCAGTTACGCTCCTCGGGAACGCCCACCGAACACTGACCGTCGCGGTGTTTTCGTTTATTCTAGATGCAGGGACCGGGGTGGACAACCAGGCGCGTTCCTGAATGTGCTTCATTCTTCTGAGGTGGTCAGACGGTTCCTAGGTTTCCCCCTTGTATAAGGCCGTTCAGCCACAGTGGGATTTTTGTCGTTGACTTTACTTTCCTGTCTCTAAAGCCGATGGACTCACTTGCCGCTCTCGGGACTGTCCGCACTCCTGTCTTCTCAAGCACAGGGCTGGTAGGACCAACTGGGAGTCACTGCTGATCCACCCGCCTGCCTCCGCGCCTCCTCTCCACGTGTGGGAAGGAAGATGACGCCTTCACCTGTTAGTGTCGTTTTCTCTTTCCCGTCAGTGCTTTCTACGTGGGTGGCAGCAATCACAACATGGGTCTGCACACTGTCACCTGTGATTCGGAAGCCGACTCGCTGAAGGCCAACCTGCCCGAGCCCCAGTAGACAGCCACACGCGCCTGGGCAGATGGAAAACCTCCGCTTCTGTGCACCCCCCACCCCAACCCCCGTGCGGCTGCCACACGCTCCTAGTGGGTAGTTCTGATTGCCTGGGTCCCTGACCCTCTGTTATGTGACACACAGCACACGCTCCCTGGAAAGAATTCTGAATCTTACACACACTGGACTCAAAGGTCTAAAGTCAGGCTTTGAAAGCCGGTGTTTGGGAGTGAGATTAAATCTGGGCTTTTCTCCATGTGATAGTGCAGGATTCACTGGTTTCAGCATAAATGATCAATTGCAGGAATTTAGTCAAGATCAGAATCTTTTCCGGAGCTGATACAATGCTGACTTTCTGCTCTGGCTGGTGTGATTCAGTGGATAGAGCGTCGGACTGAAAACTGAAGGGTCCCAGGTTCGATTCTGGTCAAGGGCACGTACCTCAGTTGCAGGTTCCCTGGCCCTGGCCGGGGTGTGTGCAGGAGGCAACTGGCCGATGTGTCTCTCTCACATCGATGTTTCTCTCTGTCTCTCCCTCTCCCTTCCACTCTCTCTGAGAGTCAATGAAAAATATATCCTTGGGTGAAGATTAACAACAACAACAACAAAATGCCAACTTCCCTTCTTTACCTTTGCAGAAAGGGTTAAGTAATTTGAGGAATTGAGAAATTCTAAAATAATAAGGTATTTACTCAATAACGCACACCATTCCCAAGACCTGGTATCCCCTGTAACCGACAACCTCACCTTGCTTCACAGGAAACAACGCCGGCCCCAAAGCCACCTGCATTCCCCCGAGTCCAGGCGAAGGCCTTCCCGGAGCAGCTGTGCGGTCAGCGCGGGAAAGAAAACGGAAAACGAAGTTCCCCGCATGGCGGGTGCCTGACCCCGCTGTGGGCCAGGCCTGTGTGAGACGAGGAAGGCAAGTCTTTCCTGGGATCCGCCCCCTCCCCCCGAAGTGCCGCTCAGCAAACCCCACAGCCCCACCTGCTTCCGGAGCCTCCTAACATGTCTTAGCTGGCGGCTGATTCCTCCGAAGGTTTGTCTTTTTAAAAAAATTGATTTCAGAGAGGAAGGGAGAGGGAGAGAGAGACAGAAACATCAATGATGAGAATCACTGATTGGCTGCCTCCTGCCCACCCCCTACTGCGGATCAAGCCCACAACCCGGGCCTGTGCCCTGACCGGGAATCAAACCGTGACTTCATAGGCCGACGCTCAACCACTGAGCCACACTGGCTAGGCTGAGGTTTGTCTTATATAACGCGATACCTTAAAGCAGGGGTGGGGGGACGTCCAGCCGGCGGGCCATATAAGGCTGGCAGAATCATTCGTTCTGGTCCTGCCAAGGCATTAGGGTGAGTTAATTAAATGCCTGACCCAATCGAGCGGCCAATTATTAAGCTGTGATTCCGTATGGCCTGCGGATGTCATAAATACCTCAGTGGCCTTTGGCAGGAAAAGTTCCCCACCCCTGCCTCAGAGTGAGACTCCGTCCAGGGACGTTTATGGGGTGAAAGGTGGCTCTTGGAGGTTTAAAAACGAAGGCCCCGGGGAGTGAGTCCGCAATGGCGGCACCAGCCTGAGGGCCACACGGGAGTAACTGGAGTCGGGTGACCCGAGCTGACCCAGCAGGTCTCTCCCTCCGCCTCCTAGACGGCTGCTCCGCGCTCTGGGCAGGAACTCGCCTTCCTCCTCCTGTCCCTTCTCCTCTCCGTGCCTTTGGAAGCATACACGCGTGTACGGTGTCTGTTTAGCGTTGCTTCAGTGGCGTTCTCACAGGAGCCTGAGTGGCGAGTGTGGATTGGACGTGAGCCCTTCCCCAGGGCACAGCTTCATTCTGAATCCACCCCAGTCCCCAGGCCGGGCTCCATCCCGAATCCATCCCGAATCCATCCCGTTGCTTCCTGCGGCTCAGTCACCCCGCGAGGAAGGGGAGGGCTGACATAGCCCAGGTGAATGCTTGATTTCCGTCAGTTTCAGGGCTCATTTCCATTTGTCTTTCACATGCCAGCGGCTCGCCATCTGCAGAGTCCTCGCTGCTGCTCAGCTCAGAGCCAGGGTTCACTGAGACTGTGGGGTACGTCGCGATCTGCCATGGCAGCGACTCCAGACAACAAAAGGGCCGCAAGCGCCCTGTGCAGTAGAGGGCGTTGGGCTGGGGGGCTTAGCGACGGTGCTTTAAGTAACAGGTTCCCTCAGACCAGTCTGAGTGTGTGGCAGGACTTCCTTTCATTTGTGCAATTATTCGCGACTAGAATATCCAGTAATGAGGAAGTAGGAAGGGTATTTAGTATCACCTTGTTTCAAGGATGACCTATAAACAGTTCTAAAAAAGTCTGATTTTTCTAAACTGTTTTTATCTACATAGTGGACTCATCTCATGTGCATGTCTAACTGGCGGATATTTATGTAACATCCAGTATTTAATAAAAGAGAGAGACACACAAAATAACTCGAATAATGTCAGCCACACAGATGACTGCCAGCGAGAGCAAAGCCACGGGCAGCGTGAGGAGGGTCACGTGGGAAGCGTGGGCGGCTTCGAGGAGCAGACGGACCCGCTGACCATCAGTGAGGACACGGAGCTCAGACTCGGGGAGACAAGGCAGCGGGGTCAGCCCAGAGCTGGGGGAGCCTCCAGAGACCAACAAAGCCCTGACACACCCTGACTCCCTTCCCGTGAGACAAAAGTAATGCAACGTGTTCAAAATGCAGACATTTGGGGGCATGGAGGCCCTTTTGCAGTATTTTGTAGTAGGGACGATGCTTGTGAATTTTGTTGTTGGCGTGCATCTCAGCGGGATTATGTTTTACAAACGGGCAACGTATCCTGGGGTCACTTGTAAAATAAAGGTTTTAATTGTGCATGTTTATTATGCTTTGAAAGTTGTAGCCACCTTAGCACAGAGAACTGCACTTTTATATCTGACTAGAGGCCCAGCAGCAGGGGTCCCTCAGGCCAAAACCGGCTCTCCAACATGCAGACTGAAGGGCCCTGGATTGCATGCGAGAGGGCCAGGCCAGGCTGAGGGACCCCACCGGTGCATGATCTGGGCTGGGGAGGGGCCGTGGGAGGGTTCCAGGGCGTGTCCGGCCCCTCTCACCCAGTCCCGATCAGCCGGACCCCAGCAGCAAGCTAATCTACCCGTCTCAGTGTCTGCCCCCTGGTGGTCAATGCGCATGATCGCGACTGGTCAAATGGTTGAACAGTCGGACACTTAGCATATTAGGCTTTTATTATATAGGATACCTTTCTATGTTCTTTTATTTCATTTTTTAAAAATACATTTTTATTGATTTAAGAGAGGAAGGGAGAGGGAGAGAGAAACATCAATGAGGAGAATCATTGATCGGCTCCCTCCTGCACACCTCCTACTGGGGATCAAGCCTGCAACCCAGGCATATGTCCTTGACCAGAATCGAACCCGGGACCCTTCAGGCTGGCCAAACTGGCCAGGGCTTATTTCATTTTTATTGTTTATCACTAGGCTAGAAATATTATGCCAGAGTCATATTTTAGGAGGCAAAGTGAAGGCATTAAAATAAACCTAACCACAGCACCTCCAAAATATATTCCTTTGATATATATTTTTTTCATTTTTAGAAACTGATTTGGGAGAGAGAGGAAGGGAGGGAGGGAGAGAAACAACACAGTGATGCGAGAGAGAAACAGTGCCTGCTGCTGCCTGGCGAACCTGGGGACTGAACCCAACCAGATGTGTGCCCGACCAGGAATCAAACGGCGACCTGGACAGGCGTGCAGGCTGGGAGGTACCCTGACTCAGGATGGGACACAGTGAGCTGAGCTATGGGCCGGGCCCTCCTGCAGGACTTTTCATAACATTCTGTCAGATGTTATTGTTCAAGGACACTTTTTGGGTCTTGAATCCCCTTCCTTTTTATATGAATTCTCATTCTTACGTTAGAAATGCATGACCTTCTCTTATTGTCTTGAAAATACCATTGTTTGAACTCTTCCTCTGTAGTTTATTTCCCAGATCCCTGCGTTTTCCTTTCCTTGTTGGGGCCGCGCCTGTTTCTGCCTCAGGGGCTCTTCCCTGACCCAAGGTGGAGGCGGGTGGAACGGGGCTTGTGGGCTCCGTGCGGACTCCATGCGGGGCAGGAACCCGGACCCAGGACCAGGGTTCTTTCTCTGAGACTCTCATTCTTCTCAGAACGAAGTCCTCCAAGTCCATCTGCCAGGACTCCCAAGGGAAGGCTGGGGAACCGCCCATCCTGCCTCCAGGACCCAGTGCAGGCTCCCACCAGCTGTGGGAGGGACCGCCATCACCTGCGACAAGGAACGGACTCTCCTCCATGACATTCTAACCTGCGTCTGACCCAGCCCCTGGCAGCCTTGGAGGGCAGGGACCCCTGGCTCCTGGCATCTGGCGGGGGTGGGGGGAGGTGGTGGTGGTCTGTTCCAAGTTTACACCCTGGGACTGCCCGCAGGCTGGATTGCGCCATCAGGAGCAGGGAAGTGGGCCAGAAACCCACAGCTCCCCTGCTGGCTAAGATGAGGAATTTCTTCTCTTTATTTTTATTGATCAGAGAGGAAGGGAGAGGGAGAGAGAAGCATCAATGATGAGAGAATCATGGATCACTGCCTCCTGCATGCCCACACCGGGGATCTAGCCTGCAACCTGGGCCTGTGCCCTGACCGGGGACCAAAGGGTGACCTCCTGGTTCCTAGGTCGAATTTCAACCACTGAGCCTCGCTATGTTTATTTTTTAATATTGTTCCTTCCTGCTCTGAACGGCCTTGGTTTTATTCTCATAAAATGTCCGGGTCTCCTTTTCAAACGAACGGCCCAGGGAGGTGATTCGAACGGGCTCCAGTGGAGAACGAGGCCGACAGAGTCACTTCCGTGTTCAGGAGCTGATGTGTTTTTCCTGAATCTTCGCCCAGATCTCTTCATCTTCAGAGAGCATCGCGTTGGCTCCTGGGCTGCTGAGAGGCCCGCTCTGTACCCCAACGCCAAGTTTAAACTGTGGAAATAGGTACATACGATGTCAGACAGAAACGGTGAAACAGGTCTATATATGCCTTTTACTTGGGTGATGACCCATAAAAGTTAACCAAGATGTTATCAAGCCCCTGCTTGCTTGCTTGCTTCTTTCCTTCTTCGTGGATTCCTAATGAAATAGAAGTCTCTGGTTTATTTCTCTGTTTCCACTCTTACATTATATTTTTAAAAACTTTAACTTTATTGTTGAGAGTATTACAGATGTCCTTTTTTTTTTTCCCTATTGACCCCCATCCACCCATACCTGCCCCTCCCAGGCCTTGACCACAATATTGTCTGTGTCCGTGAGTTATGCATATATGCATATACGTTCCTCAGTTCATCTCTCCTCACCCACCACCCACCACCCACCCCTGCCTTCCTGCTGAAATTGGTCAGTCTGTTCCATGCTTCTGTGTCTCTGGATCTCTTTTGTTCATCAGTTTATTTTGTTCATTAGATTCCACATATGAGTGAGATCATGTGACACTTGTCTTTCTCCGACTGGCTTATTTCACTTAACAAGATACTCTCCAGGTCCCTCCATGCGGTTGCAAAGGGCAAGAGATCCTTCTTTTTTACTGCTGCATAGTATTCCATGGTGTAGATGTACCACAGCTTTTTTACCCACTCATCTACTAGTGGGCACTTGGGCTGTTTCCAGATCTTAGCGATTCTAAATTGTGCTACTATGAACATAGAGGTGCATACATTCTTTATGGTTGGTGTTTGGGTTTCTTCAGATATAGTCCTAGAAGTGGGATCACGGGGTCAAATGGAAGTTCCATACTTAATTTTTTGAGGAGACTCCATATTGTCTTCCATAATGGCTGCACCAGTCTGCATTCCCACCAGCAGTGCAAGAAGGTTCCTTTTTCTCCACATCCTTGCCCGCACTTGGCGTTTATTGATTTGTTGATGGTAGCCATTCTGTCAGGTGTGAGGTGGTACCTCATTGTTGTTTTGATGTGCATCTCTGATGATTAGTGACTGAGCATGTTTTCATGTGTCCCTTGGCCTTCTGTGTGTCCTCTTTGGAGAAGTGTCTATTCAGGTCCTTTGCCCAAGCCCCTGGCTTCTACCAGCCTTATCATTACAAACTCATAAGCTAAGAAGTATAAGTCCCCTTTTTCCAAGTAACTAGAATAGTTGTAAGAATGTTAGATGACATAAGGATGAAAAATGTGATATAAAGACTCCAGATACAAAATGATTCAGAGACTGGAGATGAGAAGGCAAGAGATGGTTTGGAAAGACTCATGGGAAGACTTGGGTATTTGTGAATCTAATGGGCCACCATGAGTGAAATGAACAGTACTTGTTTTTTTCAACTTTCAGATCCTATTCTTCCAATTAGGATCTGTATACAACCAGGCAGACTCTGTAAAAAGCATAAGCTGCTATAAAAGCTGACTGTGGGCGCTAGGAACCCCGTTCCTCCAGACTCCGCCAGTGTCTGCTCACATGCGACAGAGTACCAGTCCCAGACCATGCAGAGGCGCGTCCGTGAGACCCAAGGTCATGGCCTGCCCTTTCTCATCCAGCCAGTTCTCCTTGGTTACGCAGCCCCGCCCCTCCCCCTAACTGTGCTCCATCGCGCCTCTTCCCTGCGAGGTGACCCCGTTTCTCCCTGCACCTTATTCCTTGTCACCTTTGCTATTGAAGCGCTCTACAGATGTTTTGATGAGTTGAAAACAGGTTTCCCGTTTCATATGTATATTTAATAGAATATCCCTTATCTCATATAGGTCTCACGCATAGAGGTGAGTATGGAAGTATTTTACAATAATAATATACTGTACATTCAAACCCTACACTGCTCACTATTTGACCTAATCCTTTAAGTCTTCCTGCATGTTCTATTCTGCTTTTGTACAGGCTGCTTTGTCCTTCATGTGAGGGGACTCCCCTTGTGCTGCACACGCAGTCCTGGGCCAGCGGGTGCTCTCCACTCCACAGCGCCCACACCACCGCTCCACGGCGCCCACACCACCACTCCACGGCGCACCCACACCACTGCTCCACGGCGCCCACACCACCGCTCCACGGCGCCCACACCACCGCTCCACGGCGCCCACACCATTGCTCCACGGCGCCCTCCCATCCCAGGGACTGCCTGGTACCAGCCTGGCTGCCCAGGAGCTCGGGCCGGGGCCTTGGACACAGGAGGATGCGGCTCCCATTTTTTCCCACTGACTGCAAATGATCTCTGTTCTTTGCTCCACAGAACATCCGATGTGGTGCCCAATCCGCTGAGAAAGCTGCACAGACGTCATTGGTTCTGTGTGTGTGTGTGTGTGTGTGTGTGTGTGTGTGTGTGTAGGAGAAAGAGAGAGGGAGAGACAGAGGGAGAGAGAGAGAGAGGGAGAGGGGAGAGAGACAGGAGAGGGAAAGAGAGAGGTGAGAGGGAGGGGGGAGAGGGAGAGGGAGGGGGGAGAGGGGGAGAGGGAGAGGGAGAGGGGGGAGAGAGGAGGGGAGAGAGGAGGGGAGAGGGAGAAAGAGGAGGCTGCAGCCGCCCACATGCCGAGTGGAGCCTCCATTAGGGCAGCTCTATTGATTTCTGATTCTCACTGCAGCTTGGGGCTCGAGTGCAGGAGGAAACAGGATCACATCCCAGTGACAGGAATTACTAACGGCAAACATTAATCTATGCAGTTTCCCATGAAAACCATCTATCTGTTCCTGAAAGGAATAAGAACGGGGGCACTGAAACGGCAAAATGGGAAGCTTGTTAATAGCAGAGTAAACCATGTATAGGAAAGGCAGAGGACAAAGAATTCAGAAAACAGAACCCTGGTTCAACACAGTAAGCTATTTTTTATGAGAGATAATAATGGTCTACTTTTCAGAATGCCTTAAAAAAAAAACCTGAAAAATTTGACAGAGATATTGAAAAGAATAGTTTCTTTTTAGGATAATCTTAAAGCGATGCCCGAGCATTTTGTGAAAGAAAAAAGAAGCCCGAGATGCATTATTAAATGTGGTTCGATTGCTGCCTCGGCTAGCCAGCCCTCAGCTTTCTATTTCGGAGGCTCTGTGTTGCATAATATCTGGGCTACAGTCGCAGGCGGGTGGCGAGCGTTTGCGACAGAAATAGGTTCCTTCCGCGGCTGCCTTTCAGGGTCCAGCTGGGAGCCTGGGGGGCAGGGGGGAGCTCTCGCCAGGTGTGTGCGGGGTGGGGCAGGACCTCTCCCCCTCCGCACAGGCGTGTCGGCGCGGTCTCCAGGCAGCTTGACTGTATGACCGGCCCTTCTACCCCCAGAGAAAGAGAGAGGTGAGTCCAGCTGCACGATATGGGGCTGTCGGGCAGGCAGTCGGTGTGTAAGCGGCAGAAAATGACAAGCGGGGAACGGTCCATTGCCAGCTCCCCGATCACACACACACACACACACACACACACACACACACACACGGACACGCACACACACGCACACACGCTCCCCACCAGCTGGCTGCGGGGAAAGGGCGATACCTTTTAGAAAAACCACCAGAGGCTGTGAGCCATGATTAGCAGGAGCGCGATCGAGCGTGCTTGCCAGACAGCCAGCAGAGCCGGCTCCGTCCCGCCCAGACATGTGCCATTTTCATTTTCATCAGCCACGCAGGATGGCTGCTGATTCATTTTGCGGGATGTCCCCCCGGGAGCCGGGTGGAAGCCGCGCGGCGGCTGCTGGGGCATCAGTGCGCACAGACAGGGAGCGCGGGGACAGCACAGAGAGAGGCTTCGGCTCGCCGCGCCCCACATGCCAACATGGCCACTGCAGCATCCTCTGTGCACCCAAGTCCATCACCGAACACACAAGAGAAAAAGACAAAACTGTCACATCTCATTGCATTATCCAGCCACGCCCCCAACACACACACATGCACACACACACACACACACACACACAGGCCACAGAATGCCTGGAAATTCTAGTTTTCTTCACGGCCACTGTAAAATGCAATCCCGCCCCCCCCCCCCACTATTTTTATTTACCTGGTCACTAGCCGGGGTGGTATACCTGATTTAGCTGGAGACTTTGATTTGTGGGATTGACAACCTTATTATGCAGTGAGCTTATTATTGATATTATTCTGCTCTCGGTTGCCATGGCCACCTTGTGAGACACATTCAATTTTCTCTCTTCCATCATCATTATCCATGAGGCCATCTGTTGTGGAAAATGAATTCAGCCTCATTTGCATGACTGATAAGCAATTTTTTTTTTTATCTATTTAACAGAAGGTCATATGCCGGGGATTTGGAGCTCGTGAAAAAAAAAAAGCGGAAAAAAAGCCTCTGGAGGCTGAGTGGGAGCGCGCGCTCGGGGATGTGTGTGGAAGTAAAACAGATCCCGCAGGCCCTGCCGCCAGCCTCGCGCTGCATTTGTCACTCCTGCCCGGCGACATTTTCTCCCTGAGCTAAAACAGGGAGCGCTGCCGCGGTCTGCGCGAAGCCCGAGTCCCTCACTCGCGCTTGGTGCGTGTCTTTTACTTTTTTGTTCTCTGGACTCTGGGTTCTAGTATCAATATTCACTGAAGACGAACGGCAACCCCCCTGCAGCTCCGTGGTAGGCTCTGCTCCTCGTCCTCCCGCTGGTGGGGGAGCAGGCTTTCTTCTCTCTGGGTGTTTTTCTGAGCAGCACAGTCACCCCAGCTGAGCGTGTCTCCCTCGCGGCGGCTGTGGTCATGTTGTGAGGTATGTGGTCTGCGTTAGGTGGACGCTGTGGACGCGGAGGCAGGGGCTGTGTGACCGTGGAGCGGGCTTTGCTGCAATGCCTATTGTCTGCTCCATTTTCAGGCTCTCTTGCCAGCATGGCTGGGAGCTGCCATGTGCCTGGGCCGGGAGCCGGAGACCCACAGAAGGCTCTTTTTAAGGCAGAACGGGCTTAGGTTGCATGCCTTAACCGTGATGTTGTTGATGCAAAAACTTGCTGCATGGACAGAAGTTGGATGATATGCAGATATTGAAACAAACACTTCCCAGAGACTTTGCTGGATTACTTTCCATTACAAAGAAAGCAAGTTGTTTTTGTAGAGCCTGTTGACACAGGAAATATCCCCGATATAATGCCATATTTGCCTAATGGAAAGAAAGCTGACCGACCTGGATTAAATTAACCAACTCAAAGTTTTTAACTATGACCTAAATGAAGTTCATAATAATGAAACCATATTTAATGTATAACAGAAATGTGTCTTTCGGTGCAACTTGAATTTATAAACTAAATATTCAACTGCAAGCTGTAGCTTCAAGGTAAATAAAAATAAGGTAAAATGTATATGTAAACATTCATATGATAGCTATTAAAATATAGAGCTCTAATTTTGAATTTAGTATTAATTTAGCCATGACAATTTCTATACCACTAAAACTATATAACCTATAGGATATTGTTATTTATTCAGACTAAAATATTTTTATAATAAGAGCTTTTTGTGTTTTTATTTTTTACTCAACAAAATTAACTTCCTAGACAAAAGTATAGACTACCATCCTTACAGACACAAGGGAGTCTTTCTAATTGCTCAACTTCATAAAGTGATAACTAGAGGTATGTCTCCATACTTATAAAAATGTGATTAAGACTAAAAATATTTTTGCCCAATAATCCTTTTTGTAAACTAGTTCTATTTCATCTAGGTTTTCACCTCTCAAGAACTCTCAATCCAGTGTTGACTGTATATTATACATGGAATTTAGTAACACATTGTAGGATAAAGGGAGTTTTTTGTTTTTTTAATTGACCTAAAAGGAAGTGTATGATTCTATCACCTCAAGTGTGACAACTCGGTTGGTTGAAATTCTCCTTGAAGTTGTGCTGGGTAAGATATGTTCTCCATGAAAGACAATAGACCGTGGCTGATATGTTCGTCATAGTTTTTTACTTGATGGCACTTTTTAAAACTCTTGCCACAGTATCGCAGACTTCCCACAAGCAAGAGCAGCTGTTATATAATCCTTCCTTTTTTAAATCAGCCATATTTTTTATATTTCAGCTGGAGTCTTAGGGAAGTAATTTCATTTTCAGTATTCATTTCACACTTAGAAAGTTCAAAACAGGGAAAGCCTGTAGTTTCTGAAGATTACTTAAAATGACATCACTCCTCAGAGGACTGTAGCTGGAGCATCAGCAATGGGATCCCTGGATCCACATTCGAACAAAACCCAGGATGCTGTCGCCTTGGGCCAGTGCAGGAGCCTTTAGACGGTGAAGCAGAACTGCCAACTCCTGAGAAGCCGGGAGGGAGCACCGCCGACCCCTCCCCCTCCCATAAAGAGTTAATTACCCATCTTGGTCCGACTCTTCCTTCCTCGCTGACACTGGCTGCTGCTAATTCACTGATTAATCTCATTAATGTGATTAGCGTAGGATTTGGAGTTGGTGCCCATTGTTCTGTAGACGGTGCCATTCAGCCCGAGTACTTGCCACCTCATTCAGTTTTGTGTGATTTTTCAAAGGCTGCTTGAGTGAGCTATTGTGAGCCAGGCTCCTCGCCTGTCCCTTCAGCACCGGGAGCTGTCCGCTCTGGCAGCAAGGACCCTCAGCCGCCACTGCCTGCCTCTAGCTGATGGCAGGGTGAGAATGGCTCACTCGCGCGCCTTAATGACTGTCTGCAGGCCGGCAGAAGTAGGAGTAGCTTCCCTGGGCACGCTGGGTGTTTTAAAGATGGTGGCCGAAAAGACATGCCATCTCTAGATCTTTATTTTGCATATGGAATTTTTGCCCTACTTTCCAAATGACCAAACAGAATATGATTTCATTACATGAACTTGCCTATGTCTATAATTGTGAGTAAAACCCTGTAAACACGATGGGGCCATGGTTCTCCAAGGGAATATCTCTGTGTGATGGAGATTCATGTAACCAGTGAAAATGTTTATTTTTGAAGAGATGAGCAAGGATGGTCAAGATGGACCAGTCAGGCAGAAAGTAAACATGCAGCATCAATGTCAACTTCTCTTGAGTCACACTTGCATCCTATAGCCAAACTTAGGCCAATTTTGTAAGTTTGTGGTAGAAGCTGAGATTGAGGATGAGGCCCCATAATTTGTGACCATGTACGTGTGGTAAAAAAAAAAATCCTAAGGGAATAGGAACACACAATTTCCTTTTGGGTAATACAAGCAGTGTAGCATGATTTTAAGAAAGTGGGGGTATTTTCAATGTACTGTTTTCATTGTTCCTGTCATAGTTTTCACCTACCATTTATATTTTACTCTTGTGAATGTTTATATTTCACACCTTACTATTGAATATGCCCAATTATTTCACTGATGTTTTATGTCTGTTTTCTATGCCAATTTTCAATCAATTAGGGAACATAAATAAAATATTGTGCAACTTCAAAGCTTTTTAAAGTTTTTCTATGTTAAATTTATGTATATTTCAAATTTAGAATAATCTGATTATTTGATTTTGATTTTCTTTTAGAAATACTTTACATGTGATAAAAATGCAGTCACTTCTCTGTGAAAAATTACTTTGTTGCCCAATATTTCTAAAGTCACACATGTGAGCTAGATTCCCAGCTCTACCTGTAAGATACCCTCATTTGAGGGAAAGGTGTGATTTTTAAAAACACACTGGGTCATCTGAAACACTTTATGTATTATACATTTCTGTGGCTCCATTTTTAACATCAAACTTAAAATTTCACTGATTCTTAAGTACTGTATATTAACAAGCCCAGGCAGTGGCATAAGGGACTAGGGTGGTGCCTTCCGGGGAGGCCACCCTGCTCTGACCTGGAGTGAGGCCAGGCTGGATGGCCCCTTTGGTCCGTGGCTGGAATTTCCAATCAATGACCAGTTTTTCAAATGCATCTGGCACTTTTCCATGAAGTCTACCGGGATGCAAAGCCTACCAGAACCCTGTCTAGGAAGCCAGGGGACGGCAAACTCAGAAAGAGAGACCTCCAGTTTGGCTAAATGTTTATAATTAAATTACCCGATATCGTAATTTAATTGCAACAGTGTTATGCATCTTCTTATTTTAAGGTTCTAAAAATGCCCTCTTCATCATTGTTTTCTTTGGGGGAGGGGGGATATGTAGCATTCTTTTGAAGGGAGCAATGGAGGATAAGCTTGAATAAAAACTTGAGAATAATTACCACGTTTTTCACCAAGTTAAGTTTTATCTCACTGTAGTCTTCACCATGACATTAACCTACATCCATTTCAAATTACACTAAAGAGATGAGATACCACAAACTTAAAGGCGTATACCTGTCTATAATTTTTAAAATTTTCATTTTTAAATTGCAGGGGGTGAATCACATCCAAATATCATATGTGGCTGATATAAAAAAATACTTTAAATTAGCATATTCCACACATTAGGAATAATGCCCACAACGACTCTAACTTGCACAAGGCATCACACTAAATGCTCTGCCCTTGTAGTAACTATATGATTTTTCTGGTGCCAGATCAGTTCAGGTGGCAGCTAGACATTTCCCATCACTAGGCTATGTTTCAATGCAACGTGGTCTCAGCTTGGAGTATGCTTTGTGCCCTACCTTCTCTCTCTCTCTCTCTCTCTCTCTCTCTCTCTCTCTCTCTCTCTCTCTCTCTCTCTCGTCTGTCTCGGCCCCCGCTCCGTGTCCCTAGCACCTGCATTGTTCCGTGTGCACAATGACTTTCCGATGCCTGTTTCCACAATGAAACTGTTTGAAGCTTTGACATCCTAACGAGTCCTTGGGGCATCTGTAGAAATAATCAGGGGTGGCGGAGGAGACGCACGCCAGGTGTGTGAAACGAGAGGGAGGCACACGTGCTTGCTTATCAGTGGAGCTCTGCCGCCCTGGCTATTCCGCTAGAACACCGTCCTAACAGGTATCTCTAAAGAACACCCCTGCTCCCCACGTGGTGATGTTGGGAAGTTGGGAGGGGAGGGAAGTGTTTCAGCCTGAGAGTCAGGGGCATTGTGCTGGAGGATGCGGGCTCTCTGAGCGGCCGCTTGCAGGCTGCAGTGATCTCGGCAGGGCTGGCGGGGCGGGGGACTGTCACCTCTGGGGGGACCAGCTGCCTGGGCTCCCCGTGTCCGGCCAGAGGCTCGGGCTCCAGAACCACCTCTGAAGCCAGGGTCAGGTGTTCCTGGTCCCTGTGGACGCCTGCGTGCTGCCCCTCCCCCTCCCCCGTCAGCGCTGTGCTCTGGGAAGGCCCCTGTGGCCTGTCACCGTGGTGGCTCTGCCCAGGCCCAGGGGCGGATGGAGAGCAGACGTGTGGGGAGAGGGGACCAACACGTGCCACGGACTCTGCGGGGCAGAGACGGCCCTGCGGGCGTGCAGGAATAGGCTGCGGAAAGCGACTTTGCTCGGTGGCCACCAGCTCTCCTCCTAAGGTACCTCTCCTCTGATTTAAAGCTTGCATGTGGTTTTCCCGGTTGCTGCCGCTTCCAGCTCTTCCGGGTGACCTCTTGGTACTTCCACACAGAGCTGTCTCCTCGCCTGCCTCGCCCGGCTCTTGCTGGATGATAGATTACACTTCTTAAAATCGCAGGGTGGGTGTGCAAATGAGCCCGCGGCCGGCCCTGCTCTGGGAGCTGCCCCCTTGTGTGCACGGCCGTGAGCGCCGTGGTCTGCGTGCCGCCCGGACTGTTATTAAACACGAGTGCTCGCGGCTCCGTCCGGGGAGGGTGGGAGGTGCTAAGAGCTGCTGTGACTTACCCGGCCTTTCTGAGTGGGGAGAGCTCCGAGGGGGTTTGCAGGGAGTCGCCGCTGGAGTCAAACGTGTACTGCTGGACTCAAGGAGCCATTTAGAAATTCAGCTCTGCCTTTAACAGGAAAAATGCTAATGAGAGTCAGACATCTATGGTTCCTTTTGTATTTTTGAAACATAATTTGGTCTTGCCTTTTCAGATACAACTTTTTCTGATTTTTTTCCCTTCAAACAATACTAAAAGGTTGATGATGTTGTAACTTTCTTAGGAAAACCGTTCTGTCTTTTGTTTTAAAAGAAAATGCGGAGAAAGGCTCACACTGAGGCAGAAGGTAGTGTGGCTGGCGACCTGAAGGAGGCTGAGTCGCCCCGTTAACCCTTGTGTGACTGCTCTCCCATGAGGGCAGCAGGGCAGGCTCCAACCTTTTTGTTTGTTTGGAGGCTGAGCGGCAGTCCCAGGTAGAACACCGTGGGTTCAGCTGACTTGGTGAGGTTTCTCTGGCCACAGCGTGAATTTACCATAACATCCGTGATGGGGGGCATGTCTGGAAATGCTGCCTGGCCGGGAGCTGTGAACAGCCTGCCTCTGGTATTTACCGTTCTCCTCTATTCCATTAAATACGGCCCTGCACATGATACACATTCTGCTCTAGAGATTTAGGGGCCTGTGGGTACAATGTAAGAGCCATACAGCATGCATCCCAGCCCTGCCCGACTGTGTGGCAAGCTATTCAATAAACAGGAAGGCTAGCGATTACCGGCTTAATCCACAGCCGAACCTTGAGAAATATCTAGCTTAGCCACGAAGTTCCCCCCCCAGGCTAGGGTTTGGGGAGATGGATGTGTGTTGTAGCACTTAGCGGAGGCAGCCCGAGCCAGGGTAAGTCAGCGGCTCACGCTGGTGCTGCGGCCGTGGTCTCCCGGGGAGCCCGGTGCTCACGCAGGGCTGGCCCTGGTCTGCGGCCGCCCGGCCACGGAGCCTCCAGCACGCATGCCCGCCCTCCCTGTCGCTTAGTGGTGTCAACTTATTAATTTCCATCTTCGACTTCAGGCCTGTTAGTTTCCTGTCGGAAAGCATTATGACTTTTGTCCATGTGGCAAAATAATTAGCATACAGATGAGCGGTGGCCGGGTCTGAGCCGAGCGAGGGATGTGCAGTGGGAAGTTGATTGGATGGATGGAGGACAAATGGTGGGCGTGCGGAAGCCGTAGAAGAGTTCCCCAGTCGCCGAGCAGGTGGGAGCCTTTTCTGGGTGAGTCCCTGGGAGGGAAGGCGGGTGGCTGCGTGGGGGAGGCTGGCCTTGCCGGGGCCGGGTCTGCAGGCGCCGTGCTGCCCGGACGGTTTGGGCATGCGATGCTTCAGGTTTCTCTCTGCTGCTCCCTCAGGTAAATATGTCCTGTTCTTGTTGTCTCCGAGCTTGGCTCCCCTTCCCAAGTGGAGCAAAGTTCACCTCCGTGTGGGCAGCCACCGAAGAGCAGCGCTGGCTGGGGGGGCAGAGGGTCACCCGTCCTCCCGGGCACGGGTCTGAAGTGGAAATGGACTGTGTGGGGAGGATTGCTTTCAGAATCTTACAGCAGCCATTATTCAATGTGTTTAATTAATATTTTCTGGGACAGTGTACCGAGACCAGTAAAATTAGCAAATGTGGGTTCAGTGACAGCCCAGCCATAATTAGTTTGACTGGTATGTGTTTTTCCTGGCTGGAAGGAGATTTTTGGCTAATTTAACCAGCAACTTGCTGGAGATGGTGAGCGCTGAGCAGAAGTTGCTATGGCTCTGTAGGCTCCACAGACAGGAGACGGGATTAGCACAGCCTCGCGGACGCAGTGCTGGTGGGAAATGGAGACGGATCCTACAAAGCAGTCCTGGGAGTGAGAAGCAAGTGTGGACCATTGTCGCGCACACGTTCCTGACTGAATTCGGTGGCTGTACCAGTGCAATATGGTGTCTGGTCAGTAAACTCCGTCTCGGGGAATTCGCTGATAAGGAGTCGGACCCTGCTCTCCTCAGAAGGGAAGGCTTTCAGTCGGGCTGACCTAATTATTTCGTCGGCTTCTACAGTAGAAATGATTACCCTTTAACTATTCACAGTTTCCTGAATATTGCAGAACATTGGTGTTTATTTGGCTTTTATTTTTAGGCTTTTTTTTTTTTAAGGAGTTGCTTTACTTTAGCTGTTGGCTATGCATAATGATAGTGAATCTTTGACAAAAAATGCAACTTTTTGGAGGATCATTTCTTCTGTTTAAAAATACGATGCCTTTGCAGAAAACAAAACAGAAAATCCCTACCTCAATGACCTAAACCTCAGACAGACGATGTTGCAAAACATATTAGCCCTTCCTGGGAAGCTTTTTAAACTTGGTTTTCATCATTTTCTCCCTCAGATCTCAAGTTTCTAAACACTGACATTGATTTTTTTTTGCATAATAGGTGAATTCTTCATTTTCATATGAATGCATACATATGTACATATATCTAGCCTATTTCATTTTAAAATTTGCTGGTAAACTAGAATGAAAATAAGAAACAATTGAGTTTTTTAACCCAAATAATATTAAATACCAAAATGTTTTGAGACTGTGCAGTGTGATCCAGAGAAAAGTAAGTTTCCATTATTCTTCTGTTGCTGTATTTCACTGTAGAGTGGAGCCAAGCTCCCTATGATTAAAATAACTCCTTAGTTTTATGATGGGTTGCAAGTTTCTTGGGACAAAATACCAGCATTGTTTTCGGCTCGTGTGTCCATTTCCCCGAGGAGGGGCCCTTTCGTGGTACCTGCCGCGCTGCCTTTGTGCCCGGCTGCCTCTCAGAGGTGCAGCCCAGCTTGTTTTTTTTCAAGGGCCAAAATTATGTCACATTAGTTTCCACTTGAGGAAGTCACTTTATGCTACTACCTGTCACATTAGCTCTCAGGCACTGTTGAGTCGGTGAGGGCTGCCTTCAAAGACAATGAAAGGCCCCAGAATTAGCAGTATGGTGATGTCTACTGGACTGAAAATGTGATTTCTAAGGGACTTTTTTTTTTTTTTTTTTTTTTTAGTTTAGCTCTAGGGTTTGAAGATGAACTTTGGAAGGAAAAGCAGGCTTTCATAGCAAATTTTTTAGGCAATCAATGAGATGCCAAAATATGAGTCTAAAATCAGACACCCTTTGATTTACTGGGAAGAGTGGTGGGCATGGAAGTCTGCTGTCTCCTAGGTCTGTTCTGGGCCATGGTGGTCGGTGGTCTTAGCACCTTTCTTAGCGGGGCTCCCAGGGGTGATGCATGAAGATGTGTGTAAATATTTTTGAGTCAAAAGGCCGTTTCACCTTATTGCTTTAAATTTTTGTGCCAGGGTGTGTTTTTTCACCATTGGGAGTCCTACAATGAACCTCTTGGAAGGCTGTGAGTGCATGCAGCATGTGTTTTTAAAATGCAAGTGAACGTGTGTCAGCTGACAGGACCTGACCCGCTGGGTTCATGTGTGTTGCATGTGCTCCTGCTCTGAGACCATTTCTGCACCGTGAACAGAGTGGAAGGAAGTTTATGGCTCCGCGTCCCCCGACTGCCCCTCTGAAGGTGGGCTCAGACAGCGCACGCAGACTATTTCAGAGAGAATCACCCCAAGGCTGGTGGGCATTTGCTTGGGATGTTGTCAAGTGTGGCATGTCAGGCACAGGTCTCTAAACCAGACAACTCGCAGGTGAATAATGCATGGGCAGGGAGTCTTTTCAGCGCATTGACAAAGATTTCCGTGATAGGATTTCTAGCTCAAACCCTGTTGTGAGCGGCATTTTCCTGCTGTTCTCTCAACCTCGGTTCATCGTGTATTTTAAGGGCCCTCAACGGAGTGGTGCTTTTTAAGTCAGCGTTACCTCCTGATTCCAGAGGCTCCCCACCCCTCAGTCCTAAAAGGGATGGGCAGTTCTTAGCGACTCCCTCCCCATTTTCCCCGACCTCCCCTCCCTGGTACATGGATGCCACCAGCCTGTGCCATCTGAACAGAGGCTGAAAGCACAGAGCATTGTCGCCATGGAACGATGCTAGCCAGACTGGTGTGGAAATAATCGAGTCTGCAGGGCACCCCATAGAGCCATCAAATCAGGTCGGCTCGGAGCCGTGCGCTAGGCTGTGAGCATCAGAAATCACGGCTGCATCTGCTCGTGGACCCTCTGGTTCACGGAAACTCCCACCTGCCTGAGGCATCTGGGCAGGAGCTTTTCAGAAACCCGTTTCCTTCAGGATAAATTTAATACGTCTTGAGGGCCAGGCGCCAGCAAATTGATTCTATCTCTGCACCAAGAAAACTCATAAACATCTGTAAGAACACAGCTTTGCAACAGCCCAGGATGAGGGGGTGCTATTTTGTGAAATGTCCCAAGCCTGCTCCCTGCACACCTAGTGCCAGCGTGGCGTTTTTTAATTAGGAAGTTGATGAAAAAGGGATGGGAGACCACGGACGTGTGGTCCTTTGGCGTCCATCCAGCTGTCTGTCTGTCATCTGGTCAGGAAAGTGTGGCTCATTTCCAGTCTCAGGAAATGGGGGGGAGAGCATTATGAGGCTGAGGGGTGACGAGGAGGATGTCCTGGATCTGTCCAAGGGCAGTAGCACTGCCTTCTCTGCAGACAGACTGCTGGCCCCTCCCTCACAGATCACTGGCACTACGGCACATGGCACAGCTGGGTGCATCCCCTGGGGAATTCTGGGGTCTGACTTCTCATTGGTCAATATGATAGGTCGCATTTATTGGTATTTTTTGGATTCAGACCTATGTCTGACCTCATGTCCAGCAGTTTGGGGTGAGGGGTGGTAGTTGCAGTTTAACTGCAACTGTTACACAGGGCTGTGCAGTTTATCTTCAAGAGTAACTGGTTTTGTTTTCGTCTGTTTTCACTGAGGGGAATTCCTTTCTTCCTCGGATATTTTCAGGGTTTGGAGCCTATTAGCAGAGGAATACAATCTCATGCCTAATTGTAGTGTTCTTATGGCCACTGTGGTGTGACCAAGCCATGTTATGAATTAAACTGCCTGCCCTCACCTTGTCTGAGTGCCTCCCAAACCCAAGCTGAAGAAGCACAAGACCCGCCCGTGAGCCCTGTCCACTTGCTGGGCACACCCTGAACTCCCGGGTCAAGACCAGGGAGATGGCTTCCCCCGGGACTCTCAGCTGATGGGCTGTGGTTCTCTCTTGCTCTCCTGGCTGGGACCTGCTTGCAAATGTACTAACTGTGTTTGGATTCTGCGTGAGGGAGCTCAGGGACACCTAGCTGGGGTCAGTGACAATGATGGGCAGCCTCTGGCTCCCCTTGCCATCTTCTCTAAGAAAAAAATCAAAGCGAGTGACTTAGCTCCTCCTTCATTCCTCACACAACATGCAGTATTGAGCACCCACTGTGTGCAGAGCCAAAAGAGATAGAACTGAAAATATCTGGCCCACAATGAGCCAGGGTGTATATACATAAGGGGTGGCTTACAGATGTGAGCACATTACAGAGTTAATAAAGCTACTGTAATCATCATGACCTTCATATCTTTTTTTCATAGGAACAATGTAAACCTAGTTTTGCTCCACCCTGTATACACATCTATATTTATAGGTTATATGTAAACATATACTTAATTAAGTATATATTTAAGTATCATGGATTATATGTAAACATGTAAATAAGTACATGTTTACATATAACCTATAAATATATAATAGTTAATCTTTTATATATTACATTATACATGTACAACACATGTTAAGTTGCACATGGCATGTTCTATTGCATATAACATGTTATCTACTGTGTATGTCCATAGAATATATGCAAGCATATACTTATTTTATGTATATAGGTTTCTGACTAAGGGTAATCACACATTCCTCCAGACCTACTTTTCTCACATACATTTCACATAATAGATGAAACCACTTCTGGCTTCATCAGAGTGGGTAACACTGGGTCCCTTTCTTGGGTGACGAATGCTTTAGGGATCACGTGACCATTCTGAGAATGAGCCCTCAATGCATGACACTGTGTAGTCGCATTTCTCTAGTCAGTTAAATACAGGTTTGCGTCCACCCTCCTCATGAAATCTGGAGCTGGAACTGCCCACATTGTGAGGGTTTGGGCTGGCTCCCGCTCAGTGTCCCCGTGTGCACACTGGCTGTCCCCCATGGCACCGGCGCTGTCACCCGAGAGTGCATGAAACAGCAAACAAAATTCTCTTCTGAGGAAGCAGTGTTGGCCCATGTCAGGTGTCTGTTTTGCAATCTCGGGACATGTCAAAACTGCTGGTCCTGGAGAGCCACAGCAGAACGTCAGAGCCCAGCAGGCTGAGCCCTAGACACTGACTGAGGGCGGCCTCCCCACCACTGGGAAGGTCCTGGGTCCAGTCAGTCACCTCGGACTTCAGTCTGTGACATCAGCAGCTGCCGGGATGCAGGCAGCTAATGGGCAGCGCCTCAGTCACCCGCAGACTCCCCATTGGCTGAAAAGACATCAGAAGAAAGAGGAGAATTCAAATTGAAAACTGGTCATGCGTTCAGACCATTCAGATGACGCTCAGCCACATTTCCATGAGTCAGAGCTGACTGAACATACCTATCACTCAGAATTAATCATTTTGAGATGAAGTCCTTAAAATATTTTTACTTTTTAAAATCTATTTTTATTGATCTCAGAGAAAAAGGGAGAGGGAGAGAGAGATAGGAATATCAATGATGAGGAGAATCACTGATCAGCTGCCTCCCGCTCGCCAGCCCCCACCAGGGATCCAGCCCACAACCCAGCATGCACCCTGACCGGGAATCGAACCGTGTAAAAGAAAACTTGGGTTAGAATTAGGATGCTGTATACTCTGAGTCTGGGAGTTTAAGTAGCTTAGGCATCAAAAAGCTGCCAGTCTTGGGGGGTGGCAATGGGGGGGGATAAGCACACATATGTAATACCTTAATCAATAAATAAAATAAAGAGTTTAATACAGTTTGATATTTAAAAAAAGCTGCCAGTCTTTGCATGAAAATGGAAGTTGGGGCTTCATAAAGTCATACGTGCTGGCTGATGCTAGATACTTGTATGTAATAGGAAAGTCTTACTGTTTGCTCAGATAAATTTCACACTAATGTGTTGTGTTCTTGGCATATTTGGTACTGAATCAACACTTGGAAGTTTCCATGGAATTTGTGCTATAAATCTACCAGTATCTTTTGTGGTCCCTTTCACAGTTTTGAGAGCACGAATGGTCCAATTTTTTTAAAGCTAATATGCTGCTACTGGGTTTTGTTAGCTCAAAAACAACCCTTTTCCCTGAGAGACCCACACCCTCAGTGCGAGCCAAGAGATGCGGTGCCCATCCCCAGGGACAAGTTAGCACTCCTGTTTACAAACGGGCTGAGCCACCTGTTCCTCCAGTTTTAAGTTAATGATCAAAACAGTCTCTGATCAAAGGGGCCAGTATGCTGGGGAAGACCCCACGTTTATGAGATTACAGGTGACTCCTCATTTATGATGTTAAGTTCTGAGTAAGTTAGAATGGTTCTCAGCCCCCGATAGATATTCCATAGTGTGGATATCACCAGCCCAGGAGTTAAACGCAGAGTGTCTGCAAGGACAAGCACGGCCAATGATATTTCCATTTGGTTCTTCCCTTCAGAGGCCAACACAGGCAGGTTAAATCATCTGTCGTAGTTTCAAGATATTACTGAAGTGCCAGGGATGCTGGTTGGGCGACCAGCATTAGGAAAATGGGCACATGTACAGGGTGGAGTAAAAATAGGTTTACAGTTGTGAGTCCACGAAACACAGTTTATTCTTGTTTATAAAGCATTGCATTATTTCCCATATGAACCACTATAAGCCTATTTTCATCCTACCTGTATATCCAGTACCCTATCGGCACACTCTTGCCTGCCCTCCAATCCCCATGCCGTGCCCTTGGCTTCTTCCCCGAGTTCTCCTTGCTGGTAACGAGCCGTGTGGCCCATCGACTCTAACTTTTCAGCTTCCTCCTTGTTGTGCTCCTGCAATTTCAGTTGACGAGGGCAGCACCAGGAGGACCACTGAAGACTTCCTTTGCTGATTTGGGGCCCTTCATAGTCAGAACACTCTGGCTGCTTGGATGCTGTCGGTTAGACGGCGCGTGTGCCGTAGGTTCTAATTCCCCAAAGTCTTAAACATGACCAACGACACTGGAAACATCCTTTTTTTTTTTTAAATATATTTTATTGATTTTTTACAGAGAGGAAGGGAGAGAGATAGAGAGTTAGAAACATCGATGAGAGAGAAACATCGATCAGCTGCCTCCTGCACATCCCCCACCGGGGATGTGCCCGCAACCCAGGTACATGCCCTTGACCGGAATCGAACCTGGGACCTCTCAGTCCGCAGGCTGACGCTCCATCCACTGAGCCAAACCGGTTTCGGCTGGAAACATCTTTTCCACGTCAACTTCTAAAAGGGGATTTTCACCTAGTAGTATACATTTTGGTTATCCTTTTCCATGTTTTGTCCTTTTTATTTCCTAAGTGAGGTTTTCCGTGTGTGTGTAACAGACCGTCACAGGCAGCCCACGCAAAAGCGTCCAGGGTGGAGAGCCCTTCCTCCGAGGTCAGCTCTCCCTGTCATTTGGGATGACGTGGACAAGCCATCCCCACTCTCCAAGTTTCAGCATCCTTGCTCAAAGTGCGGGACGAGCTCCATGATTTCTCCCTCCTGGTTCTCATATTACGTGGCTCCGTACCTGCCCCCCCAGGTGGGCCTGTGCTGCAGAGCTGCTGTGGTAGGCGGTGCCCTGCCAGAGGGCAGCACCTTGCTCTTGGTGGGGGTTGTTTCGCAGAGAAGAGCAGGAAGCCAGCCTAAGACCAGCAGCCCGGAGAATTTAGAGGAGGTGCTATTTTAGGGGGAGATGCTATGTTTGACTGATGGGTCTAATGACTAAGGTCAGCTGGATTGACGCACAACTCATCTAAACAAGGCTTCCTGACCAGCTAGAAAGGTCATTGGACTGTGTGTGAAACATTAACATGAAGCTGAAAACTAACCTCCTCTTAAGCTCTTTTCTCTCATGATTTTATTTTGTGACTATAATTTTATTTTACTTCAGGCAAGTATTCTATTGTGGCCCCTGTAGTGGGCGTGTTGTCCTGACAGAAGTTACAGGACCCTGCGAAGGCTCTGTGATGGCTGCTCGCATTCTCTCCACTCCACCTGGTTGTACTGGGCCTTCCTCACCTGCCACCACGGAGGCAGATCACCTGTGTGTCACTAAGCTCGATGCTTAAAGAGTATCCCCACGGGCTTTACGCTTCACCCATTCTGCAGGAAGCAGCATTTAGATAGTAGTGACAGCCAGGCTGTGACAGGTTCATAGAAAGTTTGAGCAGCTGAAATTTTTAGCAGTTGAAATCTATTATACAATCCACGTCCTACCTGTGTCCGTCTAAAGCACCCAAAGTGACAAACAAGATTGCGGGGGAAAAACAGCCACTGAGCCTTGACCACAAGAACCAACGGTATGTGGTCTTCACCCACTCAGTGAGCTGACTTGTCCTCAAAGTGCAGCAAAGTACAGAAGAATGCTGAGCCTGTGGTGGGAACGGGGAGTCAGACAGAATCACGCCCACGGGTGAGGCCCGGCAGCTCCCTTGGTGCACACCTGAGATGCAGGCTTCTCACTTGAGGCGCAGCAGCCTTACCAGCTTGGGGTTACCAAGGAGGCTCCTTTGGGAAAAGTTAAATGAAGATATGTTTTATTTAATAAAACCACCCACTCTTTCAAGAGCTCCAAATGCAAGATGTAGAACTTTTAAGAATTGGGAACTGCTTCTCACACTCAGACCAGTGGAGAGGGGCAGTAAGAGAATGTAACTGGGATGGCACATGAGGGTGAAGGGGATAGAGAAACACAAGAATGGAGAATGCAGCAGAAAAGAGATTAATGAGAGAAAATCCACAGCCAATGAAAGATATGCTTAAGATACAAAACTGGTATATTCCTCATTCAATTTAAAGTGGGATGTTGTAAAGATGGACCAACGAGTAAAATCATACTTTTGCACGAACAAAAGTTCAGTCATGTTAAGTGATAACTACGCTTATTCTCTTTTATGGAAGTACAAACTATTTATCCTATATAATAAAAGGGTAATATGCAAATTGACCCTAACAGCAGAAGGACTGGGAATGACTGGTCACTATGACACACACTGACCACCAGCTCAATGCAGGAGCTGCTCCCTGGTGGTTATTGCACTCCCACAGGGGGAGCTCTGCTCAGCCACAAGCCAGGCTGATGGCTGCCAGCACAGCGGTGGTGGCGGGAGCCTCTTCCGCCTCCTCAGCAGCGCTAAGGATGTCCGACTGCAGCTTAGGCCTGCTCCCTGCTGGCAAGTGGACATCCCCCGAGGGCTCCTGGGCTGCCAGAGGGATGTCTGACTGCCAGCTTAGGCCCGATCTCCTGGGGAGCGGGCCTAAACCAGCAGGTGGACATCCCCTGAGGGGTCCCAGACTGCGACAGGGTACAGGCCGGGCTGAGGGACCCCCCCCCCCCCAACTGCACAAATTTTTGTGCCCCGGGCCTCTAGTATATTATATTGAGAAACAAATGAGAATAGATTAATAGAAAACACCACAATAGATATAATAACCAACACTTGGATTATATCATGTGAAGCTCACAGGAATCTATAGGCTTTTGGGTACCATTATTATTTCAGTAATCATAAGAGGACCCAGCAGCATGCCTACTGGTGAGTTCAGTTATTAAAGATACAGTATACTGTTTCAGAAAACAACCTCTCATCAGGGGAGAGTGCACTTGGTGGTTCTCCGTGTCTGGGTGAGTGCCTCCTCTAGCCGATGACCACAGCCTCAGAAAGACTCAGCACTTACATGGGATGGCTGTGGGCAAGCATTAAGGTGGGACTGAGGCCTATTCCTTGCCAGCAGGAACTGAAGATCTAGTTGAGACCACAAAATATAAATATAAATATTAGAAAGGTAAAATAGCAACCAACAAACAAAAACATTCTAATGGGGGATCAGGGCACCAGAAGACATGTGTGTTCCTTCTGGTTTTTTGCTGACAATGTGTGGAGCACCTGTGTTAAAGACAGGAAGGAGCTGATTCTTGAACAGGGGTGTCACTGGGTGTGTGGGGAAAAGAGAGGGCATCCTATGTTCATGAAACTGTAGTAAGTGTAATAAAGAAACATGACATCTGGACTGTCACTGTTGTGTGACATCTGAGTGTGGGGTTGCTCATTCTCTCATTGTATCCATGGCCGGCATGTGGTTTCTAGTGGTCCCTGGGAAGTTATGCCTGCAGATAAGTGGAGGAAGTTCCATTTTGGAAACTATTAACAGTTTGCTTTTTAAAAAAGTTTTCAAAAATGCACATCATTTCATTCTATGATCTAGGGGTATATTCTTTTTACTGAATGATTAACAAAAATATTAAAGACATTTAATCTTAATTATAATAATCATAATTAATTTAATACGTTTTTCTCACAAAACAGTGACAAGTATTAAGAAAATAATGGGAATAGTTATTTGAATGGAAATATGCAAGTGGGGATTTCCCTTTTTTACAGAGATGTGTGTCATAGAGATAAATGTGTCGTGAGCTCTATCCCACAGCAAGCGTTGAGCCTAAACATGTTTATAAGATGATGGGTGAGGATAAGTAAGCCAATCAGTTCAGGTTCATCATGGCTTTCCAATGAGCAATAGCTCACTCTTTTGTGTATGATCAAATTTCAACATGAAGTAGAGAATGTATAATATCTCTGAGGAAAAATATGTGGTATTTCTCAGTTATTTTGTTTCAAGATAGACCAACACCATGTGATGAACCCACACCCTCAATATTCATGCAGTAATAATGGCATTGGCCCCACTCCATGGGCTGCTCCAAGATCAGTTGCACCTTTCCTATACTGGCTCTTTGAGGAAAGATGTCCAGCCTTCCATTTTCTTTCTTTAAAAAAAATATTTTTATTGATTTTAGAGAGAGGAAGGGAGAGGGATAGAGAGAAACATCAGTGAAACAGAAACTTTGATTGGCTGCCTCCTGCACGCCCCCTACTGGGGATCGAGTCTGAAAGTTGGACACGTGTCCTGACTGGAAATCAAACCATGACCTCCTGATTCATAGGTCGACGCTCAACCACTGAGCATACTGGCCGGGCTAGGCTTCCACTTTCTTATGCAATTCCTAACTTTCCCCCAAAATGGTTATTGTAAACTAATTTATAAACCTAAATAATGCTTATCTAAAACCTCATTCAGAACTTCAGATTTACTGCCTGCTTTCAGATGCCACTGAAATTAGCCAGGCACTGTTTCTACTGAGCTTCAGGCTCTCTCCAAAGAGCTCAGCCTACAGTGACTGTTGTGACCACATCCCAGCAACCAAGGCAGCCAGGCTCAGAAGAGTACGTGCAAAGAGCCTGTGCACTGTTGACTGTGCTCACATTCTAGAATTTCATTTAATACCAACTGAGATTTTTCAGAAAATAATGGGCTAAGTTTTTATCAGCTTTGCTTTTTTAAAAAAATCCTCACCTGAGGATATGTTTTTATTGATTTTTAGAGGGAGACGAAGAGAGACAAAGAGAGAAACATTGATCAGTTACCACCCAAACATGCCCTGATCAGGGATCTAACCTAGGTATGTGCCCTGACCAAGAATAAAATCTGCAGCCCTTTGGTGTATGGGATGATGCTCCAACCAACTGAGCCATCCTCCAAGGGCCATCAGCTTTGTTTTTTTTATAAAATTGCTGTTACTGTGAAAAAGCCTACTACGGAATGAAAACCTACTACTTCCCTCTCCCCTTCTCCACTGATGTGTTGAAGGTTGGGAAGGTAGAATATGAACCCTTAGTACACGTATGCTTTGAAAGGAATGTAGAAATGTAAGCAATTTATCACATTCTAAGTTCATTGCTATTCCATTCCTTTGTTTTTCTTCTCAATGCCCCGGCCACCACAATCAGTACTGCTTCTGGTTCATTCATTCTTGTCAAACCATGGCCCCCGAACCATTAGCTGATTCACCAAGTAGCCAAAAACCATTTTCTCTCCGTGCTCTTCCTCCCTCCCCCTCCTCCTCCTCGCAGCCTGCCTCTGGCCAGAAGCTCCCTCACCCATTTCTCAGGGCCCCACGCATCTGGGAGATGCTCCTGCTGCAGTGAACATGTTTCCTTCTGTCCTTGGTTAACCGAGTACAGACTTTGTCTGTGTCTCTACGTGATCTAAAAATAGGAAGAACGGATAATGGGATGAAATACTCAAAAACGTGACCAGTAGTGAAGATTCCTAGTATGCCTCAGAAGTGCTGTGTTCTTGGGGAAGGGGAGCAGGGGGTTAGCTTCCGGTTCTAGTCCTCAGTATCCATGGGCAGAAACAACGGGGCTGGAAAGCAAAGGCAGAGGCAGTGGGGAAGGGAACAGTCAGGGTCCGACATGAGTGGAGCTGGCAGGAAAGGGGTGATCTTACAGGACGGAGTGCTGGCCCTCGCCTCGTGTTCACGCTTCCCCGGGAACCCGTTCTTTCCTGAGCTCCCTTTCCGAGCCCCGGGGGCGAGGCAGGCTCTCTGGAGCCTGGCTGCCACCTCCTCTCCCTGCTGTCCACCCTGAGCTTGTTGCCACCAAGCAGTACCATCTCGCACAGTGAGAAGCTGCAGCCCCTGTAACTGAGCCCCATGATTCACCCACATCCCAGCTGGGACATGAGCTTACGGAGGACCCGCCACTGCAAGGAGATGCGCCAGGCATCCCAAAGAGCTGGCTCACGCCCATTAATCAATGGAGCTGCTGCAGCCTCGCTGCTGGCTGACCTGGTTTAGGAGCCCCAGGCCAGACTCAAGCTCTCTCAGGAGAGGATGTCTGGTCTCCAATCCTTTCACAATGTGACGCCTTAAAGAAGACCTCAGCACCGGGTGGGAGGAGGCACACACTGGGCGTTTAACCGTTGAGCTCATTCTGGGTGAGGGCAGAGGGCTTTGTGTTTCCCTGCTTGTTCCCACTCCCATCCAGGGGCCAGGCCCGGCAGGACTGAGGTACTGGGGGGCCTGGCCTCCATTCCAGACTCTCCACTCACATGACTGCAGCCCAAGTGGGGTCGCCAAGCTGTGGGACATGGCAGGTTTGCCCTCATTCCCTAGATGACATCGTCTGGTACTGTGTCTAACTAAAGGAAAGCGGTTCTAGGGTTCTCAGTGCCCATCTGAGCTCAACGCCACTCACATCTACACCTTGTGATCCCTTCCATGTTACATAAGGAGAATCAGAGAATATTTATTGGATGAGGCGGAGCAGGAACCTGATCGGTGACTGGGCCAGGTCCCTGTAGATGCATCAGCAGGGAAGGCACAGGTTGGACCACATGTGTGTTTGACGTGGTCTGGGAGAAATGGTCACGTGGGAACTGTCTTGGTGCTCATGGCTCGTTGGCTGGGATTTGCCATCCGTCGCCTTTTCTGATTCCTGTGTGAACTTGGATATGAAAACCTTAAGTTCCTCCCTGGGCATCTGTCATCTGGAAATCAGACCCCACTGGGCATGTTCAGACTAGGGTTCTGAGCACTGTGAGGCCTTATTAGGGGCCGAGAGGCAAGATGAGGGCATTTCGGGGTTGAACCCAGTGGGTATGCTGTGTCCATAGATTGGAAATTCCTTCTTTCTTCTATTTTTTATTTGCTCACTTTTGTCTTTTGGCATTAGGTAGAGGGATTTTGCTGCGAGGCCCCTTCCAGTTGACAGTTGTTCATAAATTATTCTTGCATCCACTCCTTCCACATTCTATCACAGTAGAGGCTGTCTGTGGGTTCTAAGAAAATGAGTCAGATCCACCCTCTGCTCTCAGCAGTTTTGTAGACCCATAGAGAAGAAGAGACAAATTTACAAGCGACTACAATATGGTTTGGGATTTGCACAAGTGGTAAGGAAACAGAAATTAAATGTTAGGGTTTTCTCAAGGGAGGGAGAGAGTCAGGCAAGGCTGGGTGGAATGACATGAAAAGGTTGTATTTGAGACAATCCTTGAAGGACAAGGAGGATCTCAACAGATAATTATAGAAGAGGCAGGAAACATGAGGTGAGAAAATTCCTAGGAATGAGCACACGTGGCATTTTTAGGGGGTGGCTTGGGGGCCCTTGGGGTGGGAGAGTGGGCATTTACAGAGGCGTGGTGGGAGCGGACCATTAGCTGGACCGGCCACGGAGGGCCCAGTGTCACACTTCTAAGGGTCTCCACGTGACAGAGCGTGACTTTGTTCTCCAGATAATGGGAAATCGCGGAAAGTTTGTGTGCAGCTGAGTGACAAGACCAGAGCTATTCTTTGGGATAATTAACCTGGCAGCCAATCAGGGGCTACTTCCTGCCAATTCCGTGGCTGAAATAGCTCTCCCAACTGTTTCATCCCTCCTTCCTCTCCCGCTGCTCAGAGGAGACTGTCATTATCTTTCTGTGGGACGGGGACAGTAGCCCAAGTGCCGCCCCCCTTCCCCCAACACACACACACACATACGCGCACACACAAGCACACGCTTCACATTCTGATTTTGGGTTAATTGCTCCAAGCGCAGCTTTGGCAGCTTTGTGCTCACAGCACAGGGCTTCCTATGTCTGCAGACTTACACCAGACACCTGACCCAGCGTTTGAGGTCATCCCCGTTCTCGTTGGCTTTTCGCCTGCACTGTCCTCAGGACTTCAGATGGTCACTGCAAGGGAGGCTACCCCCTGTCCGCCATCCAGAGACCAGTCCCAGTGTACCTTCCCAGAGCCTTCTTCCTTCCAAGAGAAATGCAGCCCTCTTCTCTGCACCTCTACAATGGGCATTGTTAGGGCGCTTGCCGTTGATTGCCTTGCCTTTATAGTTGTTCATGTGACCGTGGAGGCTCCCCTAGGCTGCGGAATACTGCCTTCGTGTGTGTCTGTTCCCACCCACACCCTGGCGTGATCAGTGCCCAGTAACCCTCAGTTGATTTGAAGAGACTGTGGGAGAGGCCCCTTCTTTATGGCTGTTGGCACAGCCAATACACCATCTTTTGTGGGGACCTTTCAGGTCCCAGATTTTATGTCCTGGTTCAATGTGAGGTTCTTTATCCCAAGAGTGGTGACCATCGCATTCAGGTTGTGGACTGTGTATCTTCGTGTTTGGAAACAGGCATGCTGTCCTTGCGTGGGAAGTTCATGGGGAGCTTCGGTCACATGAATGGATGCGTGCGCCCTCACCGTGTCCCGGAATCATCAAAGGACTCCTGTAAAATGATGCTGCCTCTAAACAGCCTGAATAAAAACTTCATGTCAGAAGTCCAAACTCCAACCTGAGAGCCTTCCACACACTTTATTTTCCTTTATCTACTTATGCGATAAGTGTATTCTATCTCATTTGGACCATCAGATCCTCTTAAACATAAATAGTTGTGTATCTGCCTCTTGAATTCAAGCAACTGAGAAGGACCCTTGAAAGCCCAGACTCCTTGCTCTCATTCACGGTAATCGATGGGCGCTCTGAGGGATGATGAACCGAACTCCTTTGGAAGGAAAAGGTTTTCCTCCCACTAAGCAGGAGCTAGGAGGAAGCGAGGAGGAGTTTGAGATGCAGGATTTAGGGAGGCTTGCGCTCTCAGAGTCTATCCCAGGGGAGCCTTTGACTCTTCTTGTCTAGACTCAGGGGTGTCTCTATTCTGACTCTAACAAGAAGGGTGCGCTGGAGTGAAGGGGGCAAACAATGAGCCTCAGTCATCACCGAGAAGTAGGCACCACAGACATCCTGACCAGCTCTGTCCTCAGCAGTGGCATCTGTGCCTATGGCCAGGGGTTGGCAAACTCATTAGGCAACAGAGCCAAATATCAATAGTACAATGATTGAAATTTCTTTTGAGAGCCAAATTTTTTAAACTTAAACTATATAGGTAGGTACACTGTTATTAACTTAATTAGGGTCCTCCTAAGGCTTAGGAAGAGCCACACTCAAGGGGCCAAAGAGCTGCATGTGGCTCGCGAGCCGCAGTTTGCCGACCATGGCCTATGGTGATGAAGAATCCTCTATGTTTTATGAGTTTCAAAAACTTAAATTATTTCATCAATTTAAATAGGATGGCTATGCTGGATTAAACTTATTGGGGGGATATATATTTAGAAATCATGCCTCATTTCGGCATATTTTAAACCAAATGTTGGTTGGAGAGATCTATTTTTGCCTCCTGATGTGGGGTGAAGAGTGGGTGTGGTCGGGCATGAAGTGTGGCGGAGATGTGGTCTCACACTAGGCTGCAGTTGTTACTGGGATTTGCAATGTCCTGTCTATGTTCTGTCCAAGCTCTGCCTTCATGGAGATGGTTTATAGATGGTTCAGGGGATTGTGATGGAGATATACAACCTCCATAATCAATTTTACCTCACCCCAAACACATGTCTAAATTTCAAATGCCACAGCACAAAGCTCTGCCAGGCCTGCTAGACCACCAGTGACGGACACAAAGCACTACCTGGCTCCATAAACTCCTTCACCAGGAATGAGCCAAAACGGTTAAAAGATTACAAGTAGAAAAGGTGAAGAGGAACTTAGAGCTTATTTTACATAAAAGTGGCGAGGATGAGGAAGGTCATTGGTACAGAAAGCACAGAGAAGCACCATGGAGGCTGAGGACTAAGTTGGCCCGATTCTGTTAACCTACCATCCCCTGCAGAGTGGACCCTCCTCTTACTCCAGTGGCTAGTGCTGGGCACACTACTCACTTGCCAGTGCTCTAGTCACCTCAACATGTAAGGTCCTTACTCATGAACGTCTTTATTTCCTGCTCACATCTAGACTGTATCTCCTTAGGGCTGTGCCTTCTGCCTGAAAGGCATTAATTTCTACCACAGAGATTTTCCAGTGCCTCACACATGCGAAAGGTGTTCAGCAGATACTGGGTTGATTACTCATTTGGGATATACGTTGTTCATATTGTTAATATTTTGTTAAATCCAATATGGCTATGACAACTGAGTTTAGCTTTTGGTGTCTTTTTATTTCCCGCTTTTATATCATCTCAATTCAAATTTTTGTTCTTGGATAAAAGAGTGTCCGAGAGATACCGCCGATGAGAAATACAGAAAAGGCAGCCTGGCTTGTTGATCTTGCCTATAGCCAGGCGGCCATGTCTGCGCTGGGACCCTGGTGAGGCTCAGTGCGAGAGGTCTCCTCTGTGGGAGAGTGCTCGGGAGAATTCTTGAAGGGGTATCTTATCCCATACCTCGTTCTCCGGAGAAGTAAAGTGGCAAATATCACTTTCAGTGGTGATTGTGTTTATTGCCATGCAGCCTGAACTTTGCTCATTTTCAGACAAGCTGGCTTTTGGTTTGGTTTTTACAGTATCCTCTTGGTGTCCAGAGTGAGTAACTTGCTCTCAACATGGAATCCTGTGGATGCATGTGCCTCTCCAATGAGGCCGGTTGAGAACTGTTCCAACATGGTCCATGTAGCACCCACATGCCTTCTTTCAGCTGAAATAAATCCATGGGCCTGGTGACCCACTGCTCAAGGGTGGGGTCCTTCATCCGCACCCAGCCTGACTAAAGGTGGTGATATTCCTTAAGAAACAGCAGCATTTGATTTTCAAGTTTTAACTACATTGCTCCTTACCACATTTTGGTAAACAAGTCAGCTGATAGGGATCTACTGAGCTCCCCATCTGTGCGGAGAGGTGTCTTGAGGATGTGAAAGAACTGACGTGACAACGGTGAATGCCAAGCACAAGTGCCCCAGGAGAACACAGTTACCAGGTTTATCTGCAAGTGAGGACCAAGCAATCAGACTGTTGCCATTCCAGCTTTAGCTTGCCTACTTTTGTGACAAGTCACCTTATATTTCACATTATATCTCCACCTTTAAAGCCTAGCATACCATGTTGACATCATGTTGATCAAGGTTATTGGAAGGATAAAAAAATAAGATAATTTTGTGAAATGTGAAAGGGCTTTTACAAACTCTATGACTAGGATGATGACTATTCTTTTTTCTTTTTAAAAAAATCGTATTTAACTTAGAATTAAGGATTGAGCCCGATTGCTCACTCTGGCAAATAGTAGATGCTATGTGAGTGTGAGGTGAATAACTTATGGAATGAATAAAAATAAAGACAGTGCTTACAGGAGGGACTTGACGCCAGTTACGACTCAGGGGCATTTATGGACACTCCCAAAGTCGGAAGAGTTTTTGCACCAAAACAAAAATCTGACCCTTTAAAGCATCCATGGGTTCCTCTCTCAAGGACTTTGTTCAAGCATCAAATCATGCTTGCATATCACCACATCTATAATCTAATAATTTTTGGTTTTAGCAAAGTTTTCGATGAGACAAAGGAGCCCATTGAAATGCTTTAACAGTCATAGTGTTTGATCAGGTTTCTACTCCGTGTTCAGTCCCGGCTGTCTGAGCACAGAGCTGTCTATCTTCTCAGGGAGGGAAGAGCCCATTGTTCATTGTGAGCAGACATCAGCTACAGGCATATGCATAAATCAGCATGTTTAGTGGCAGGCACAGTCACTGCGATTTGACATCTCAGTCAAGTTTGTCTTGAAGTCTGGCAAAAATAGAAGTAGAGCAACCCCTCCTCCTCCCCTTTCAGAGGAAAAGCGGCCCCATGTTTCCAGAGCTCACCTTCTGCGGACGAACACTCACAGGAAGGAACGAAGCAAGGCTGCTTCTGTGGGCCTGTTTTTATCAATCGGTGAGAGCCGTTCCGAACGTTTAGACAACACTCACTGACGACTAAGCTCAGTAGTCACTCATCTACCCAGTCTGACTCCTGTGCGCAGAATTCGTTTCGGCTTCAATATTCTGCCATGCTTTATACTTGTGAAAATGATGGGACTTCCCTATGTTTGTGTGTGCGTGTTCTGTAATGCTTGTGAAATGTGCTTATGTTAATGTCCTTCAAAGGCCACTGATGGCAGTAGTATTAGCCTATAATGAATATAACTTTTGGAATAGACAGAAGGCCATTTGTAAGCCTGACATGGCTCACATTTTATATCAACAGGACAAAGCTGATACTGTCACATGATATACATTTACAATGTCTTATTTGGTCATGTTTACATGAACTAAGCAGTTGGGCTTAAGTGGTGGATCTCCATGATGTTTCCATAGCTAACCAACTAAAGGAGCATTCGCCATGGCTGTATTCACTGACCCTTCCATTTTTGTTTTATTCTCCGCTATCACAAAGGGTTGGGAACAGTGCCCAGCACATGTAAGCTGGATATTTGCTAATAAAGTGACAAAGAATAAACTTATCTGCCCACATATGTGAAGTGGGGCATATTAGAATTTGAAAAGTTTTCAATATGTCTGTTTGAAATACAGTTTTCTGATATATAGAAGAAATGAGACAAAGAGACAGGAGAAAAGACAGACATGGGTGGGCAGAGCCTAGGAAACAGAAAAGGCAGAAAGGCAAGCGAGAGGGGCTGCGCAGAGGGCAGAGGTCACAGACATGGAGCTGCAAATGCCAGTGGTGATACAAATGCCTTCCATGTGTGGCCCTCAGACTGACCTGAAGGGAGAATGAGCATGTGGTCCAGCCCTGCGGCCGTGGCCAGAGGCTCTTCCAGGACAGTGCAGGCAGCGGGCGTCCTGGGGAATCAGAGCGTGACTGGTTGGTGCTCACGGAGCAGAAGGCCTGGCCTGGCTCCTAGCCCTTGCTCTGGTTACTACAAGATCCATGGCCAGGCGGCTGCTCTAGGCTGTGTGGGGAGGAAAATGAAACTCACAGGAAGTCAGCTGTCTGTGAGAGCTCCAAGAATAACTGCACACATGTGAGAAGGCTCAGCTCCCCCCTCGCCCCCAGCAGCACTCAGACAACTCAGAACGTGCAGTTGACAAAATTCCCCTAAACCTTCGTCTTGCAGAGGAAATAGGTTGCTGTTATTTGGAAGATGTGCTCTACCTGGGTGCAGGTGACTGTAAATCCCTGGGGGACTTCCCACCCTGGCGGAGGGTGGCTTTGCCAGGAGTGGCGTATGGACAATATCCTGCTGCTTGCAACTGATTTCTCAAGCATGAGAGTGACTGTTAGAAGGATTTCTCAAGCGGCTTTAGTAATTCCTTATGAAACAAAGAAATTAGGGATGTCGAATGTTCTATAATAAATAACAGGAATTCACAGGCAATCAGCAGTTAAATACCTTTATGCACACATACACAAACAATTGTGTGCATTTTATATATTTATTTGACTGTTTGAAACATGCCATATCAATTTTACTCCCAGTAATTTGCAAACGGTTGATGTACACAAAGAAGGAACACTTCCATTAAAGAATTTGAATTTCCAAGGTTATTTAAGCCCCTTTCATGTTGCCCCAACAGGAGAGCATGCAGTGTTTCACAATAATGCTTGGACCTCAGGCAAAGTAGGCTCAGACCTCAGACCCAGTTAGCCCTGACCTCACGCAGGTTAAACTGCCCCAGCATCCCTCCAAAGTCACAGACACACCAAACAGTACTGATTTCTTCCCTTTGCTTAAAATTAATTAAAAGGATTCACTGCCTCAGCAAGCTGGTGAAAAGTCGTGTAGAGCCAACTATGATTTAGGAATCTGATGAGGGAAAGGTGGTAAGGAACTGGGGAGAGGCTGTGATGGGATCGGCTGTTTACGAAACCATCTTGAGTGAGCCTGTCTAGTCTATGTGTGAGGGAGACTCCACCGGTTTTGAAGAGGTAGATGAGTCAGCATTCAATGAAGCTACAGAGAAGCGGATGATAAACTCCTCGGATACTTAAGTTTCCACTTTCATTGATAATTATGCTTCCCTTGGAAAGAAATACAGTCAGTAGCACCGTGTTTACTTAATTTGCATGGAGAAACGTAGTGGCTGCAATAGGCAGTTTTCCTGGGTCTTCAATGCAGACCCCTGGCTGCCTCCTCCCTCCCACGCCCGACACTGAAGCTCTGAGCTGATTGGTGGACACGCACACTTCCAGACTGCAGACACAGACTCCTTCCCCGAGGCCAGCTCTGACCCAGGAGTCCTGCCTGCCAAGCCCACAGGCATGGCCTGAGGTCTCCTCCTGCCCTGACAAAGGTGACACTGGGCAGATGCACTGTGAGGAGATTACGGCCGCATCTGTCACCCGTGGAGCCACAATTTCCACATATCATCCTTGGCTGCTCTGCCTCAGTAAGATGTGCTGTGTCAGGTGCCCCCAGAAGAACCCAGTGCTTTGGGGTCTGGAGTAAGCCACACCCCTTTTTAATAAACACAGCTATCCTGGCCAGAGTGAGAAGTTCTCCCATAGCCCTGTGCACGTGCACAGTATGAACTAACTTCATGGGTCAGCGCAGCCGCACATGACAGTGTGTGTTGTGATTCTGTGTTAAGATTTTAGAATAATAAAATGATTGATGGCACTCACATAAACAGCTCCGTTCTCCCAAAGACCCACTGCCTTCCTCTACCCCTCCCAGTCTTAGACTTTAACATAGATAACGGAATCTAAGGTATTCATTTTTGGAACACAGAAGAGTATTTATCACATTAAGGATTTTTGCTTTTTTTTTTTTTTTTTAAAAGGAAAGCCTTTAATTTTAAAGTTTACAAAATTTTGCACTATTATGTTTTCTTTCTTTTCCTTCACTGCAGCTAGCAAATTACTGCAAAGCCATTCTTAAAATTAAATCATGGCTACTGATGAGGATTTCCCTGGTAAATCCCACCCCAGAAGGCGTGTTTCTATTTAAGCTGCATTGCATTATCTCACAACTGATTGTTTATTACATAGGTTTTCACTGGTTTCCTTTTTTTTGTACTTCTATTTTGTCTCTTCAAAAAGAGCTAAGACCTTTGAGGAAAAGATATCAATTCTCCCAGCATGTCCCATTGCATTTGGTTGTCAGCAGGCACATAATGGTTACCAAAATGTGTGCATGCCAGCTGGTTTGGAAGTCAAGTGTGTCGGTTTATACTTCCGGCCAGAATTAAAAGCTGGGCCTAATCAAAGATAAATCTGGTCCTCACAGCTCATAATTACTAATTACTAGGATACTTGGGGACTAAATATGCTAAAAAGGTTTCATGAGTATTTGCTTACCTTAGTTTCCTTCCAGAGTCACCCAGCCAGCCTACCCAAGCTTCCTTTCTCGCTTCCGAACTGGAAGGTCATGGAAACATTGACACTGACGTGAACACGAGAGAGAACGAAGCACACTGGAATGCTTAATGCCTTCTGTGGGGGTAGTGAATAGGTTTTGCTTTTTAAAATTATTATTGTGATAAGAACACTTAAAATGAGATTAACCTCTTTAACTTTTCAGTGCACAGCAGAGTATTGTTAACTAGAGGAACAATGTTGCACAGATCCCCAGAACGTAGGCATCTTGCAAAACCGAACTATGCACAGCACTCACCTCACCCCCGTCCCTGGCACCATCATTCTTCTGTTCTTAAGAGTTTGACTCTTGCAGATGCTGCATATGAGGGCAATCATACAATGTTTGTCTTTCTTTGTCTGGCTTATTCCACCTAGCCAGGTAGTCACTAATGGCAGGATTTTCTTCCTTTTTTCAAGTCGGAGTAATATTCCTTTGTGTATACATACCACATTTCCTTTGTCCATTTATCTGTCCATGGACACTTACTGTTTCCATATCATGGCTATTGTGAGTAATGCTGCAATGAACGTAGGAGTGCAGGTATCTCTTTAGCTCATGATTTCAATTCTTTTGTGTAGACACCAGAAGTGAAATTGCAGAGGACTCACTATACCATTGTCCACAGCAGCTACACAAACGTATAGTCACATCAACAGTGTACTAGAGTTCTCTTTTCTCACCGACACTTGTTGTTTGTGGACTTATTGATGGTAGTCATTCTGACAAGTGTGAGGTGCTATCTCATTGTGGTTTTAATTTGCATTTCTCTGATGATTAGTGCTGTTGGACATCTTTTCACATACCTGTCAGCATTTATGTGTCTTCTTTGGAGAAATGTCTATTCATGTCCTTTGCCCAGTTTTTAATTCAGTTATTTCTGTGTTTTTTGTTGTTTTTTTTTTTTTTTTGCTCTTGAGTTGTAGGAATTCCTCATGTATATTAAATATTAAAGTCAAATAAGATACGTGTTTGCAAATATTTTCTCCCATTCTATAGGTTGCCTTTTCATTATGTTTCATTTGATATGTAGTAGTTTTTAGTTTGATGTAGCCCCACTTGTCTATTTTTGCATTTGTTGCTTAATATTATTAAAATGTTCATACCACACAAAACGATCTAAAGCAGCAGTTCTCAACCTGTGGGTCGCGATCCCTTTGGAGGTCTAACGGCCCTTTCACAGGGGTCGCCTAAGACCATCCTGTATATCAGATATTTACATGACGATTCATAACAGTAGCAACATTAAAGTTATGAAGTAGCAATGAAAATAATTTTATGGTTGGGTCACAACATGAGGAACTGTAGTGAAAGGGCCAGAAGGTTGAGAACCACTGATCTAAAGATTCAATGAAATCTCTATCAAAATCCCAATGGCATCTTTTACAATAATAGAACAAACAATCCTAAAATTCACATGGAACCATAAAATACCCTAGAGAGCCAGAGCAATCTTGAGAAAGATCACTTCCTGGTTTAAAAACATATTCCAAAGCTATAGGAATCAAAACAGTATAGTACTGGCATAGCCCGATATCTAGAGCAGTGGCACAGAACAGAGCCCATGAAAAACCCAGGCATATACTGTCAATTGATTTTTGACAAGGGTGACAAGCATAGTCCATGGGGAAAAGACAGTTTTTTCAATCAGCAGTGTTGGGAAAACTGGATATCCACATGCAAAAGAATGAAATTGGATCCTTCTATTATATATGAAATCAACTCGAAATGAATAAAGACTTAAATGTAAGACCTGAAATTAAAATTTTTGGAAGAAAAATAGGTGAAAAGCTCTGTGACCTTGGTTCTGGTCATGATTTCTCAGAATAGCTCTGCTTTACTAAAATTTAGGGCTTTTTTTTTTTTTTTTTTTACCTTAGATGACTTATAAAGGCATTGCCTTTATTTTTCTGGCTCCCTTCCTTGCTGGGAAAGTGCTCATATGGTAATAGGGAGGAGGAGGAGGACAATGTTTCATTCTGCACGAAAGGATGCATTTGTTTTTCTCGAAAATTCTGAAACCCTCCCTGGAGCTAATGCCTTTATGCACACTGAGTGGTGCCTGTGGCTGCTGGCATGGTGGGAGGGGAGAGCAGAGAGATGTGAAAGTGCCTAAATGTTATGAATTTTAAAACCTGTCTCTGGGGGGAAATTAACAGGAATGTCGTGGCCCATCTGCGGAAAAGCATGCACTTGGTGGAGCCTTTTTCATTGATACGGGACTGGTGGGTTCCCGTCCAAAGCACTGCCAGGTGACCACACGCTGTGGTGTGTCTGGGACAGTCCAGGTTTATACCCGATGTCCAGGTGTCCTATGCAGTTTGATGTTTGCCCCAAACAAGGTGCCCCAGTCATGTTGCCCTATAGTTAGGGCGTCCAAATGCAAATTTCAGGATGCTTTTGAGCCCAGCAGAAAAAATGGCTCAGGAGACATTTCTAGGACACTAGGGTTTTTGCTACTTCACTGAGATGCCTGTGGAAGCAGAGAAACAGAGAAAACCTGCAAAACAATTGTGCCTTGGATATGGGTTGTGTACACTGTGCCTAGCTGGACATGCAGGGAAGCAGATGTTTGCATTATTACTGGTCTGCCCTAAGTGTCCACACTGCCCGTGGTTCCAATTGGCCCTAAAGGGTCCTCCAGATTGGTGGGAGCAAGGCTGAGAAGGGGTCCTGGCTCCCCCAATGCTGGCTGCTCCCACCTAAGCAAGGGCAGTTGCTTTCCTCTGCAGCAGGCTGTCGGCTGTGCTTTGAGGAGCCTCTGGTGAGGTTAGAAGCCCAGCACACGCTGGGTTCGGCGTGACGATACTCCAGCCTCTTAATGACCTGCCCATCAGGGATAAGCCTGTTTCTGAGGCCAACCATGGGCTTCCTTCCATAGCCTGGAACACCAAGCCACGCCGTGAGCACAGCAGAGACAGCACATGCATTGCACAGCTGCGTCTGCCTCTGTGCTTGTGTCCCTGCTGATCTCCTTACCTTGACATTGTCGGGTCCTCAAGCCTCTTTTCCATACCCATCTCCCTGTCCTTTTATTCTGGAGTTAATGATGTTAGTGAGGCAGCATTTCTAGAAAAAAATGAAACGTATCAATGTTGAAATACTGACAAAAAGGTCATGTTCCATCAAAAAAAGCATCCCAATATTAATCAGAAATCTTCTTTAATTTCTTAAACAAAGGGGGACAACCCTCGAAATGGAAATGTGTCATGAATCATGTCCTTTCTCTTTAATTTTTTATTTTTTTATTGCTTAAAGTATTACAAAGGGTATTACTTATGTGTCCTTTTCTTCCCCCCGCCCTTGACAGTCCCCTGGCCTCCCCTACCCCCCAGTGTCTTATGTCCATTGGTTATGCTTATATGCATGCATACTGTCCTTTCTCTTTTTTAAAAAAATCATCTAGATGGGAATATTAAGTTTACTAAACAGGACAAGATTCTTTTTAAATATACTTTTATCAATTTCAGAGAGGAAAGGATAGAGAGATAGGAACATCAATGATGAGAATCACTGATTGGCTGCCTCCTGCATGCCCCCTACTGGGGATCGAGCCTGAAACACAGGCATGTGCCTTGACTGGAATCGAACCCAGGACCCTTAAGTCCAGTGGTTGCCAACCTTTTGGACCTCACGAACCATCAGTGGTCCGCGGACCGCCGGTTGGCGACTGCTGCTTCAGTCCACAGGCCAATGCTCTATCCACTGGGCAAACCGGTAGAGCCAGAACAAGCACTCTTTATTGGAGAACTGGTCTCTTCTACTAAATAACTTTTTTCCCCCCATTTGCTTTAAAAGGCACTGTTTCCTCTTGCCTCTCAAATAGCTTTTGTTTTGGGAGCAGTGACAGGTCTTTTACTTGTATTTCAGGTGACTTTTATATCAAAGTTTCTTAATCACTCAATGCTCCTTTTGACTGATTCTGGCTTGGTTATAAGCACCTCCTAGAAAAACAGAATAAAATTTTCTATATTTATCTTAGTTTGTAAAATGTAACTCTACTCTTGAATTTCTTGATTCTATGTATTTGGGTTGTCACGCTTTTGAGGACAGAAAGTTCGTTTTTGTCTTTGTCTCCGTGTTTCTCTCTGTGGAGCGTGGTGTGTGGCACCGCCGGCCGCACCGCTCGGTCCTCCCGCTCGCACTCTCCCTGAAAGGAGGCCCTGCGCCTGCGCCGCGGAGTCTGTCACGTGGTACCTGGCGGCGCCGGGCCAGGCGAGGCCTCTCGTCATCGCAGGGCTCCCTCTCGTGACGCGGCGTTCGTGTGCCCGGCGGCCTGGAGCCTCCTCACTGTCACGGTGCGTGACTGAGCCGCCTGGTCCCCGTGGCCGGTGCCGCAGCGCCCGCGGCCTCACACCCTCCGAGGCACAGCGCCAGCCTCACCCAGCGCGGCTCCACGCACTCACCACCACTTCCGGGAGGCCAGGGTGCCGCCGGAAGTGACGTCCACGCCCTGGCCCGGCTTCCCACTCAGGCCCACCGGAAGTAAGTGCCATGCACCGGAAGTGCAGGAGGCGCCTCAGGATGCCGGCGAGGGATGATGAGCGGGAGGCTGGCTGCGCTGAGGCGGCCGAGGCCCCGCATGTCCGTGTCCGCTACCCGCCTCCTTGGGCCCGCGGGAGGAGGCGCGGCCCCTCGCGGGCACTGGGCTGTGTCTCTGCGTCCAGGTGGCGGGCTCGATGCCCGGGCCGGCCTCGAGGTGCCTGTGGCTGGGTGCGCCTGGGTGGCCTCGGGCCTAAGGGCGCTGTCTCGCCGACTTCGCACCTTCGCTCCTCCTCCCCGCCGCCCCGCCTTCTGGTCGTGGAGACCAGGTCTTCGGGCCCTGCGTGCGGACACCCCGGGTACCATTGGCCCCGCGCCCTCCTGCGCGGCCCCGCTCGTCACTCGGACGGATGTCCCGTCGCAGCGCCGAGGAACAGGTACTGGCAGTTTCCCAGAGTTCGCCCCGGGCCGAGCCTGCGTGCCGCCCTGTGCCCTCAGCTGGGTTTTTATCTGGTTTCCTGTGCGTTTTCGAATGGACTTCAGGGAGTAGGATTGCAGGCCCCACCTGAGGGGAGGCACACACCTGAAGGGAGGCACACACGTGAGGGGAGGCACACACGTGAGGGGCACACACCTGAGGGGAGGCACACACCTGAACGAGACACACACCTGAGGGGAGGCACACACGTGAGGGGAGGCACACACGTGAGGGGCACACACATGAGGGGTACACACCTGAGGAGAGGCACACACGTGAGGGGAGGCACACACGTGAGGGGAGGCACACACGTGAGGGGAGGCACACACGTGAGGGGCACACACATGAGGGGTACACACCTGAGGAGAGGCACACACGTGAGGGGAGGCACACACGTGAGGGGAGGCACACACGTGAGGGGAGGCACACACGTGAGGGGCACACACATGAGGGGTACACACCTGAGGAGAGGCACACACGTGAGGGGAGGCACACACGTGAGGGGCACACACATGAGGGGTACACACCTGAGGAGAGGCACACACGTGAGGGGAGGCACACACGTGAGGGGAGGCACACACGTGAGGGGCACACACATGAGGGGTACACACCTGAGGAGAGGCACACACGTGAGGGGAGGCACACACGTGAGGGGCACACACATGTGGGGTACACACCTGAGGAGAGGCACACACGTGAGGGGAGGCACACACCTGAGGGGCACACACCTGAGGGGAGGCACACACATGAGGGGCACACACACCTGAGGCTGTGAGGGCAGGAAGTGCGCGGAGGAGACCGGGTGCTCCTCCTCGCTGCGCCCTGCTGTCTCAGTGCCCCACCGGCTCTTCAGCAGCACCCTTTTTCAAGTTTCAGGAGGCACCCCAATAAAAGCTAGGAGGCTGCTCACAAAAATACTGAAAAGTGAAAGACGCCAGGTGACACAGAGGCAGGGCCCTCCCCAACCGCGTGTGTGGAATCCTGCCGCCCGGGGACCCTGTCCTGGCGGAGCGGCACGGAGGCCTCCACACTGAGTGCGCAGACCAGGCCTGGGCCCCAGGGGGGTGGGCCGCCTGCCTCCGTCTGAAGGGCGCCTCCCTTCCTGTTCCCTTAGCGACTGTGTCGCCCCTTCCTGTTTCGCCTCCTCAGCGAGGGGACCTTGCTTAGATAAGGCTGGTGTCTCCCCGGGGCTCAGTGTCCTACCTCTCAGCCCCAGAGTCGCCGTGTCATCCCTTCGCAGGGTGGGTCCGTGGCCGCCGTATTAAATCTTCTGCGTCCGGGCTCAGGGCTCTTGTGATTTGAGCGCCAACATGTGAACCCATGGCGTATGCACCTCACTGCCCTCAGTCCAGGAGACTGTCATCTTTGAAAGGGTGTCAGCTCAAATCAGAAACCGCTGGTTTCAGAGTCAAGAAATAGGAAAACCACCACAGCTTTGTGCTAAAACACAAGAACATGACCCTTTTCTCTGATTTTTTTAAAAATATATTTTATTGATTTTTACAGAGAGGAAGAGAGAGGGACAGAGAGTTAGAAACATCGATGAGAGAGAAACATCGACCAGCTGCCTCCTGCACACCCCCTACTGGGGATGTGGCCACAACCAAGGTACAGGCCCTTGACCAGAATCGAACCCGGGACCTTTCAGTCCGCAGGCCGACGCTCTATCCACTGAGCCAAACTGGTTAGGGCTGATTTTTGATCATTCTCACTTCTTGTGTTGCTTCTGTGCCTTGTCCATAGTTTTGAGGTTTACTTCTCAAAGTTTTGCTTAAGTAAAAAGAGAATTTATGTAGAGCTGTATTTTTTAAATCAGGTTTTTTCTTATATTTCCATATTGATTTTTATCTTAGCCCTGTAAGGTGACTATGGCAGTCTAATCTTTTCTTTTTATTCCACTAATGGAGGAGCTAGTTGAATTGTAAAGTTCATACTGCTAGGAAGCGGCAGAATACCAACTCAAATCTGTTTCTTTAGCTAAATTTTGAGCCTTTCTTTTGAGTCAGTGGTTCTAAGCCTTCCTGCATGTTAGTATCACCTGGGGAGTTTTTAAAGAAGGTAAAAAGGGGTCAACTATATGGTGATGGAATGAAACTAGACTTTGGGTGATGAGCACACAATAGAGTATACAGATTTTGTATTATATAAAGTTGTACACCTGAAATTTATATAATGTCTTCAACCAATGTTATCCCAGTAAATTTAATTTATAAAAGAAGAAATACTGATGCCTGCCTGGGCTTTACTTCCGGCCAATTAAATCCCAGTATCTGCAGGTGAACCTCAGTATGTTTTAAAAGCTCCCCAGGGATTCTAATACGAGTCCAGGGTTGAGAACTACCCTGTTTTCCTCCCTCTCTGTCAGGGCATAGCAACTTTTCTTTTTAATCTTTATTGTTGAAAGTATTACATAAGTCTCCCTTACCCCCCCTATTGACCTCTTCCAGCCTGCTCATTGCAACTCTTTTTTTAAAAAATGAAAACAGATAAAGTAGAAGCCAGGGCTCCAGACCTGCCCAGCTCAGTCCTGCCCCTGCTTGCCTCCTGGGCACATGAACATTTGTTCAGTCCGGGGTTGGATGTGAGCTGGGGGCACTTAGAGGTAGAGAACATGATTTGATGATAAGTTTTCAAAGGTTCTTCTTTTACTATTGAGGAAATGAGCCCACCAAAGGGATTCCAGAGTGAGTAGAGGAGCCTTTTTTGCCTGTGTACTGTAATTTGCAATGGGGTGGCTTACATCATGATACTCATGAGTGATTGTGATGATGGGTTGCCAAGGCTTTGTCAGAACAAAAATACCCAGACTCCCATTGGAGATCCTAAACCTGACTTGGGGAGGTCTTCCCCAGGGAGCAAATTTCCTTTCACTGCACACCATCCCTTCTTTCCTCCACCTCCTGGGACCTACCTCCTGGGATCCTGTTGGCACTGGGGTTAGAGTGAGGCTGTGTTTATGACATGATGCAGGTGAGCTTGGGGATTGCTGACTCTATAGGCAATTAATTGGATCTACATATAAATCTCATTTTTCATCTCAGACAATGCTTAAGAAAGTCACATAATTTCTCAGATATCAAATGTTTTAAAATGTCAGTCATCTGCACACTTCATTTGCAGAAGATTTTCAGTCCTGTGTTCATATATTTGAAGATATTTTGTATTTACCTCATAGTCCAACTTTTTCATAAATTATTTATGGAAATTAGCTCACTAAATTAAACTAGTCTAGCCTGAAAAAAAAGCAAATAGTGCTTTTTTTTTTTTTTTAAATTAAGAGTATGAGCAACTAACTACACCATGATGATACTTGAAGTATGGGTGGGAAATAGTATAAGCCTCAAACATATGTGTATAAATAAACAGAAGATATAAAGAAACAGACTTTTAGGTTAATTTGCAAAAAGGATCCAGGCAATCTACCAGCATAAGATAGAATATGCCCTCATTAGCCAGGCAGTATCATCTACCAGGATTTCTTCAGGGTTGAGGAACCAAATAGTCACCCTTTTTGATGTTCAGCCTCACTCTTGTCAGTGAAGGATTCTGTCTGCCTGGACAAGTATCCCCATGGGCTCCGTCAGGGAATAAGGAATCTCAACTTGCCTCTCTAGTCAAGAGCCACAGAAACCCCCTCAATAACAAAAGAATAAGCCTAGAGCTTATATCAAAGGATAGGAAGTTTTTTAAATATCTTAGGGAAAATAAGTTTTGTTATTCACTAATTTTGATTTAAGAAGCTATCAGTTTTACATCATGTTTCTAATGAGAAATCTGATTTCTGTTTTGGGACAGCTATAGAAGAGGCCAAGTAAATATGTTAGTGTGATCTGTGTATCTCCCAGAGAGTTCTGAAAGTCAAGTCTTGAGTTCTGCTATCACTCTGCTTAAGTCTCCAGTGTGTTAAATTCCAAAGTTGATGGTGGTTTATAAAGGTTTAGTTTCATTGATATTATTATTTCCATGGAAAGTTTTTCACTTTTCCTCTGTTTAAAAGTGGTGATATTGATGCATAAATAACTATGATTTTATTGATTTAAAAGACAATATGAAATAACTGTAAAGTAACTAGAATTTATATGTAGAAAAGACAAGCAACTGGAACGACTGGAACAACTGGAATGACTGGTTGCTGTGACATGCACTGTGGCCGGCCAACTGGCTCGATAAGGGGTGGGGCTGCCTGGCCAACCTCCTGTGGCCCTCCCCCTGGCCGACCCAGCCCCGATCGGCCCCCCACCCTGATCGGGGGCAGGGCCGGCCTGGCTAACCTCCTGTGGCCCCTCCCCTTGGCCAGCTGGCCCTGATTGGCCCTTGTGATGGGCCGGCCGGACCCCACCCATGCACAAATTCATACACCAGGCCTCTATTATTTATATAAATTTAAAACTAACTTCCGGAATTTACTGGATAATTAAAGCTTAATTGCAGAGGTCAGAAATCTTAAAGATTGTCTAACCATCTATTACCCTCATTTTACAAATGAGAAAGTCACCCTGTGTAATTTTGAAATTCTGACTTTTCCCCCATCTGCAGTGTTGTGATTATTTACATCTTGTAGATTATATACAGAACAGGCCAATATGCAAAGTGTCCCTTGGGAGTTCCACTGGGAGACCAGGAGTTCGCTCGCTCGCTATGATGTACTCTGACCACCAGGAGGTGGTGCGGAGCTAAGGAAGGCCCTGGCCAGCAGCTGGCGAAAGAAGGCCCCAGCTGGCAGCTGGAAGGCCCTGATTGGCCCTGATTGCCGGCCAGGCCTAGGGACCCTACCTGTGCACAGATTTCTTGCACCAGGCCTCTAGTTTTAAAATAAAATAAAAAGATTGAGACTGGCCCCTGCTAGTTTAATGGTTCTTTAAATCATTTAACTTTTGAGCATTTGTACAGGTTGTAAACCTAGTACTTTGCATTACAGCCAGGATGAAAATGAAAGGAATGGCAATTTTAGAAGAAATAAGTGTGTACACATGTATACACATGCATACAAATCTATATGCACAGCTATCCTTTCTACTTGATTACATGAGCATTACTTCTATTTGTTTGCCATAAACTTCTCTTTTTAAGTGGAGTGGACAATAGATCTCAGCAGAGTTGTTTTTGACACCAAGTCTGTTCTTCTGACTAGCCCTTCCCTCCCTGCCCTCACTATCTATGCACCCCTCTCTCTATTTTGAAGATAATCATTCAGAGGAGGGAGAAGAAGCAAGGCTCTAGGAGTCTTGCATAGTTGTATGCAGCTAGCACTGAGCCACTTTGTTTGCTGTGTCCGTGTCACCATGTGAAGGCAACCATTTGGGCCACTTAAAACCATTAAGACCTTTATTTCTGACTTACATTAGGCAAGATAACTCTAACCCAAGTAGAAACTAGATTTACTGTTATTTTCTCTTATAAGTAAGATTCTTAAGGCCTGAAATTCTCAGAAGTATCTTCTAATGGGTTCTTTGTTTTATTTTCCCCATTTACTAGAAATCATCAGAAACTTGATATCTGCATTACTTCTTTTAAAAGTGTACATATATTTGATTAGATTTCGAACGATCTAAGATGATCTCCACATTTTAATAATGATTATATTGTCCTGGAAGAGTCATCGACTCTATCTACAAAACAGTCTATTTCTGTATGTGAACCAGAGCATGTCACAAATGTTAGATATTTTCTTTGAAAATAATGAAGAATCTAAAGTTTAAATGTTGGAGGATCTGAGAAAAATGGAGACATAGAAGGAACTCTGAAGTCAGAAAGAGCTGGTCTGAGTACTGTTAACCTTGTTCTAGCTGTGTGTCTCAGCGAGCTACCTCACATCTTGAGCCGATATAACATTTATATTTCCTATCTTTGAGGATTAAGTGAGGTCCTGGTTCAGTTAGACATTCAGTAATGGTAGTTATTGTTTGTGCTGTTCTTAATAGGAAGATTCTTTTCTCACTATCATCATACACAGTAGGAAGTGAGACTCTGGGCAGGCTGTGAAGACCCGGAGAGAGAGGGCATTCCAGGTAGAGGTAAGGAATATATGCAAAGTGGAAGGCATAGAATTTCATGTTTCATTTTTCCTCCCACAGCATTGCTAAAATTGGAATGAATATGGTTGGTGGTTAGAAAAAGTTGAACTTGTGTTACAAGGAATTCTTTTCCTTTTCTTCAGTTACCCCAGCTTCCCCTGTAAACCTAGAAAACAGGAAATATCAGAAACATCTTTCTCCCCTTTCCATCTTTCTTTCTTAATACTGTCACAGCCTTAGGTAGGCAGTCTGATTTTGAGATCCATATTTGATTCTTCAGGCACAGCGATGTTTGATTCTGGAGTGCTCGCCTGTAGTCCAGAACCTTCTATTGACAACAGTGATTACAACCTGACAAGCAGGCAGTGTCCTGGGCATTTGAGCTCACTCTGACTCATCTCCCTTTGTTGGTGGTCTTTGTAAACTAGGGACCTAGGGACTTACCCAAGTTTCACACACCTGACCTTGCTCTGTAATTTTATTAAAGAACAGACTTATTTCAAAAGCACTACAGCTCTGAGGAGACAGCAGGATGTGTAGCTCCAGACTCTTCCTCAGCTGAAGTGCAGTGAGTGCAGTCCTTGTGCACAGCCTCCACTGGCTTAAGGAGAAGAGCTCCCACGTCGGGAAACTGTCCATTTCCATTAAGTCAGGGGAATGTTCTCAGGTCCACTAACCACTTTTTCTGTCCCCTCTTGCAGGGAAGCTCCCTTGGAGGCCGAGGCTGAGGTGCGTGCAGATGCCGCCTGGACATCTGTCTGATCCACGTTAACATTTGAGGAGTCACAGAATGCGGTATGTTCATGCAGATGGGACCTTGCACTTACTTTAGGATCATAAAGGTTACCTGAAACAAGTAGAAATCAGAATGCTGGATGCCTGATGTTGAATTAGGCCAATTGATAAAGGGTTCTTTTCTACCAGTGTTTCTTGTGTTTGATATTTAGATGCTTCAGTTTTACTTTATTGTTCAGTTTATTAAATATGCACATTAAGCTGATACATCAGCTATGACTTATTCTTATATCTTTACACTGATAAGTACATTGTATGTAATCTAAATGTTTCAGAAAAACAAGTCAAGCTGAGGGCCTTAATCCCAAATTATATTTCTACACAGTGTTTTCAACTTCTTTTTTTATTCCTGATATTTATATGGCTCCTTGTGAATTTCAGACACTTCCACTCAGATTATTTAATTGGGGCCTCATAAAAACTCTAAAAACTAAGTGGTGGGTAGTACCCAAAGGAGCCTTTGTATATAACCCCTGCATCCGGCATCTCCTTTGTCCATCAGATGGAGCCTGTGACAAATTCAGAGTATAGAGAGGCAAAAGTGATATTTTTTGAAATCTGTTATTCTTTTGTCAAATTCCTCTTTTCTAAAGATTTATTCATACAGAGGCAAATTGTTAATAATGTTTAGCATGCATTATGTGTTTACTTTGAGTCAGGACCACTTTGTGTGAGTTCCTACTCATTAACTTTTTCAGTCCTCACCGTACCCTCAAAAAGGAACTTAAGAAAAAGTAATCTCATAGCATGAGGCTTAAAAGACTAAAATTTTATTTCAGTATATACTATGAATTACCAAGAATTCAGTTCCAAATCTTATACTTTCATTCACTTATTCAGATATTAATTCAGCATATGAAGTACCTACTGTTTAAGCTAGACAATATTGATAGGCAAGTGGATTGGACATAGCCCATGATTTTGAGGTGTGCACCCTTTAGTAAAAGAATCTACACTTACATTGAGTGCTAGTATGAAAAGCACTATAACAAATTTGCTTTAAAATATCTCATTATTAGCCATTTGTACAGTGACCATTATTCTTGATGCCTAACGTTGAGTATTTCAAGATCCACAATAAATAAAGATTGTATTGTGTTCATTATACTTACCGCAGAGTGTACTGGACCAGCACTTCTGGCCCCCACCCTACCCAGCTTATGAAAAGGAGGGTTGTTGTTGTTTGGCTTCCTGAATATTTCTGGAAATGAATAGCCTGCTACCCAGCAAATCAACCATTCCATTATTTGTGTTAATGGTTGAAAAGTTATTCGTAATATTTTTGATATGAGATTATGATTTCATATTATATGTCAGTTGTTCCTAACTTTAGCCTCTGGAGAGATTAAAAATGAGATCAATTCAACTCAGCCTAATTCAAGGGATATATTTTAAGAATCTGCTAGGGTCAGAAACTTGTAGCTGCTAAGGGTTAATTTCTTTTTCATAGAAGAGCATTTCAAATATTTGATGGTAGTTATCATGTTTTCCTAAATATATAAGTGAAATAACTTACCCTATTTAAGGTAATTAAACTGCTGCCATACTAAACCTGATAAATTTCTATAAAGCAATAAATTTGACTTCAATTTTTTAAAAATATATTTTATTGATTTTTTTACAGAGAGGAAGGGAGAGGGATAGAGAGTTAGAAACATCGATGAGAGAGAAACATCGATCAGCTGCCTCCTGCACACCTCCTACTGGGGATGTGCCCGAAACCAAGGTACATGCCCTTGACCGGAAACAAACCTGGGACCTTTCAGTCTGCAGGCTGATGCTCTATCCACTGAGCCAAACTGGTTAGGGCTTGACCTCAGTTTTTGATAACACGCGTGGGCTAGTTGAAGAGTTTTTCCCAATTGACCATGAAGACAGATGTCCTCCCACCTTTGTGCAGATTACCAATGATTGTGTTAAAGTGCAAACAAGTCACTTGCTCCAAACCGTTAGTAATTGTGACATGAGAAGCCTTGCTGTGGTATGTGAGTTTGGTATAAAAGATAAACCTGAAATAATAATGGGGGAACCTAGGCTGTCTGTCCTGGATCTGCCAGTTTCAGCAAGCCACTCAATTTCATTAGACTTCAACTAATTTACCTATAAAATGAAGGTTATGGTAATCTGTGCAAGGACTCTCACTCCAAATTGTGGGTTGGAATCTTGTGTTTGGTGGCCTGGGCTCTAGATTGCATAGCTCTGAGGCCACTCAGGTCGTGGGAATATTCCTTTCACACATGCAGCAAACATGTGGTCACAATCATGCATGCTTCTGTGGTAGAACTATGTCCTATGAGGCTGACACTTCTCCTAAGGTAGGAAACATTATCATTCCCATATCAAGGAGGAGAAAGCTGGAAAAGAAGGTTGTGGGACATGTGTGTTACATGCCGTTGAGTTGGCTGTGACTCCTGCTGACCCTATGAATGAGTGATGTCCACAGTGTCCTGTCCTCACAGCCCTACTCAGCTCCTGTAGACTCATGCCTGTGGCTTCTTTTATGGAGTCAATCCATGTCGTATTTGGTCTCCCTGTTTTCTTGCTGCCTTCTATTTTTCCAGCATTAATGTCTTTTCTAAAGAATTCTGCCTTCTTATGATTTGCCCGAAGTAGGACAGTTTCAGTTTATCATTTTTGCCTCCAGAGATGTTTCAGGACTAATTTACTCTAGAATGCACTTGTTTGTCCTTGTGGTGGTCCAGGGTATCCATAAAGCTCTCCTCCAACAACATATTGGAAAGGAATCACTATTTTTCCAACAGCTTTCTTCACTGTCAGATTTTCACATCCATACTCAGTAATTGGGAAGATGAGGGTGTGGATGGTCTTGGTCTTTAACCCCTAGAGTGCCGGGGAGCGCGCTCGCGCTCGTCCTGTCTGTCGCCAAAAGTGCCGGGAGCGCTATCACGCTCCTCCTGCAGTGTCCAGTTCTAAGCCTGCTTTTATTAGTGATGATGATATTGCTAAATATGTCAGTTCTTGCTGTGAAGATGATGATTTTGTGGAAGATATTGAATATGTAACTTCATTTACTTGTGATTCATAATTTTTTTCCTAAACAGCTGTAAAATCAGCAAAAATTCCTTGGCAATTTTAGCATAGTTCCTAGGATATTGGTTGGCACTCAAAGGGTTAATGACACATCTGTGCTCTTGGTGATCTTTCCTAGTTCTTCCATTGCTGCCCTTCTGTACACAAGGTCAAAGTGAAGAGGCAGAGACAGGGTTGAAGTCACCTGATTCTTAGCTGCCCACCTCTGGACTGCTCTGGGGGGTGGGATGGGGTAAAAGACTCACCTACTCCTAACTCTGAACTGCAAGTAGTTTCTGGAACATTTGGTTATTTTAGAGGTAAATATTTATTAACAGGGCAACTTTGATATGCAAAACTATAGAAACAACAAAAACACATTAATCCATAAACATGTGAACTGCACATGAGCATGTGTGTTGCATGCTTGACATCCTTCTTTTCTAAGAGTGCCTTCTCTTTTAGTTCACATGTGTTTAGTTGTTCATTAATATTGTCTTTTTAAATTTTGTGAATGATTATATTTATTATTTATTTTCCCCTTCCTTGATGCTTATCCTTACTACTTCTCGCAACTTATCTATTTCAAATTCCATAAAATTTACCACATCATTGGTAAATTTTGTTTCATTGACCTCTTAATTTGTATTCTTGACTTTTTGCTACATGCTGGTTTCTGCTTCTTTAAACATTGTAAGTACATCCAGTAAACAATAGATGCTTACTTAATCTTCACAGTTTATATTCCCTGATTAGAAGAAGGTAGTGGAAAAAAAAATCAGTGCCTAGAGTCCAGTGTCTGCCAATTTGAGGATATAAATAAAAAACCCTCAAAACATACATCAGCCAAAGGGATGTACAATAAAGGCTTTTACTCAGCTCAAAACTAACTAGCTAATAAACTCGGAGGTACAATTAAATGGGTGGGAAAAGCAACTTGGCCATAGAGCAAGGTGCCAGTAGAAGTTTGAGGAAGAGACTTATTGCCTCCCTCCCTGACCTGCCCTGCCCTTCCTTTCCTCCCTCCCTTCATCCTCTCCTTCCACCTCTCTTTTCCTCTCTCTCCTGCTGCTGCTTCTGTGTTCAGTGCTCAGTCATGACAATAATATGTGAGTTTTGATATGGAAGAAACATTATTTTCCTCTGCACTCTAGACTACAGTCCAATTCAGTAATAGTCCTAAAATATAGGAAAAGTAAATGCTCTTAGCCTTAACATCTCAACCATAGAACAAAGGGGATTAATTTGTCATCTGTGCCCAGACCAGAAACCCTTAGTGGGACTTACAGTCACAACTGTCAAGATATGAAGAAATATTAAATGACTGAGAGGCCTGAAAACAAAGGTGCACTCTGGAGATGGCTTCCTTTATCTTAACAATCATTTTTAAGTGGCTGGGGTCAAAGATGACAGCTGAGATGATCCAGAGCTGTCTCCTTCAGCTGATGCCTAAGTCACAGTGATTCTGGGATTGAGGGGTAGGCAACTCAGAGATGGCCTCTGGGTAACCATGTACCTCCCTGAGGGGTGGGTACAGCCCTAGCTTCCCAAGGCAGCGTAAGGCGTCACCTGTGACAAGAGCAAGCCAACGGGATATGTGATGAGATTAGAATGAGAATGGGAGAGATATCCTCTGGCATTAGTAAGGTCCTATGTGGTGGCATATGTCTTCCTTCTGCACAACTTGGCTCTCTACCTGAAGGTGGCATTTGTCCCTTAAATTTCCCTCACCATTCTTAAGTGTTTTCTTTTCCATGAAACTCAGCTATTAAAATACAGTCATAAAAAACATTTCATCTGACTGAAGGTTGGGACCTCATACATCCTATATAATAAAAGCGTAGTATACAAATTGTCCCCTCGACCGAAGTTGTTCCAGGAGTTTGACCAGGGGGCGGGCTGGCCAGGGGAAGGGAGGGAGGCCTCAGTGCTGGCAGGGGGCCAGGGAAGGGAGGGAGTACTCAGCTGGCAGCCGTCAGCTGCTAGGGACCCTAGTTAGAATATAAAGTATCAACTACACTGAGTGGCCAGATTATTATGACCACCCCATCAGTACTTCATTGGGCCACCTTTTGCCTTCAGTGCTGTGGCGATTCTTCTTGGCATTGAGTCCACGAGATGTTGAAAGATGATGCGAGGAATCTGACACCATGCCTGATGAATAGCACTGTCCAGTTCTGTGAGATTTGATGGTTGTAGAATGAGCTGCTTCATGGCTCTTTTAACTTCGTTCCACTAATGCTCAATTGGATTGAGATCTGGTGATTGTGGGGGCCACCTAAGCAAGGTAAAGTCTCCCTCATGTTCGTGAAACCACTCCTGCACAATATGAGCACCGTGGCATGGCGCATTGTCGTGTTGGAAGAAGCCATCTCCATTGGGATACGCCATCAACATGATAGGATGAACTTGATCAGCAACGATACTTAGGTATGTTGTGCTATTCAGACTTTTTTCCACACGAATTAAAGGGCCCAAATCATGCCAGGAAAACATGCCCCAAACCATAACACTGCCCCCACCAGCTTGAAGGGTTTACTCATGCATGTGGGGTGCAAGCTTTCATGCTGTTTCCGCCAAATTCTCACTCTGCCATCTGCATGATGCAACTGGAAACGTGATTCATCGGACCACGTGACTTTTTTCCAATGCTCGACTGTCCAGTCCTTGTGTTCCTGTGCGAATTGGAGACGTTTTATCTTGGTAACTGCAGACACAAAGGTGTTCGAACAGGCCTTCGGCTTCCATATCCCATACGATGGAGTGTACGGCTAATTTGCATACAAACATCAGATGGTCATAATAATCTGGCCACTCAGTGTATTTAACTTATTGAAAGTATCTTCTACATGGCATTAAGGAATTATTGCTAATTTTTTAGGTATGTTAATAGTGTCACGGCTCTCTAAAAACAAAGTTCTTATAATTTAGAGGTGCATACTGAAAGATTTCTAGATAAAATGATATGATTTCTGGACTTACCTTCAAAATAATGTAGAAGTAATTGTTAAATGATATACAGATGAAATTACATTGGCCAAATGTAACTGATTGATGGGTAAATGGGATTTGTTATACTTTTCTGTCTACTTTTATATTTGTTTAAAGTTTTTCACATTAGAATGTTTTAATGGATGGGAAGTTGCATAACATAGTAACTGAAGAGGCACCTCTAGTCCCAGACTTGCTGGAATAACCCAACCTCTTACCTCTGAAAACTGGGATAAAGTTCCTCTCTGTGCCTCAGTTTCCTGATCTGTAAATGTGGATGATAAGTTAGGACTCCACAAAGTCGTTGTGGAGATGGCATACGTTGTCATGTGAACCACCAGGAGTGTGACATCCCTCTTCTCACTGTTTGTGTCCTTTCATTTCATATTTAGCTTTTCCCTCAATGACTAAATATTATCGTTTCATTTTACATAATTCATGTCTTTGCTTGAAAAAAATTAATGACCACATTATCTCTAAGAACAGAGTATAAAATAAAACAAAACAATATCTCTGCTGTTACAGAGAGTTCATCTTAGTGTGTGTATGTTTGGTAGGACAGACAATAAATATATAAATATATATGATATTAGATGAGGATAAATCTGTGAAGAAAACTGAAGTAGGACAGAGGAGAATTAAGAGTCGGGTCAGGGGAGGCATGGGAGTCTGGCAGGGTCCAGCTGCAGGTGACCCTGGGCTGAGCTTAGAAAGCCGTAAGAGGGTGAGCCTGGTGTGGGCAGGAGTGGGCCAGGCACAGGCGGGGCCGTGGCTGCAGGTTCAAGAAACAGTAAACTGGGCCGTAGTGGGAGCAGACCAGTAGGTTGTGTACGTGACAAGAGTGAGGGTTTAGCTTCAATTGTGAGTGTGATGGAAAGGTACTAGAAGCTTTGGGGCAGAGGTGACCGAACTGGGTTGGCATTTTAAGGGAATTGCTTTGGTTGCAGGTGGAGAAGAGAGGTGAGTGTGGGAAAGGAAGTGAGTGTGGAGGCTGTTGCAATAACATAAGCAAGAGATGATACTAATTCAGATGAGGGTGGTCATGGTGGAAATGGAAGATGTGGTTGGGAACCCATGGAAGGAAGAGCCAGCAGGATTTGCTGATTGAATGGTCACGGACTGTGAGCACAAAGAGGCATTCAGGATGACTGCAGAGCATTGCCTGAGCAGAATGGAGGCCCACTGGCTCAGCTGGCCAGGGCTGGGCAGGGTGGCTCTGTAGGGGAGTCAGGAGCTTCCTTTCGGACGGGTGAAGTTGAGATGCCGTCTGTATTGAATGGAGAAACCAAGCACGTAGCCCCGTTTGCATTTCAGGGGAGACACAGGTTCTAGATGCAAGTTTGTAATTATCAAGGTACAGAGGGTAGTGAGGTACAAAGAGTGAGCTCATAAAGGAGATAAGTGCTCCAGAGCTGTAAGGCTCTCCAAGTCAGGGGATTAGGAAGTGCAGTTCCCACCAAGAGACCGTGCCAGGCAACGTGGGGATGGAGGGAAGGCCAACTCAGGATGAAGAGAAAAACTGGAACGCTGCAGATGGTAGAATAGAGAACACCAAGAATCACCCCTGGTTAGGTCACGTCCAGGGCTTGACCAGCCTTGACCATTGTGGTGACTGTAGGGATGAGGCTGCCTGGCATGAGAGGAGGCGAAGAGGAATTGGGGTCAGGGAGCATGAATTGCCTTCTGCAGGAGCTCTGTTGTATAGGTGGCAGGTAATAGAGACACAGTTGGAGACAGACACAGACTCCAGGGAGGTTTGTTTGCATTGTTTTTTTGTTTTAAAGAAGGGAAATAACATAGCCTCTGAGCATGCAGATGGGAAGGCTGCAGATAAGGGAGAGAAAGGAACCCAGCACACAAGCCGAGTAATGGCCCGTTGGGTTCCTTCGCAGTGGGAAGGGTCCATTGGCGGTGTCAGGACAGAAGGCTGCCGTGGGGACCTGGGTGTTCATTGGTCATCAATAGAGAGTAGAATGGAACAGACAGGAGAGCTTTGAGGAGAGAGAACGCAGTAACCTAGCAAGGAGGGATAGAGGTGAGAGACACTGATGGGATAGGAAGGCCAGCAGCCTGGCAGTCCCAGGGAAAAGGGGCTTGCGATGCATTTGGGAAGAGAAGGAAAGAGAAACGGTGATAGCTGGGACTTGGGATGCTAGAAACAGAGACCATAGCAAAGATACAGCTCTTGGTATGAATGAGGTTTCAAGTATGACTGTGGTGTTGTGTGACTGAGGAAGGGAGAAGAATGAGTGCATTAGAGAGGAGGTCTGGAACTCCAGAGGTGGTGACACAGTCACAGAGCGGGAACAGGTGGCCCAGAGCTTAAAGATGCCTGCAAGAAAGGAGGCTGTGAGGAGGCTGAGCCTGATGGAACGAGGTCCAAAGGAGCTGGGCTTTATTTACCTAAGGATGAGATGCAAAGGTCTGGAAGCAGCAGACACATGCACGCACATGCACATGGAGGCACGGGGTCTGTAAGCAAGGCAGCCCCTATATGGCTGCACTTCTGCATCATTCTCGAGGGAAGGATGAAGGGGTGCAGGATTCTTGGCACTGACTAGGAATTTTTGTATTCTAGTAGACATAATAAGGTCAACAAAATGACCAGGAAGGAAAGAAAAATGAAATGGGCCAAGCTTCAGCTGATTTTAAAAAGAGGAAGGTTGCTATTAATATGACATGCAGTGCTGTATAGTGCACTCTGTTCTGTCTCTTCACCCTTTGAACTGGCCCAGTGGGCACATGGCCTTGTGTCCTGGCCGAGGTGGCCAGGAGCTCCAGAGCATCCTGGGGCCATGCTGTATTTTCTTTATAAACTGCTTTGCTTGATTGCCTATTGTTTGTAATGTCCCTTTAGTGCTGTACTTAAAGAATGCTTGCATGCACTGAGTATCAATTAGGGCAATTGGTTGCAATTTTTTCTCTGCTATTTGCCACCTTTTGACCTCAGTGTGACGGATCTATAATTAAGTTGATGATTAAATGAGAGGTCTTTCCCTTCCTCTTCATTCCATTCTATGTCAGGCACACGGTAGGACTCAAAGATATATTTTCAAGGGAATAAATAGTTGTATGTGACTATATAAGGCACCATGCTAATAACTGAAAAAATGTGATGAAGCAAATACAGGAAGCTCTCAGTCTGTTGCCATCTGTACACACACACACACACACACACACACACACACACACATTTCCAACAGGTGTGTAGATATGATTTCTAGTATAGATTGAAGGCCATAATGCCTTTGGAGGAATTGATAAAGGATTATATGACTTGGGAGTAGCAAGAGATAATTCTAGCTGAGAAGCAAAGAGGATCCAGTTCATGCAAATGGTCCGACTGAGATTCTGCCTTCCTGATTGGAGGACGGACATTTGGGCAGAAAGTAGTGAGAGCATGAGGAGAATTGGGGCATGCCAGAAACCATAGGTATTATTCAGTGTGCTGGAGTTCAGGTACAGAGAAGGGAAGAGAAAGATGACAAGTATATAGGTCCCACGTATTGAAGAGCTGTGAATCCAGGCTGAGCGGTAAGGACTCACTCACACTGTGGGGAATAGCTTGCAACTGTTGCTGGAGACTGTTGAGCAAAGGTCAGACATGGTAGCCCTTGGCTTTGAACAGGTGAATCTGCTGTGATCTGGATGGCACCTTGGGATAAGGAGCTGCAGATAGTCCAGGTGAGAAGTAAGAGAGTAGTAAACAAAGGCACAGCTGGTAATGGCAGCAACCTGAAACCTGCCTCAATACCAAGCATCCACATTCATGACCTTGTTTAACCTGCACACCTGTTAAGAGATGGGAGCTTTGTTCCTCGTTTTGTGGGGCAGAGAGGAGTTGGTGGCAGTGTCACTCAGAGGGTGACCTGTAGCCCTGGGGCAGGACCCCTCTCTTTGTAGCCCACCCAAATCTGCACGAATGCCGAGGTGAGAATGCAAATTTAGAAACGTCCATGGCCACTGATAATGATGCAACATTCAGTGCTTGATCACCTTTCCAGAGACTATTTTAAATGTATTTTACAAAATGATAGGTCTAAAATAATTGGATTGGACTTTTGTTTTAAGTCTCATTCTTCACCTGCAGATAGTTTGGGGTGCACCACCTGGTATTTGTTGGGCGACAACACGTTGTTGGACACAGCAGAGCTAACACTGGTCACGAAGCTCTAGTCTAGACACTTGGTCCTTGCTAATGAGAGACAAAACAATGAAGAATTTTTCCATCTTCCTTATGTTTAAGCACAACATACAGTGTCACTGAAAGGAGGCCTGTCCTAGGAGGAGCTTAGAAGGAGTTAGCCAAAGTGTCATTCATTTGCCTTGTGAACGGCCTATTTGTTTCCCCCCACTTCCCTCCAAATTTATTTTTGAAAAACACCTTCCCAGCCATCAGCTGTCCCTGGGCAGTCACTGTTCTTCCAACATTGCCTGCACACCCTCTCTTCTTTTCCTTTCCTGGTTCAGTCTCCGGGCACCTGAATTACTCTCCTTCACTTGGTGACAGGACAGTCTTCCATGTCCTTAAGGCACTCTTCCTATGCTCTTCTCCCTGGCCGTGCTCCAAATTCCAGTTCCTCCTCCTGCGCATCCTGAATACACTTGTAGGTCTCAGCTGCAGACGCGTGTAGCCCGCAGAGCCAAGGTTCACCCCCTCTAGCAGTGCTCTTACTACTGCACCTTTGGGTTCCAGCTTTAACCCAGCAAGCCGTGTAGGGTTGTGGGTGCTGTCATCATTCCTGCATCGCTGGTGTAAATATTGAAGTCCTAACATGTGAAACCCCCCAGAACCACTCTAGAGGAGGTGCCATTGGCTGTCTTTGTACCTGGGGAGACTTACTCCCATGGGAGCAGTGTCATATTTCAGAAGAAGCACAGCTCGGGTAAATCTGAGTTCCAAGCCTTGCTCTGCCACGTATGAACTCTGTGAGCTTTGTCAAGTTGTATAGCTTCCCTGGTAATCCCTTTATTAATCTATAAAGCGGGCATAATACTAGTACCTGCCTGGGAGCTGCTGTGAAGATTAAATGAGACACCGCTTGTAAAGCTTGTAAAATGATTTCTGCAACATCATAAGGTTGCTGAGGGCTGGGCTGAGCTGTTGGTCACTCAGTATGAGAAGCTTTCATCACACCTCAGCAAACACATGCCTGGAGCTGTGTCCCATGCTTTATCGCCACGTGTGCCAGACGCGCCTGCCAGTCCCAGTGAGGGTGCTTCATGCACCACTGCCTCAGCCTGAGGCTCTTCATTGCTCACTGGGGCTTTGTCAACATCTCACGCCCCACCCCTCAACCTCTTTCCCTTCCTTTTTGTTGTTACCACGGTCAGAGGTAAATGCATTGATTGCTTTCTCTCAGGCTTTAGGATTATTAAATTTAATGCTCACCACTGATGCCCTATGGAGTCTGTACTCTACTACCAATAGTTTACAGATCAGGTGACTTTACTAAAAGGTTAAGTGATGTGCTCATAGCTTTACAGGTGCCAACCCATCCTCCTGAGTGATGAACTTCCTCAGGTGCTGACTTGTATTGTCTGAAGTCCTAGAACCCCATGGGGCTCGGTGATTGCTCTCTCTGCCCATGGTATACACGTGTTGCTGCCTTGAATGCTACCAGCTAGACATGCCTCTTTGATTCCAAGGACTGTCTTACCAAAACAATAGAAGCTCCCATATTTTGAATTTTCTTTGTGCCAGGCAATGTACTAAATGTTTCACTTATGTAATCTCATTTAACTCTAATGACAATTTTAAAAGGTAGACGTTATTATTCCCATTTTCAAATGAAGAAATTAAATTTAGTTTCCCAAGATTTTATACCCATTAAGCGATAGAACAGGAATTTGAATCCAAGTCTGATGGCTTCCAAATGTCATGCTTCTACTTATTATCTCTTTTTCTAATTTTGTGTTCCCTTTAGCATTTGGTTTGGTATCTTGCACATTAGAAATGCCTTTTTAAAAAGTTTGCCAAACTGATTGGGGTTCACTGGGTTTTGCTGCGTGTAATTCTCTGTGCCCTCATCAAAGCTTTTTCTAAGCTTCCCCAGAGCTTTCGTGGCTCACTGCCACCTGAACCCAGTGGGAGCACCGACCTGTCGGTGACATTCAAGGCCTGGCTTCCTCAGATCATCCTGGCACCCACTCCAGGGTGCCTGGAGGCAGGGTCCTCAGCAGGCATGAGCAGTTCATGCAGGGAAATGGCGCCATGGCCTTTATGGTCGCAGGTGAGCGTTGTAAGGAATCTGGAATTAAGCCTATAGAAGTCAACCAGAGCAGAAGGGACGCATGGTGTCTCCGCAGCAGGTTGATGTTATTAGGCTATATGAGCGCGGGGCTACGGCCTGGTTTCTTCAACTTTCAACCCTGTGTAAAGTAACGTACAAGGAAGTATCAGGAAGGTGGAGTGGAGGGCTCAGAGCATAGGATTTCTGTTGTGGCCACAGGATGGTGTTTAGACTGAATAAAGGGAAAGGTGTCAGGCCCTGGGCATGCGAGCAGGGCTTCAGGCTGTGGTGAGGAAAGCTGGCAGCACAGATGCTGGGTTTCTACGTCGCTTTATCAGAAGAAGGGCACAGGCCTTGTGGGTAGGCTGCTTGAGTCTGAGATCCGGAAACATGGATGAGCACACAGTGTCAGCAGGCCAGGGTCTGAATCCAGACACTGCACTGGAATGAACTTGAGATTCTGAGTAAGGTCTGGGTTCAAATCCTGACCCTACTGCCTACTAGCCAGGGGCCTCCAGCCAGCCAAGTTCAACTTCCTGACCCCGTTTTTTCAAGTAAGAGACAATAATATAAGATTCATAAGATTGTTGCAAGGATCAAATTATACAGAGTGCGCTCGATGCATAATAGCATTATTCTGACACACAGCCAGCATGTACACATACCGCCCCCTCTACCGTGTGCTTCCTGGGAGTCAGGAGCACTTGAACTCTGGAGGATCTTGTCACAAAGAATGGACTGAATCAGTGTCAGGGACCAAAGGGAAAGGTGAAGGGTCTCTTCTGTGCCACCTCCAAGTTCTGGGATGTGAGCTGCTTTCTGCTGTATGTAAAGCACAGGAGGTGGCGATAGTCCTGGTATTGATTTTTGTTGGACTAATCCAGTGAGATTCTTAATATCTGCATGCAGAGGGCCTTTTAGAAACGTAGTTCACAGCACATGCACAGGTTCCTCTGCACCACAGAGCTCATGCACTGATCTGTTTTTCATGGGGTGACTGGCATCTTGAAACACATGCTGGGATTGGGTTTATATGTGTGTGTGACCCCTCTTTCCTGGGAGTGTGGAGGGAAAATGTGAGGTCTGAAGTAGGACAGGGTGCATGCTCCAGACGAGTCAAAAGCAGTAGGGTTTTGCTTCTATTCCATTTTGTTTTTTCTTTTTAATCCTCACCTGAGGATACATTTTTAAAAAAATTATTATTGATTTTAAAGAGAGAGGAAGGGAGAGAGAGAGAGCAAGAGCTCACACGTGCATGCATGCATGAGCGAGAAAGAGAGAGAGCCATCAATTGGTTGCCTTCTGTATGTGCCCCAACCAGGGATCGAACCCACAAACTAGGTATGTGTCCTGACCAGGAATCCAACCCACATCCTTTTGGTGCACGGGATGATGCTCCAATCAACTGAGCCACCAGCCAGGGCTCTCTTCTATTTTCAATCCTATCTAATAAAAGAGAAACATGGTAATTAGCATACGACCACTACCCTTCCCATTGGCTAATCAGGGAGATATGCAAATTAACTGCCAGCCAAGATGGCAGCCGGCAGCCAGGCAGCTTGAAACTAACATGAAGCTTGCTTGCTTCAGTGAAGGAGGAAACCAACGTTCCCCGCCTGCCTTGCTGGCCTCTGAGCCTGCAGTTTGAAACATTGTAACAAATATAGAAGCTAAACAAAACCCCAGAAACCTGCTTTCAGCTGGCCCTGATCTCAGAGCTGGAGTTATACATTGTTTCGATTATAGAACGCAAACAAACCAGATACCTGCTTTCAGTAGCAGAGGCCTCAGAGCTGGAGCCTCAGAGCTAAAGCTGGCCCAGAATTAAAAAAAAAAGAATAAAAGGAGCAGTTGGGAGCTTCAATCACCCGCCACCCTGAAAACAGCCCTCAGCCCCTCACCCAGACTGGCCAGGCAACCCAGTGGGGACCCCCACCCTGAAGGGTGTGTGACCAGCTGCAAACAGCCATCATCCCCTCACCCAAGCTGGCAGGGCACCCCAGTGGGGACCCCCACCCTGATCCAGGACACCCTTCAGGGCAAACCAGCCAGCCCCCACCCATGCACCAGGCCTCTATCCTATATAGTAAAAGGGTAATGTGCCTCCCAGCACCGGGATCAGCATGACAGGGGGCAGCGCCCAAACCCCTTGATCGTCCTGCAGCTCTGTGTGTGACAGGGGGCAGGGCCACAACCTCCCTATCCGCCCTGCTCTGTTCGTGACAGGGGAAGGCGCCCCAACCCCCTGATCAGCCCTGCTCTGTGCCTGATAGGGGGGAGCTCCCCAACCCCCTGATTGCCCTGCGGCTCTGTGTGTGACAGGCTGCGGCGCCCCAACCCCCTGATTGGCCCTGCTCTGTGTGTGACAGGCTGCAGCGCCCCAACCCCCTGATTGGCCCTGCTCTGTGGGTGATAGAAGACGGCGCCCCAAGCCCCCCCCCCCACAGGCCCTGCTCTGTGTGTGATGGGGTAGAGCCATAACCTCCCCATCGGCCCTGCTCTGTTCGTGACAGGGGAAGGCGCCCCAACCCCCTGATCCGCCCTGCTCTGTGTGTGACGGGGCGGTGCCCCAACTCCCCTATCGACCCTACTCTGTGAGTGACAGGGGGGGGCTCCTCAACCCCCTGATGGGCCCCGCTCTGTGCATGACAGGGGGCAGCGCCCCAACCCCCTGATCAGCCCTGCTCTTTGCATGACAGGGGGTGGCACCGCAGCCTCCCCATCAACCCTGCCTTGAGTGTGACAGAGGGCGGTGCCCCAACCCCCCAATCGGCCCTACCCTGAGCGTGACTGAGGGTGGCATTGCAACCTCCCGATCTGCCCTGCTCTGTGCATGACAGGGGGCGGTGCCCCAACTCCTCAATCGGTCCTGCTCTCAGCCCGACCAGGGGCTGCACCTAGGGATTCGGCCTGCCCTCTGCCACCGGGGAGCAGGCCTAAGCCAGCAGGTCGTTATCTCCCGAGGGGTCCCAGACTGCGAGAGGGCACAGGCCGGGCTGAGGGACCCTCCCTTCCCCCCCGAGTGCACAAATTTTTGTGCACCGGGCCTCTAGTATATAATAAATATACTGTTTTCTTAAATACAGGAAGAAGGACTATTCTTGGGAACAGTAATCAGTAAATTGAAAAAAAGGAGTTACATTTGGTCATTCAGGGAAGAATTAAATTGAACTATGCTCTCCAAGGGCAGTAATAGTTTTCATGGAAAAGTTCCAAGTTTCAGTGTGTTTTATATTTGAAAATTTCTTTGTGCTTTTCATTCTGCCTTTTGATAAAAAAATTATTTTGTTTACTTAGTGCTATTTTTTCTTCAAATGAGGGGATAGATTATTTATTACCTATGTTATATGTATCTATGCCTGCCTTGTAGGTAGCTCATGAAAATTCTTTCCAACTCACTGAAAATACAAACACCTCTACCCATAACATAACCTATGAAGGGGGAAAAATGCTGTGTTTTAAAAAAAGTGTCTTTAGTTGGATTTGGTCAGAAATTATTTGGTTATTTGGTGTGCTAGAAAAATTAATCAGCAGCAAAGACAATCAGATAAAATGTTACAGTTGCAACTATTGTAATTATTTAATGAAAAGTTTTATTTGGCAGGACATTAAAACAAAATTAGTTTATAAAGAATTTAAGGAAATTAGAGGATGTAGGAAATATATGAATCACTGTAGTCATTCCTTCATTATTTTGCCCTAAAGATTATTTGCCCTTCTTTGTTCATTTCTTCATTCTTCCCACACAAAAATTATTCAGTGTCCACTGTGTGCTAAACACTGTGCTAGGAGTTGGAATTTTTCAGTGAAAGCAAGCAAAAACCAAAAATCACAGCGCTCACAGCCTTCTGTAGCTGCAGTTGCAGGATGGCCCGATCCCATCAGTGGGTCCTAGGGTTGCCACCCCTCCACTTTGAGGTGGCCCCATTTTATCACGCAGTACAGTTGCTCACAACCGCCCCTGAAGGAAACAGATACTAGCGAGGGTATTTTAAAGGGCGATGAGACAGTGTAGTTGAGTTGTACTCATTTCAATTTGTTTCCATATGATTATTTTTGGAATTTATTTTTGTTCTTTTAAGAAATGAAGAATGTTCTCAGTACATGTTCTCCTTTCTGGCTGGCTCAGAAAAGATCATGGTAATATCTAACATAAATTTCCTGAAGTTTTATTTCAGACTCATCTTACCAAAAGTGTGCCCTAATCAAGCCACTCTCTAAAACTTTCATAGTTGTAAAGATCTCTGCTGTTTTTTATTTGTAGATGTTGTTCTAGTATCTGTACAACTCTCATTCATTCTTACTTTGCTTCTGCCACGAATATGCTGTCTACCTCATTCTGCTGTCCGCCTAACTGGCCAATCAGTTAACACCCCACTGATAACAGTTTTGAGGGCTTAGCAGTGGGAGATGATTCCATTTCACACTTAACCAGGAGAGTGGACTCATGCAGTAGGTCTTCCAAGCACTTGTTAATTGTCTTATTTGTTCCATTCAAATGACAGTGTTTCTCTCTAACATTAGGAGATGATGCAGTTATATTTCTTACTCATGATGTTTCTTCATCATTTCTGATTTGTCTAAATGACTGTAATCAGATTTATAATGAAAATGAAGAAAAATAGCAAAAGTCAAATTGTTTAAGTACATTATAAATACAGTTTTCTGTTTTAATTTTATGATATCCAAGAACAATGAAATGGGAACACATTGCAAAGAGCCATGTTTTTTAAAAAATTGAAACAATAGTTGGCGACCCCATGTTTTGGAAAGACTGCATACACAAATAAGCAAACAAACTAGCCGAGCGTGGAAGACGGGCAATGAAGTGTGTGATGGGACAGTGCAGATACTGCCTGAGAGTTCCTGGGTGGGGTTCATAATGCGCAGTTTGTCTGAGTAACCAAAGTCCGGGAGCTAAGAAGCAAAATTAGTTCTTAGAAGAATAGGCTGAAATTTTAGGGAGAACGTTGTCAAGGCAAGGCTCCTGAGATTAGTGCCTTTTAGAATTTGGCAGAATTTCCCAATGGGAGTGGTAGGATCATTGTCCCAGAAGATGTTAAAGTGACACAACAAAAGAGAACAAGTGCTCTTCCTTTTTTCTCTGGAGCCGGTAAAGGATCTAGTGACAATCTCCATCTCCTTCCTGTTCCTGAAGATGCTGCAGGTGGTCATGCCATGTAGACGGGAAAAGGTGTTTCCATGGCAAATGTGGAACAATGAAAAGGAGGGAAGCCAGACGCATTTCTTTTAGGAAAATTAACTAGATCAGTTTTGGGGTAAAATGTAAAAAATAATTCTATAGCAAATCAAGTTTCTGTAAGATAGAAAGAGATTCTGAAACACTTTGACCAGATACAGAGCACTTAGGCTGGATTTATGATGACTCTTTACTAGTCATTCGAAATTAGAAGCATGACTGGTCTGGAAGATGGGAGATAAGAGTACGTCATGATCATAACATCCAATTTCTGGTTAGAATGATGACTATTTGATAAAATCTGACATTTGTATTTGAGATATAGTAGTACATCCTAGAGTTGCTGTATGGTAGCACACACTGAAGTCTGTATATGTTTTTAAAATTTCAGTGTTTGACTCACAAACTTTATCTCAGTCAGTCCTCAGGAAAATTTTGTGAAATGTTATTACTTGAATGCCCATTTTGTGGGTGGTCAGAGGCACAGAACTAGACAATAATTTACCAGATCACATGCCAATTAAGGAGCCAGGTGTGAGCCCTAATTACTCTAATTATAAATCCTGTTCTTTTCTGTAGTCTAGTCTCCTGCCAGTTAAGTAGTTTTGACAGTATTAAAGAAAGGAGTAGATACAAAACGTATTGAGAAGGAGCTAGGCAGTGCTTCCACTGGGTATGGATGACATGTAGCCTGGGGTGGGCTCTGCTGCCAGCACCTGTCTGAGGGGAGCTGAGCTGGAGCAAAAGTCACATGATGGCACTTGACTAGTTCCAAATATTTTCCTCATCGGTTAGGTTATTGTCTCTTCATAATATCCTTAGACAATGTTACTGACATCCTTTACTTAATAAAATAAATGGGCTCAGAAATGTTACAGAACTGGACCTAGCACATTCAGCTAGTGAGGTCAGAGGCAGGACAAATCTCATCTAGTCTTGAGGAACCCGTCCTTGCCATATGACTGGCATTTCGTGGAAATGATAAGTACTAGCCATATTTCCTTCCCTAAGTTTAGTGGTGGGGCAGAATGTGGATTTTAAAAAATCCTTACCTGAGGATATACTTAGTGACTTTAGAGAGAGAGAGAGAGGAAGGGAGGGGGGGGGTAGAGAGAAACATTGATCAGCTGCCTCCTGTATTCATGCCTACCAGGGATCAAAGCTGAAACCTAGGTATGTGCCCTGATCAGGAATGGAATCAGCATTCGTTTTGGTGTAGGGCAGGGGTCCTCAAACTACGGCCCGCGGGCCACATGCAAATACAAATATTGTATTTGTTCCCGTTTTGCTTTTTTACTTCAAAATAAGATATGTGCAGTGTGCATAGGAATTTGTTCATAGTTTTTTTTTTTAACTATAGTCCAGCCCTCCAACAGTCTGAGGGACAGTGAACTGGCCTCCTGTTTAAAAAGTTTGAGGACCCCTGGTGTAGGGGATGGTGCTCCACCAACTGGCTGGGGCAAATTATGGCTTATAAAAAGATCTAGAGATTTTAAAAAGATTTATTTTCCACTTTTAGGATGTATTTCTGATTCTTAATCTTTTGAATATAACACTTTAGAGTGAAACATCAGGTAATAAGGTTATGTAATTCCTCAAATATTAGACCTAAAGGTGAAACGACCCCTGATGTTTGATGCTTCCCTCCAGATTTCTCCTTTTGGGTTAGACTTTTCTTATTCTGATCTCCTCATGAATTTGCCCATATATGGGGCAGCAACTGCCAGGTCTTCCAGACCAAGAGGCCCTTAGGAGTCTGGATGTCTAGGAGGTGGTCCCCTGCAGATTCCAGTGCAGAAGGAACAGACGGAGGAGAGGGTGCCTGGTGCAGGAGAGCTTTCCTCTCGGGAGCTTGTTTTCCAGCCCAGAGGTTTGTGTGACCAGCTGGTTTCCTTAGGAAGACTGGCCCTCTGTGAAGAGAAGGCCTCTTTGGACAACTTCCAGGTGTTCACCTGACTCTTGAGTCTGAAAAAGAGATTGGATCTGATTCTTAAAATCACAAACTTTCAATTATTGTGAAGACCTGATTCAACATTCAGTGAAGATTTGCAGTTTCTTACTGACTCAAACCTTTTGGTTTTTTTACAGAGAGGAAGGGAGAGGGATAGCGAGTTAGAAACATCAATGAGAGAGAAACATCGATCAGCTGCCTCTTGCACACCCCCTACTGGGAATGTGCCACAACTAAGGTACATGCTCTTGACCAGAATCGAACCCGGGACCCTTGAGTCCACAGGTTGACGCTCTATCCACTGAGCCAAACGGGTCAGGGCAAACCTTTTGGTTTTGTAACTATTACTTTACCATCTCTGTGGTCTGCAAATCAAGAGTCAGCCAACAAACATTTCATATCTGAGCAGTGCTCTGGCATTAATTGGATTAGAAAAATGAACAGGAAGGACATGGCTTCTTCTCAATAGGAACAAAGAGTCAAAAACAGGTGTTTCCTTGTTAGATGAATCAGTAACACTTCTATTTTTATCAATGCCAAAAAGTTTGATCTTTTGGAACATACTTTGCAGGTTCATCCCAACAGAGTAGTTTGTTTTCTTAAGAAATAAAATGATGTAGCAATAATAAATAAACGATGTGTACAAGGTAGAAATCCTAGTTCAGTGGTTTTTGATGTGTAACATTTCACAGAAATCCTGATGTTGTCAGATAACCTGGTGTCTATGCAGACCACACTTTTATGGTGTGTGTGTCTGCCAGGGGCACTCAGCAGGACCTTTCACAACATGGCACCCACAGTGTCCTTGAACACAGATAGAGCCACTGCCATGGGCGTGGACATGGAATAGCAGGCCTGGGAAGGACCTTAAGTGCCTTCAGGCCAGCCTCCCTGGTCAGCTATGAAGAGAACTGAGGTCCAGAGAGAGCATGTCTGGCTTGGTTTCTCCCAGCTGTGAATTTTCCAGGTTCCTCCTGCCAAGGAGAGGAGCAGAGGAACCTTCCCAGGATGGTCTGGTCTTGGTGTAACGACCACTCAGCCACTGAAAGCCCTGCTGCCTGGGTGAGAGGCTGCTTGCGTGGCCGCTCCTCCCAGATTTCCATGCTTAGCCATCATGGGACTGGATGTCCAAAGGGTGGGAGAAGACCAACCCAGGTATTCTCACTGTAAATGATATTTGGAATTTTTACCTTAAACGTTTACTTTTTATTAAGACTTTAGAAACAAGGAATGTGTTAAAAAGGACTAGGTTCTGTATTTTTTCTTTGATAGTCCTCTTAACATCTTAACGAAGTGTTTGCTTACGTGGCAGCTTTGGTAAATAAGACCAACAGTATGTTTTAAGAGAAACCTCCTGAGGACCTTTTGATCTAGGGTTAGGCCAGCCATACAGTCTTATTTTTGTTTCTCAGACACTTTATTTGATATATTGAACTTTTCTGTCTGATACCGAATCAGGTGAAAGAGTTAGAGTGACTGTCACCAAACTGGAGTGTGGGTTTAGGATGGCCTGACTTACATATAGGCGACATCTTCTACACGCACCAACTGTGGAGACTCCGGGGGCTGCCACAGAGACATCATCCTCAGAGTCACAAAGAGCAGGAGGTAAGAGGCCATGTGACCCCCACCCAGAGAGACAGCTAAGGGTCTGAAGATGCCATGGACAGGGAAACCAATGGTCCTTCCATACGGGAGGCCCAGACTCACAGTCAGGACTGCACAGTGCAGGGCTGCTTTTCTCCTGAGTGAGTCCCCGCCCTGTAGGAAGTGTCAGGAAAGTGTATTCATGTCCTCACGGTGACAGTTCTCCTAAGCAAGTGTTTTCAGTGGGTCCCCTGATGTGTAGCAACATCATCCCCTGGGAACTTGTTAGAAAAGCAAAATCTGAGCCCCACCCCCAAATCCTCAGAATCAGACACTCTGGGGGCAGGGCTGGCGATCATTTTAATTGTCTTCGTGGGTGAAGCCAGGTGACACCTACTGCTTTCAGTCATCTGGGGAGGCAGCCCAGTGTGCCTGTGTGACTGCATGTGTGTGACTGCATGTGTGTGACTGCATGTGTGTGACTGCATGTGTGTGAGAGTGTGTGGACAGAGGGGAGGCGTTTTCACATGCAAATACCCATGAGCAGACACTGCCTGCAGGGACTCCTCCCCTCTGCTCTTCCTCCACATCTGACTGATAGCCTGTTGTCACTGCTGACCTGGGTGCTATGCCTTTGCTTCTTCTACAGCTTTGGCTGTTTATGTCAGCATCCCCTGACCAAACAGTGTAATTATTTCTCTCTTGCTTTGTAAAATGCATTTTGCACTGTCATGCAAATTATGAGTGCTGCTGATTGTCTGGGGCTTGGTTTCTTTGTACCCTTTAGTCCATGTTCTCAAAGGGAGAGATAGAAACATCAATGATGAGAGAGAATCACTGATTGGCTGGCTCCTGCACACTCCACACTGGGAATTGAGCCCATAACCCAGGGATGTGCCCTGACCCGAATCAAACCATGATATCCTGGTTCATAGATCAATGCTCAACCACTGAGCCATGCCAGCCAGGCTGGACTATGTATCTTAAAGAATGATCAAAAACAGGAGTTGGTGACCTTTATCTGTAAAGAGAAAGATAGTAAATCTTTTTCACTTTGGAGTCATGTGGTCCCCGTCGCAGCTACTCAGCTGTGCTGCTGTAAGTACCAAGAGCATAGACAGTATGTCATTGAATGGGCCTGGTTGTGATCCACAGGCTTTATATACACAACCAGGTGGCATCAAATTTGACCACTGGCTATAGTTTGACAACCCCTTGACCTAACCCCCTGCTACTTTCCTGAGAAATCCCAATCTGCCTATTGGGTCAGTAACTTTAACTTTCAGATATGATCTTTCAAGCTGGTCATGGTGGCCTAGGGCCTACAGTCCATTTTGGCCTCCCATCTCTTTGAAGGTCAAATCTCCCTCAGGCAGGCCCATCAGCATTTAGGACACTCCCTGTACCTCTGCGTTTGGAATCTTCTGTCCACCCCTGTGTTTTGTCTTTGGCTGGAGATGGCTTGAGAGAGTTAAAGAGGTGCTTAATAGTAATCTCACAGACGGACGTACCAGAAGGACTTTCTCTTTAGAAAACACACTGACCTTTTACCCTGATACGTTTCTGTGTTTGTGTCTCCACAGCTGCAGGAAAGTATCAGGGAGCAAAGCCATGGTTTTGCCATGAATTAATATACTTTCAGTAAAGGAAAGGGTGTTCTCAACTTTTTAACACTTCAGCAGGCCCTCTTTTCTACATACAGGCTATCACTCCTAGCCCAGACAATCAATTGTTTACATCTTCTAAGTCACCTCAAATCTTTCTGTAAGCGGAGGAGTTAAAAAGCATAATGATAATAAAGAAAATGTAATTGGAAATGTAGAAGTAGGAGAGGATGTGGCCTGTGTAGACTAGGGAAGAGGGAAGTAAAAGGAATATTGATCACGTCCTGAGAGCCGGAGGCAAGGGACCAGGAGGAAGGGAGGAGAGTGCTGGGGGCGCCAGGGCTGGGCTGAGCCCGCAGAGGGTGAGTTCCTTGGACAGAAGGAGGAAGCTGTGATTTTTGTAATGACAACTAAACTTCGTTGAATAAAAAGTGAAACAGGAGATTCCAGTAAGCATTTTCACTAGAAAACAATGAGGATTTCTCATCCTGCAGTACTACTTTATAATCCTGCATCTGTATCACTTTTGTGGGAGTTTAGGACAAAATAACCAAATGGTAATAGGAATAATAGTTGAGATTCATTGACCTAAGTGCCAGTAAATGCTTTTGGAAATGTCTGTGTATTGACTCACTTGTGAAGAGGGGATGAGGTGTGGAGGCACTCTGGCCGCACCGGGCACTGCCCGGAACACAGAGGCAGCCAGCCCCAGAGGCACTGGCTGCTGAGGAAGTGACTTCCCCTCCAGGACTTCCGCTTCCTCATCGGGTGCTGGGGAAAGGGGCCTCTGAAGCCCCGGACCTAGTCTAGACTGCAGAATTGAGGTGATTCCCCAGAATTTACTGAGTCTAATACAAAATTCCATGATCTGTTTAGTGCATTTGGACAAACAGATGCAAAACTGTATGTATGGGTCTAAACATTAGCAAATGGTACCATGACATGCGATTTGGGACACACACAATCCACAGTCTGTGCTATACCCATGGACATGGCCTCCACTCCTCCTTCCATACTTCTTTTTTTTTTTTTTAAAATATATTTTATTGATTTTTTTACAGAGAGGAAGGGAGAGAGATAGAGAGTTAGAAACATCGATGAGAGAGAAACATCGATCAGCTGCCTCCTGCACACCTCCTACTGGGGATGTGCCCGCAACCCAGGTACATGCCTTTGACCGGAATCGAACCTGGGACCTTTCAGTCCGCAAGCTGACGCTCTATCCACTGAGCCAAACCGGTTTCGGCGTCCTTCCATACTTCTTATATGGAGTTTTCCATTTTGTTTTTTTTATATATAGTGTTGTGTTGCATGTGCATATAGTGTGTTGTGTGTCTGAGTGTCATTATATTTGGAAATTTTCCCCTGGATTGTGTGATCTTTTTACATGAAAGGATGTTTAAAATAAGACTTAGGTGAATTAGTTTGCAGCCTGAAATTAAGGCAAATGTGAGAAGATTGGTGATGGAGAAGCACTTTCACAGTCTGGTTCTTGTAAGGCTCCTGCTTCCCTCACATGAACACAGACTGCCTTCTCTTCTCAGGGCTTAGCCTCTTTGATTCACTTCTCTTCTGCTACCCTGCCTGTTCTTCATATGCACTTTGGCACTATTTTTTACAAATGCATTCCCAGTCCTTCCTTTTAATTGCATCCCTCTTTCCCCCATGGAGCACTAGCTGTGACAGAGTTATCGGTTGGTGATGCCGGGTAATACCATTATAGAAAGATTCCCCACTGTGTAGTGCTCAGTTTTGACTATTATCCAGGAATTTCATATGCTGACTCAGTCAAAAGTCAAAGAATTAAGAAAGTACTTTAGCACTCTCCTCAGCTCCTTCCTGGCAAAGTCGTTATATGAAATGCCAGCATGCCCTGCCCTGTCAGTACGGAACTGTGCTGTTTGCTCTCAGAAATGGAAAGCGTGTTTTTTGGGAACAAGGTCCAAATGCACCACTTAGGACTGGAGTACTGAGTAGGGGAAGTGGGGAAGCTGATTCTGGTTATACCTATCCTACTGGCAGTTGACATGCTAGCTTTCATTTTTTTCCCTCTTTCAGAGGTGCCATATGGCACAAGCTAGGTTATTTATATATATATTCTCTCTTTGATTAGCTCTCAAGTTTTGCAGGAAAAGTCACCTTCTAAAGTAAGGCATGGAAATTTGGTTTAAACATTTTTTGAAGACCTTTCAAATGAGGATTTAGGGCATGAGCCTTAAGAATTTTGGCCTGAAGGACAGAATGATCAGAATATAAATATATAAATATATATATATATTTTAATTTTTAAATTTATTTTTCCTTAGGTGGCAGGATATTCTAGAAAGATTTAGATAGAAGAGGGGGTGGGGAGAGACGGAAGGGATTTTGGAAGTGATCAGGCACCCCAGAGAGAGAACACAGCCAGAAGTCCTCTTGGGGATGAACAGGAGGAAGAAGGACCTTTCTCTTTACCCTAAGGATGCTGCCATTCATTGCATTGGTGTGCTAGTGATGGGGCAGGACCATGACCCACCCTCATCTCTGTCCCTCCTCCTGGCATCTCCCATCCAGTCTACCCTAAGAATTTAGAATTCAATTGTAAAATAAAATAAGAATCCCCATGTTTCCAAAAAGGAGTTTGTGCTCATCCCAGGAGATTAGCAAGAGCTGTGCGGTCAGATGGCTGAGAAATTACTTGTGTTCAGAAACAGGCTCTGTAATGGGTGACTGCTAATCTGGAAACTGCAGTATGGGCTGGAATAAGCGTGAAATGGGCAGATCATTTGGACAAAGAGTGGGGTGACGGAGGTGGGTGAGGACTGAGGCACCTCCATCAAACAGTAAATGAGAAAGCAGGAAAGGGTAAGCTGAGGCATGACGGGATTGGGAAACTGTTTTCTCCCAGCCATTTGAACACAAGACAGTAGGAATAAAGTATTTGATAGTAACAGGGACTGACTTTTAGTGTAGATTGTGCCCATGCTAGAAGGGAGGTGACTTTATGCAAATCTCTTCATGTTTTGTGTTCATTGGATGCCTACTATGCTTACCATTGCATTAGATGTGTTATGTTCCCATACTTAACTGGGCCTCCTTATTAGGTGCTCCAAAGAAGTCTTCAGTCAGTCCTGGGTCAGTGTCCTATAAGAATAGGACATTCTTGCAGATGGGTGTATCAGTGCTTTCAGACCCTAGTGCAGCAGTGGGCAAACTACGGCCCGCGGGCCGGATCCGTCCCGTTCGGCTGTTCTATCCGGCCCGCGGAGCCGAAAGAGCAGAGGGTTCTCTTGCTCTCCCCTCTGCTCCTTCACCAGCAGCAGTGTTAACATGGCAACGTCGGGAAACACGGCCGCAGCTCCTTCTTCTGAGTCCAGTTTAAGAACCCATTGTGGCCCTCGAGTCAAAAAGTTTGCCCACCCCTGCCCTAGTGCATCTGTTATAATTGGGTCAGTTGTTTACCAGTAGCTTGGGATAATCTAATGGGTTAAGCCTTTGTCCAGCATTAATAAAAATGCAGTTATTGTGGTTGGTTAACTTACATATTTCTTTCAATGTCTAAGTTTCTCCTGAATGTACTCTTTGTAACAACCAAACTTGGTAAAAAGGAAACATGAGGGAGAAACCAAGATGGCAGCATAGGTAAACACTGGAAATTGCTGCCTCGCACAACCACTTCAAAAATACAACTAAAAGACAAAACGGACATCATCCAGAACCACAGGAAGTCTGGCTGAGTGGAAATTCTACAACTAGAAGGAAAGAGAAAAGCACACTGAGGCTCAGAGGAGGTGCAGAAGTAAAGTGCAGAGGTACGGAGGCGAATGCAGAAAGGGCTGTCAACTGAGGACGCGGTTGTCTTTTTCAATCAGGAAGGAGACACAAGCTCCCGACTGCTCTGAACTCCAGTTCCGGTGAGTCTCTGGGGACCCAGACTCATACGGGGAGAAGCTGGACTGTCTGGCATTGGGCGGAACTCGAGGGCAGCTTTCTCTCAAAGGTGCTTGCAGCGGTTACCACGGGACACTGAGACCAGGGGCCTCTTAGGGCAGGACTGAGGAACAGCCATAGCTGTTTGCTCCGCCCTGTTGATTCCCTGAGACCCCGCCCCACCCAAGCTGTGCCCAGAGGCTTTTGCATATGAATGGCCTGGCCCTTTGCAATTTAAAATTACCTAAAAAACTGCAGCTGGGTCAGAGAGACCCAGAACATCCAAAAGAAGGCCTAAGGTCCCACAACAGCTTGCATTGCTTCACAGCTGGGCCTCATCTGGGCACCTCCAAACCCCAAACAAAGAAGAGGAATCTGCAGATCTCTCCGTAGCTCCTGCTGGGTAGCCTCAGGCAGAGGCTAAATTAGCACCTCCTTAGTTCCAAGAGCCAGTGCACCCAGTGGTCAGAGTGGGACCACCCAGATTACAACTCCTCAGATCCATAAGGGACGCACTCAGGGGGCAGACTCAATGAGCACACCAAAGCCACTGAAGCAAATCTTGCCCCAGAAGGGTGTCTCCAGAACAGAAGTTCTCCCACCTTAAACACAGCTGATTCTCACAGTCAATTGGCCTGGAGGTCAATTCCTCCCAGTGATACCTACAACAATCAAGGCTTAACTACAACAAGACTGTGCACAAAGCCCACAAAGGGGTGCACCAAGAGTGTCCACCTCAGGTAATTGGGGAGGCTGAGCCACTGAGCCCTATAGGACACCTAGCACACAAAGCCACTCTATCAACACAGGGAAGCAGCCAAAATGCGGAGACAAAGAAACAGGTTACAAATGACAGAAATGGAGGAAAGCAAACTCCTGGATATAGAGTTCAAAACCACGGTTATAAGGTCTTCCAAGAATTTTCTAGAAACCGCCGATAAATTTAGTGAGATTCTCGAGGATATGAAAAAGGACCAACTAGAAATTAAGCATACGCTGACTGAAATAAAGAATATTATACAGAGATCCAACAGCAGACTAGAGGATCGCAAATATTAAGTCAAAGATTTGAAATATGAAGAAGCAAAAAACACCCAACTGGAAAAACAAAAAGAAAAAAGAATCCAAAAATATGAAGATAGTGTAAGGAGCCTCTGGGACAACTTCAAGCATACCAACGTCTGAATTATGGGGTGCCAGAAGAAGAGAGAGAGCAAGATATTGAAAACCTAGTTGAAGAAATAATGACAGAAAACTTCCCCTACCTGATGAAAGAAATAGACTTCCAAGTCCAGGAAGTGCAGAGAACCCCAAACAAAAGGAATCCAAAGAGGACCACACCAAGAGACATCATAATTAAAATGCCAAGAGCAAAAGACAAAGAATCTTAAAAGCAGCAAGAGAAAAACAGTTAGTTACCTACAAGGGAGTACCCCTACTACTGTCAGATGATTTCTCAAAGAAACTATGCAGGCCAGAAGGGAGTGGCAAGAAATATTCAAAGTGATGAATACCAAGAACCTACAACCAAGATTACTTTACCCAGCAAAGTTATCATTCAGAATTGAAGGTCAGATAAAGAGCTTCACAGATAAGAAAAAGCTAAAGGAGTTCATCACCACCAAACCAGTATTATATGAAATGCTGAAAGGTATCCTTTAAGAAGAGGAAGAAGAAGAAAAAGTTAAAGATAAAAATTATGAACAACAAATACATATCTATCAACAAGTGAATCTAAAAATCAAGTGAATAAAAATCTGATGAACAGAATAAACTGGCGAATATTATAGAATCGGGCATAGAAAGGGAGTGGACTGATAATTCTCTGGAGGAAAGGGGTGTGGGGGGTGCGGGAAGAGACTGGAAAAAAATCGTACACCTATGGATGAGGACAGTGGGGGGGGGTGGTAAGGGCAGAGGGGGGGGTGGGAACCGGGTAGAGGAGAGCTATGGGGGGGGGGGGGGAAGAGAACAACTGTAATAATCTGAACAATAAAGATTTAATAATAAAAAAAAGGAAACGTGAGGACCCTTGTTGAGTGGGGTGAGGGCTGAAGTATTGGGGGCATAACCCGATGACAGGCTTCTTGTGGAGGCATGGTGTGGGCCTCCTCCACACCACGGGGGGAGAGGCATCCGTGAAGGAGACCCTGAAAGACTTTTGGGAGGAATGGTCAGTACAAGGGCTGGAGCAAACCATGTGGGAGAGTGGAGCCTGGAGCCGGGAACAAGTCACATGTGTGTCTATTCCTAGTGAGTGTGAAATTAACTTACGTTATCTCTTTGAAGACAAAAAAAATATAAGCTCATTGTAAGCAAATTATAGAAAATAGAAGTATAAGAGAAAAATAAAAAGCACCTCTAATTTCACTGTTAGAGATAATTGCATTTAACATATATATTAACATTTACTAGGTTTTTATGGTTCATCTTATAGTATGTTTCTTTCTCATGGCATTAAAAGTACTGTATAAACATTTAAGAGTCTGAAAAATACTTAATTAGTAAAATTACCCTAACTTAACTATTTTCTAATTTTAACATTAGATTTTCCATTTTTTTTTCAATTATAAATAATGCTAAGATTAATATTTTCTTCAAATTTTTGTACAGTATATTTTCCTGTTAGAGTACAACCTTGGAAAGAATGATTGGGATAGGCTCTATGGATAAAGTACTCAGGTTGATTTTTTTTCAGATCTTTATTCTACTTTCTTTTTAAAATTATCTTTATTGTTGAAAGTATTATAGATGTGTCCCCTTTTTCCACATTGACCCCTTCTAGCCCGCACCCACCCCCTACCCCAGGCCTTCACCACACTATTGTCTGTATCCATGGGTTATGCATATATGCATATAAGTTCTTTGGTTAATCTCCTCCCACCCACCCACCCCCATCTTCCCTCGGAGAATCGATCAGCTTTCTATGCTTCTATGTCTCTGGATCTGTTTTATTCATCAGTTTATTTTGTTCTTTAGATTCCACATATGAGTGAGATCATGTGATACTTGTCTTTCTCTAACTAGCTTATTTCATGTAGCATAATACTCTTCAGCTCCCTCCATGCTGTCACTAAGGGTAAGAGATCCTTCTTTTTTACTGGTGCATAGTATTCCGTGGTGTAGATGTACCACAGCTTTTTATTCACTCATCTGCTGATGGGCACTTGGGCTGTTTCCAGATCTTTACCTGCAGAAGCCAGTTGAGACTTACAGTTTTAATGTGTCCAGCCTTACCCAGACTCAAGAGTCCAGTCTGGTGCCCACCTGGGTATTGTGCCTCCCTTCACATAGATAACTGATGTGAAGAACAATCTGCTGTTAAAGTAATGAGAAAGGTGAGAGTGCTCAGCACAGTAGCTTGCATACAGGAGGCACTCAATAAGTAGCCATTGTTTTTTAGTTCGCACCAGAACTGTCTCGGGAGGACAAGGAGAGCACCTCCTCACATGGGCTGAGAAACTTGTTGCCCAGCCAGAAGCGAATTCTCCTTTGTCTGTGAGATGAAAGGTTCCGCTGGGCACATCTCAGTGTTCAACCCATTTCAGCTCCGCTGCCCCTGGCCAGGCCCCCTCACCCCTGGAAAGGGAATAGGAAAGGTGTCTGCATTCCTAGGCTCCTGGCTCCTCCTCTATCCTCACAGCCAACATCTCCCCACATCTCTCTACTCTGCTTCCTGCTTTCATTCTTTGTATAGAGATCCTGTGATTACATTCGACCCAACTGGATAATCTCACCGAAAGTCCTTAACATAATCACATGCCAAGTAAGGGAGCGCATGCACAGGCTCTGGGGATTCGGGTGTTGGTGTCTTTGGGAGGGCATTGTTCTGCCCTATCATCTCTGAAGACCCTGTGACCATACACTATGGTGTGTGTTACAAAGACATTTTCATTGCATTAGGAGGTGGCATCGGGGGTTCAAGTTAGTCTAATGATTCCTTTTTGCAAGCTTTTTATATGCATCTTAATTAGGTGCCTATCTTCTGAGTGCTTCAGGAATTTTTTTAATGGTTAAATGTCTAAGTTCATCTACTCAGATCAAGTGATGCTGTTTAATATTCTTTTCATGAACTGATAATTTATAAAATAAATCAATATCAATTAAAATGGCTCATCTACATGGGCTTTGCTCTGATTATTTAAAGCCTATGGGCATCCAACCTTATAAGAATGAGTGCTTGGTGTTTCCATGTTTACTATTGTTCTGAATCTTAAATTGGTTTCTGAAATGTCTGCAGGTGGGAATCTGATGACAGTGGAATTGTGGGAATTTGATGAATATATTTGTAGTTTTCTCTACAGAGTTTCTTCTTGATCTACTGTCAGCCAAGAGTCTTGCAGTATGTACTGTTTACTATTGCACATGGGAACAAACAGAAACCTGGGAACATTGGGTTTGGGAAAACTGGCTCTCCCCGACAAAGATGGCGGTTGCTCCAGGGCAGCGTTTTTCCAGGTTATGACTTCGTAAAAGAATGAGTTGTGCATAGTTAGATACGGAAACATCCTTGGATAGGAATTTCTTCCTATGTACTGAACACAGGTGATCACAAATAGAAACATATCTGAAATCATAATTCCTGCATTTGTTGAGTATTTTATTATGGAGATTGTTTATTGCTTTGGGGTGTGTCTGAAATGTGGTCATTGAGAACATGGAGCCTGTCAGGACAGTGTTGATCTTGCATGTAGCTTCCTGCTGAGACAGATGCTAACAAAGTGCCAATTATGGTGAATAGCTTTCTGTGATGTGAGCGCTTTTCACTAGGAAATAACTTGAGAGTCATAATTCCACATACTAAAATGTGGAATGTACTGTGCAGATGCCACGAGTGACTTAACTATGTTGCTTGCAGCTCCCACTAGAATAAAAACACACACATTGATTCCACGTAGCCCCATTACAGTGAATCATGCAAGAAAGATGTACATTTGGGTTCCTGAATATTTTACCTTTGTTTGCCTCCTCCTAGGTTCCCCACTTGCTTTCTCCTTGTTAGGATTGGGTGGTGGATGGGTTAGGGGCTGCTCTTATGCCCGACACAACCCCCACCCAGGTGAGTTTTAATTCTTACGTGATCCAAGAAAAGAAGAAGTTTGCACACCCCCATGTTAATGTCTGATTGCCTTTGTCATTCTTTTTACATTTGTTTCCATTCAATTAAACAAATACAAAGGTAAGATATTCTAGTGAAAAGAACACTGAACCAGGAATTATAATTAAAGTCTAGTCCTGGCCCTGTCAGCTCTCTAAAATAGTTTCTCCAAGATGTCTAAGACATGAAATATGAGGACTTTTTGAAAATTAGAATTCATTTATTCATTCAAAGATGCTCATTGAACACCTACTACAATTAGGAATGAACAAGTCATATTAAGTGAGGGCTGAACACTAGTAGGTGCCAGGCACTAAGCCAGATGCTTAATGAATATGGTCCCACCCAGTCAGCCTAGTGGCTCTGCAAACTAAGGTGTGTTGTTACTCTCTGTGTCAAAGAGGCACTCAGAAGGGTACAGCCTGGGTGGGAATATTGGCCAGGACAGTCCAGACTGAGGAAAGGAAAAGAGGAGGAAATAGAGCCCTGGAGAAGTTAGCAACCTGCAGGCCTCGGTGCGAGAACTCGCGTGCACAGCTGCCTGTGCCTGGGCCCCACTCCCCACCAGCACCCTGCACAAGCACAGCTGTCATCCTTAAACCTAATGAAGGAGCCTAATCATCTCCAAAGCCTGCACCGTCTCCGGAGATGGTTTTTCCCGTGAGGCAAATGAAGTGAGTGAGTCCCTTCCTCATCAGGACATGGCAAGCCACCGTGCACCAGTGTAGTGCTGGTGCTTCAGAAAACTTCATGGCAAACCCAAAAAGTTGGTGTCATACCATCTTACAGGCCCACCTGCTTGGACCAGGAGAAATGGGCGAGGGAGATGGAAGCACTAGCTCCAACCCCAGAGCTCCTGTCCCGTGGAGTTCTCCATCCTGGGCTCACCTCAGTAGCTGCAGGGGCCTGCCAACTGCACGGGGCAGAGCGGCTCCTGGCAGTCCAGTCCCTCACCTGTGGCTTCTGCATCTATGGCTCCTCCCCCCTGTGCTGCCACCTGTTTCCCTTCCTCATCCAGCACATCCTGCATCTGCCCTGCAGGCTTTGCGACCAGGAAAGTGTCCTCCCCCACATTTCATGAAGGGAGCCAATCGTTAACAGTTCACACCTGGTGGTGTGTTTGTGCCTGTTCTCTTTCCCAGGGATATTTGCAAAGTAAGTCTTTGCTGTAACTGTGGAATGAAAATGCCCTCTATTGTTAAATGGGTTTGTGGTGTCAATTTTCAGGTAGTCCTGGTTCAGAACCTAAAAAGAGCCACAATAACCAGTTGCTTATTCTGATTACTTTTATAATCAAACCAAACTAGATTCTAAAGAGCAAAATAAAACAAATAAAAACAGACTAAATGTGAGACCAGGCAAGTTATTGGGGGAGGTAAATAGAAATCCAGCTGTATGGATACTCAAATCAGTTTGTCGTTGTTTCTATTGTTTTTGTTTTTATTGCTTTTCCTCAACAAACCTTGAACATCTTGGGCAATGCCTCAGCCAGCCTATAATTGCTTATTGAGTTAGTCAGTGGTAGGTAGGTGGGGGCTGGGGGGGGGAGGAACCTGATGATAGACAGCTACAGGATGACAGTGAGCGAGAAAGAAAGACACAGAGAGACTGAGATAGAGAAGGAGCTAGACAGACAAAAAATGGGTGTGTGAATGCACAGACGAAAGAAAGGCTGCCTTTGCAGTTCCGCCGCATGGCATATTTCTCTCCTGCTTCATTGCAGCTGTGATTTTTCTCTCATCCAGCTCACTCGTCTAGGAACTGCTGCATACAAGGCAGGGAGTAAAAGCCACGCTCCTCGAGGAGTGCAGAACCTCACTTCCCATTTCTAAGCAGTGAGAGCACGCAGCTCTGTCCTTGTATCTGGGGAGGCTTCAGTGACTCTCCACAGACAGTGGTGGCCATGAGCCCTGACTGATCTGTGTGGAAAGGCGACGTCACGTTAACGCTGCAGGGAACAGGGCTCCATCCGGGCTCAGCATCTCATGTCTCCACCACAGAACACACAGGCAGAGAGAGAGCTCTCAGGAGGTGTTGACAAAAATGCTTTTTCTGCCTCTGAGCTCATAACAATATGCAAATAGCTGAGGACCAAATATAAGTCAGAGAAAAATGGCTTTGAGTGGGACCCTCCAGCACAGCAAGCAGCGTCGCTGCAGGATAGCCAGGAGCACGTCAGGCTGTCAGCTCTGCTGCCTGTGGAGCTGCCGACGCCTGGCTGCTGCCGCTGGGAGGGATTTTCCACAGCTCGGCATCTGGGTCAGGCTGGCTTCCCTGTCACATGTCACCTCCAAGGCACTCAGCTCTCGGGAGAGATGGACACGAGTGCAGGGAATTTTCCAGTGTTCTCACCACAAACAATTAGCAACACCCATAAATAGTCGTTGCCAGAGCTTTGTGCTTCACATACAGTGGGGTCAGTTCTGAAGGAGCCTATCAGTCCATTCACAGGGAGAGGGAAACGCCCGTACTCAGCATCCACTCGATGAGTCACTCCCAGACATCAGAGCCGGACGCTAATCCCTGCCAGCAGCTGAGACCCACTTCCCTCAGGAGCCAGTTCTCCTGATCGCTTCTCCAAACACCGTGTTAGTGACACAGCGGCCCATTCACCCTGGAAAGGGCTGTCAGATGGATCTCGACGCTCCATCTGCTCTCAGGTCAGCACAGATTTGAGATTAAATTTAAAGAGAAAAGAGATATTTTGAAGTTAAAGCTATGTTAGGCACATAAATAGTTAAAAATGAAAAGAAACAGAATGCCCAGTAGAGTACCTTGCTTATTAATGGCAAGAACTTTAAAACAAATTGTTTTTCTCCGTAGGAATTTGTAAATCACAGGCTTGTAAGCCTGGTTTCCTGTCTTCACTCAGAGAAGGTATCACATTGTAGTGAAGAGACAGGGTTCTAGAGGCCGGTGAGCTGGGTCTCCATTCTGATCCTTCCCCTCCTCGCTGGCATTGCTAAGTAACGTAGTTTCCAGGTGAGCTGAAAATGGGACTAGGGATAGGCACCTGATTGGGCTGGTGTAAGATTTAGAGATGATGTAGGTGAAATTCTTAATACCGCACCTTTCCTAGAGTGAGCACACATTCATTAAATCAAAGCTCCTTGTATTGTTATCGTCACGTATAGACCACAAGTATCTGCAGCCAGTTCCTGCTTTGGGAGTGCAGGTTGGTGCAATCTTTGCAGTGATAAATTTGTCAAGGTCAACCAGATGCTGAATGTTAATGTCCAATGAAACCAGGCAGTTTCATTGATAGAAATGTGTCCTATAGAAACACCTTCACAATACGCCAACATGTATGTCTAAGGATGTTTATTGTGCTACACATGTAACAGTGAAACCATGGAAACCACTGCAGTGTTCAAATCCAGGACAAAGGATGGATAACTGTTGATCCATATATATTAAGGGATGCTATGAATTTTAAAAAAAAGAATGAAGCAGATATAGAAATGCTAATAAAGATGTCATGTATATATATAAAAGAGCCCATTCCAAACTTATTGAGTCCATTTGTATAAAAAATAGTCATGTTAAATATGTATCTGTAGTCATATTACATATATGAAATATATATATGCAATAAATACATGGATGATGTCTAATATAGACCTATCTATATATATATTTGTGTATGTATTTCTACATGTAGAGATATTTTGTAAAGGCATAAAATATACCTAGCTGAGTTCCCAACACGCTGCTTACTGCAGAGAGAGGGGGATGAGTAGCCTAGTGGGGTATTTTGTAAGACTTACATTTTACATCATAGCCTCCTTGTGGTCCTTGTTATTAGCTTGCACTTGTCCTATGATTTTTAAATTTTTTTTTAAATATATTTTATTGATTTTTTACAGAGAGGAAGGGAGAGAGACAGAGAGTTAGAAACATCGATGAGAGAGAAACATCGATCAGCTGCCTCCTGCACATCTCCTACTGGGGATATGCCCGCAACCCAGGTACATGCCCCTGACCGGAATTGAACCCAGGACCTTTCAGTCCGCAGGCCGACGCTCTATCCACTGAGCCAAACCGGTTTCGGCTGATTTTTTAATTTTATAGTTAATATGCTCAAAGATCTAGCACAACTTTCAATGTTTTAAAATTATTTATTGAAGAGAGAGGAAGAGAGAGGGAGAGAGAGAGAGAAACTTCATTAATGAGAGAGAACCATTGGTTGTCTGCCTCCTACATGCCCCACACTAGGGATTGAGTCCACAACCAGGCATGTGCCCTGACCAGGAATCGAACCATGACTTCCTGTTTTATAGGTTGACACTCAACCACTGAGCCACACTGGCCGGGCTAGCACAGCTTTCTTGTATTGGTTGGGTAAATATTTAACCCTCACCTGTTACCTTTAAAAGAAAGGGCTAAAATGACAATATATTTTTGTGAATTCTAAGTTATTTGTGGGAAGATTATATGATCCTATATAATAAAAGCTTAATATGCTAAGTGTCCGGTTGGCCGTTCAATCAAAGTGTAATATGCTAATGATATGCTAAGGCTGCTCAACCACTTACTATAACGGGCACTGACCATTAGGGGGCAGATGCTCCCGACTGATAGGTTAGTTTGCTGCTGGGGTCGGGCCGATTAGGACTGAGCGAGATGGATTGGACATGTCCTGGAGCCCTCCCATGGTCCCTCCCCAGCTGGCCAACCTCCCGCATCTCTCCCCGGCCCCTATCATGCATCAGTGGGGTCCTTCGGCCTGGCCTGCGCCTTCTCGCATTCTGGGCTGAGGGACTCCCCCTCCCTGAGTGCACAAATTTCGTGCACTGGGCCTCTAGTATATAACATGTCTATGCAATATTAAGATTGAAACCTTTTGTGCTAAAGTAAAGTATATAAATGGAGGTTATTTTTATGTTTTATAGAGAAAATGTGTTTCTAGGCTGTAATGTATATTGTTAGCTTAAAGCAATTAAAAAATTTTTTTTCAGCTCAAGAAGCACTTATATAAGGACCAATATCTTATCTGTAAAACTAGAGGCCCGGTGCATGAAATTTGTGCATGGGTAGGGTCCCTAGGCCTGGCTGGCGATCAGGGCCGATCAGGGTGGGCCTTCCTTCCGGCTGCCAGCCGGGGCTTTCCTTTGTTCCACGCTGCGCCCTGATGGTCCACACACATTATAATAAGTGATTGAACTCCTGGTCTCCCAGTTGAATTCCCGAGGGGACACTTTGCATATTAGCCTTTTACCGTTTATATATTGATTGATAAGAAGGTTTGGAAAATAAATTCTCTAAGCTTCTGTTCAATTCTAAAATCATCTGTACCTGTGATTTGGGCAAGAAATCTTATTCTAAGCAGATAACAGTATTCAGACATGTTTGGTATCATTTAGACAAGATACCTATTGATTGGATGAAGCAGTTTCTTTTCAGATTGACTGTTTAAAATCTAACTGGTGATTTAACTGTGTTTCTAGTTAAATCATTATTATAAGCCTATTGCACAAATTTTAAATATATTGCCTTTTATGATTGAAAGTCTATGGTAGACTTTTGCTTAGTCATGCTCTTGGGCTAATTATGAGGCTAAAATGCCTAAGTTAGACAGCAGGCCTGATATAGAGTATATGTGGCAGAACTGTCCCCTTACCCTGTCTGTGACATCTACTGGCAGTTGTATTGTCTCCAGTTGTTGCCCAGGATGTGTCAGGTGTGAGCATCACCAATCTGTGTTCAGCCCTGAGCTTTACTAGTCATGACGCGTTGTGTGACACGGGGCAGTTTAATGGATGACTCTGAGTGCCTATCTCTCAACTGCAAGCTGGAGTTCATAGTGTGTGCCTCTCAGAATGACTGAGGGGTTAAATAGCAAGTATGTGAATCACAGGGTGCAATGTCTGGCAAATGGTGGATGGTCAACAGATGATGATTCTCTTAGTAACTATCTCCAAAAGGCAAAATATGAAAGTTATATTTGATAATCAAGTGAAAATGATCCTTTAAAAAGTATAGGATTCATTCATTTGGACTTCACAGGTAACACTGTTTTTCCTAGTTCTAGATCAGCAGTGATGTGGAATCTATTTGAAGTACAATCCGTGAAAAGACAGTGTCTTTGTCCTAGCTCAGACACACAAGGAGATTAGACCTGGAGCGTCCTTTGCAGACGGCGCTGGCTGGCTTTCCCAATGCGCCTGTGCTCTGGGCACGCCTCTGTGAAGCATGGCAGACAGAGGCTGGCTGTGGCAGGCTGGCCAGGAGCTGAGGTCTGATTAGGCTCCGACTGGCAGCCTGGCTGTCAGCACCTCTCTGTATTAGTCCCTTGATGGACTTGTCACCATCACACATAGTCCCAGCTGCCAGCTGACAGAGGAGCGGAGGCTTGTGGGAAACTTAGGGAGTTTCATTACGGACAATGAAGTTTGAGATGCCAATTAGATACTTAAGTGGAGGTGTCAGGCTGGTCCTCTAGAGTAAAGAGGCAAGTTTCAGTCCAGAATTACACTCTGGGGTCATCGGTGTAGAGATGGTGTTTAATGACATGAGACCAGATGAGATCGGCATAAAAGTAGAGAAGAGGCCTGAGGCTTATGCCCTGCAACACTCCACTGTGAGGACTGAGAAGATGACCCAGCACAAAACTGGGAAGGAGCATCCTTCAGGGAAAGGACCACTGGACAGTGGTGCCCGGAATAGAGAGGAAAGTACTTCAAGGAGGAGTGCATAGCCTGTTGTGTCTGGTATTAGTAATAGACGCAGCAAGACGAGGGCCAAGGGTGGCCTGTCATTGAGAACAATTCTAGGACAAAGCAGGTCCTGAGTACTTGGCAAAGTGCACCTGCCCTGCTTATTAACCGTGGAGAAAGGATAGGTCAGAGAGGACATGACTTAGTGCTGCCTGGGGAGCAGCAAGGCGTTGCTACGGGACTGGGGTCAGCCACCTGGGGAGATGTCAGGAGGCTGTCCCGCAGAGACCCAGTTACCAATTACACGGAGACAGAAATTGTGGGCGAGGAAGGGGTCAGTTGGCCCTGGGCAGTTGCCTTTGGGACAAGAAGGCATTAGATGGATACACTGAAAGGCAAGGGCACAGCTCTGAGCAGGTGTTAAAAACATTTGAGTGTACAATGTAAATGGCTGAAATTTCTAGTTGGCAAATTATATTTCATTCCTCTACCTCTATATTTTGTAATGTCATTTATATATACTATACACACTGAATATGCTTCATTATTCATTATTTATGGTGTTTATGAGGCACTGGCAGATGTGCCCCTGGATAGTTCTGATTTTCACAAGTGATGGACAGACCAGCACACTGACAATTAAATATGCAAATAGTCATCATAATAGTTACTAACAGTTTGGGGCACAATGAGTCTGAACAGTAGGTTCTGGCCTCTATTTTGGGGCTCTTTCTGCATCAAGACCTCGAGGTACTGGCTCATGGATGTACCTATAAGAAGAATAGATGGTGAAAAGACTAGAAGTGGATACAACGGTCAGTTCCTGCTACCTCTCACCTCATCATAGCTCAACATACAGCAGTTACGAGCTTGGACTCTGGAGCCAGCCCAGCCCACATTTAAATCCCATTCTCCTCCTTAATCTCTGATTATGGGCAAGATGTTCACCTCTGTGTTCTGCAGTGTCCCCATCTGTAAAGCCAGCTAAGGAAACACCCCACTCCCCAGGGTGGTTGTGAGGATTAACTGAGCTAGCCTTCCTAAAGAGCTCAGCTCGGGGCTGTCACAGAGCAAGCAACACACGAGCTTCTGGAACCAAACGTGAGTCTTCCTTTCATTTGCAGAGATTTGACCTCCTCCTCATGTTGCTCTTTCGGGACATTTTCCCTCTTAAGCCTCCCTATGGTATTCTTTTATTTGTTTACATTTGTGTACCTACTAGCCACATACTGACCGAGCACCCCTATCAGACTTTGTTTCCACAGGCAACATAAACCTGAACAAAAAGTCATTGATCACTGGGGGACAGCTGAGCAGGAGCGATGACTTACTCTGGAGAGGTGGACAGTTCATTGACGATGAGACAACTGTCTATACAAACCAGCAGATTAAAATCTGGCCCTGGGCCCCCAGAATCCAGAGGGCTGCTGAGCATTTGTCACCACTGAGCAGTGTTGGCACTGAGCTCACCGGGTTCCCCAAGGGCAAGCACGTTTGCTGATTCAGCAAACAAATCACCACGTCTTGTGATCTCCCACTCACGGCCTCCTTCCTCTGCTCTCCTGTCCCACGGATTGCAGCGAATTAGCCTGTCATTTTGGTGTCTTTAGGTGCATAGGAGAGGAAGCACAAGGCAGTGGATTGGAGAGGGAAAGGACTCCCAAGATCATTGTAAACTATACAGTCTGTCAGGGCAGGTGGTCAGGTGATCATAGATATCACTTCACCACAATCGCACCTTTTTATCTGAAAGCAAATCTGCTCAGTGAGATTCTCGGTGTCTGTGCTGTGGGCTCCCTCACAGCACGTGTCCCAGGATTTGACACGGGGAAGCTGTGAGGCGGGTGTGGTTCTGTCAAGGCTGTGTGGTGGTTTGTAAGGCAGGTTCTTGGTGGCTGATGGTGTAGACCTGTTTTCTGAGGGGCATGGAGGGGCTTTATGTCTTTCCCCCATTGGGTGTCTGTGCTGTGCAGTGGTGGGAATGTCAGTCCAGAGACCCAGGCACACAAGGACTCAGGTTTTCTTTTCTTGCACTTGGTGAACTACTGAGCAACTTACTGGGTTCTTTGTCCAGAGTTGTGCCCATATCAGTCATGGTTGCAGCTACCTCCTCCATCAAAGCCAGCATGGTCTCTCTTGCTAAGTACCACAGCTCTGCGTCCACTCCAGGCATCGCTGGTGCTGACAGCACCACCGCTGGGGTCTGCATCCCTTTTGAATTGTTGTTCCTGCCTTGGCGTTCTGCCTGGAGCCTGAGTTTATTGCCAGTATGTTAGGTCACACCAGCATCACTTCCCTCTCTAAACTTCAGGGTTTTCTCTTCTCTTCCTTCCATCCCTCAGACATACACAGATGTCTCGTCTGAGCCAATGTCTGTGCATGGGAAAGCCTTTATGCCAACAATATGGGAACACTCAAGGGTCTTTTATGAGGGGTGAACATGTGTGTGCATATTCATGTGTGATGTGTATTGTATGCATGTATATATGTCTCTGTGGTATGTGTTTCTCTTTGTGTACATATGTGCATGTTTATTTGTTATGTGTACATATTTGTACATGTGTGTATATGATGAAGAGAGGCAAAGTGTGGAGAAGTAACTGCCAACTCAGTCACTGCCCACTGACTGCTATACTTCAGCACAATGACAGGGAATCTTGGCTGAGCTGGGCCTGCCACCTAGCGCAGTGATGGCGAACCTTTTGAGCTCAGCGTGTCAGCATTTTGAAAAACCCTAACTTAACTCTGGTGCCGAGTCACATATAGAAATTTTTTGATATTTGCAACCATAGTAAAACAAAGACTTATATGTTGATACTTATTTTATATATTTAAATGCCATTTAACAAAGAAAAATCAACCAACAAAATGAGTTCGCGTGTCACCTCTGACACGCGTGTCATAGGTTCGCCATCACTGGACTAGGAGCTCACCTTTGTCATCAATGGCACAGCTATTTCTTCCTGAGATTTAATTAATCACCTTCTTGGTGTTCTGTAGGGAAAGGTGGCATAGAATGAGATTATCATTTTCAGAATATCTCTGCTTAAATTATGGAAAATTAATTGAGGAAAGTAAATCTAGGGAGACCAGTAACCCCGACCAGAAATGATGACTTATGGCCCAGGAAGGTGGTGGTGGTGATTTAGAGCAGAGACAGGGAGGGAGGGTGAGTTGGATGGCATTTGCAGTTGGGCACACTTTGGGCTCATTTAAAAGGAGCAGACTGCCAATTCCTGTCCCTTCCTATGACTCTGGTAGTGAGGGTTGAAGGGCAATTATGGCCCCTTCCCAGATGATACCACTAGTTTTACTGGTTAGCTAGAGAAGGACCTGGTGTTGACTGGTCCAGGAGGTGGGGAGGCCCCCAGGCAAAGACAGATTTCTAGGTTTTGGGGGCTGACTTACCTCATGAGCTAGAGAGAAGATCTGGTTTGAGAAAAGGAAACGGAGAAGAAATCTTTTAACTATATCACAAAAAGGTATCATTGATAAAGAATATTGCCTGAAACAGGACCAGCTGTATAATTTGTGGGGCCCAGTGCAAAATGAAAATTCAGGGCCTCTTGTTTGGACATTTTTAAGAATTTCAGGATGGCAACAGAAGAACCTTAAACCAGATGTTGGGTCCTTCTGAGCATGAGTCTTGTGTGACTGCTCTGTCAGGTACCCATGAAACCAGCCATGGTCTAAGACCTTTCTCGAGGATTTCAAAATACCCTGATTTATTTTCCTAATGGAAAAGTAGATGTGGCAGGAACAGGATGAGACTCAAGCTGCTTTAATTCTTTTCCATTTCACCTATATACATTTAAAATTAGGAAGGAGTAGTATTATATTACCTAATTCTTTTCCCCATCTCTTCAGGGATATTAATGTTGCATAGTTGACACTGATCCTAACAACCTCTGTCCTTTGCTGTTCATTTGAAAATCTCAGCTGGACTCCTTTTCAGGGTTGTCATCTGTTGCTGTTATTCCCTTCTATCTCTCTATATAATCTCTCTATATAAAAGGCTAATATGCTAAGTGTCCCTCCACCTGTCTGACTGGTCGCTATGGTGCACACTGACCACCAGGGGGCAGATACTCAATGCAGGAGCTGCTGAGCTGCAGTGACTTGGCAGCAGCGGTTCTCAAGTGACACACCCCGAAACCAGAGAGGAGGGAGCCCAATTCCTTGCAGGGCCACGCGATTCCACCTTCAGCCGTGGGTTATGTTGTTGCTGGGGCACCGTCAGTCCTGAATCTGGTCACTGCACACTTGCATTTGCGTTCCACACCCTGTACAGCAGCAGCTTTGCAGAGCGCCCTCTCCCACTCCGGGACCCCTCGGGGGAAGTCGGAGAGCCGGTTTCGGCCCGATCCCCACAGGCCAGGCCGAGGGACCCCACCTGCCGGAGGGACCCCGCTCACTCCGCAGACGCCGGGGAGGAACCGCGGGAGGTTGGCTCCAGGGCGTGTCCAGCCCATCTTGCCCAGTCCTGCCTCGTCAGCCACCTTCTAATTAATTTCCTTTCAATGTGCATGAGTCCGTGCACCGGGTCACTAGTTTTTAAATAAGGGGAGTGCAATCGACTCTCATACAGGCAAGGAGGGAGACACTCTTCATAGAATGTTTCCTTATAATGAAGCCTGAAGATTTAGTACACGTACAGATTGATAGAATATTCATTGGTTATTTTTTCTTTGTTGTTTAGATGCATCATTTTCAGAAAGTCCTTTTACAATAACATCACACAGCAAACATACTGGACTGTATCACACCATGCCCATATTAGCCCTGGCACTGTCTGTCTCTATGCCAGTGCCACCTGCATTGATTACTAGAGTTCTTTAATAAGTATTGATACCAGTTTGTGTGAATTCTCCAACTTTGTACTTTTGCAAAATTGCTTTGGCTAACCTAGGTCCTTTTCACTTTCCTGTGTATTTTAGAATCAGCTTGTCAGTTTCTTTAGAAAATAATGGCTAGGATTTTTATTTGAGATTGCATTGAAATGTAATTATAGAACAGTTTGGGAAGAATTGTCAAATTAAAAATATTGGATTTTTCTGAACCACAAGCATGATATGTAGACCCTCTTTAATTTCTCTAGAAAAGGTTTATTAATTTTCTTAGTGTACTGGTCCTGAACATTATTGTCAAGTTTCTACCTAGGTATTTAACATTTCTGATGCTGTAATAGTTACATTTTAATTTCACCTTCTGAGTGTTCATTGATAGTATAGAGAATTAAAATTGTTTTTTAGTATTAAAGTGTATTCTGCAATCTTACTAAACTTACTTATTCATTCTAGTATCTTTTTTTGTTGATTCTATCAATTTTTGACATATACAATCATATCCACAAATACAGTTTTTCTCTTTCTTTATCAATCTGTATGCCTTTTTTCCCTTGCCTTTTGCACTGAAAAAATGTCCAATATAATGTGAATTAGAAGTGGTAATGGAGGAATCTTGCCTTGTCCCTGATCGTAGGATTATGTTAAGCTATAGATTTTATGCAGATACTCTTTACCAGGTTGAAGAAATTGCCTTTTATTCCTGGTCTGTAAGTGTCTTAATAGAAATGCATGTTGGATATTGTCACATGACTTTTCTGCAATTATTGAGATGATAATGTGGATTTGTTTTCTTTTTTAGTTTATTTGTAATAGGCCTTAGCACAGAGCACTGAATAACTTCATCAAAGTCTAGAATGCAGGGTGGTGGAACTGAGAACTTTGGGAGATGAGTGGAATATTATTTGTTTGGTGGCCAAAATCAAGATCTTTGTGTTTTAAAATTTGATGACCTTTGCATGACAATGACTTCAAACATGAGTGTATAGTACATATACTAGAGAAATTTTAATCATTAAGACTAGTTAGAGATGGTGGGGAAGTTAAAAGTGAGAAGGAAAAGATAAGTAATGGGTTGGGCCAGGAAGCACATCTTGGGGGAATTTGACACTGACATGGGAATCTGGGACCTCGGTGTCCGAAGTAGAATGCCCGTATTTCTTATGATCCGCAAGATATTGGGTGTAAGAAAGAAGATTTAAACTCATTTATATCAAAATAGCTATGAAATGTTCCTAGTACAAAACATAGATGGGTATGGACACCCTCCCCCTCGCGGATGTCATGCGTAATGACATCACCGTGTGTCAGCCTGTCATCCTGGTGCCCTGCGGCCGAAGGGGCAGTCAGCAGTGCAGGGGCTTGAAATCGGGAACCTCGCACATCTGCTGGCTTTTGGCGTTTTGCTCCGTATTGCAGTTTCTGAGGGCCTCAGGAAATGGGTTTATAAGTTATTCTGCAACATTTTGTAATACTTTGTGGTGAAATGGGACACTGCTGTGAAAATCGTTTGTACTGCAAAGATGTCTGTTTGTTTTTATAGCAAGCTTCTAAAGGGGTGGTCAGCCTTAAAGATGAGCTAACTTGTTTACAAAAGGATACATGCTTCTAATTTGTTATTTGTGGATGAGGATAGTGGCTAAAGAAGTATGGTATCAGCAGATATTTTTTGGAAAAAATACATTTAATTTTACTTGAAGGTAAAGGTGATGTTATAACAATTAGTGAGAATCTCTTTTAAAAGGAACTTGTACTACAGAGAGAGCTTTTGAAAATGGGTGCTCAGGAATGTTGTCATTGTTATGTGATTCCTTAATTTTTCTTTAAATGAAACCTATTAAAAATTCGCAGATTTATCCACATAAAAATGTGGAAACAAGACTCAAACAATTTTAAAGACTATCAACCATAATACTTTTAGTGGGTTTTTAATTCATTTGTTTAAAACATATATGTAACACCTTCTTATTGGTTTGCAAGAGCAACTATGGCATTTTTGGATAAATGATTATTTATTAGCTGAATTTCAATTAAAATCTTGGCATAGCCTGTAGAAATAATTGAAAAGTGTCATGATTTAGTTACACTAGCCAGTATAGAAGTGATTCTTCTTCTATTTTAGATGAATGTTTCTTTGAGAGGCATCTTTTTAACTATGACAGGTCTTAAAAGCAAGTATCAATATAAATTGAACTAAGAAATAGAGCTTGAAATTGCTCTATCAGAAAGTGTCAAATAAGATTTTAGAAAATAATAAGTTATATTTGAAGATATTTCTCTCACTTTATAAACATTCTTAACACATTTTAGAAGAAAAAAGATTGGTAATATTTATAGATTTAATAAGTAATTTTAAATTTAATTTTATTAATGTGTGTATTCCATAGTTATTATAATGTGTCAGTACATAATAGTGTGTGTGTGTATCATTCACTTTTTAAAAAAATATATTTTTTACGGAAGGAATGCCTAATCAATAAAGGTTAGAAAACCTGCTGCAGACACTAGATGACACAGCACCACCTGCTCGGGGGTAGAGCACTGACAGATGTGGAAGGCCTGCCAGGTCTCTGGACTGGGATAGGCATTTGGGTGCATCATCTCATATAATCCTCACCAGAGGTCTGCAGACCAAGTGTCATCACAACTATATTTCATCAGGAACCTTCATTCTTTACGCATATGTTACAGGTCTGGGCTCACATTTGTAGCAAGTACAGACCTTGAATTCAATCAAACCAAGGTCATGTGGCTGCAGGATGCTGCTCTCACTTATTTCTCCTTCCTGCATGAGAGAATGGTGGGTTTTAATATGAGGCATATGGGGAAAGACTTGTTTGGCTAATTCTGTCAGCCACTCCATCAAGTTACAGTGCCTAGAGTCACTTCAGCATACTTGGACGATGACACTGGTTAAATCCTAATAGATGGGAGGTTGGCTGAGGAAGTGAGGCATGGGATGGGGTCATCAGCCTTCCAGTCGGAATGGACAGTGGGAGCGTAAAGTGAGAGGGAAGTATAGTCAGGGACCGGGCTGGAGAGGCCGGGCCAGAGCCCGAAGCCCACGGTGTGCCGGGGCCAGTGCTTCACCTGACGCTCCCTCAGGCCGGTGCCTAACAGGGTAGTGAGGTATTTTCCGGGCATATGAATGTGCCTCAGGCAGTGTGGTGAGTCTCCGCATTTGTGTGTTTTAGAAGAGGAAGCCCATAGTTTTCATCAGATCTTGAGAGAATCTGTGACCAAAAAATAGCCTCAGTCTAGCGTCTATAGCAGTTGTCATCACCTCTACAGAGTTTACCCTTTACTTCTCTAGGCTTGGTGCTGAGCAGAACAGACAAAGCCGTGCTCTGTTCTGTCACTCAGAACAGCATTCAGCACATGTAACTGGCTAGTTCAGGGGTGGGCAAACTTTTTGACTCGAGGGCCACAATGGGTTCTTAACTGGACCGGAGGGCCGGAACAAAAGCATGGATGGAGTGTTTGTGTGAACTAATATAAATTCAAAGTAAACATCATTACATAAAAGGGTACGGTCTTTTTTTTTTTTAGTTTTATTCATTTCAAATGGGCCGGATCCGGCCCGCGGGCCGTAGTTTGCCCACGGCTGGGCTAGTTGGTTGTGTACTTAGATGTCGAGACTTTATACTAAACATTATATTACACTACACAGATCAGCAAAGCATAAACCTGGCCTGGCTCAGCCTGCCAACCTCGTGAGACGTTTCAGGATGTCCTTCTCCTTGACCAAGGCCAGACAGAGGTGGGCAAAGAGATGTCAATTCTCCTCCTCATCAGTGGATTTGGTTTTAAGTTTGTGCTGTGTGTGTGTGTGTGTGTGTGTGTGTGTGTGTGTATGAGAGAGAGAGATTATGTGCAATACAGACAGTTCTCATTAATCACAGTTGTTATTTTTATAAAGTCACCCCGAACCCTCAATTAGTACATTGTGATCCACTGTTCCTAAGGGAAATACAGGGTTGGGTTCCTGTGAGCTTCTGGTCACATTTTCGTCAAGCAATCAATATATAACCTTGTTTTTTGTTTTCTGTTTAAAGACACCTTACTTAATACATGTTGTTGATTCATTAACGTTGAGTTCACAGCCAAGAGCAACTAAGACTTGTGCCTGGATGGGGCTTTCCTAACACATGCATTTTCCACAGCTGCTTACACTTAGGGGCACTAGACAGCCCTTCAGCACTATGCTTGGGGACATTTTAAACAGAGAAATCACCAACAAAGAGCACAGAAATGTGGAAAATATGGCACTAACTAGACCGTGGAAAGGACACATTTACAGCCTGAGAGTGGAGGCAAGAAGGCAGAGTGTCGCCTGTTAAACCACAGGAGACTTGAATTTTTTGCTGCTCTGTGCATACCCACAAATGACAGAAAGCATGGCGAGTATAGAATTTGGGGTTAGAGGTAAACTTTAGCAAGGAGGGAAATTCACAGAGAACTTGCAAACATGAGCATTGACTGAATTGACTTCAGCAGCTTTATGGAAGATGAATTTCAGAGAGGAAGCATTGCATTTTGTCTGTATAGAGGGATGAACTCAGTGACTTTTTACCCTTTCTGTTACTGTGTTGCCATGTTTGAATTTGATTTTTGAGAACCTGCAATGTTGCAGACATTGAAGAGGACAGAAAGATTCATAAGACACAGGCCCTGCCCAGGTGGGATACAGGCATGTAAATAAATTCATTATGATGTGAAAAGGTGGACTAAGTGCCGGCCACATTACGTTTTCTCTCCGGGATCATGGAAGTCTTACTAAAGAACTTCCAAAAGAGCTAGAGTGTTAAGCATGTCCAGGACTTCATTAGGTGAACAGCAAGAAAAGAACCAGGTTAAAAGTGAAAACAGATGTTCACAGGTAGGAAGATGTGATACAGCTCAGTATGTTTTGGAAATTATAAGGACTTTACTGTTGTCATAATGTAAAACATTAGGTAGGAATGGAGGATAAAAACATTAGGTGATACCGGAAGTGTGGCAAGAAACACATCAAAGGGCCTTGGTTGACCATCTAAGGATTTGGGACATGAGCCTACAGGTGAAGAGAAGGGGGCAGGGAGATACATCATTAGAAATGTGCTTTATTTTTTTTTTAATTAAATCTTTATTGTTCAGATTATTACATTTGTTCCTCTTTTTTTCCCCCCATAACTCCCCTCCTCCCAGTTCCCGCCCCACCCTCCGCCCTCACTCCCCACCCACTGTCCTTATCCATAGGTGCACGATTTTTGTCCAGTCTCTTCCCACATCTCCCACACCCCTTTCCCCCCCAAGAATAGTCAGTCCATTCCCTTTCTATGTCCCTGATTCTATTATAATCAACAGTTCATTCTGTTCATCAGATTATTTATTCACTTGATTTTTAGATTCACTTGTTGATAGATGCATATTTGTTGTTCATAATTTGTATCTTTACCTTTTTCTTCCTCTTCCTCTTCTTAAAGGATACCTTTCAGCATTTCATATAACCCTGGTTTGGTGGTGATGAACTCCTTTAGCTTTTCCTTATCTGTGAAGCTCTTTATCTGACCTTCAATTCTGAATGATAGCTTTGCTGGATAAAGTAATCTTGGTTGTAGGTTCTTGGTATTCATCACTTTGAATATTTCTTGCCACTCCCTTCTGGCCTGCAAAGTTTCTGTTGAGAAATCAGCTGACAGTCGTATGGGTATTCCCTTGTAGGTAACTGAGTTTCTTTCTCTTGCTGCTTTTAAGATTCTCTCTTTATCTTTTGCTCTTGGCATTTTAATTATGATGTGTCTTGGTGTGGTCCTCTTTGGATTCCTTTTGTTTGGGGTTCTCCGCGCTTCTTGGACCTGTAAGTCCATTTCTTTCACCAGGTGGGGGAAGTTTTCTGTCATTATTTCTTCAAATAGGTTTTCAATATCTTGCTCTCTCTCATCTTCTGGCACCCCTATAATTCTGATGTTGGTACGCTTGAAGCTGTCCCAGAGGCTCCTTACACTATCCTCGCATTTTTGGATTCTTTTTTCATTTTGCTTGTCCGGTTGGATGTTTTTTGCTTCCTTGCATTTCAAATCATTGACTTGATTCTTGCGCTCCTCTGGTCTGCTGTCGGGCGTCTGTATAATATTCGTTATTTCAGTCCGTGTGTGCTTAATTTCTAGTTGTTCCCCAATATAAGATCGAGGGTCTTATTAGTTTTCGTGTAGATCTCATTAAGTTTATCGACAGCTTCTAAACAGTTCTTGAGAGACCTTAAAAGTGTGGTTCTGAACTCTATTTCTTCCATTGACAATTTTGTCCTGTTTCTTTGTCTCCGCATTTTGTTATGCTTCCTTGGTGCACCCCCTAGTGGTCTTTGTTCGCAGTCTTATAGATAAATCTTGATTGTTGTAGCTAATTCCAGGGAGGGTTTGACCTCCAGGCTAAGTGGCTATGAGAATCAACTGTGTCAGCAGTGAGAGAACTTCTGTCCTCTAGGGAGGTGCTAATCTAGCCTTTGCCTGAGGCTATCCGGCAAATGCCTCTGTGCAGGGCGTGGGCAGGGCGGGTCGCACAGGATCAACAGGGTGGGCCAGAGAGAGCAGTTATGGCGGCTCTCAGTCCTGTCCCCAGGGGCTCTGCCTCTCTGAGTCCCAGCACCCGCTGCAAAGCTCGGAGAGAAAGCTGCACTCGCTCTGACCGAAGCCAGACAGTCCCGCCTCTCCCGCTTGAGTCTGGGTCCCTAAAGACTCGCCCGGATCTGGAGCTCAGAGTCCGCGACTCCCTCCCGATTGAAAACGCCAACCGCGCCCTCCGCCGCCAGCCCGCTCCGCGCACTCCGCACCTCAGAATTTGACTTCAGCACTGCGCCTCCTCTGAGTGTCCGTATGCGTTTCTCTTTCCTCCTAGTTGTAGGACTTCCACTCAGCCAGCGTTCCTGTGGTTCTGGGTGATGTCCGTTCCGTGTTTTAGTTTCACTTTTGAAGTAGTTGTTCAAAGCAGCAAACTCCGGCGTTAACCTATGCCGCCATCTTGGTTCTCTGTCAGAAATGTGCTTTAGAAAGACAGCCCCAGAGACACCAAGGAGAGTAGTTACTAAATGTAGGCAGTACTAGCGCCTGGACTCCAGAGCACCATGGCACTTCAGGGCAGCATGGGAGAGATTCTTTTATATATATATATATATATATATATATATATATATATATATATATATATATATATATATATATATATATATATTTATTATTACATGTGTCCTCATCCCCCATTACCCCCCCAACACCCCCCCCCACCTATGCCCTCAACCCCCTGTTGTCTGTGTCCATTGGTTAGGCCTATATGCAGCCATACAAGTCCTTTGGTTGATCTCACCCCCTACCCCCACCCTCCCCTACCTTCCCTCTGAGGTTTGACAGTCTGATCAATGCTTCTCTGTCTCTGGATCTGTTTTTGTTCATCAGTTTATATTGTTCATTATATTCCATAAATGAGTGAGATCATGTGATATTTATCTTTCTCTGACTGGCTTATTTCACTTAGCATAAAAATGGGAGAGATTCCTAACATAGATCTGGCCTAAGCAGGTAATCTAGAAATCTGAGAACAAGTATCATCCAGGTTGGGTTCTCCCTTTAGTGTATCACTTGCATTGTTATATGCATCATTCACAGTTCCCCCTCCTAAAACAGACATGATGGAATTTAGGGAACATTAATAACCTGTATCTACTAGAATAAAAGAAGAGAGCAGGTTAATATTGCTTAAGTTGCCCACAGTAAGAAATAAGTAAGATAGAATTTAAAGACAAGAAAAAATAATTACAGTGTTGTTAACTGGTTGTTGTTGGCACTAATTCAATGCCAACAGGAATCCCCAGTTTAGGGTTCAGTGAAGAAGAAAACTTTATTCAGTGTAGAACAGCTCAATTGTGACACAGCATGGCTGTGAGGTGGCCCCGGGGCAAGGCCCCTCTCCAGCTTAACAGCTCTGTTCTGCTCCTTGTCCACTGTGCTCCAGGGAGATATTAGCAGTGTTTTAGCTCCAACTGAGTAAACAAAGTCTTTGGTGGAAAGGGAAAGTGTGCTTTCAGAGCCAGAGGGGAGATGACTTATGTATATGTCAGTCGCCACCTCTGGTCCATGATTGGTCTGTCCTCATGCAAATGAGGACTCCAAATCCTCCCACTCTGATTGGTCCAAAAGACACTTTCCTGATGAGTTAGAATGGAGCTGCTCTGATTAGTTGGAGCTGCACAGCCTTGATTGGAAGGGGAAAGCCTCAGTCCTATTGGTTGAAATAGAATTCCGGGAACTGCTTTACAAGGGCTGGCTCAGGTGGCCAGAGCAGTGCAGGCGGGCAGTTCAGTGCCCGATTAGCCATCAGGACCCCTTCTTACGTAGGTGCCTTCTTTCTCATGTCCACAGTATGCAGTGTTTTCTATTTCATTTATAAGAATATCTACTTTTAACTATTAGCTTTCAAAAAAAAGCCCTCTATTTTTTACTTCTGTATTAATGACTATGTGCCATTAAATACAGGGTTTCAAAGGATGGTTTTGGAACTATTAATGGCAAAAGTAAAATATTGTTCAACAATAGCTTAGATCATTTTTGAGTTGGAATATGTGCCAGCCCATCAGGAGTGCGGATTCCATGTAAGCCTGTCCTGAGGCCATGGACCGTGTCACCTGGTTCCAGAAAGGGCTCCGGCAGCTGTGCCGCGTGCACCAGCGCCACCGTTTATTTCACCCCCACACACCTTCTGTTCCACAGCCAGTTGTTTCCAGAATTGTCATTCACTTTCCCATGTCAGTAGTTGGAGTTACAAGTATCAGGTATCGTATGAGATGCTTACTTTAGGTCACTCCTAGAGGGTAAGGGTGCTCCTGCATAGTACACACCCTGCCTGTCTTACTGACCGAATAGTAATGTGCTGTTTGCTTCTTCAAAGTGCACTGACTTGGAGCAGATCGATGCTCCTGGGACTTTAACCTGCCACTGGCAGGAACTGAACACCATGTCCCACGCGCAAACCTGGTTCCTGTACTGGAGGCTTAGTTTACTAACACAGCAGACCTCGACCACTCTTCTCAGTTGTTACTGGGGTTCCTCTTCAGAAGAGGCATCGTTGTGGTAGAGGGCAAAGATTTGACCTTAGAAGGCTCAGACTGTCCTCCATCATTTACTACATAAACATGGGCATGTAGGGGGAGTAATAGCCCCCAAAGATAATGAAATTGTGGACGAAAAATGGGAACCACTCTGAGCTTCGTTTATTTTTAGAAGTCCCTCCTGAATGCCTCTGCGCTGCTGCCTCTAATCGGTAATTTGCATAGTGGAAAGCATGTGTGTGCTTTGCCTTCTCCTCAGGCAGCTGAGCAAAGACGACACCTGTAAGTGATGGACTTGCTGGTCAGTTCCCAGGAGGGAAAAGAAAACGGTGCTTGAGACAGAGGAGGGCAGGTGGGTCGGAAAATAGAGCTAAATAAATGAGACCAACACATGATAGAGGCCGAGTCTCATGACGGCGGCGGCTCACTGCTGAGCACATAGCCCTGTACTGTCAGTAGCTTGACACACTGAACATGTATTTCCAACTCAGTCACAAGAGTCCCTGGATGGGTGAGGGGGTGCTGCCCTACACAGGCATTCGGGGTTCTGTGCTCTGTCGTGTGGCTTCCCCGCGCTCCACTGACCTAGTAGATAGAGAAAGCGACTGAGGGTTGGGGTGGAGAGGCTCAGGAGTGGGTGTGGTAGTTGCCCTTCCCTCTGCCACAGCCATTGCTCAGACTGGGCCCAGCCCTCCCTGCAGGTAGGCCATGTGCAGGGCAGCTCGGGGGCCAGGAAGAAGGGAAGGGCCCGAACTGGAGCTCTGCTCCACAATCTGCTTTTAGGCAGTTTTCCTGAAAACTCTGTTCCCTGAGGAAATGGACATTTAATAATATCAAATAAAAAAGCGTATTTGCTTTTTAAAACAAAGGATGAACCTTTCATGAGAAGTAGACCCCACTTCCCTGTGTTACTGAGGACACTGTTTGCGAAGATCTCATTGTGTACGTCTCCCACTCCCCGGACTTCCTCCAGCCACTATGTGCTATAATCCAGATGTTAAAAACCCATTCCGCGAAGACTAAACTTCACCTCTTCCATAACCAATCTCACTTCTCTAATCAATGGTATTTCATCTTGTCTCTTCTACAAGGTCTTTTCCTTTTCTATCTTGTTTTATAGTTATTTCTATATATGTATAGACAACATTTTTAAAATTGTGAGTTAAGGAAATATACCTTATTCATAATTTATTTCATAGTAGTGTGCCTTAAATAATGAATAAATAGTGATTGATCTATATATATAAAAGCCTAAGCAACCATTCCGACCGAATGACAGGTCAACCAGTTGCTATGATGCACACTGACCACCGGGGATAGACACTAAACACAGGAGCTTCCCCCTGGTGGTCAGTGTGCTCCCACAGAGGGAGTGCCGCTCAGCCAAAGCTGGGCTCACCACTGGCGAGCACAGCTGCAGTCGTGGGAGCCTCTCCCGCTGCCACAGCAGCAGCGCTACTGAGCAGAGGCTGCAGTGGTAGGCGCAGCGGGGCTGGGGTGAGCGGGAGCGGTGCAGTCCCTGGTTGCCTGCCACTTAGCACACTGCTACATCCCTTGTACCCGTTACAGTCTCCAGAGAATGGTTGAAGCATGGACACTTGGAGTAACCAGGAGGAGCCCGATGTGGCCACAGGGCTCCTGGAACCCTGCCTCAGGCAGCAATATAACAGTGGCCACAAGGTGGTGACTGACAATTGGGGTGAAAGTCAGAGATAGATCTGAAGGGTGGGGGTTTGGGCAACAGAGCTCCCTGACCCCACAAGATCCCCACCTTTGTATTGTTCATCTTGGAGCGTCTCTTATCCTACTCTGAGCAGTGGAACGCCTTCAGCATGGCCCAAGGCGTTCACTGGGGGCCTCCCGGCCAGCAAGGCGGGACCCTGGCCGCAGAAGGGACATTCGGAAACATTTCTTCAGGAAGCTGCGGGGAGGAGGACAGACTCCCACATGACTTCCTGGCGGCTCACAGGGAGGGACATGGAAACTCCCCAGGTACGCAGGCTCCCGACTTCCTTTCAAGTGCACGAATCCATGCACTGGGCCACTAGTAGGAATATAAGTTACTGTCTTTTTTGGCCTCAGTTTCCTCATAGTAAGAGAAAGAGTGCCGGCTGGATCACTGTTTCCCAAGCATGACTGTTAACCAGAATCCATGCACAGCCCTAATAATACAGGTAGCTGTGCCCGGCCGAGATTTAAGTAATCCTGATCGTCAAAGCTAGGCCTAAATGTCAGTGTTTTTAAAAATTCTATAGGACATTGTTTCAGTTGGCATTTACGTTGTGTGTTTCTTTATTCTTTTATTTTCAACCTTCTTGTGCCCTTATATTTAAGGTGTGACTCGAAAGCAGCATGGAGTTGGGTTTGTTTTAGTCCACGCCAATAATCTGACCTTTAATGTTCTGTTTAGTAATCTCACATCTCAGTGTAACTATTAAGGAGCTGCATCCTCCAATTAATATTGTTTCTGTTTTTCTACCTCTTCTATGGCTTTCTTCTGAAATTTATATGGATTTGGCATTCTATATTATTCTTACTTCTATTAGCTTATTAGTTATACTTTCTTTAACTATTCTTTAATAGTATTCGGAAATTACATGCATTTTTGAGTTATTAAAATTTAATATCAAGTGTTTTCCCACTTTCCAAAAAGTATTTGTCAGTGTTTTAACTCCCCTCGTTGTGTTATTGTAGGGAAATAATACATATATCATATAAATATGTGTGAAATATAATTATTTTCTTATAAATATATTAAGTCCTATAAGATATTATTATTGTTATTTCATACATTCAATAACTAGATTTATCCACATATTAATAGTTTGGGTTGATCTTTGTTTCTTCATATATCTTTGAGATATAATCAGATCATTTTTCTTCTAAAAAAATCCCTTAGTGTTTTCCTTAATATGGATATACTGATGACAGATTATTTTGTGCTTTATTTCTCTGAAACTATCCTTTCTTTACTTTCATTTTGTAAGGACTTTTTTCCCCACAAGTTTGGTTATTACTTTCATATAGAATTCCGCTGTCTTTTTAATTCATTTGTTTATTTTTGAGAAGTAGCTGTCAGTACTTGCTAACAATTTTTAAGATTTACTTTTTCTTAGTCTTTGGTTTCCAGCAGTTTCAATGTCAGTGCCTTGGTGTGCTTTTCTTCGTATTTACCTCATTTGGAATTCTTAGTACTTCAGTTTGTGCGTTGATGTCTTTCATCACTTCGGAAAATTCTTTTTTTTTAATCCTCACCTAAGAACTCACTTTTATTGATTTTTAGAGAGAGAGGAAGGAAAAGAGAAAAAACATCGATGTGAGAGAAACATCCCTTGTCTCCTGTACGCACGGGGATCAAACCTGAAACCTGTTGGTGCACGGGCTGACACTCCAACCAACTGAACCACCCGGCCAGGGCACTTTGGAAAATTCTTATCTTAATTTTTCAAATATTGCTTTAGCTCCTCTTTCCATTTTTGTCTCATATTCCTATTGTGCATGTAATAGAGTTTTTATTAAAAATCATTTTATACATAGATGGCACTGAAGTCTTCTACTTTCAGTCATAACTATGAATGCAGTTGGGGCTGCTTGATAGTCTGAGAAATTCTTTAGCTCAGATGTAATCCAGAGGATTCAGTATCACCCATAAATCTCTTCAATGGCCTCCCACAACCTGGGTTCACTTTTTCTGATCCTCATGTTAATCTGTTCCACCTGCTTTGCTTTCCAGAGCTGATAGCATCACAGAATTTTGTGATGTGTCAGCAGCAGACTTCTGATTAGCTATTTTCAGTTCTTACTCTGGTCTTTTCTTAGAACTTGCCAGATATAAGGAGTTTACCAAAGATTAGACTGTACATTGTGTGGATTGATAGCATATCCAGAAGCATCGCAGATAGGACTGTGGCGAGCAAACCTTGTGCGTTTGCCTCATTTAATAAAGTCAGAAGGCAGGCCACGGGCAGCAATATGAGGAGAGCAGCTTCCCAGCACCCCGTGCATGGCTGCAGTGTTTTCAAACAGTTAGGCATTTTCATGTTTCTCTTTTGTTGTTGTTTTTAATTTCTTTATTGTTGAAAGTCTTACAGATGTCTCCCTTTTTTTCCCCATCGACCCCTCCTCCCCACTCTCGCCCCTCTCCGTGCCTTCACCACACTCTTGTCTGTGCCCATGGGTTATGCGTCTGTGCATGTAAGTTCTTTGGTTAATCACACTCCCCCCCCCCCCACCTTCCTTCTGAGAATCGGCAGTCTGTTCCATGTTTCTGTGTCTCTAGCTCTATTTTGTTTATAAGTTCATTTTGTTCATTAGATTCCACATATAAGTGAGATCATGTGATATTTTGTCTTATTTTGCTTAGCATAATAACCATGTTTCTTAATTAGGAAATCTTTTCGGCAAAGGTGTTGCCTTCATCAAAGTCTAGAGAGGCAAAATGATTTTCTGATGCAGACACTGACTTTAGTACCTGAAGAGCGTGGGAGTGTGTTTCTAAGTGGAACTGGCAGCTCGAACTTCGTAACCTACCACGGTAACCAGGCATGGTAGTGCTCACGGACAGGTTTTAAAACCTGACCTATGGATTCTCAAGCCACTTAGCTCCCCAAGGGAGGAGCCCCTGTGGGCACACCTCTGACTCTGCTCCCATCCTGGAATGCAGTAGATGTCACCTATCCCTGATCTCCGCGCTCCCATAGGGAAAACAGACCTTCCTTCACAGAGGAGAACTGTAGAGACTCTGGGACAGGCTCTGTGCTCTGCTGAGCCAGCCGCCGCATCGAGATTAGGCGTATGCCGAGGTGTGCCCACTGCTGGTGAGCACAGACATCACTGTGCTGTGTGCATCCAGGAGAGCCAGAACTAACAAGTGACACTGGTTCCAGGATGAAGCAAAGAGAAGCAAAGGCCATAATGGTGACTTGCAGTCCTTTTCCTAGAAAGTGTTCCTTACTGTTCCTTATGCCAGTAACTGCTGTATACAGCATAGCGGGGGGTGAATTCTAGATTGCATTCTTCCACTAGACCACACTCCAAGTGTGTGTGCTCTGAGTTAATTTCCTCTGAAATGTATTGACAGTATGATATATAGTAATGCAGGCCAGCCCTTTGGTGTAGAAGTGAGATGCTAGTGGGAACAGCGTGGCAGGATGCACGCGGAATGGTTTCTGAAGGTGAGCCTTCCATCTCTGGAGCAGGCTGCACCCACCCTGTAGGAGTGGTAGGAAGAGTCAGATCCGCACTCCCTACGAGTGGGCATAACTGGCCCCGACTTCCCTGCAGGCAGGGACAGCATCTGTAGGAACAAGCTCGGGGTCTGGTACAAAGCAGGACTTGAATAAATAGTTTAGGATGGAGTTAACAGACTGTGCTGAGACTGTGCCCTGGCACTTGGCCGTGTTGGGGGGATGCTGAAAGGTGACTTGATGAAACCTGGGCTCCTATGAATCCTGAAGACTCTTCCTACATCTGCTTTCAGCTTGAAAGCATGAGAAATGGGAAGTGGGGGTTTGGGGAAAAATCTGAGATGAAGCATCAGAAGCAGATGCCCAAGTGAGGCTCTAAGCCAGTGATGGAGAACCTGTGACACGCGTGTCAGAGGTGACACGCGAACTCATTTTTTGGTTGATTTTTCTTTGTTAAATGGCACTTAAATATATAAAATAAATATCAAAAATATAAGTCTTTGTTTTACTATGGTTGCAAATATAAAAAAATTTCTATATGTGACACGGTGCTAGAGTTAAGTTAGGGTTTTTCTTTTTTTAAAAAAAGAATATATTTTTATTGATTTTTTTACAGAGAGGAAGGGAGAGGGATAGAGAGTTAGAAACATCGATCAGCTGCCTCCTGCACACCCCCTACTGGGAATGTGCCCGCAACTAAGGTACATGCCTTTGACTGGCATCGAACCTGAGACCGTTGAATCCGCAGGCCGACGCTCTATCCATTGAGCCAAACCGGTTAGGGCAAGTTAGGGTTTTTCAAAATGCTGACACGCTGAGCTCAAAAGGTTCGCCATCACTGCTCTATGCTTTTGTATCCACATAATTGGCATTTTCTGCTATTTATTTATATGCAGCCGGTTTTAGCCTGTTTACTGAGGCTCTAGCACATGAGGGGCCCTGGCCCAGTCTCCCTGCACTGAAGCAGGTACACAGCTCACCCCAGGCAGGTTGACATCGGCGGCACTTTGTCTCCACCCAGTGGCCTCTTCCTCCGGAGACGTGGAAGGCTGCGGCTGCGGCGTGTGAGGGGCTGCCATGGGACCTTCAGCTTGGAGCCCTCTAGGCTGTTAGATCAGAGAGCACATCGCAGGATGGCCTCACCTTCTCCCAGGGTCTCTGATCCCAGTGAAAATGGATGGTGTTTACTTGACAAACTCAGCTGTGCCCTGCCTGCTGCACCCTTTCTTATGACCTGATTTCTTAGAGGCTGCCCCCTAAAAGGGATCCTAGATGCACAAGGTTCTTAGGCTCTTTCATTCTCACCTCCTTCCTTCCTGAACCACCGACAGAAGCATTCCTTCCACTTTTAGGGTTTCCAGAAGTATCCCTCTCATGACATGGTCTTCAGTTGCCAAGAAAGACCTTACTTTAAACATCTTAAACAAATAAGAATCTGCTGTATATTTTAATATGTACAAAGAAGCTTCACAACATTTATTGTGTCATCTCTTCTGGGCTATAACAACCCTGTATTTCATTCACTCGCTATGCACCTGCTTATCATACCTTCACTAAGTAAGACACTAGGGAACAAGGTGGGCAAGTCCTGGACTTCTGTGAGTTTTATTCCTATATGAGAAGAGAGGTAATAAAGAACTATTACTAAAGGAAAAATTGCAGGGCTGGTTAGAGAATGGCCATGACCTTTTCCATAGAGAAAGTAGCATGTAGGCATGGATTGGTGTTTCTGGAAGCAGGAAAAGCATGTGCAAAGGCCCCGAGGCAGAATAAAGAAGCGTTTAGTGCGTGTACATGTGAGAAACCACAGAGCCAATGGGTTAGCATAGTGGTTCCCATGGTTTGGTCCCAAAGCTCCTTTATACTCTATACTGGAGGCCCGATGCATAAAGATTCATGCAAGAATGGGCCTTCCTTCCCCTGGCTGCCAGCACCGCCTTCGCTCCAGAGCTGCCTTTCTGCCTTCGTTCTGGCCTGGAGATACCTTCCCGCCTTTCCATGCTGCTCAGATGCCTGGAGCGGCTGGGCAGTGCGGAACGCCTGCATTGTTGCCATGGCGACGAGTCAAGCATCCTGCCCTGCCCCCAGCTGCTTGGCACCTGCATATGCAAATAGACCTGCCATCTTTGTTGGGTTAATTTGCATGCGCACTCCTGATTGGCTGGTGAGTGTTGCAAAGGTATGGTCAGTTTGCATCTCTCTCTTTTATTAGTGTAGATTCTCAGTACTTCACTTTGGTTTGCTTTATGAGGCTCACATCTTCCATATTAAATTTGAAGCTAGACTTTTCTTAAAATTTATTTATTTTAAAATACAATTTAAAAACTTACATGTTATTATAACTGTATCATTTATGAAAAAGAACCACATTTTTCATAACAAAGAAAAATTATCAAAAAAAGAAACATTGTTTCACATTTATAAAATCTCTTTAATGCTTTTCTTAATAGAATAGCTAAATTCTCACCTGCATCTGCAATCAACATATTGCATTAAGTTGTTTTGACTAAAACCTAGAAAAATAGTCCAGTTGGATGAGGGACAACCTCACAAACTCATTGGTAGGGCCTAGAGGACCCTTCAGTGTGTCTTGAGCCCTGCCTTGAGAATGCTGGGTGGAGTGTTGTAAGTAACAAGAGGAAGCGTGGTAGGAGGGTTGTCATTACCACACCTTGTCAGTGTGAGAAAGTGAGCGTGGGGGAGCCTCCAGTGCGATAGGACACTCTTCTCCTGGAGGGGGAGGAGCACAGTCCAGGGGTCAGAAAGGTCGTCTTGGTGCTGGTGCAGGAGGGATTGGAGGAACAGGGATGGAGTGGGAGAAGCCACTCAGAGAGCTGCTGTTCTTGGTGCTGCTGGGAGGCTGGTGGCAGTAACTGAAATTCATTGCCCTCCGTGGAGTTTCAGGGAGTAGACATGCCCACTTACAGGAACGTGTAAAAGAGTCTGTGAAGTGATGGCACGTTCTGGGGCTTGGTAACCAAACCTACGAGGGTATTTAGACGCCCATATGTGGCAGGACAACACTTTTGTATTTTAATTTTGCCTTGGAAATGGATTTCAAAAATGGCATCACTCAGATCTTTGACCCACTTGTGTTTGGCCAGCTCATCAGCAGGATGACAGCTTCTCTCTCATTTTCCTGAACCCCTGCCCCCTCCCATAAGCAAAAGCTAAGAACACACAAGCATCTGCCAGCACAGATCCAGGAGAGCAGAACCTGCCGAAGAAGGGATGCATGCGGGCTAGGGGCTCAGACTTCCATCCACTGCACGGGCTGCAGGCACCGCCGGGCCTGCTTTCTAGGCGTGTCTAAAGATAGGAGACGTGAGGCCGTAAATAAAAACGTGCATTTCGTGCTGCAGGGCTTGTGCGTGACTCCAGTCTGCCTGTGAGCCTGCTCGGAGGTGAGCTCGTGCTCCGTCAGCGGTCAGCAGGCCTGCACTCTCCGTCCCTGTCCAGGGGGACCACTGCTAACAGCAGGATCTTCTCCATGAACTTGAAACAAAACAGTTCTGAGTCATGTTCTGTGGCGGGGCCATCACCATTACAGTGAAATGTTTGCAATACTGAGGAAAAAGCATTTTTGTGTTTAGTTCATGAATAAATATAGATGTTGTAATATAGGGAGGAAATATGTGTGTGTAGTATAAAAGTACATTTGTTTTTAATGTGTAGGCTTTATTCAAAGATGGTTAGGAATTGCAATCAAGTGTCAATATCCCAATCTCTAGAGGATATTTTGAACTAGATATTTGATATTTTAATGTCGATATAAGCACAGTATATATATATAAATTAAATAAAAATATTACGCATGATAGATAAAGGGAAAATTTGTCTTAGAACTTGTCTTAGAATGCTCTTAAGTTGACTATAAAATAATAGGAATAAAAACAAAGAAGGCACTCGGTACACTCAGGTAGGGGCTCTTTGGGGAATGGTGTTCGGAAAAGAAGGAGGCTTTCAGGAGTGGCTCACGGACGGGCAGCTCTGGCCCAGCAGGTGCACTCGTGTTGAATTGCGCGATGGGTGTACCGGGCAGTGTGTGACTTCGGAGACTTATTTTTAGCTGGCTCCCAGGTACTTAGCCCTCCCCCATTCTGCGGTTATTTTTATTCCCTAGAGTGTGTCCCCTCTGCACTGTCGATGCCTCCCGTTCCTTTTCACTGGGCTCAGGTCGGCTTCCTTTCCTCAGTCCATCAATACAGGGCTGATTTGGAGCTGAGCTGTATGATAATCAGCCTTTCAGCAGCCAGCCCCACACTTGCCTCGTAATTAAGGCCTGATGGTTGTGTTGACGGCAAATGGCTTTGTTCTCGAGTCCCCGGCTTGATTGCTGGTTCTCTTCTCACCTGAATTTGACCCAGTCTGCATTGTGCCATGATTGCTGCAGTGCCAGTAATTGCAGCCCTGGCGGGTGACATTTCCATGAAGCACACTCTGTTCGGCTCCGGAGGGAACTGGCAGGATTGATGGCTGGGGAAGCTCATCAAACGTGGATTTAGGAAATGCCTGTGAGAAGGTGGGAGCCCATGACCAAATACCAGAGCTTCCCTTTGACATTTGCTTTCACATAAAGGATAGTGCCTGGAACCAGTTCCCCTTCTCTTTGCATCCACAGAAAGACGGCGTTTCGTGACTGTGAATTGCTACTTAGTTCATTAAGTGCGGGTCTAGGTAATACCTTTTTAAAAGAGTCTTGATTTGTTATTTCTCAAAAGGGGAAATTAGAAGCTAATAAAACAGGAAGGGACTTCTCTGCAGTCAGATGAAATAGTATATTTTGTCTATAAAGTGCACTGCTTAAAATTTGTGGGTAGCCCTAGCAGGTTTGGCTCAGTGGGTAGGGTGTCAGCTGGTGGACTGGAAGTCTTGGGTTCAATTCCTGTGAAGGACATGTGTGGGAGGCAACCAATCAATGTGTCTCTCTCACATCGATGTTTCTCTCTCTCTCTCTCTGTCTCTCCCCCTACCTTTCACTGTCTTTAAAAATCAATGGAAAAATATCCTTGGGTAAGGTCACAACAACAGCAAAAATTTTGTGTATAACCTTAAATTGTCGCAATTAAACTTCATTTGCATAAAGTAGTAGCATTCACGACTGAAGCAAACATTTAAATCACAGACAGTAAGGTCTCCCGTTGAACTTGGCACTGAGGCATGAAAAGAGCTGCCCTCAGAGGTGGGACACTCATCCAGGATCAGGCCTCCACGCGCTGGAGGGGGCTCCCGCCTCACCTGGGCCCTCAGGCCCCATCAGTAGAGTAACCGTCCCAGGCCGCAGGCAGGCGCTCCTGTGCCCGCTGTGTCTGCTCAGTGTGCCCTCTCGCTGCTGCTGCCATCACACAGACAGCCTTCACCTCCTGACGGTCGCTTTGTTTAGACATCGCTGGACGGGCCTGAGGGACCTTCCTGCTGAGATCGGGGCCAGGACTCGTGAGGCCTTGGATGGTCACTTACCTGCCCTCACTTCCCGTTTTTTCACCACAGAAGGAAGTCTCAAATATGTGACAGTATAAACTGGTTGTCCTTTCTTTGCTGTATATATTTTTTCATTTTCATACAAACTCAAAATGTCTACATTTGTGATTGGGTTTCATTATACAGATGAACTTTAATACTAATTACATGAAAGTATTAGACAAGAATGTTCACAGACTTATTTAAATAAGATAGATATAGCAGCTTGCAGTCCGATATGACGGTGGTGGCTGTGTGCACTCACCCTCATTCCCACACCAGTACCGCGGAGAACGGGCTGATGGTCTGTGTGGAAAGGAAAGGTGGGCGGGGGGTGTGGGGCAGGTGCACCTGGGCCCCTGCTCAGAGGCGCCTGTTGTAAGAGGGACGGGAGTGTTGTGCAAGGCGCCTGAGCCGCACTGCGCAGCATCGGTCTCTGGTCTCCCACTGCCCCGTCCTCTTGAGATGCGGCCTCAGAGCAGCTGTGCGCAGGGAGTGGCCCCTGGACGTGTTTCCCCACGGCCCAGACCTTGGCATGCTGGGTCAGGCGAGCTTGCCTGTGAGGAGCATGGCTCTTAGACGGAGCTGTGCGTCACCTGTTCACCTGTTTATCCAATGCACTTCCTCCTCTGGATGCTGTTCCCTTTGTGTTTCCTATGAGAATTGGAGAAGCGAGTTCGTGTGTGTGTGTGTTTCCCTCTTGGACTTGCCTATGAGCTGATAGAAGAACGAACAGGTCACTTGGCAAGTGTCTGCCTTTCCCCCCTTCAGAGTAGTTTCTAATTGTTTTAACAAACAGTCCAAACAGGTCTTGTTACCGTCTCAGTTCCTGCCACCCTGGGCTGCGCTGGTTCTGGCTGGGCTGTCCTGGTGATTTGGTTGGCAGCCAGGGATTCCCAAAGCTCTCCTCCTTCCCATGGTCCGCAGGGCGAGTTCCACCGCAGACAGTCGAAGTGGAGAGCAGAGCAGCCTCTCTGGCTACTGCGAAGTGTTTAATGTGCCACAATGTTGCGCTTGAATAAGTCTCCCTAAATCCTACATCCAAACCCTTGTAATGGCTACCCTCTGGTGTTCTCCCTTGTGGAAATGAGAGAGAGTAAATGAGTGTGTTCATGTGTGTGTGAGGCAGAAAGAGAGAGAACGGCAGGGGTCAAAGTATTAGCTCTCCTAGGACTGCTGTACTTCATAGAGACACATTCTTTAAAACACCAACGTTCAAGGGAATGGTTTCCAGTGCAGTGGTTTGGGGTTGGTGTGGGCACTGGCTTCATGTCCTGAAGTCAAGGTCCTTCCCGAGCTCGCCACGTCCTCCCATAGGCAGTACCTGCCCACCTGCAGACAAGGCCCTCACTGCCCTTCTGCTTGTCTTGGCTCCTGGGTGCAGTCAAGTCAGATGGGGGTGCAGCAAAGGTCATTCCAGACGTGTGTTCCACGGGACCAGTGATGGCGAACCTATGACACGCGTGTCAGAGGTGACACGCGAACTCATTTTTTTAAAAATATATTTTATTGATTTTTACAGAGAGGAAGGGAGAGGGATAGAGAGTTAGAAACATCGATGAGAGAGAAACATCGACCAGCTGCCTCCTGCACATCCCCTACTGGGTATGTGCCCGCAACCAAGGTACATGCCCTTCCTTGACCGGAATCGAACCTGGGACTTTTCAGTCCCCAGGCCGACACTCTATCCACTGAGCCAAACCGGTTAGGGCTAAGAACTCATTTTTTTGGTTCATTTTTCTTTGTTAAATGGCATTTAAATATATAAAATAAATATCAAAAATATATGTCTTTGTTTTACTATGGTTGCAGATATCAAAAAATTTCTATATGTGACACGGCACCAGAGTTAAGTTAGTGTTTTTCAAAATGCTGACATGCCGAGCTCAGAAGGTTCGCCATCACTGCACGGGACACTGGGTGCAGCTGAGCGGGTGGAGCTCTGCACACGTTCAGGCAGGAAACAGATTTTCATCCAGGCTCTCTGACCTGGGGAGGCTCCCTTTCTGAAACCCATTCTCTCTGAAAGCAGAGTTAATAATACCCCGTGAGCCCTGTCCTCAGGATTGTCTTGAGGGTCAAATGAAAGAATTATCATGAAATCCCTGTCACTTGGGGAAGCAGTTAGTTGGAGGGAGGAACCGTGGCTCAGGTGGCCCCTCATAGGAGCTCTGGTCAATGCCGTGCTGGGGGTCTAGGGAGCCAGCAGGCCCTTCCCAGTCTCTGGCATCTTGATTCAGGGGTCCATCCAAAATGAAGGTCGCTGGACGTGTCCCTCGGCATTAGAACTTTCCAGTTGGAACATGTGGTTCTGGCTTAAGTTCAACTAATGACATATTTAAGTCACACTCTACAATCACAGGCCTTGATAGACAGTAATTTGTATATATTCTAAGAGAGGGGATTGCTGCTCCAATTCTGGTTGTCTATCCAAGGATCCCTGCAATTTTATGCAGTTCAGTGAGCAATTAGTAGGATAATTCAATCCATGAAGTCACAGCATCTCAGAATCAAGAGGAGTTAGAAATACTGTCATGTGCGCCCACACCTTCATCAAGGGCTCGCTCTGCCGCACATGCTCACTCCTAAGTCAGACGACTGGCCCACACCGCTCTGGCCTTGTCTTTCCTGACTTGGGGTGCTGGGGCGCAGCCTCATCTGTCACACATGGTGCTGTGGTCTGGATGTGTGGCCCCCCACATTCGAATGCGAAATCCCAGCCCCCCAGGTGAAGGCAGTAAGAGGAGAGGTAGGGCCCTCGGATGGGATCAGTGCCCTTATTCCAGAGACCCTCCCACTGCATGAGGACAAGTGAGACATCTGAGGTCAGAAGTGGGCCCTCACCTGACCAGGCTGGCTCCCTGGCCTAACTGCCAGTCTCCAAATGGCGAGGAATCAATTTCTGTTGTTGATAAGCCACCCAGGCTGTCACGTTTTATTAGAGCAGCTGGAGCAGACTAAGGCGAACAGCTTATATTTTTCCAATTGTCAATACATACTTAGAAGTACATAAGTGCCTGCTGGATACCATGAGGAATTCACAGAATAGTAAACATCTTCTGTATGGCTGATAAACTCACAGGGCACTTATTATTATTGCTATTATTAAAATTCACTTGTCAAACTGCCTTTTTTTTGCCTCTTGTGACAAAAGATGAACAGATACGACCCCTGACTTATAACAGTTACATCTCTTATAACAGTTACAGAAGCAGCAGCCAACATAAGACACAACTGAAGAGTCAGCCAGCAATGTCAGATGAAATGTAAACATTGATGTGCATGGTCCATGGTCTGTAAGGACTGGCTGAAGGGTGGCCTGGGCCATAATTCAGAGGTAATGATCTCCTCCTCAGGGCTGGAGTGATCTGGGAAGTCTCTGAATAGGTAAGGGTGGGATTTGATACGAGGGCTGAAAAATCGTTGATCTTTTTTTTTTAAAAATATATTTTATTGATTTTTTACAGAGAGGAAGGAAGAGAGATAGAGAGTTAGAAACATTGATGAGAGAGTAACATCGATCAGCTGCCTCCCGCACATCTCCCATTGGGGATATGCCCGCAACCAAGGTACATGCCCTTGACCGGAATCGAACCCGGGACCCTTCAGTCCGCAGGCCGACGCTCTATCCACTGAGCCAAACCGGTTTCAGCTGATCTTTAAATAGAAAGAATGATGCGGACCAAAGTGAGAAAGTATCCTCTGTTTATGAGGACAAGAGAAAAATGTAGTGTCTGAAGCTAAAGGTCACATAGGGCAGTGGTGAGACTTAAAACTTGAGATAATTCGTCACCAGGCTTTAAGGACGTTGATAAGCCAGGATAAAGAGGATCCTTTTATTTTTATTAAATATATTTTTATTTATTTCAGAAAGGAAGGAAGAGGGAGAGCAGATACAAACATCAGTGGTGAGAGAGAATCATTGATCGGCTGCCTCCTGCACATGCCCCCTACTGGAGATGGAGCCTGCAACCCTGGGCATGTGCCCTGACAGGGAATCAAACTGTGACCTCCTGGTTCATAGGTTGAAGCTCAACCACTGAGCCACACTGGCCGGGCTATAGAGGATGTTTTTAGTTCCAGCTCTGCCTCTTACTAGTTCTTACTAAAGCAATGTTCTCTGAACTTCAGTTTGCTCACCTGTCAAATGGGCATAATTTAAAAGTGTGTGAAACACTTAACTTTGAATTGTGATACATGTGTAAGATGTTACAGTGATACTATTACTGTTGAATTGATTTATTATTGAGCAGTGGTTTGACATAATAGAAGCAGCTTTGAAGATTCTTGTCATAGGATGGGGAGAGGAGGAACAGGATTAGGGGACCAGGTGGGAACGGTGAAGTGAACTCAGCCGGGGTAATTAGGATCCAAACTAATGAGTATGGGAGGAAAGAAAGGGCGGCAGAATGAGGCCTCTGAGTCCTTGATTGGGGTTTGTTTGGACACTGCCTCTTGGAACGTTTTGATTTCAGTAAGAACCACTTGTTTCACAAGTGGGCAGAGGGCACAAGCAGGAAGCCTTATTGGATGGACCTTCTGGGGCGAAATCTTACAGGGTCCTGCCAGCAGTGGGTACATGAGGATTCATTCCCGAGATCCTAAATTCACACCCACGGCCTCTCGGACAAGGAAGGCCTGTGAGATGTGAACTGCAGAACCGGAAGCCCTGCTCTGTGCTGATGCTGGCCCTCACCCTGAGAATCACAAACGCATTCGCCCACGTCCCTGCAGACCCACGCTGCGCGGTATTAATAAATGAGCTGAAAGTCGTTCTTAGGCTTCTCTGCCGTGGCTTTCACATAGTTGGGGGAGGGGCCTCGTCCTGGACCTGCTCTTAGGTTCCGCGTCACATCTGCAAGTTATTGAGCTTTTCTAGACTTCAGCTCCCGTCTTCTGAGGGCAGGCTACACGACCGTAAGGTTACTTTCGTTCTAACATTCAGAGCCTCCAAAGGCTCTTCTGCCTTGTGTGTTTGTTGCCGGGGTTGTGGCTTGGTGATAAATTCTCACTCTTCCTAAGTGCTTGGGCTCACAGCCCACCCGACGAGATAGAGGCTCCGTGGCCCAGGCTGCTGGCAGCCCTGGGGCTGGCTCAGCCGCTGGAGGATGGGCGCTGGGTGTCCTAAGCAGCCCTTTCCTTTCCTTCCTGACACAGCACTGGCTGGCCTTTGTGTAATTGCCTCCATGTTTAATTGCCTTTCTGTATCATTTTGCTTATTCGGAAGAATATTTCTTAATGAGCTGAGATGAACTAATTGGGCCTCCATGTGAATTCTTGTAGCATTGCTGATTGGTGTGTGAACCGTCAGCAGACCCCAGAACCAGTTACACATGTGCTCGGAAGCAGGGAATGGTTTGGGTTCTGGAGAGTTCAAGTTGCTTGTGATTACGAGTGACTTTAGAACAGTGGTCGGCAAACTGCAGCTCGCGAGCCACATGCGGCTCTGTGGCCCCTTGAGTGTGGCTCTTCCACCAAATATCACGTGCGGGCGCGCACGTACAGTGCGATTGAAACTTCGTGGCCCATGCGCAGTAGTCGGTATTTTGTGGAAGAGCCACACTCAAGGGGCCACAGAGCCGCATGTGGGTCGGCAAGCTGCGGCTTTTGATCCACAGCTTGCCGGCCACTGCTTTAGAACAGTGGTTCTTAACCTTAGCTGCACATTAGAATCCCCTGGGAATCTTTAAAATCCTGATTTCTGGGCCTCATCCTCCGGAAATTCTGTTTCTTTGTTACTAATGTTGTGGCCTCACCCCATCACAAAGAAACAGAATTTCCCAGGATGAGGCCCAGGAATCAGGATTTTAAAAATATTCCCAGGTGTTTCTAATGTGCAGCCAAGGTTGAGAACCACTGCTTTAGAAGGATAATTTTTAGCCTGAATTTATTAATCATTCTTTATAGCAATTGATACAGAATTTCTAAAAATAGTAATAGATATATGAAATGTTCATATTTTTCAGTTTATTTTGTTACATAATTTTACTTTGTCACTAAAATATAAACCATTACCCCTGGCTGGATGGCTCAGCATCATCCTTTGCACCAAGGGGGTTGCAGGTTTGATCCTCAGGCAGGGCGCATGTGATGTTTCTCTCTCTTTGTCTCTCTCTTTTTCTAAAATCAATGGAAGCATATACTCAGGTGAGGATTAAACACACACACACACACACACACACACGCACACAATTAGAAGTATTCATGGTGAAAAGTGAAAGTTCTTCTTAGTCCTCAGAATCCTCCTTTCCCCAAAGAGAATCTCTGCTAACTATTGGGTGGGGCCCCTTCTGAGCTCTGTCCATGCCCCTTCCTGTGTGCACATGTCAGTGTGCACTACTGTCCGGTGATGCTCTGCACCGTTCACCAGTGGGTGCCTGCAGCTGCTCCGTGCCATGCCTTAGCACTTTGCTCTACATCTTGGTGACTCTGCCCTGGCAAGACATACTCATCAATCGCTGATTATTGATAACTGGAGGCCCAGTGCATGAAAGCTCATGCACTGGAAGGGGGTCCCTCAGCCCAGCCTGCCCCCTTTCATAGTCCAGGAGCCCTCAGGGGCAGGAGGCGACCCGGTGATCAGGGGAAGGCGACGCCCCATCACACCTCTGCTACTGCCACTGCCGGCAGCGCAAGCCTCGGGCGGCCCTGGGCGGCTGGGGGGCTGAGGGGACTGGGGGACTCCGGAGGCAGGCACGCGGGTAGGCCTGGCCTTGCCATGCACCTGCTGCCCCGGTGGGGCTGAGGGGTCTGGGTGCCGCCATCTTGTGGCTGCGGTCCCTGCCATCTTTGAGGGTGGGGCAGTCAATTAGCATATTCCCTCCTTAATGGCTGTGGGTGCCGCCATCTTTGCGCCGGCAGGAGGGTCAATTAGCATATTCCCTCTTTATTAGATAGGATAATCTTACCATCCACTATGGATGGTTTCATTTTTTATTATGCACAGTATTGCATTGAACAGTTTTATATATGCATCTGTGTATACATGTGACTAAAACATAATTGGCAGATACAGGAACTGGAACTGTTAGGCTAGGGTTACATTTTAAATTGTCGTCCGCACTGCAGTTCCCTTACAAGTCGTTCCTTCACCTGCGCACAGCCTGTGCAGAGTGCTGTCACCACCTGTCACCATGCCAGACAGGCTGCAGCCCCCGTCCTTCCTCCACATCGCGAGTCCTGGGCACGCTCCCTGGAAGCCTGCAGTGGGACCTGGGTTTCTCTTCCTGTGCTGGTTTCAAGAACCAGTGAGATGGTGGGTTTGACTCCAGGTCTAAGCTTGGGAATCCCTCGTCATCAGAGGGCAGCTGGAGGATATCGTGACGTTTTATCTACAAAAGCTCCAGATTGCAAATGGCACTTGGCTCTTGTCCTTTATGGTGTCAGTTAACATGTGGAACCAGGGGCTCCTTGCTGAGAGGTTTGGGTGGCACTATGGGAAATACTGAGATTGGAAAGGCCATGTGTGGGAAAGGCTGAACCTTCTTGCTTGTCAAAAATACATCCCAATGCGCTCAGTAATGGCAGTTGTTGGGCAAACTTGTGTGATAGATTAGATTCATAACACAGAGAGGAGAGGTGCTGAGTATTAGAAATGACATAAGGGGATATTAAAATCGCATACATTCTTCAGATTTTCTACTATTAAGATAGCCTCATTCATTTACTTTGATTATGTATTTCCTCATTCTTATCTCTGTCTTGTGAAAATGATTATCTTTCTTTTCTCTGAAAGCCTGGAAGTGGACATGTTGTAATGTCATCACCAGCTGGAAGCTGAGTTATCCTCTCATGAACACATTCTAAAACAAAGACTAAGCCAGGACGAGCGCTCACTAACGCCCATTTCATTTGGCACAAAGGGAAACAGTCCCTCTATGAGGCAGGAGAGACTGACGAGAGCGTGCTGCGTGCGGGAGGGCACAAGCCATCTGCTCTCTCAACCGCCGCTGGTCTCTATTCTGATCACAGGTATGGAGGGTGGAACCCAGCAGAGTGCCCAGCGGCCGGAACTGCACTGGCGCCGCTGCTGCTGCGCCCCCTCCTGCCCACTGGGCATCCCCGCCTTGACCACTGCAGCAGCAGAGAGCACAGTCAGCCGGGGCCTGTGGCGGGTCCCCAGGGCTCACCTGAGACTCTGCCTGCTTCCTGAGGACCTCCTCCTCACGGTGCCGGCTCCTCCTGTTCAGTGTGTCAGTCTGAGGGAGAGGCACTGTCAGAGCATGCCCCTCCTGTTCTGCCAGCCTCATGTAGAACTTTCTAGGGAGAAGGAAGGCAGGAGAGGTCTCGGCTGGTGGATAACCTTGCAGCAGTGACTCAGCATGCCAAGAAGCCACACGCACGTTTCACCTGTGCGCATCTCAGGTAATCAGGTCTCTTTGACAATAAGAAATCTCAGGAAACAGAGATGGCAGGGACAGGAATGTCCACAGCCCAGTGTGCTGACACCTGCTGGGAAAGTCCCAGGGAGCCACCTCCTGCTTTGGGGCCTAGGGGAGGGGCCAGTGCTCCGCTGCTCCTGTCGTCAGCAGGGTCCCTGAGAGGCTGGGCAGCAGGAATGCGTAGAACAATTCCTCGTGCGACTTAGCTGACATTCAGAGCTGTACCTGTGACCCACTGTCTAGACCAGAGGTCCTCAAACTTTTTAAACAGGGGGCCAGTTCACTGTCCCTCAGACATTCCACACATGCCCACTGCGGGCCCGGGACGAGTCGGCTGCTAAGCAGGACAGGCAGCGGCGGCAAAAACACCTGGCGGACCGGATAAATGTTTTCGGCGGGCCGCAGTTTGAGGACCACTGGTCGAGACAGTCATGGAGAGCTGATCTGAGCAGTTCACAGAGGAGAGGAGCACACTTCCTGTACCGGGCTCCCCAGCCCAGAAGTCACACCAGGCGCCATCACAGGCCTAGAGGACTGTAGGTGTTTTGATATTTTGGAGCTGAAGGGAGTACTTTACATTTTCAACCAGCCCTATTACTATTTGAGAGAAACCTGAACTTCAGAGTGGTTCAATGACTCAGAAAATATTCACACCAATATTGGGTGAGATGGGTCTTGCTAATCTAGAAGTAATGCATAAATACAGCTGTCCATATATTTAAACCATTATATTATGTTTTCAAAGTCAATAATGTTAAGTTTTATATGTAACTGCCTTAGTAGAATCTGGTGGAGAGAGCAGGCATGGATTTCAGAAATTAAAAGTAACAAAAGGCGGGTGGCAGTAAATGTCCCCCAAGCACACACTCATCTTCATGGCCTTACTGTCCAGGTTCGGAGTTCCCGCGCGGCCCAGGCTCCTTTATCTTTAAGGACCCGGCCTCTGAGTTCTGAGCTCTAGTGAGCACAGCTCAAGGCTGAGGATATAGGGGGGTGTTGCTGTTTGTCCTGGATACAAACTCCCTTCTGAACCTAGATCATTTGTGGGGTGAGTGTCTGATAGGAGAAGGTTTGGGGCATTTGCCTTTGTCATGCATAAATTAAATTTGCAAATTATAGTATAAAGAGGAGTACAGCTAGTGTCGAGAAGAATTTCTTGCTGACATTGTGTGCATACATTTTGTGTGCATGTGTGTGCATGCATATGGACGTGTGTGTGCATGTATGTGTGTGTTTTGGGTATTGGTAGACAGGAAAAGACCACAGAACACACTGTTCTCCTCAAAAGTGTTCAAGTATAGACGGCTGTGTTTGTTGTAAATAAGTTTACAAATCACAATTTGTATTAAAGGTTTAATATATATTTATTTATTTTAACCCTTTGAGTGCCAACCAATATCCTAGGAACTATGCTAAAATTGCCAAGGAATTTTTGCTGATTTTACAGCAGTTTAGGAAAAAAGTATGAATCGCAAGTAAATGAAGTTACATATTCAATATCTTCCACAAAATCGTCATCTTCACAGCAAGAATTGACATATTTAGCAATGTCATCATCACTAATAAAAGCAGACTTAGAACTGGACACTGCAGGAGGAGCGCAATAGCGCTCCCGGCACTCAAGGGGTTAATATACTACTTACTTAATTTTAAATGAGGTATTTCTTTTTTATCTGTATACTTTATTTTATTTTTTTCCATCACCATTTATCCCTCCTATACCCTCTTCTACCTCCACCCACTCCCTTTCCCCCCACAGTCACCACACTGTGGTCCATGTCCATGAGTTCTTTCTCTCTTTTTTTTTTTTTTTTTGCCTTTTTTGCTCAGTCACTTAATGCATTTTTAAATGTTACAAAATAATTAATGATTCTAGACTTTGACACAAAACAAACATATTAACTCTCATTCTATTTTTCAACTTTGATTTTTTTCAGGGTAATTTTAAAAGCTTTCTAGCTTCATGTGCATATTTCTGAATTATTCTGTTCTGTATGTGTTTTTTTTGGTAAATCCTTATTAGGAAAATTAATAAAATTTGTTATGGTTGCATTTTATAGGCAGTCTGTGTATTTCATAGGAAATTGTGTGTCATCTTATTTCAAATCTCCCTTGCTAAGCACCCTGAGTATTATCTTCATGGTGAGCTACCACGCAAGAAATGAGGGGCAGTGTCTTTTAGAGGATTTATGGTAACGCTGGGCATGGAGCTGATCAGGAACAGCATGGGGAGCCCTCAGGGTCCTTCATTTGCCTGACACACTTCGCTGCTGCCCATTAACACTTAGGCTGTGATTGCCATAGACTCAGTTTAATGAGCATCTCTGAGTTCGGAGGTTTGCACCAGAAACAATAGCTTCAACAACTGAGGCACCTCCTCCTCGCTCCACTTTTTATATCCCCGTTTGTCTTTCCTTTGTAAATAAATAAATAAATAAATAAATAAATAAATAAATAAATAAATCCTCTCTAAGGCAGTATAGTTTGAAATAATCCGGATATTTTATTTTCCAATTAGAACAGTCAGTAGTTCCTAACATTGACACAATATTGCAGAGAACCTTGATAGAAAGTCAAGAAATAAATTCTAATTTACATTAATGAAGATAATGTCTTTTGTTATTGTTCTACTGAAATAAAATGGAGCTGGCATTTGGAGCCACTCTTCTTATCTCCAGATTATAATCTGTTATGAATGAAATAACATTATTTCTAAGAAATAATGACACACCTAAAATATTTCTCACTCATTAAATTTTTTCTTTTTTTAAAAAAATATATTTTATTGATTTTTTACAGAGAGGAAGGGAGAGGGATAGAGAGTTAGAAACATCGATGAGAGAGAAACATCGATCAGCTGCCTCCTGCACACTCCCCACTGGGGATGTGCCCGCAACCAAGGTACATGCCCTTGACCGGAATCGAACCCGGGACCCTTGAGTCCGCAGGCCGATGCTCTATCCACTGAGCCAAACCGGTTAGGGCATTAAATTTTTTCTTAACTGCATCAAAGTGTTAAAGAAGGCAATAATCTTTAAAATTGGCTGGTAATGGGTCCATCTAAATATTAAGTGCTCTTAGCTTGAGCATCAAACCTAGATATGTATTTAAAACTGTTAAATATCTTGGATTTCAAAGTAAATTAACTAAATGTTTAAAAGCATTGTCTACTTGTCCATTATGGCCTTTCACATCAGCATTTCTGAGTGAAATCATTGACACATTTCTTAATGTGGTTACTATCTTGAAATGTAACTCTTTATTTTAAGTATAGTAGCACAGAGGAGGAAGTTCTGGTCAGTCTCGCCTCCCTCAGGTAGTTATTATGTTGTTTTGTCCCTTAGAAAATGAACCGGAAGAAGGATTGGTGAAATCACATCCCTTGGCATCTCTGAACTCCCAGCTCTGACCCACTGAGGCAGCCAAGTCTGAGTCAAAGAGCGTCACCAGGCATCGGAGTCAGGTACCTGCCCCCAGCTCTCTGGGGACTGTGCGCAAGGGTCCTCTCCCTGGGCCTCCCCACTTGCTGCTCTGAGTCAGGCCTTTCTTCTCAGCTTCCTGGTACTTCCTGGCTTCTGGGAGGCAGTTAAGAGTTCTGTTGTGCATCTTCTCCAAACAGATGATTCTCACTAAAAAGAGCCATTTGCAGTTAAATTAGATGATGCATATATTGTTCCTGCCACCGATGCTCCGTGGAGCAGGAAAGCTGTGCATCCCTAGCACTGTGAGGATCCTTGGGATTGCAGTGGGGAAAATGACACTGGGTCTCACATGGGGCTGTTTTGTGTGGAATCAATGCAAAAGTAGCTGGTTAGCAGAGTTAGTAATTTTAGCAGAGTTTGCTAATTATGTTTTGGAGTGCATATTGGCTCATGTCAAATGATTGCTGCTGTTCCCAGTTGGTATGGCCCAGTGGTTGAGTGTCCACTTATGAACTAGGAGGTCATGGTTTGACTCCCGGTTGGGGCACATGCCCGGGTTTCGGGCTTGATCCCCAGTGTGGGGTGTACAGGAGGCAGCAGATCCATGATTCTCTCTCATCATTGATGTTTCTATCTCTCTCCCACTTCCTTCCTCACTAAAATCAATATTTTAAAAAAATGATTGCTGCCCAGTAAGGATACTTATAGGGAATCTCAGAGGCTGAAGGTCAACACAGTTGTAATGTGACTGAACTCCCCCTCTGCAAAGTCTCGGCTTCTGAGCGTGTGCGTGCTACTGACTTTAGAAGCTCTGGCATCTTTCAAGGTTCATTGTGCGGCAGTCATTTACGCGTCTGCTGACCACCCATTTGCCTATCTGATAATAGAAGTACTTGCTGCTACATGGTAACCAGATACAGGGTCGTGTTCCATGTGCTGCAGCCTCGCGGGCACTGCAGTCTTTAGGAGCTGTATGAACTGGTGTGATAGGTCACAGTCGTTCTTACTGTGTTCTGTCTCTGCCCCTGTCACTGTCCCTGAAGAAAGTCACTGCACTCATTGGTTCGGTTTGGAGAAGGCATTATGTTTGTCATTTCCCTGGAGTTAAAAAAGTAAAGTCTGTTCACATTGGGTGTTAAACTCATACCTGAGTTTAACGTCAGTTAAGTTTCTGAGTCGTAGATGTTTCATATATACAGGCTGTCTTGTTTTGTCCACAATCTCATTCACTTTTAGTCATAAGTTAAAGAATGTAATGGAATATTATAAAAATTCAATATCTAAATGCAGATTTGTTGAATCGATGTTTCTGGCATGGAGTTAAATGTTCACATTTAAATGGTTACCAACATGGTTTCATATCAAGCATTCAAATACAAATCTCACCATGAATTAAAATAGCAAAATGAAACAATAGGCTAATTTCCAAAGAAAAATTCATGTTTATACTGGATAATCTTGGCCTTGAATAGGCTTCCTAGTTAAGGCATCACATTTGGTTTTCAAGGTGGACAGACAAGTTGAAGTTGTTGAGAGAAATGAAGAGACCTTAAGGCAGGGGTCCTCAAGCTACAGCCCGCGGGCCACATGCAAATACAAATATTGTATCTGTTCCCGTTTTGGTTTTTTACTTCAAAATAAGATATGTGCAGTGTGCATAGGAATTTGTTCATATTTTTTTTTTTGAACTATAGTCCGGCCCTCCAACGGTCTGAGGGACAGTGAACTGGCCCCCTGTTTAAAAAGTTTGAGGACCCCTGGCTTAAGGCCTCAGCCGGCACTCATCTCCTCCTGTTTGGCACTCCTGACCACAGCCTGTGCACACAGGACCACAGTGTGTCTCTTGAACACCCCAAGCAGGCCCTGGAGGTGGCAGACTCTAGGTGTGGCAGGAACTTGACAGGCCCACAATTACCTTTTAATAACTTTTGTTTTTCCCATAGCTCTGATTTCTGAGTACTTTCTCTCCATTCTTTAAAGATTAGGGTGTGGCCTCAGGCATAATCAATATTTATTTGCTGTATGTCATAAATTAGTCCATGGAGGAAATAAAAGGATGGATCTAAAGAAACAGATTAGCATTCCAAAATGGGAATGCTCATGTGTCATAACAGCGCTTCTGGAAACAAAGTATAATCTTCACATGATCCTCTGCACAGTGAAAACGTGCGAGTCACCATTACTGCCTGGCTCAGGGAGAGCCACCTCTGTAAGGGCAGGTGGTAGATCTCAGCTCTGTGGGCCTGTGGCCTCTGCAGCAGCCCGTCCACGCCCCCATTGTCCCAGCAGCCAGGGACTGGTCCTCTGTACGAGGTCCCAAGAGTGTAAACATCTAAATGAACAGTTCCTGAGTAACCACAGCCATTTTTGGAAAACAGAATGTAACTCTTACTCTCTTTGCAAATCTTATTTCTTGTGCGCTCGCACAATAGAGTCTAAAGTCATCGTCCGCTGGCATGTTGCTCCTGGTGTGTGAGCTGTGTAGTCAGGATGAAGCTGAGACAGAAGGTGCGCAGAGCCTATCAGAAAGCTAAAGAGAGCAGGTTTGTCATAGCGCTGAAGTTGGGGCGGCACCCAAGAAACCTGTCATATTGAAAGAAGAGACAATTTCCTAGTCTTTTCATGCCTCAGCGCTCAGCTGGGACAGGGCTGTGAGGGACAGTGAAGGGGAGGTGGCATGGGGGCTATAAGGCGTGGTGTGCAGGTCCCAGTGAGGCCAGGAGGGGCACTGTGGAGCCCTTAGCAGCACAGCCTTGAGAGTAGAAAGAAGCTCGACAGCCCGCCTCCCAGAGCCTCAGTTTTCCCGTCTGCACAATAGGAGGACGTTTTCTGCTGCTGAGCGTTGATGAGGAAGGCATGAAATAAGACACATAACAGAGTGCTTAGTGGCAGGCTTCTTACATTATAGCTATTGTCATTATTATTCATAAAGAACCAAGATATACTCACTGTGCCATAAAAGATTAATACGTAAGTAATCTGATTTACATCTGTGTTATGCTTTCTGCCATTCAAATCAAAGTGCCTCCACTTACCATGCAGATGTGTAAGAAACGAAGACACGCTCTGTGAACTGATGTAGAAAGATTTCAAGGATATTTTGTTAAAGAAAAAAGCAAGATGCAGAAGAGGAGCAGAAATATGAACACACATATATTTGCCTGTATTTGCATAACATTTCTAGGATAGACAAGAAGCTGATAGAAATGTTTATATGTATAGTAACTATACAGAAACAGGCAGGATTGAGGGGGGATTTTCATTGTTTGTATTCATTTTTAAATTCTTTTTGAACCATGCAAATATAAAAGGAAGGAGGATGGAATTAGGGGAGGGAGGGAGGGAGGGAGGGAGGGAGGGAGGGAGGGAGGGAGGGAGGAAGGAAGGAAGGAAGGAAGGAAGGAAGGAGGGAGGGAAGGAGGGAAGGAAATGAATAAAAGACAGGAGAGAGCACCTCCTGCCAGTCTCCCTAGTGAACAGCGCATGAGGACCAGACACAATTACCTGTTAACAGCTTTAGTGTTTCCCATTGCTCTTGTCATATTTCATGCAAGCTCTTCCTTCTAAAATCCTCTAATTAAAATTTGTTTTATAAAATGTAAAATAATAAACTATATCATGGATTATTCAATAATAGAGTTATAGTTTAGAAGCCAAAGTTTCAAAATTATTAAAAGAGTTTTCTAAAATAACATTCAGGAAATAACTATGAAATGACAAAAATATGGAAAAAATAGCTTCAGCCATAAAATAATTTTTAGAATAATAAAGGAAAAGTGATATTATATCTTAGTTACGTTTTATAGAAGATCTACAAAGAACATACTGTGAACAGTGGGGGGAGATGTGAATATGGACTGTATGTTTTATGATATGATTGAAACAATTAACTTTCTTTTTGTTACAATTACACTCAGGTTATGTAGGAGAATTGGTTTTGTGCCCACCTAGGAGATAAATGTTGAAGGATTTAGGTGTGAGTAACCATGATATCTGCAACCCCCTTTTAATAACTTTAACATTGCGGACGGATCACGAGAATTCTCGCTTCATATTACACAGTGTTGTACAAAGTATCATACTTTAAAAAGATATTAGCTCGTAAGAACATGTAATAACTTCAAAATGCAATGATATTTAATTTTAAAGCGTGCCTTTAACATTTATGTAAAACGTTTTTTGTCCTCGTTCAATAGAAACTTAGCTGGCCACTGGGTAAAGCTGGGAATAAAACTACTGGTCCGCAGTGTGTTAAGATATCTCCAAATGTTCAGAAAAAAGTGTGTGAGAGATAGGGAAAGTGTGTGAGTGTGTGTGTGAGAGAGGGAGAGAGATCATGTGTGTAGTTATGTGTATCTGTGTAGTGTGTGTGCGTGCATGTGAGTGATTCATGTGCCCCACCCATACTTGCAGTGTGTATAATATGGCCCATGAAGGCACAAGGTAGCCTTACCACATCTGTTTTTTTAAACATATTTCTTCACATTCATTTAATGAGGTCACAGATAGAGCGGAATTCAAGAACTCCTTTACCGTTGCAGTGAAGGTAAACTGCCTTTCAGGGGAATTTCCTGAGCCCCGCTCCCAGGGCCCCAGCAGAGACGATCCCATTCGTCAGAGCTCCGTTATGAGCATCCCCTGACCAGCAGTGACCCCCCTTCTGCCCCTTGAGGAAGAGCAGGCCCTGCACATGGAGAGACCTTTCCGAGACAGCATTTATTCATGGCACAACGGCAAATGAATTTTGAGGACAAGGCCCTTTCCACTCTGTGACATTGCCTTGACTTGTTTAGTGCCTAATTAAAGTAAGCCTTATTATACAGGATACTCAGGAGTGATTTGTGTACATGGAGATACATTGGCAAAGGCCGAGATACAAGAATTTTCTCCTGAGAAAAGTGTGTTTGCTCTTCTGAAATTTCATCTATCATCAGTCCACAGCTTATCTGTTTCCTCCACATGCTCTGAAATCATAAGGAAAATGTCAGAATTTTGTGAACACCACATTTCTTTTAATTCATTCTCTCACAGAAAGCGAAGGGATTGTTAGTCGGTCAACACTTCTTGATGGCTACTGCCTGTGAGACACTCCGCTAGGTCTCTGTCGCAGGAAAGTAAACAGAAGAGGAACCAATATTGACTCGTCAGTTACCAGAGTCCGATATTGGGGAGCTCGGCAGGGCTCGGACCCACGAAGGAGAGTCTGTGATACGGTGTGCTTTGCCCGTGGCGTACAGGCCGCAGGCACCCAGCAGGGGCCTAGAGTGAGGCATGAGACTAGAACAAAGGGCAGCCCACACGGGCAGGAAATGAGAGCCTGGGAGGGTGCTCTGCAAGAGCCAAGAAAGCAAGACCACAACAGGAAGAAGTGAGAAAAGGGAGAACTGTGAAAGATAAAAAATATGGATCTAATTCCTTGAAGAAACAGAAAAACAAACAGAACCTCTTCCCCTGCATGGCCTTGACCACTCTAACAGCATTGTCACATCTTTGTGAGAAACACTAGTTGCCAGATTCCTCAGGAAGGACTAGCTTGCGGTCATGTCGTCCGTCATTTCCATAAGAAAGTTCTATTTCTATGAAACGTAGGTGTTGTCGGGGAGGCACCACGGCTCCGTCTGCTGCCCTCAGTGTCCGTGGATGAGAGCCCCATGGAGCGCATTTATGTCTCTCAGTGAAGGAGACAGGCAACCGCCGCTCTTACACCTCGGGAATGCATGCCTGTCACATTCTCTTCTTTCCGCGCGCGTCCCTTCTGTGAGCCCCTGGCAGGTTCAGCCAAACGGGTGAGAGTCACCTGGCTTGTTTGTGTTGTTTTCGATTATTACTTTTCACTACTACAAGCACAGGGTATAAATTCCATTTCAGTTATAAATCTTTACACTCTTTGTCAGAAATATGCAACTAATACAAATAAGTGTACCTTGAGCAGACAGGGGAACAGTTGGCATTCTTAGCAATTGTGAGGTGTAATGAGGTCCCCACTCCCAGAACTTGGAAAGGTGGCAAATCAAGTTCCCCAAGCACCTATCTAAGTAGAAATATGCAAAGTCACTGGAGAGTGATGTAATGCGTCCAGTGTCTGTAAAATTTATTATCATCTGAATTAGTCAGGACAGACTAGACTAGTTCACAAGTGAACTTGGACATAAGCTCAGAAAGCATAGTGATAAAAACGTACTTCTTGCTCATATCACAGCCCGATGTGGGTTGGGCAGCCCCTTCGTTCTGTGGCTTGGCCGTCTGGAATTGGTGGTGTTCCAGAAAGTGGGGGCCTTGAGAATTACACAGGATGTTTGGGGATGAGCTAAAAGGTCATTAGTTGGAAGCCAAATGCCGGATCGCAGTCCTGCCTCGAGGGAAGCTGGGAGAAGTCCGTACGAGCTACTGGGACCTAATCAGCATCTCCTGTCCTGCCAAGATTCCCCGTCCTGGATGGAGTCTGTCCCCGAAAGTCTTACCAACAGCCTGATCCCTGCAGCCGGGCTGCCTACAGCAGGGACAGGGAGCTTCCAACCTGAGGCTGCTACCCTCAGACACGTGCAGATTGGTTCTTCCCTTAGAAACTGGCCTGTGACCTTGGGACTTGGTTAATCTGAGTCCTTGCTGGGTAAACCACCTGTGTGTGTACCTACTTCTGAAACTATACACATGGACACTGACCCTGAATTACTATTTTTCAAAGAGTGGTTCCAGGACCACCTACATTAGAATCACCCAGGTCAGTGGTCGGCAAACTGCGGCCCCTTGAGTGTGGCTCTTCCACAAAATACCACGTGCGGGCGCGCACATACAGTGCGATTGAAACTTCGTGGCCACACTCAAGGGGCCGAAGAGCCGCATGTGGCTTGTGAGACGCAGTTTGCCGACCACTGACCTAGGCGCTTTTTTTGTATAGATTCGTGATTTCCATTCAACACACTAGTTACATCACGATTTCTAGGAACACGACCTAGCTATGAACATTTTAAACAAATAACCCCACACATTCTTATGCACAGTAATGAAGAGCTACTGCCCTAAATCACAGCCAGTTCACCAAGTCCGTGAGTTCCATCTCAAGCTCTGATGCTGGCTTTCCACCTCAGCCCTGCATTTTCCCACAGGTCCAATGAGCCGGATTCTTTCATGTCTTAACATTTCATCACTTGACCTGGCAAATATGGTTACTCAGCCTTCTCTTAATTTGGGGTGGGGGGCTTTTTACCATTTTATTATGGAACATTCAACACACGCACAAGTGTCAATGAGCCTGATTTTTACCTCTCTGAGCCTCACGAATGGCAAAACTTCTTTCCTCTGTATCCCACTCATTCTGCCTCCACCAAACATGGCTCACTTTGCAGCAAATCCAAGTTAGTGTATAATCTCGTCTAGAAATACTTCAGTATGGGTCAGACTCCTTCAAAAAAGTCTGAATTATCCAGACAGGATTCAAAGGTCCCAGTTTGTCTCACAAATTTATTTTTATAGTTAATTTGTTTGAATCAGAATCTAAGTGAGGCCCACATGGCGTCTTACTGACATGCGATCCCTCTTTGACCTACGCAGTTTTTCTTCCTTCTCTGCCTCATAACCTGTCGTAAAGCTGGGTCATTTGTCCTGCGGATTTCATTCCTGTGCTGTCATTGAATGTGCTCCTGTGACTCCTGTCCTTCCTGCAAACTGGGGTTTCCTCAGAGACCTGGTCAGAAGAGCTGTGGTTTTGTGGGTGTCGTCCTGTCGCGTCACAATGAGAAGGGAGCATGTTGGTGGGATTGGCTCCCTTTCTCTGTGGTACAGTTGACGGCTGGTACCCGTGTTCAGGTTGTCAGCCTGAGCAACTGTTAGAAAGTCACCCAGCAACCTTTTCACCTAATGTTAGCAGTCAGTGAGCTTATTTTCTAAATTCAGTATTTCTCCTGATTTGCAAAATTATATTCTATCATTTCTTCATTTATTAGCTAGAATACTTTTATATAGAAAATGTTCCTTTATCAACCAAAAATATTTTTGCCTAAGAAAGCAAGATAAATGCCTCTTGTCTTTACCCTTTACCCAAATAATCACATCCTTTCTCTTTTGATGAGGATTATAAATTCTAAGACATGAAAAGGTATTTATTACTGCAAAAATGTGATCTCTCCCGAGGTGATAAAAAAGACTACGCACACCCTGATGATGATGATGAAATAACAGCCACCTTATTGAGCACTAACGACAGTGTGTGCTGTGTGGTTGGCATGTGTCACCTCACTCGAACCTTCACGACCCCAAGAGGCTGCTGCTGAGATGGCTTCCATCTGCAGAGAGGAATCCGAGGCTGACAGAGGGGTGGCTGCCTCTCCCCACGGTCACACAGCGGTCAAGTGGCAGCCCTATGTGGGTGGTCTAGTCCAGACCGAGTTCCGGTGCCTGAGCACTTCAGACTTCTGAGTTCTGCAGCTTCCTGCATGTTTATGAGGGTCAGGGGAGAATGAAGAAAAATAGTTTCTTCGTCAGCTACTCCATGTACGTGTGGGCAGTGAAGGCCGTAGCACCAGGATGGGTCTCTGAGGGTCATCTGATTGCTAACTGGCTGCAGGCTGCGGGCTTTAGTGTAGGAGTTGCTCATGGTGTTTCATTCTTGTAAGAGACGCGCTGTGCAGGGGACACGTGCACCACTCAGCGTCCTGCGGAGGCTCCTTAGCTGCCAGCCTGTGGTGGTCCTGGCACAGGCATGCCCAAGTGCATGCTGGCCTGATGGGCCATCCTCGAGGCCCCTGCACGTCTGTGGTCTAGTGAGGGGAGCCTGGCGCAGGGCTCACACCACACCTGTGTGAGGATAGCTGACGGGTGTGTCCAAAGCCGCCAGGTGAAAACCTTCCGATGAGATGTGATGCCACCTGTGCATCATCAGCATCCACACTCGTGAACGGGGTCTGGTCGCCTTCTTCCCGAGAGGGGAGGGGCGTGAGGAAGCAGAGCGAGGACTCACTTCAGACCCTAGTTACCGTCCTTTCTGTGTGCTCAGTTCAGGCTGGAAAACAGACCCACGGTCACCATGCTGACAGCCCTCCCGCTTCCCCCAGCCCTGCCCTGGGCAGAGCGCCTGGCTTTGCCTGGCTTCGGGGGCGGATGTCTCAGGCGCTGTGCACTGTCCCTGCGCTGGCCGTTCCTGAAAGCCAGTTGTCACTCATAGAGGAAGAGGAGGAGGAGGAAGAAGTCCTTTCAGAGAGGCCCCGAGAGATGCAGTGTCGTGCGTCAGTGCCACCACTGGCCTGTCCCCCCATGTCAGTGTCAGTGCCTTCACATCTGTGTCAGGGGCGTGTGTGCATGTGTGTGTGGACAGGAGGTGGGGACGGGAAGCAGAGCCACAACTGATAAAGGGCTCGTGTGCTTAAACAGTTCCCAGCGCGAGTCAGGACAGTGCGGAGCCCAGTGGAGGCTGCTGCGCTTGGACGGGCGAGTGTGACGCAGAGCACACGCAGGGGCACGTTTCCGATGGGTGCCCGCAGGCTTGGTGGGGAGCAGCCCAGGCATGGCAGCCTGGAGCTGCACATTACTGAGGCGGCTTTGTGCCAGCACACCGCTGTGAATCTGCCAAACCTCCCCTGGCAGACTTTGTTCCAGGGAACAATGGCAGGGTTTTAGGAGTTTTTTAAAAATCTGCTGGCACACGCCAAGGTGTATGTAAGATTCGTTCACTGATAACACTCAGCCCTCCTGGCCACGGGCATGGTGTGAGCTGCGTGTTTGCTCACTGCGCTGGCGTGCAGGACAGGCGTGATGTAAGAGAAGTGAGCTTGGCACCTGCCAGTCCACCTGGAACGTGAACGTGGTCTCTGTGAGGAGAGGCCATTGGAGAGAAGAGTGGGAAGGGACGGGGCCCAGAAGCACCATCAGGACCAGGGTGCAGTCCCAGGAGCGAAGTGACCTTCCTGGGTGTCCAGGCATTTGGGGATTGCAGTGCAGAGGACCGCTTTTTCGTTCACCAGCTATAAAACCCCACTCACTACTCTTTGGAGAAGGTTGTCCAAAGTTAAGATTTATCAACTACTCATTAGGTAATTAGTCAATGTCTCATTAATTTCAAGTGCCAACACAGATTATTTTTAAGTTTCCTAGCGATGGAGTTAATAAATCTTAATTAACGTAAATATTATTTAGGCAGAGTGGCTCACTCCACAGGTGCAAGGCCAAGAGACCTACCCGTTAGGAAGGGATCCTTCTTTCTCGACAGTCAGATCACGTGGGGCCCTCCCAGCACAGCACACACGTGGAAGGGGAGCACAGTCCCACCTGGGTGTCTAACTTCTGGTGCCCCACGGAGCCCCTTGAACAAGTAGGACTTGGGCTGTCAGCCAGCATTCTGGACCCTTCCAGGCCGTGCTCCAACCTCACATCTTCTCTCTACTGCCTCGCCCTCCCTCCCTCTTCTCTCACCAACATTGGTCCACCGTTTCCCACCGTTTCTGAATGTGCTAGCCCCAGCTCATCTGCGCTGTCCCCTCCACCCACCCATTCTCCACCTGGCCTATCACAGCCTGTTTAGAGCCGTCTTCCTGCCCTCACGCCACAGTTGGTATTCCACACACCGCTGTACTCACCAGGCCAACTTCAGCTGAACCACTCCTGTCTCTAGTGCCGTTCTGGTCTCCAAATCCAGTTGACATTTTAAAAATTTATCTTGATGGGCCTCCACACTGCATCTGACACAGTTGCCCACTCTTTAAAGAGATTTCCCACCTGCTCCCTTTCCATCACACCCTCAGCTTCTCCCTGTTTCTCTTCTTACAAGTTGGGCATCCCAGCCTCAAGCTGCTGCGCCCAGCTCTGTGCACGCTCCTTAATCTCTCCACTGTCCCCGTTGGAAGTACCACCCGTGTGCACCCAGCTTGCAGACCCAAGACCGTCCTGACTTTGTGCTGCTCAGACCCTCTCCCCCAGTGCCTGTCGTCACCTTTCCTCGGACGGCGCTTCCTCTGCCTTCACTTGGCTAGGATGCCAGCGTCTTCCAGTGGCAGGAGCCTGCAGTGTCCCCTCCAGCGTTTACCGTGCCGTGCCTTCTGATTCAGTTCCAAACACCCCCAACCCTCCCCTTCACACCCTGAGTAGATCTCATGGTCTCTCATCTGGAGCATTCCAAGGTCTCCTAACCCGTGCTCCTTGGTTCGATGTTTGTGTTCCTCAAACCTATCCCCCACCCAATTTTTACAAAAGTCTGTGTAAAACCTGAATTTACCCACTGTCACTCCCTGTTTAAAGTCCCCCAGAGCCTTCACATCGCCTGTGGGACTGAATTCTTTAATGTGGTCTGAGGGTTATGACCATCTGGCCCCATCCCTCTCCAGCTGCCACTTCCCACCATGTGCCTCACCTGTCGGGGTTGAGCTGCCTGGGGATCCCTCCAAACATCTGATGTTGCCTGTCATGACTTTGCATTTGCTTTCTGACTTCTGCCTGGAATGGCATTCTCTCTTTAATCTTTATTCCTACTTATCATTTTTAAAGATTATTTATTGATAATTTTTTAGAGAGAGGAAGGACAAGGGGGGAGAGAGAGAGAGAGAGAGAGAGCGCGAGTGAAACATCCATGTGAGAGCGAAACACCGATTGGCTGTCTCCTCCATGCCCCCTACTGGGGATCAAGCCTGCAACCTGGGCATGTGCCCTGACCGGGAGTCAAACCAGCAACCTTTTGGTGCATGGGACAACATCCAGCCAACTGAGCCATACCAGCCAGGCCCTACTCGCCATTTAATCATCAGTCACCTCCTCCAGGCCCCACCTCTGCTCCCACAGACTGATTTTGTAATCATCTTAACTTTGCCAGCACTTACAGGATCCCTACAGTGGTTTGTTGTTGTTGTTGTTGTTTTACTTCTTTTCAGTACTAGATTAAAAGGCTTCGTTAGGGCGGAGAGCAAATCCTATTTTCAGCTTTTGCCCTGAGGTCCATAGTGCGTGCCATATAGTCGGGATGGCACCGAGCACTGATGCAGAACCCAGTCGTGTGGACTGTGAGGTGGGGACTTCCTCCCTGGCGGTTCCCTCGTGTGAGCAGATGTAAACTGTGTGCACACGGCTGCCTGGACATCTTCATTTCCTCCTCCTGTCCTACGTTGGGCAGTATTGGTCAAAGCAGTGGTCAGCTCTCACTTTGGTTTATGGCTCTACAGGAAAAAATATTAATTTTTTTCTTTAAGCCACAAGTGGTTTAGGCACTGAAAAACATTAAAGCTGGTTAAGTTATAATTTCTTCCTTTGAATATATTCAAAGAATAATTTCTACTGAGTCGTCTTGGTCAGGGTAGAGGTTTTTACTTTCAGTTGTAAAGGTGTATCCTCAAGGGCACCTTCCAAGACCCTTTGGGATGCCTGAAACCGTGATTGTATCGAGCCCCATATATGCTGTACTTTTTCCTGTACATACATACCTGTGATGCAGTTTAATATGTAAATTAGGCACAGTCAGAACTGAACAACAGTCATAAATAGAACAACGATAACAGTTCACTGTAATGAAGTCTTGTGAATCGGGTCACTGTCTCAGCCAGGGGTCCCGTTCTGTCTCCCACCACAAATTCAATGCCTTTTTCATGTAACTAAGCACCTGTCACACACTGTGGCTAATACTTTTGCAGTTGAAGGTGCAACAGCAAACTAGCACGAATTCCTTTTTTCCTTGGTCCTTTACAGTTTCACGGAGAGAAGGTTCTTTCTCACTGTAGATCTCAGCAGCCTCAGCTTCCGAGTCTCTTCCTCATTAAGGGGAGGACTTCATCTTTCCCTGAAAAGAAGCACTGCCCGGCTTCTCTTGAGGACATTGGAACTGCCAGCCACACTGTCTTGTGCTTACGGATAGAGTAAGATGACGTGCACACAGGCCCTGCCACACAGCAACGGCTGATCTGCTGACTGGGGTACCAGGTGCCTAACCTGCAGAGGGGAGGTTCACGCCCCAGGCGGGATGGAGTGGGTGGTGCGTGATTTCATCAGGCTACTCAGGACTGCATGCAACTTAAATTTTATGATTTTTTTCATTTCTGGAATTTTCCATTTAATATTTTCCGGCCACAGTTGACTACAGTTAACTGAAACCATGGACAGTGAAACCGTGGAGAAAGGGGACCAACTATTAGCATTTTCTTTCCTCATAAACTTTATCATCCTGAGACATTAGTTCTTAGAGCCAGGCTTAACATTGCTCTAATTATCTCCCCGTGCTCCTCTCCCTGCACCTGTCCCCATCCCGCCTTCCTTTCTCCTCCTCCTCCCTCCCCTGGGGGCACTGGAGGAAGTGGAGTTAATTTGGGAACTGCACATCAGAAGCCTGGTTGTCTATTTTGCATCTTTAAAAACAAATAAGATTGGAAGTGTTAAGTCATTAGGATGATGTAAGGAATTCAAGGTGCTAGAAGGAACGGATATCTTGATGTTACTAGGTTAGTGCTCAAAAAAAATCAGCATCGTCATGAACTATGATGCGATTTCTAAGAAAAATGCAGTTGTATCAGCGTTGGTGAGCCTAGTCCAGCCGTGGGCAAACTACGGCCCGCGGCCAGATCCGGCCAGTTTGAAATGAATAAAACTAAAAAAAAAAAGACCGTACCCTTTTACGTACTGATGTTTACTTTGAATTTATATTAGTTCACACAGACACTCCATCCATGCTTTTGTTCCGGCCTCCGGTCCAGTTTAAGAACCCATTGTGGCCCTCGAGTCAGAAAGTTTGCCCACCCCTGGCCTAGTCTGTTGGCAGATAGACCACATAACCCGGATAGAGAAGGAGGTAGCTGCACATTCTGCTCAGTCCACACTGCCAGTGAAGTGCTTGCTTGTTTCTTTCTAAATCACCTAGCAACCTGCAGTGGTTGGACAGTTAAAATCTGAGTTTAATTTTTACTAATCTTCAGAATGACTGTCTTTGCTTCGTTTTAAAATATGTCACAAAGCTAAGATGAAACATGATTTGTCCCCACCTGTGGAGTCATCTCGTCTGCTCCCTGAATGTTTTCTGTTTTGGAGGCACAGCCTAGTCCTGAGGAAAGCAGCCCTCCAAGAGCCCTTAGGGTGTTGGCTCCTCTCAGCTGCTTTTCAGAGGCCTCTTCCCCAGGGGGCACCAGAGGCTCCCTGCCCCCCTCCCCCTCCTGTCCCTCTGCCTTCCCTGGGGAGAAGCTCTGCAGGGCTCTGACCTCGAAGGGGAGTGGCTGATGGCAGGCAGTGTCCATAGCCCAGAGGACGAGGCAAGGAAGCAAGCACATTTTAGGCAGGTAGCTGGGAGTGAACGCAGGTGATTATCTAACTTTGATGATACAGAGGTTGAGTTAAAGGCAGTGGAGTTAAAGGCAGTGGATAGGCCGGCGTGGCTCAGTGGTTGGGCGTTGACCTATGAACCAGGAGATCATGGTTTGATTCCCAGTCAGGACACAGGCCCGGGTTGCAGGCTCAATCCCCACTGTGCAGCGTGCAGGAGGCAGCCCATCAATGATTCTCTCTCATCATTGATGTTTCTATCTCTCCCTCTCCCTTCCTGTCGGAAATCAATAAAAAAAAATTTTTTTTAAGGCAGTGGACAGGCAGTGAGGACGGGAGGTGAGGGCCTAGATGGGAGATGGTGACATGAACCCAAGCAGTGAACTTGGAGAGGGAACACGTGCAGGTTGAGTTTCAGGTCTGGGGTCTGGGGCCTGCAGCAGGATTTGGGCCCAGATCTCGGCCTGGTTGGGGACAGCACCTGGGCCTGCCACGGGCAGTGGCACCGTCAGAGGCTCGCTTCCTCTCTGTCAGTGGGGTGATGGCACCTGCCCTGGGACTGCTGCCGCAGGGAGTGAAGCAGCTGCTGAGGAACGGGCTGGGGACTGACAGCATGCCCTTGAGTGAGAGGCAGTTCCAACCCCTCTCCCTCAGATCTGACAGCGCAGCCTGAGGGAGAGGGAGCTGGTAAACCAACTGTGAGCAGCTCTGCGGAGTCGGGGGTCCAGACCCAGGGCTGAGCCTCAGCTGCACTAACATGCCGCGGCGTCCTCCGCTCTCCTGACTGCGCCTCCGGGTCATGGTGGTCTTAGGGAGCTGAGCGCAGTGCAGTCCATCTGGGCCCCGTCCTCCCCCAGGGGCTGAGGTCTGCCATCACTCTCTGCTCTCCGGTTCGGTGAAGACCCTGAAGTTCCCTTAGACCCGACCAGCCTCTCTAGGGTAATTGTATGTGATTTTCAGTGTTACTAAATTTGCTCTGTTCAGAGTAGAATTAAACAAAAGAAGGGAGAAAGTGCAAGAGGTGGTAGGGAGGGGGGAGCATGCTTAGAGCAAAACTAAGGAGATGAACCGTGAGACTTTGTCCCCCTTGGTTATCACAGCCTCCAGAATAGATCACATTCCTGATGGGAGTGAGGCTGTCCCATCAGATGGAACTCACTGGACCAAGGAGGAGATAGGCCTCCCCTGTCAGCCTGACCTAAGAACGGAGACACAGTCTGTTACTGCTTGAGCGACATCTATGCCACTCAAAACACATATCACAGGACGTGGCCTGGGCACACCACAGACAATAGTCCCCTGCTGGCGGGCCACCTGCTTATCACAGGGTTCAGAAGTCATGCAGTGAAAACCTGCTTCCCATGGTTACTTTGGTATTGTCACCATATTTGACTCTAGAACATTCTCTTTGGTTCGCAGAGCACAGCAGGGAAAGCAGGTGACTGCTCTCGAACCCGGTGCCCCTGGTGCTGGGCTTCTCTCTGTGGCTTCGTCTGGGAACTGAGGGAAACACCTCTTGTGCTCAAGCCCTGTCTCTGTGCCTTTGGTGAGGCAGTCAGCATTAAGCATTCTGCCCGCTCCTCCACATTCCAGGTAATTTATTCAGGCACCAGGCAGAGTGGGATCGCGAGCCCCCGCAGGAGGAGAGAGGTGCAATCCTGCATCCTTTTAAATTGGAGGGCTCCCCACTCCGGCGGCCTCTCTTCAATCACTTCTAACAGAATTCTCTATCTGGCTCTCAAAACTACACACTCAGCTGGCATTTAAAGCTTGCGGTGTCTGGAGTTTTTCCTTGAGGGGGGAAGGCAAAGTGTGTTAAAATTCAAAACTGGAACTCCTTCTAGGAGGCAGGAGACATGGCACCAGATGGGCCTGTGTCTTTCAGTGACAGTGAACTGCTTCTGGCGCAGGGCCTCCCAGGTGGACGGAGCTACCTGCCACGTGCCCAGCTGTCCTTGTCTGGGACATGGCATCTGCTCGCTGGGCCTGTGCTGCCATCTCAGCTCTCATAGAGGCTGGCAGGCTGTCGGCACGCTGTCGACCTCTGACTGCATGCCCCTAATTCTCTGGGATGTGGAGAACCCAGGTCCCTGTGGAGTCACTTCATGCCACAAGCTAAAATGTTGATGGCAGAATAAGTGGCTTCTGCTGGAAAGGAATTGTGCCTGACTCACTCACCTTTCCAACGCCCCAAGGACAAGCCCAGCCTGGGCCAGGGCTGAAGTGGCCCCTGGTGGCAATGGCATCCTCTGAAGCCCTCCAGGGGCTGGGAGCCCCTCCCTGCGCAGGTGCCGCCTGCCCCATTCAGGAGTGCACCCTGAGGCTTCCAGCGTTTGTTGAGCTCTGACACTGTGCAGACTGAGCGCCTGGGCTGAAATGCTGTCTGATTGTGTTACTCATTAGCAGCGGAAGGAGGATTTACACTGGAGCACGACTTGGTCATGGAAGGCTCAGCTCCAAAAGCCCTCTGTCTGAGCTTCCAAGGCACTGGATCTTTTCAAGCGTGCTCGCAGCTGGAGTTCAGCTGCAGCTTCCGATGGCTTTTGAATGCTAATAGCTGCAGTACCCAGTTGTCACTGAGCCTTACTGCTGAGCAATGCCATCTTGAAGCCATCACTAGGCTGAAAGGGTTTCCGATGGGGAGCAGCAAATACTCCAGACCCTTTCCTTTCTGCCCAATGAGCAGATTGACTTAGAATTGGACATTTTAGTGCTGGTGGCTGTGGAGGACTTTCAGGGTCACACTGGGCACTGCCCAGAGTTTTGTCACAGAAGCACCAAAGGAAACCATTAAAGGTGATCATGTGTCTAACGTGGTCCATGTTTAAGCGGGTGTTGGCATCTAGGACAAACGAGGGCGGAAAATGAAGAGAGCGTGGGAACAGTAGGAAATGTTTACCAGCCGGTCCGCTTGTGCATGCCGGCATTGTCTTTATTCTTCCTGAATCCCAGCAATAGCCCTGGACAGGCAGGCTAAGCTCGCCCTGAACATGAGGACAGCCCGCAGCACTTACAGATGTGTCTTCTTGCCCAGTTAGCCCAGGGGTCAGACATGCCTCTGTGGTGGGCTGAGAAACAGGTGAAACCCTGGGCATAACAGACCAGGTGACCCTCCTCCTCAGCGTGCACTCCCTGAGCCCATGCGGTGGCTGCTGTCCCTCCCGCTGTCCCGCATGACTCCGCCGTGTGTGGATGGTCTGTGTGAGCCTCCATTAGTTCCCTCTGATGCCAGCAAATCCATCACTTGTTTCTTTGATGTTTAGGGGGAAAGAGGCACTAATCTCTAAGCCATATTGCATAATATTTTATAAAAATTATTTGAAAAAATATATTACTCTCTGTGCTTGGCTAGTAGTACAGCTTTATGAGATTGTATGTAAATTAAGCATCACCAGTCCTGACACCATGGTGCCAAGAACTTCTGTTGACATAAGAAAACCAGCTCATACTTACAGCAGATTATCCTCCTCGGTGGTGGGACTGGGCGTAGCACTCAGGTTTCCTTCTTTTCCAAGTAGAGTGTGGACAGCGTCTGGACAGCACTTCAGGTTCTGAAATGACTGTTATGTAAAATTCTTGGAGGGCATTCTCAGCCTCATTTAAACACTCCTAAGTCGCATAAATACAGATTATAGATTATATACTAATGAATATATATTAAATATTACCTAATATCTAAATATTTATATGTTATCCTATTGCACATATAATAAAAATATCTATATATTTACTTAAGGTTTTTTTGTTTGGAGAGAGAGAGAGAGAGAGAGAGAGAGAGAGAGAGAGAGAGAGAGAGAGAAACATCCATGTGAGAGAGAAACATCGATCAGTTGCCTCCTGTATGTGGCCCATTCAGGGATTAAACCCAAAACCTAGGTATGTGACCTGACCAGGAATCAAACCCCCAAACTTTTGGTGTAGGGACGATGCTCCAACCAACTGAACCACCTGGCCAGGGCTAAGTTTTTTGTGTTTTTTTAAGTCTTCCCCAAACCACCATTTTAGATCTGCCTTTCTGGCAATAGTTAATTGGGAGGCAAAGGTTTCTCCCCTTCTTTTCTATATCATCTTCTACCCTCTTTATTGTAAAACTGTTATAGCCTCCCTAACTTTTTCTACTTCAGCCTGGCCCTGTGAGGACCCTTTCATCCCACCGGGCAGTACAGTGCAGCAAGTTCAGAAACAACAGGCAGGAAGCCATGAAGACAGGGCGATTTTTATAGCGGCTTTTATGTGTGGTGCTAGTTAGGTCTCTGTTTCATATACAAAAGGGCTGCGTGTTGAAAGGGCTGTTCAAGAACACGCAGGGGACAGTGGGTTGCCGATTCCGTTTCCCATCTTCAATGCCACTTCAGGGCCCAGGTGGCCTGTCAGATCTAGTTTTATTTTTACATAATACTATCCCCAAGGCCTTTTGTTCAGTTTGTATACTGCCTATAGTCCAATGAGACCACAACTTCCGAGGTAAGCACGTGTGTGTGTGTGTGTGTGTGTGTGTGTGCGCGCGCGCGAGCACTTTTGTAAGAAAGCAAATATTAAGATAACTACTTCTCATGATCAGAACTATTTTATATGTGTAATGATTATATTTTCTATCCAATAAATTTTCTATTTTTTTCTAGAAAAGATTTATAGGAATAATTACATAATTACATGATTTATTATAATATTTTGTAGAGTTTGCAGGACAAGGGAAGTGTGTTATGTCACTGAAATTGTGAATATTAACTTATCCCACACTTAGGTGTCTGCAGCCTCAAGATGCTGGCTAACCAGTAAAAGTCAATTGAAAATTAAAAGTTTTAAAGCGTATTATAAATTTCCTCACTCCTTTGGTCCTTGGGAAATTATTCCATTAACTGTAAGTATATGAACATAGGCCATTTCCAGCTTCCAGGGAGCTTGAACTCGGTAAGCTCATCAGAAAGCTCCCAAGGAGTTTCCATTCGAGGTGGGACATGCGTCAGATCCCAAACTAGTGAGCACGCTTCCTCCCAACCCCAGTGTGGATGAGACGCGGTAGGAGAGACGTCGTGTAGCGTTTGTATTCTCTAATCTCAACATCAGTCGTGCTCTCCAAGAAATCACTGACCACGGATTCGATTACACAAGGAGCAGTCAGTCGATGGAAACTCAAGAGGTGTATTCATTGCTGTGCAGTACACAGTATCGTCTCATCCAGAGGGACTGGCAGCCAGCCCTGCCCAGCATGCAGGAGCATGCAATGACAGGCTGACCCATAAATCCGATTCCCAGCATCTCCTCTTGAGATGGTCTGCACAGTAGGGGTCAGAGGAGGGATGCTGAAAGGGGTGAGAGAGCAGAGCGAACCTGCTGATTTTCATCTCCCTGGGACTCCTGCTACGCCATTACCCTCACTGACACCTTCTAGGCTGTGGATCCAACCCACAAAACTCTTCTGCTGTGACATCCCCACACATGCTGCCCCTTCTGCTCCTTCCTGCCCCAGTACTGCCCCTTCTAGAATGACTGACCTCTGACCCCACACCAGCCTCAGCAGCTCCACACACGTGTTGGAGGGGAACAATCTCTCAACATCTGGCGTGTGAGTGACTGAGACTCCAAATCCTGGGGCAGGGTCCTAAAACCAAGATGGCGGCATAGGTAAACACCAGAGTTTGCTGCCTCGAACAACCACTTCAAAAATACAACTAAAAGACAGAACGGACATCATCCAGAACCACAGGAAGGCTGGCTGAGTGGAGATTCTACAACTAGAAGGAAAGAGAAAAGCTTACCGAGACTCAGAGGAGGTGTGGTGCGGAAGTAAAATACTAAGGTACAGAGGTGCATGCGGAGAGCGCTGGTGGCTGAGGGCGCGGTTGTTGTTTTCAATCAGGAGGGAGTCTCAGGCTCTGAGCTCCAGTTCCGGGCGAGTCTCTGGGGACCCAGACTCATACGGGAGAAGCGGGACTGTCTGGCATCAGTCAGAACTCGAGGGCAGCTTTCTCTCAGAGGGGCTTGCAGCAATTGCTGGGACACTGAGAAGTGGGACCTCTGAGAGCAGCCATAACTGCTAGCCCCGCCCTGTTGATCCTGTGGGACCCGCCCCACCCAAGCCCTGCAGGGAGGCTTTTGCTGGATAGCCTAAGGCAGAGGCTAGATTAGCACCTCCCTAGAGATCCAGGAGCCAGGAGCCACCCAGAGGTCAGAGTGGGACCATCCAGTTTGCAGCTCCGTGGAACCATAAAGGACACACTCAGGGGGCAGACTCAGTGAGCACCAAAGCCCCATTGAAGCAAGTCTTGCCCCGGAGGGGTGTCTCCAGCACAGAAGTTCTCGCACTGCAGACACAGCTGATTCTCACAGCCAACTGGCCTGGAGGTCAATTCCTCCCAGTGATACCTACAACAATTAAGGCTTAACTACAACAAGACTGTGCACAAAGACCACAAGGGGGTGCACCATAAGTGTCCTCCTCAGGTAATTGGGGAGGCTGAACAACTGGGCCCTAGAGGACACTTAGCACAGAAAACCACTTTATCAACACAGGGAAGCATAAAAAAATGCGGAGACAAAGAAAAAGGACACAAATGACAGAAATGGAGGAAAGCAAACTACTGGATATAGAGTTCAAAACCACACTTTTAAGGTTTTTCAAGAATTTCTAGAAACTGCTGATAAACTTAATGAGACCTACAAGAAATCTAATGAGACCCTCAAGGTTATGATAAAGGACCAACTAGAAATTAAGCATACACTGACTGAAATAAAGATTATTATACAGACTCCCAACAGCAGACTAGAGGATCGCAAGAATCAAGTCAACGATTTGAAATATGAAGAAGCAAAAAACACCCGACCGGAAAAGCAAAATGAAAAAAGAATCCAAAAATACGAAGATAGTGTAAGGAGCCTCTGGGACAGCTTCAAGCGTACCAACATCCGAATTATAGGAGTGCCAGAAGAAGAGAGAGAGCAAGATATTGAAAACCTATTTGAAGAAATCATGACAGAAAACTTCCCCTACCTGGTGAAAGAAATAGACTTACAAGTCCAGGAAGCACAGAGAACCCCAAACAAAAAGAATCAAAAGAGGACCACACCAAGACACATCATGATTAAAATGCCAAGAGCAAAAAACAAAGAGAGAAGCTTAAAAGCAGCAAGAGAAAGAAAGTCAGTTACCTACAAGGGAGTACCCATACGACTGTCAGCTGATTTCTCAACAGAAACTTTGAAGGCCAGAAGGGAGTGGCAAGAAATATTCAAAGTGATGAATGCCAAGAACCTACAACCAAGATTACTTTATCCAGCAAAGCTATCATTCAGAATTGAAGGTCAGATAAAGAGCTTCACAGATAAGAAAAAGCTAAAGGAGTTCATCACCCACCAAACCAGTATTATATGAAATGCTGAAAGGTATCCTTTAAGAAGAGGAAGAAGAAGAAAAAGGTAAAGATACAAATTATGAACACCAAATACACATCTATAAACAAGTGAATCTGAAAATCAAGTGAATAATCTGATGAACAGAATGAACTGGTGATTATAATAGAATCAGGGGCATAGAAAGGGAGTGGACTGACTATTCTTGGGGGGGAAAGGAGTGAGGGAGATGCGGGAAGAGACTGGACAAAAATCGTGCACCTATGGATGAGGACAGTGGGTGGGGAGTGAGAGAGGAGGTTGGGGTGGGAACTGGGTGGAGGGAAGTTTTGGGGGGTAAAAAGAGGAATAAATGTAATAATCTGAACAGTAAAGATTTAATTAATCGAAAAACAAAACAAAACAAGAAACAAATCCTGGGAGAGGACCGAGACCCTAAAGGAGAAGCGCTGTCCATGGGAACGCTGATCTGGTAAAGGTGCAGGAACCCTAAGCCTGGAGGATGGGACTGTGGGAAGGAGCTGTCTGAGCAGACAGACTACTTCCATCCGGGAGTCTGTTCTACAGACCGTCTTCTCTGTGTCTCTAGCACCTTCTGGTTTTCTAAATTCAAAATCCACAACTTCTGTAAAAAGTAAAAGAGTTTGTGTTTACCTCTGTGTGTCCTCAGCTTGCAGAGCTGTAGGAATGGAGTCTTAGGTCTATGTGGAGCAGGGTTCTTTGTAAGATTTTACTGCACACGTAGCCGGGAGCACCTGGTCAGGTGTGGGCATTGGGCTCCCTCCCAGCACAGCCTGGGGAGTCCGTCCTTCATGTTTTCCTTATATTAAAATAAGTGAGCGATGCTCAAGCAAAAGTGTTCTATTAAAATATCTGCAAAGTGATTGATATTTGTAACATGGGGCATATTAGGATTATTAAAAAAGAGTAATGTTAAAAGAAGGTCAGAAAGGGATATTGTATTAATGCATGGCCCAATCTTCCACATACCCACCGCACCAATGAACGTTTAAGGTCAGTGACTTGGTTCTTTAGATAAACAATTACAAGTAACAGCACAAGATGCAATGTTAAATCTAGGAAGAGGCGCAGCATTCTGAAATTCAAACTGACAAGAGAGATAATGGCGGTCATATCACATTTTGTATTGTGCAAAGAAAGCATAAATGATATTAGTTCTGAACTTTCAAGAAGAAAGAGACAAAAATAACCTTTAAAGGAAAGATGTCATTTTCTTATGTTAACTAGAAAGAAGACCTTACATGTTACAATGGAGAAAACCTCTCAGAATTTCAAAGTTAGAGACGAAGACGGGCTTGGGCTTAGTATAATTTTTAACCCTCCAAAAGTCAGTCACGCAGTGTCCCTGCCTAGAAAGTCGCCATATTTTCAAGGGTTTCTGAGCAAACAACCTTCTGAACTAAGATTTGTTTCCCTGTGGCTCACAGTGGACTTGCCAGCATTTGATGAAAATTGAGTTGCTTGGCTCTAGCTCTTACTTAACTGTCACAGCCTGTGTGACTTACGGTTATTTGTAAAAATCAAGATGGCAACATCCTCAAAGCCTTCGGCTCCATGGCATGTGAGAGGATGTCATTAGCCCTGTAGGGGTGGTACAAGATTTAAGCGCTCTCTTCTGATGGTAGTTGTTTCATTGATAGAGAAGGTTTCCTTTAACAGTGATGTCCATGGAAGTATGTCAGCACTCTCTCCTTGCTAAAGCCTTATAGACTTCTCTTGAATTAGGAATTTCAGTCTACAGGTATGTGTGTGTTATAGCAGAAGGAACAAGCGAGATATTTAATTTCTGCTGTGAGATATTTCGTCCTAATTTAGTTTACATGATTTATGTTATGCCTTTGTTTAAGGTAGACTAGATGCTCATCTCCGTACTAGTGTTTGGGTCGGTACACCTAACACATGGAGCTGCACTTGCTTCCCACTAGAGTTTGAGCTCCTAGATAAGGAGAACATGCTTATTTTCCATGTGTGTTCCTAGCATGTTCCTGGCAGGCAGACTTGAATCAGTGCATGGCCTGTGCAGTGAATTAAGCACAGTGTACATGCGTCATTGCTCTGCAGGGACTTTAGGAGGCAGGCCTCATGTCTGACCAGCTTCGAGGGAATGTGTGATGTAGTAATACCCAAAAAAGCCTAAAGATTAAAAATTACATATATTTACTAAAATTGAAGGTTTCATAGCCAAAAATGAATAGAGAAAAAGCATGTATTGATTTAGACCAACAAAGAAATAGGTTATGCTGACAGTGGGGGACTCTTTGGTGATTGACTTGCAGGGGCCTCTGGAGGGAGTGGGGCAGGGAGAGGAATCATCTCCCATATCTACACCTCTCAGCAGCTGTTGCTTGGGGCTGAGAGATGCATTTGCCTGTCAAGAAGATTCTCGGCCTGGGTTTGAAGAATTTAATAGTTTCCTGGATATCAGACCTGATCTTGTTGGTGAGAAGCGGAAGAATTGAAATTTTTCACTCTTTGGCAACACGTTAACTGTTTCAGACCACAGAGGTGTCTGAACATAGGAAGTACAGTTTCTGAAATGATTGCCAAGAGACGTGAATCATGAATTTGCCTTCTGAAATGCACAGGTCACTCTCCTTTGCTCAGTAGTCTCATTTTCTTCACCAGAATCTCAGATAGGAGGGCCACAGAAATGAGAGCCAGTGAGGAGCCCAGAGAGAACCACACAGCTGTGAGCAAATGAGAACTCGCTCTACTCTCTCTGGACACCTCCTTGTATGCTCTTTCTCTCTGGTCCTTTGGTAACTTATTGATGACTGCATGCTACCACAATATATAATTAAAGCTTTGTGTATAGAGTGTAAGGACCTGACATTCTTGTCTATACATTCCTCTATTCATCTATCCATCCACCCATTATCCTTCCATCATCCAGTCACCCATCCATCCACTCATCCAGCCACCCATCCATCCACTCATCCATTATCCATTTATTCTTCCATCATCCATCCATCCATTCTTCCATCATCCAGCCAGCCATCCATCCATCCTTCCATCCATCCATCCATCCATCCATCCATCCATCCATCCATCCATGTATCTACATTAATAAAAGACAAAGATGCTAATTGACCGTACCTTCACAATGCCCCAAGCCACGCCCGCCAGCCGATCAGAGCAACTATATGCAAATTAACCCAACCAAGATGGTGGCCGGCAGCCACGGAGCTGGAGCAAGCAGGAGGCTTGGTTGCCTGGGCGATGGAGGAAGCCAAGCTTCCTGCCGGCCTGAGCCGGCTGTGGCTCCGCCCATGGCAACAAAGTTTCAATTATAGAAGCTAAAGAAATCCCAGATACCTGCTTCCAGCCAGTCTCCACTGGGAGTTTGGGTGGCTGGGGCTGTGGCCAGCCTGCAAACAGCCATCAGCCCCTCACCCAGTCTGGCCAGGCACCCCAGCAGGACTCCCCACCCTGAAGGGGCTAAGGCTAGCCTGCAAACGGCCCTCAGCCCCTCACCCAGACTGGCCAGGCACTCCTATATAATAAAAGGGTAATATGCAAACTGACCCAAACAGCAGAACAACTGGGAATGACTGGTCACTGTGATACACACTGACCACCAGGGGGCAGAAGCTCAATGCAGGAGCTGCCCCCTGGTATTCAGTGTGTTCCCACAGGGGGAGCTCTGCTCAGCCACAAGCCAGGCTGACGGCTGCCAGCACAGCGGTGGTGGTGGGAGCCTCTCCCGCCTCCTCAGCAGCACTAAGGATGTCCGACTGCAGCTTAGGCCTGTTCCCCGCTGGCAAGTGGGCATCCCCCGAGGGCTCCTGGGCTGCCAGAGGGATGTCTTATTGCCAGCTTAGGCCCAATCCCCTGGGGAGCAGGCCTAAGCCAGCAGGTGGTCATCCCCCGAGGGGTCCCAGACTGCGAGAGGGCACAGGCTGGGCTGAGGGACACCCACCCCCAAGTGCACAAATTTTTGTGCACCGGGCCTCTAGTAATCAATAAACATATTGCAGGACTTGTATCACATTCTGGGAGAGAATGGTGAAAAGGCAAGAAAGGTCCCTGCCCCTGCCAGGTTAACAGATTAGTAATAAATAATTAGAATAAATTCACAGATGCATGGCAGGGTAAGACCAGGGCACTGAGAGTGTGGGTTGAATGACCCTTTCACAGGGGTCGCCTAAGACCATCGAAAAACACATATACAATTACGTATTGTTTTTGTGATTAATCTCTATTCTTTAATTATGTTCAATCATGAGGAACTGTATTAAAGGGTCGCGGCATTAGGAAGGTTGAGAACCACTGCTAGCCGGATGGCGGCTAGGATGGGAGGGGAGATATGAGGTGGGGGAGGCACTCCTCTGAAATCCATGATGAGGAGTTGGACTCTTTAGCCAAGGATGAGGGAAGACAGGATTCCCAGCAAGAGACAGACACAGTCACATTTGTTTTCTAATGATAAGGTCCCAGCTTCCATCTGAGCAGGTGGGTTTAGGGAATAGCCTGGGGATGGCAGGGTCTCTGGGACACTTGCAGCCTCTCCTCTGGAGAAGGGAAGTAGGTGGTCTGGACCAAGGAGGGAGCAGCAAAGATGGAGCCATGATCTGCTGGCAGAGATATTTAAGGGACAGTAACCATGCTACTGTGGAAGCAAGGAGAGTATGATCCCCAGGGTTGAGCATGAGCCACTGAAGGGGCGGTGAAGCAAATTACTGACCTGGGGCACACAAGGGCAAGCAGATGCTTAGAAAAAGGCAGCAAGTTTTGCTTCGAACCATTAAATTTGTGTTTATCATTGCACAAATGCCGCGAGGCCTTCAGCTATTGTGGTGGTGAGAACAGCACTAATAGTTTCCAAGGGAAATGGAGAGTTTTCTTCTACAAATAGATGAATATCGTGATGTAAAATCTAAAGAAATCATTCTTTAGCTCTTAAACTGTTTATCTTGTGTTTGTACACTGGGGTATGGTGTGTCCATAGAACGTGTGCATAGTGGAGAGTCAGGGAACGTACCCAGAGAAGCAAGGGGCTGGGCCTCCTGACAAAGGAGTGTGTGTGGGGCTGGGGCCAGACCATCGCCTGTTCTTCTGCTGGATCAGATGAGCACAAGCAGGAAACTTGAGGTGAAAAAGTAATCATCTACTTGTGTCCTTTGAAAATTAAGCATCCTCTATATTGAGACAGGAGCAAAAGAACTTGGCTCTTACATCACCTCACCAAGAAAATCACTGTGTGATTTTGAGTTACTTTGGGTTGTTTCAAAAAAATTAATTTCCTTGGGATTTAACCAAGAGAAATGACTTAAAATTAACAACATAAAAAATAAGCACATTTGAAAATTATGAGTGGAGTGACATTGATTGTTTCAATAGAATTTTTTTTTTTTTGCTAAATTCTCTACTTTATGTGCCTCATTCCACATTTTTCCATAATTTGTGAATGTTGAGTGAAGCTGGGCTTGATTAACACTAATTGTATGTAGAAGGATCTTGCTGCACGTTTTAATGAGCCCACTTAGGACATCACTCTGTACTACATGCTGTGATCTCCTGAAACTTATAGAAGTATCTTTGGAGATAAGCACAATTTGGGTAATGTTAACATGCTAGCTGTCATCCTAAACATTCAAAAAGCATCATCTGGTGTGTTCATTCTGTCCCCAAAAGAGACAGTAGTTACAGGAGGAATGTGAGGCACGAAGGCTTCTCTTCCTTGTTATGACAGGTCTTGTAAATTAGCCATTGTCAGCAAATGTGAAGACGAGAAATGGGGCTGAGAAGAGGCAGAGGGTGTTTTTAAGCTGAGTTACCAAGAAACCAACTCACTACCCAGCAGGCCACAGACATTTCTGATGACAGTCGAAGCCTTGAAAGGACTTGCTCTTTTTAACCCATGTAGATCTGCAGACTTAGTCTCTTGCTGCTACAGAGACTGGCTCCTAAGAGACCTATGGACTCTGCCAAAAAACGACAAGCTATGTCCAGAGTCACATTCCAGAGTCAGAGGCCCTGCATCTAAACTAACAGGTCCCATGCTGGAGGCCAGGAAGTCTGGGTGAGCCAGGACATCTAGCCATTATGAAGCACTGTGGCTCCCAGGTAAATTCTGGTCATCACTGCTGCCAGGAGTCTGCCTGTTGCCCCCTATGATGGGGCCAGCTTGCCCTAACCCCCCACATCATAAGCCTAAGTTGTGTATTAGCCAAGCTCCTAGCCTCTCATGTAGTTACCAATATGCTTGGTCACCTATTTGCCCAAAGGCACATTTATAAATCTACTCAGCAAGTAAATACTCTCTGTGTAGCCCTCACCAGTAATATGTCATCTTTCATTAAAAAGCAATTTTTAAAAGATAAGGTGACATCTGCATTGAAAATTATGCATCTGCTTGTCTTTGCTTCTTGTAAGCTCATAGCTACGAGCTTAATTGTGTGCTATCCTATCTAATAAAAGAGAAACATGGTAATTAGCGTACGACCACTACCCTTCCCATTGGCTAATCAGGGAGATATGCAAATTAACTGCCAGCCAAGATGGCAGCCGGCAGCCAGGCAGCTTGAAACTAACATGAAGCTTGCTTGCTTCAGTGAAGGAGGAAACCAACGTTCCCCGCCTGCCTTGCTGGCCTCTGAGCCTGCAGTTTGAAACATTGTAACAAATATAGAAGCTAAACAAAACCCCAGAAACCTGCTTTCAGCCGGCCCGGATCTCAGAGCTGGAGTTATACATTGTTTCGATTATAGAACGCAAACAAACCAGATACCTGCTTTCAGTAGCAGAGGCCTCAGAGCTGGAGCCTCAGAGCTAAAGCTGGCCCAGAATTTAAAAAAAAAAGAATAAAAGGAGCAGTTGGGAGCTTCAGTCACCCGCCACCCTGAAAACAGCCCTCAGCCCCTCACCCAGACTGGCCAGGCACCCCAGTGGGGACCCCCACCCTGAAGGGTGTGTGACCAGCTGCAAACAGCCATCATCCCCTCACCCAAGCTGGCAGGGCACCCCAGTGGGGACCCCCACCCTGATCCAGGACACCCTTCAGGGCAAACCAGCCAGCCCCCACCCATGCACCAGGCCTCTATCCTATATAGTAAAAGGGTAATGTGCCTCCCAGCACCGGGATCAGCATGACAGGGGGCAGCGCCCAAACCCCTTGATCGTCCTGCAGCTCTGTGTGTGACAGGGGGCAGGGCCACAACCTCCCTATCCGCCCTGCTCTGTTCGTGACAGGGGAAGGCGCCCCAACCCCCTGATCAGCCCTGCTCTGTGCCTGATAGGGGGGAGCTCCCCAACCCCCTGATTGCCCTGCGGCTCTGTGTGTGACAGGCTGCGGCGCCCCAACCCCCTGATTGGCCCTGCTCTGTGTGTGACAGGCTGCAGCGCCCCAACCCCCTGATTGGCCCTGCTCTGTGGGTGATAGAAGACGGCGCCCCAAGCCCCCCCCCCCACACAGGCCCTGCTCTGTGTGTGATGGGGTAGAGCCATAACCTCCCCATCGGCCCTGCTCTGTTCGTGACAGGGGAAGGCGCCCCAACCCCCTGATCCACCCTGCTCTGTGTGTGACGGGGCGGTGCCCCAACTCCCCTATCGACCCTACTCTGTGAGTGACAGGGGGGGGCTCCTCAACCCCCTGATGGGCCCCACTCTGTGCATGACAGGGGGCAGCGCCCCAACCCCCTGATCAGCCCTGCTCTTTGCATGACAGGGGGTGGCACCGCAGCCTCCCCATCAACCCTGCCTTGAGTGTGACAGAGGGCGGTGCCCCAACCCCCCAATCGGCCCTACCCTGAGCGTGACTGAGGGTGGCATTGCAACCTCCTGATCTGCCCTGCTCTGTGCATGACAGGGGGCGGTGCCCCAACTCCTCAATCGGTCCTGCTCTCAGCCCGACCAGGGGCTGCACCTAGGGATTGGGCCTGCCCTCTGCCACCGGGGAGCAGGCCTAAGCCAGCAGGTCGTTATCTCCCGAGGGGTCCCAGACTGCGAGAGGGCACAGGCCGGGCTGAGGGACCCTCCCTTCCCCCCCGAGTGCACAAATTTTTGTGCACCGGGCCTCTAGTTATTTATGTGCATCTGTGTGCTGAGATGTCGGCTCAGTAACACCCACCCTGACACTGAGGGACTGACTCCTCAGAGTGTGTCTCAGGCCACAGGGGAGCTGCTGGGCTGGTGGGGACTGCTGCCCGTCCTTCTGTGCTCCTTTGAGTCACCAGAGCTTTCACATGAGGACGAGGAGACCCAACATGGTGCTGCCCCCGGGATAGATTGCTCTTGTGAAAGGCGTCTCTTCTCTGCTCAGATAGGGGTGTTGGGACACAAATTGCACCTCCTAAGCCTTAACTTTAAAAATATTTAGAGGGGATACATTTTCTCCAAATATTGACTGCTTCTTTTAGCATTTTTAATATTGAAATTCTGTTTGAATTCATGAAAATTGCTTTTAAGGGTGTTTTTTTAATGTGGATTTCTTTTTGAATTTTCAAAAATCTATCCTATCTAATAAAAGAGAAAAATGGTAATTGGCGTACGATGATACCCTTTTCATTGGCTAAACAGGGCTATATGCAAATTAACTGCCAACTAAGATTGGCAGTTAACTGCCAACAAGATGGCGGTTAATTTGCATATGTAGGCACAATGCAGGGACGCGAAAGGGAAAGCAGGAAGAAGCCCCCTGCCACTGACAGTGATCGGAAACCCAGGGGGGAGCTAAGAGCTGGGGGGCAGGGCAAAGGCGGAGAATCAGGCGCCTTTGCCGCCCTGGCCAGTGATAGCAGGAAGTAGGGGTGGAGCCAGCGATGGGAGCTGGGCACAGTCGAGGCTGGCAGTCCCGGGAGCTAGGGGTCCCTTGCCTGGGCCTAAAGCGGAGCCCACGATCGCGGGGCCGCTGCACCTGCGGGTCCCTGCTGCCCGGGCCGGACGCCTAGGCCAGAGGCGTTAGGCCTGGGCAGGGGCGGAGCCTGAAACCACGGGGAGCTGGGGGTCCCCTGCCCAGGCCTGACACCTCTGCCGGAGGCCTCAGGCCTGGTCAAGGGGCCGATCCGGTGATTGGTGATCGGAGGGTGATGAGGGTCAACTCCTCTGGCTGAGGCGTCAGGCCTGGGCGAGGGGCGGAGCTGGGGATTGGGGGTATATGATGGTCCCCTTGCCCAGGCCTGAAGCCTGGGTCAGAGGCGTCAGGCTTGGGCGGGGGGTGGAGCAAGCGATCAAAGGGAGATGGGGGTCCCCTGCCCAGGCATGATTCCTGAGCCAGAGGCCTCAGGCCTGGGCGGGGGCCAGAGCCAGTGATCAGGGGGAGATGGGGGTCCCCTGTCCAAGCCTGACACCTCTGGCGGAGGCGTCAGGCCTGGGCAAGGGGCCGATCAAGCGATCGGAGGGTGATGGGGGTCTACGCCTCTGGCCGAGGCATCAGGCCTGGGCTGGGGGCAGAACCAGTGATGGGGGGAAATGAGGGTCCCCTGCCCAGGCCTGATGCCTCTGTCAGAGGCGTCAGGCCTGGGCAAGGGGCCGATCCTGCAATTGGAGGGTGATGGGCGTCAACGCCTGAGGGCTCCCAGTATGTGAGAGGGGGCAGGCTGGGCTGAGGGACACTCCCCCCCCCCCACCACACACACACCCAGTGCACGAATTTCGTGCACCGGGCCCCTAGTTTATATATAAAACCCTAATATGCAAATAGACTGAAGGACTGAACAACCGGTCACTATGACATGTGATGACCACCAGGGGGCGCATGCAGAACATGGCAGGCGTTGGCCGCAATGGGATGGTGGAGCAGGTGAGTGGGGGCACCAGACCAAGGCGGCGTGCCGGTCACTGTAATTGGGGCAAGCCTCTGGTGGTTACTGAAAATTCTTTGCTCCAGCGCGCCATGGTCCCGCCCAGCGCTTGCACCTGCTGCTGGCACTAGAGCCGCCACTCCCGCTGCTGGCGCCCGGCACCGGCTCCGATTGCTCGGCACCATCAGCGGGTGCGAGTGGCAGCTGCCGGGCCCAATTGCCCCTCAGGGCTTCTCCATTTGCCCCTGCTCCTGAGGGGCAACCGGGGCCAGCAGCCGCCTCTTGCACCTGCTGCCAGTGATGGCCCTGCTCCCACCTGCTGCTGGTGCCAGAGCTGTCACTTGCACCCACTGCTGGCGCCAGCCCCTCTCGCACCTGCTGCCGGTGCCCAGTGTCAGTCCTGATTGCTCGGGGCCATCAGCTGGTGTGAGTGGCTGCCGGCCCTGATCGTCCCTGAGGACCTCTCCACCTCCCCTTGCTTCTGAGGGGTGATTAGGGCAGCAGCCACCGCTCGCACCCGCTGACAGTGCCAGCCCCGCTTGCACCTGCTGCTGGCCCCAATCGCTCTGCACCGTTAGCAGGTCCAAGCAGGGCTGATGCCGTTAACACATGGAAGCAGCCACAGCAGGAGCTGGGCTGCAGGCAGATAGGGGACCAGGGATCATGGCAGGAGGGGCCGGGCAGGGGTGCAGAAGATGGGCTGAGACCTGCCCCTGTGCCTACGGCAGCCTCGTGGCCCACAGTTCCTTTCAAGGTGCACAAATTTGGGCCCATAGTCTATCTAATAATAGGATAATATGCAAATTGGTTGGGATGCAATCACAGTAACAACCAATCAGGCTGCGTGCGTAGCGGGTGGGCAGGGACTTGCAGTGTTGGGGACGTGATGGCAGCTGCCACTTGCCCAGGGCCGGCCCGGGGCTCAGGCAAGCTGCCAGTGGCCACTGCCGCTGCAAGGACCCAAGGCTCAGCCAATGAGGGAAGGGCAAGGCTCAGGCAAGCTGCAGTGGCTGTGAAGGTCGAGGCTCAGACAGCCTCACGGCTGGCAGTGGTAGCAGCAGAGGTGTGATGGGGGCATCGCCTTCCCCTGATTGCCGGGTCGCCTCCTCTAGAGGGAGGCCAGAGGCAGCAGCAGCAAGGGGGTGATAGGGGTGGTTCCTTTCCCTGGTCAGCCGGTTGCCACCAGCAGAGGGAGACCAGACTGTGGCTTAGGCCCGTTCCCCATGGGGAGCGGGCCTAAACTGTCAATAGGACATCCCCTGAGGGCTCCCAGACTATAAGAAGGGGCAGGCTGGGCTGAGGGGACCCCCGCAGCCCTGTGCACGAATTTTGTGCACCAGGCCTCTAGTAGAATTATAATAAACCAAACCAAGCAAACAAAGCCATATAAAGACAAAGCTAATATTATTCTCCTTATTCTGTCCAAAAGCTCAGATTTACTTGTATCCACCCTCAGATGGATCTATGTCATTATAAATAGGGTGTTTTTTGGTAAACAATGAGGTTGTATTATGACATTCTCTGTAACTTCCTTTTCTTACTTAATCAGATAACATGGACGTCGGTTGATCTGATCAGATATCATGGTCTGTATATTCTTAAAGCAGCAGCAGAATAGTCCGTGGTCTGTGTTAGCTTTAATTTACTCTATCACTCCCCTGTCGATAGACATTTAGGTTGATTCCAATGTTTGCTGCTCCACAAAGCCCTGCCATAGACACCTTCATGCACTTGTACCTAGATACCTGTGCTTCTATTTCTGGAGGAGGGATTCCGTTTACTGGGCTATTGGGTCAGTGGGAATATCATTCAAAACTTAATGATGTCAGATTTCTTCGAACAATGTTCTGTTTTTTCACAGTAGATGAGGATGGCATAAGTCTTTTGAATTTTTGCCAATTTCATTGGTGAAAATGCTATATTATTTTAATATGCATTTCTCTAATTGATAAGAAATCTGAGCATCTTCTATATATCTTTGGCTATTTGTGCTTCCACTTGTGTGACTTGCTGTCTGTTTGTGACTCTTTTTCTACTAGATTCTTTGAAAGTTCAGAATGTCTTTCTATTTTAGAAGATATCCACTCTTTTTCTGTCAAATATTTTAATATATTTTTATTGATTTCAGAGAAGGAGAGAGGGAGAGAGAGATGGAAACATCAATAATGAGAGAATCATTTGTAGGCTGCCTCCTACATGCCCCACACTGGGGATGGAACCTGCAACCCGAGCATGTGCCCTGACCTGGAATCGAACTGTGACCTCCTGGTTCATAGGTCAACACTCAACCACTGAGCCATGCCGGCCAGGCTCTGTCAAATATTTTAAATATTTTCTCTTAGACAGTCATTTCACTGCTCACTACATTTATGGTACCTCTTTCCATATAGAAGTTTTTAATTATGTGGCTTATGTCCTATATTATTTAAGAAATTCTTTCCTATTTAGAAATAATAGTCCCATAAAACTTTACCAGTGTATTTACAGTTCTTTAAGAAATGTCTGTATTTCCAGGCCCGCATGGCTCAGTGGTTGAGCATCGAACTATGAACCAGGAGGTCATAGTTCGATTCCTGGTCACGGCACGTGCCTGGTTTATGGGCTCGATCCCCAGTGTGGGGCATGCAGGAGGCAGCTGATCAATGATTCTCTCTCTTTCTCTCTGAAACCAGTAAAAATAAAAAATATTAAAAAAAGAAATGTCTGTTTTAATTTAATGTGGAATTTATATTTGTGTATGTGGTACATTGCTCTCTTTGTTTCCTCCCATGTGGACCAATCCCATGCCCAGGGGATGAGATTAGCCTGACGAACACAGTCCACTCAGACCCCACTCTTTCCCCGGCCCTAGCTCCCACACGCTGGTAGGTGCTCATGTCCCAGGGTATACCACAGCCAGCGTGCAAGGAATCTGCATCTTGCTTTAAAGGTTGTGTTTTGTTTGGACCATTGAGGTTCTTGAGAACTTAGACCCTGTTGTGAATTGCTTTATAACGTGTAGCGTGTTGTACAGATGTTAGGTATTTAGTCCAGGCATCACAGAGGGTGTGGACTTACTGAGCAGATGACTCTCTGTGCAGACCTGCTATGAGCACAGCTCTGGGCATCGGCTGTGCACTGTGTCCAGCACTGCCCTGGGCACCCCCTGAGCCTTCCTGCGCTCAGCCTCACAGCTCCTCTGAAGGAAGTAGTGTCATTTTTCTCAGGTTACAGACGAGTAAACGGAGGCACAGTCAGGTCAGTTCTCCACGATGACATACGTAGGTGCAGGGAGCCCCGATTCCGGTTGGGACCGGCTGTGGCTGGCTCCCGCACGCGAAGTCCCACCGTGACCGTACAGTGGCCGTCCCAGTGCTGTGGACGGTTGAGGCTGATGCAGATCCAGACGCAGATGGTCCCAACATCGGTGCCAGAACTGCTGGAAGGAGGACATTTACAAAGATACAGTAGGTCTCCCTTTCCCCTGCTCAGGTGCAGACCCGCGGTGTGGCTTCTAGGACCCAGGAGTGGCGTCATGCTCACTGGCTCTTCTCCATTCAGTCTGGGAGGAGGGAGGGTCTGAAAAGGACCTTGAGAAGCAGTCTGCCCTGTCCCATCAGGGGTGGGTGGGCGAGGACGGTGTCCATGAGAGGAGCGGCCGGTGCTGGTAAAAGTGAGAGGGCCCAGTGACAACTGGAACCAAACGGGAACTTGTTCTTTTCTCTACGTGATTTACAGGGAAAAATCGATAAAAGTGAATGTGAAGCACAATTATTTTTAATGTTAAATAATTTTAAGGGGTTAAATATAAAATGATAAAAATAAAAAAACTTGAAAACCTGACAGTTATATCAGTGGGACTTGGGGACTTTGTCAGAGGCAGCATCTTGAGTTTCTCCCCAGAAACTGAGTCACCACCTTCCTTGGATGGCCTGGTTGGTTGTGGGGACCACCCCCTGGTGGCTGAGGGTCTGAAACTCAAATTAGCGCTGAGAACTGACTTCAGGTTGGATGGGCCAGCAGGACAGATGAGATGAGAACACCCTTCCATGTGAGCTCTCAGGAAGCGGAGCCGCGTGAGCACCAGCATTTCCCTGGAGCTGGGCTGGGAGTGCTGCTGTGCTAGTGAGAGGAGAATCCTGCACATTTCCACATGTGCAGGCATGTGTGCACGTGTGTGTGCCTGTGTACACGTGTATGATGTGCACATTCTTTCCACAAGCAGGGAATGAAGAGCTTGGGCAACCCTTGCTAATGTACAGATTGCTCTATCTGGACAAGGTATATGGCTCAAATGTCCCGAATTCTAGAATTTCAGCATTTTTTTGTTTAGGTTCCGCCAGCAGTTGGTGTTTGTAAGAACGCAGCTTGTCCATGTTTTTCACCAGAGTGGGCAGCACACCTTCGGGGCGTGACTTAGGGTTAAGACAATGAGAGAAAGGAACGGCTCTGTATTGACTTTACCATTATTTTTTTTAATAAAAATAAATAACCAAGCCCATAATGGAAAGTTTAATGTAGTGGGAAGAGGAGAAAAGAGAGAAGAAGTACTCTTTCTGAAACAAGTTATGTTATCGTGATGTCATTAGGCCCCTGGCAAGCAGTGTGATGGAGTCCTCCACGTGACTACATGCGTCCAGGGACACGAGGTTCCATGGGTGAGGCCCACCCCCAGGCACAGGTGGCAGACTCTGAGCTCCCCTGGGCTGAGTGGGCAGGTGCACAGACCACTTCCTGTCCGGCCCAGGTGAAGGAAGCAGACAGCACAGCCATCAGCATACATTCCTCCGAGAAAAAGCTGGTGGACGAGCCTGATGGTTAATAAAACCACATTCAAATGAGGCGCACAAGCCCTCTGAGTGAGAGCCTCTGACCACAGACGTGTTCCCTTCATTCTGTGTTACATACACACGCACACATGCACATGCACACGTTTCTTTTTTGGGCCTGTCTCTAGCAAGGGACAAGCAAGTGAATGGGCCTCCACTCAGAGCCCATACCCTAAGTGACACCTATGTGGTGTGCCACACTGCTCCTCCTGATGCGTTTAGTGTGCTTTTCTTACCGTGTGGAAAAAATGACCATTTAATCCTTGAAGCATGTTTTGGAATTCAAAGACGTAATCCAATGTCCTGCACTGAGATAAATTTTTAATATATTCATTACACTAAAGCTGAATTTTTAGTTCCCTTTAATTGCTTAGTGGTTAATGACTCCCCAATAAGATGAGATATTTATGAGTTTCTATCTTATACCACATCTTTCAGAGATTACTATTTATGGTAAAAATTAATTCCTGAGGGCCTGCTCATGTAGGCACACACTGTAATTTAAAGCCCTGTGTTACTGCCCTTGTTCCTTGTTCCCAACAGGCTGCCCTCTCACTGCTCTCTGATTTATACCTGGCCCATCACATGCCCTTTCTATTCTGTTGGGAAGTGGATCTGTAGTTTCCTGGCATATGAGGCTGTGCTTCTGGGTTTGCATAAAGCTTCAATATAACTGCAAGCCCAACCAGCAGGTAAATATATTTTGCTCATCTTCAAATTCTTACCTTAAATGCATGGTTGAATATTTAATCTAATGAATAAACTCACAAACATTTTTTTTAATATGTTCTTATTGATTTTTAGAGAGAGAGAGAAAGGGAGAGAGAGAGAGAGATAGAAACATCAATGAGAGAGGAACATCATTGATCGGCTGCTTCCTGCATGGCCCCTGCTGGAGATCGAGTCTGCAATCTAGGTACATGCCCTTGACCTGAATCGAGCCCAGGGCCCTTCAGTCCGCAGGCCAACGCTCTATCCACTGAACCAAACTGGCTAGGGCACAAAATTTTTTTTTAAATAAAACCTGGAGGCAACTCAGTACCCTGATACTTGCTCTCAGTTATACACAGAAGTCCTCACTTAGTCTTCTTCTCCCTGAGGTGACTTGTTATTCTATTTACCGTCTGTATTTTATTATGGGAGTGCCAGTGTTCTAAACTCGATGCACATGTAGAGTACACATTTGATGTCACTTCGTGGTGGTTTGTCTGTGTCGGAGAGGGAGTGGTAGCTGATCAGCAATTGCTAAAGTTAGATACTTTTTTGTCTTTTGTCATAGTAATTCTAGTTTCATTTGGGGGAAAAAACAAACAAAAAACAAAACAAAAAAAACACCTCCAAGAAAAAATAGCTGGAATTACGTTATACTAATTGGCAGTACCTACGGGGCTGTTATTTCATGTAGTATTTAAAATATGAGAAATTTTCAAATATTTCAAATGATAGCCCACCATAAAACCAGGTTTTTAACCATTTTTAGAAATATTAGGGTCTCCTTTTTATTGATCTTATGGCTATTAGGTACCTGAGTAGAGCTTTTTTAGGAATTTCTGAAATCATTTATTTTGATAGCTTTACACAGCCTTATTTACACCTTCAAATAATATTGAATAAATAATAAATTTCTTTTATGTATCAGTGTTTTTGCTTAAGCTCCCTTCAGTTATGCCTTCAATGGGGGTGTGATTATCTGTTATATTATGGATTAATATATTCTAACTTACGCTTGAATTTTTTAAAGCAATTCCTCACATGAAGTATCTTGAAGGAAGTTTGGAACTTGCTGCTTGTAGGGTCCCACTAGCGTTTCCATTCTGAGTCACTCACCCATCCTCAGTGGGTACCACTCTATTGTGAGGGATGCTTTGCATCCATAATTTCTATTCTAACTCTTCATGTGGCCTTGGAATGAGATGGGACTCAGAAATCATTATAATTGATTAAATATAGATATAGAACAAAAACTGATAAGTAATTTTGTCCATCACATTGTGTGTGTTTACATATATATACACATACATGTGTTTGTAGACATATACGTAGTATTTTGTCACTGTGTTAAGTTTCTTTTCCAAATGCAAGCAAAATAAACCTAAGAAAATTAGAAGCTTATCACCAGCCCTAGTCATTTTGTCATCTGATTTTCTGTGGCCGCCCCACTCCTGCGGGTGGGGTGCTGTGTGGGTGTGGTGAGGGGCTTGGAAGGAACACTCTGCTGCACTCTGTTCTGTGGGAGACGCTTCTTGGCTACCGGGGGGACATGCCAAGGAAACAGTTACCCACAGAGTCCGGGCTCAGGACAGGGGCAGGGCTACGTACACATGGAGAGACATGTCCTGTGAACACTGAGGGAGACCATCGATTTTCCTGGAGTCCGGGTGCTCCCCAAGGCCCCCTTCAGTGTTGGCGCCCCTATTTTCCAGCTTCAAGGAATGTGGCTGTGCAGGGCTCACAGATGTGGCCCCGCCCACAGGGACGAGCTTGGGCATTCCTCCCAGGAGGCGCCGCAGGAGGACTCTGGGTGAGGCTGCCTCAGCTGTTAGGGGGGGCCACTCGGCTTGGTGACCGTTCCTGGGGCTCCCTCGCTTCCATAGAATTCTCCTGTGGTGAGCACTCAGCGAAGGTGCTAGGAGGGCCGTGCCCAGCAGGCTCTCAGTCAGCGAGGACCAGTCTGTGCGATTAGGACTTTGCAGTCAAAGCCTTCCTACTTATCTGTGATTATTATAATTATCTCCGAGGGACGTTTTGACTTTGGTGAAGTGGAGTGCAGACTCGCAGCAATTAAGAACTGACTGAGGTGAGCTGTGCCCCTTTGCCCTTGTTCTGACCACTGCAGTGTACAGATGGGGACCATAGCAGTGCTGGCAGCAGGGGAGGGCAGGGGAGGAGACTGCAGCAGGCACAGCCTGGAGGGTTAGCGCCTTCACAGCCATTTGGGATGTACTGGACAGTATTACCAGAAGCATAGCAGGGAGAGCACAGCCCACAAAGCTGAGTAGACACACAGATACTCAACATCAAAAATGGAAAACAATGACCCAAAGATTATAGAATCATGTGGTATACATATTTGCATAAGACACAGTAAAAATAATGATAGTGAGGTGAGAAGTACTAAGAGAAATTATGGTGACTTTGTATAGCAGTCTTTGCAGTAATTTAGATCATACTATGCCCAGCTTCAGCCAGGGTTGAAGCAATCCTGCTTTCTAATGTCGTTACCAAAGAGCGACTTCCACTGGCTCTGAGCCCCTTCGTGTGGTGAGAGGGAGCAGGGGTGTGGAGGTCTCTGTGCCTCTCCCACCCCGGACTCCCTGGGAAGCTCATGGCCCCTGGAGGGAGGGCAGTCCTTTGTGGAGAGAACCCTAGCCACCAGGGGAACAGGAAGAAGTCAGGATGAAGCGTACAGGGGAGAGTGGGAGTAGAACAGAGTGGTGTTTTTGTTAAATTGACCCACCGTGAGGCAGGAGCTGGTTGCTGAGCTCATTTCTAAAAGCCTGTTGAACGTCTGGCAGTGCTGAACTTCGCTGTAAGCAGCAGGCTCGAGCCCGCTGTTCCTCCTCCATGCATCTCACGTGCTGGGAGCGTCCCTGTGCCAGGAAGAGCTCCTCAGCCACGCACGTGTACGGCTGTTCATAGCACAGTGGTCCACTGAGTGCAGTCACTTTGTGCTTCTGCCCAGCCTCTTGCCGAAACATGGTAAACCTCTGCATGGTCCACATTCTGAGCACCCAGAATGACAAGCCATGTGCCATCGTGTTGGGAAGAATGAGTCTCATCGCTGTTAGCTACTGAAACTTGCAGCAAGCACATTATCAGGCATAGACTCCAGTACATGTCAAAAGGGTGTGGCCATTATTCAGGAAGGAACTCGATTTCAGAGTTCTGAGAGCTGTGTTTCAGATCAGATGACTGTGTAAGGTCAGGGGCTGAGCCCTTTGGGCAAACACTGTGTAAGCCCCTGGGTCATGGTCAGCCTGGTCCGACTTCCCATGTGTTTTTCTGTTTGTCACCTTCTGGGGGCACGGCTTCCTTCCGTTCCTGCTCACAGCTGCTGCCACAGTGCACAGTCTGTTCTGAGAATCCCTCTTCCCTCCAAACTAGCAGTAAACTGAGTGCAGCCATTCATTCTCTCTGAAATCTTGCTCACAAGCCCATTTGGTTTTAAAATATTTTTTTATTGCAGTTGCTGCCAATTACAATAGGGCAAAAAATTAATAAATGGGGAGAAGATGCTATAGATTGAGGATCTTGGTAAAAGACCTCTGACCTGCTGCTGCCTCAGCTTAGCCCCCAGAAGCTGTCTGAGGTGTTTGGATGCTACTTCTTCCCCAGAGGTGGGCTCCCTGCTCCTGTAATGGGTCAGCTGGTGCCACCTCAGCCTCTGACAGCAGATGGTCTCCATGCCATTATGCACCTCTGCTGCCTTGGCACAAATCTGCCACAGACGGCCTGTAAATGAATGGCACTGCTGTGTGCCAATAAAACTTTATTTACAGAAACAGGCTGTGGGCCATATTTGGCTCCTGGGCCATGGTGTGCAGAGCCCGGCTTGACTGCTCGAGAGGAGATTGTGGTTGACATCACCAGCAGGGCCGCATGGGACTGCACCCTCTGCCGGAGCCTGCCTGCCAGCGTAGACTTCATACATTGTGTTGATAGTTCATTTTCTTGTTTGTCACCATTTATTGTTTCTAAACTTCATGCCAGATCCTGGGCTCATGCTTCGTAAGCGTGTTTCATACAATGTAGTTCCCACCACGCCGGTGCCAGTAAGAGACATAGTGACCTCTGCTTCACAGTGAGGGACCTCAGGCTCCTCAAGGTCAGCTCACCTCAGAGAGCAGGGCTGAGCTGGCACCCACCTCTCTGGCGGGCCCTGGCTATGCTCCCAGCCTCCACAGCTGACCTCTGGGCAGTGGGAGGGGCCTCCTGACATCAGTAGGTCTCTGGCTGGAGGAAATGGGCAGGTTTGGGCCACATCACAAGCCCAGCCGTGGCCATACTGCACTTGAAATGGCTGTAAGATATCTGATGCATCAAATGCTCATTTTTGTTTGTTTTCAAGAAACTGAGAGATGTGTTCTGAATACTTAAGTGTAGCTGTTGAAGTCCTGGAGTAATAACATAATATATTTCACTGATAAAGATAGATTTTGTTTTAATCAGGGTCTTATTTGTAGAGCATTTAATGAATATACAGTCCACTTTAAAGGAAAATGCAGCCATTTACAATAAATCCTTTATCTGGCTCTCTTTAGGATATCTCCCTATTTAACAAAAAACAAAAACACCGTGAAAAGTTTGCAAAGGAAGAGGTGCTCAGTGTCCTTCTCGGGGCTTGACACCCATTGCCTTGAGGGTTTAGATCACTCTCTCGCTGAGCCAGCCACAGGGCTCCTCACTGGCACCCTAGACTCCTCTGTGTTGGTCACCTGACCCAGATCAGAGCATTGGCTCTCAGTTTGAAGGTGTTTAGCTTTGGTTTCAATCAAAGCTAAACAGTCCCTGGTTATCATAATATATCATCCTCTCCTTGAAATAAAAATGCACCACGTGGTATATCTGGCCTAATATTTTCACTGAAATCGTTTATTTTCCCTGAAATAAACAGCATACACAGAATTTATCCCATGTTAACTCTTAGGGCGATTTGTTGGAGTCTTCAGATCTGGCAAGAATCTCTGAACAGTTAGCTCTCCCTACATCTATTCATATTGCAAATACATAAAAGTACAAGTGATCCATAAGGAATTCTCAAGAGTGTTGCATGTATTAACTTTTAAAAAGATTTGAAAAATCTACAATGAAACTGTTAACTCAGCCCCACTGATACAGTCTTCCTTTTAAAAAAAAAATAGCATCTTATCATAAGAAAGAAGACAAAAATAGGAGTATAATGAACCCATTAAAAAAATCAATTGCTCATGGGCCATAGGCGTAAAAGAAGAGGAGAAAAGTGTTATTGCTCCTTCGAAGTTCAGGCTGACAAAGAGGGAGAAACAGGCCTCACGTATCCTGGTGGGCCTGAGGTTCCCTTGATTGCACTCGCTCCAGCCCCAGTGCAGCAACAGCGGCTCCTGGTGCAGGAAACACGCCTCCTTGTCCTGCCCTGATGTGGGTCTGCATCTCCCAGGGCACAGAGATGGCCCTGAGGCTCCAGACCCTACAGTCCACATCAACATACTTAGTTGCTCCAGCTGCTTTCATATGGGACCTTCTCAAAACTACATTAAGTGGCATCTTCTGAAGGTTGAGTCATTCTTGTCTTGGGTATCTACACTAATAAAAGACAAACAGGCAAATTGACCATACCTTTGCTATGCGTTAAGCCACGCCCACCAGCCAGCCAGAGCGACTATATGCAAATTAACCCAACCAAGATGGCGGCTGGCAGCCATGGAGCTGGAGCAAGCAGGAGGCTTAGTTGCCCCAATGATGGAGGAAGCCAAGCTTCCACCTGCCTCTCCTGGCTCTGAGCTCCACTCAAGCAACAAAGTTTCAATTATAGAAGATAAATAAACCCCAGATACCTGCTTTCAGGGCCATGGCCACGGACCTGGAGCAAGCAGGAAACCAAGCTTCCCTGTCATGGCCAGCTCTGAGCTCCACTCAAAGCAACAAAGTTTCAATTATAGAAGGTAAATAAATCCCAGAATAAAAAAGAAAAAAGGAGAGGCTGGGAGCTTCTGTCATCGCCGGCAGGGCTTGGCCAGCCTGAAAACTGCCCTCAGCTCCTCACCCAGGTGGGCCAGGCACTCCTATATAATAAAAGGGTAATATGCAAACTGACCCAAACAGCAGAACAACTGGGAATGACTGGTCACTATGACACACACTGACCACCAGGGGGCAGAAGCTCAATGCAGGAGCTGCCCCCTGGTGTTCAGTGTGTTCCCACAGGGGGAGCTCTGCTAAGCCACAAGCCAGGCTGACTGCTGCCAGTACAGTGGTGGTGGTGGGAGCCTCTTCCGCCTCCTCAGCAGCACTAAGGATGTCCGACTGCAGCTTAGGCCTGCTCCCTGCTGGCAAGTGGACATCCCCCGAGGGCTCCCAGGCTGCCAGAGGGATGTCTGATTGCCATCTTAGGCCCAATCCCCTGGGGAGCAGGCCTAAGCCAGCAGGTGGTCATCCCCCGAGGGGTCCCAGACTGCAAGAGGGCACAGGCTGGGCTGAAGGACATCCTACCCCCCCCCCCGCCCCGAGTGCACAAATTTTTGTGCACCGGGCCTCTAGTAAAATATAATCATCAATGAGTAAAAGTATTTGACATTACAGAATATGAGAAAATAAGTAGTTAATTTTCCAGTAATGAAAGGGACTATGTCTATGATCCAGTGTACTCTTTTTCAGAAATAATCTGATGTCTCCAGTTGAAGGATTTTATAATTGGGCTGGACGACCCGAGATTCCACGTGGGAGTGGGAAGCTTCTCCCTTAGGGAGAGCAGTGATTGCTCAGAGACGAGAACTTCGCACGGGTATGAGAAGCCGCAGTAACTCCCCGGCACGGGCTGAGCCTCTCCACTGCCCTCCCACCCAGGCCACCGGGGACCTCACGTCTCCATTCAGGGCCTCCTTGCACTTGAGGGACTGTGCCCAGTGGATTGAGGCCCTGGATGGGTGTTTCTTGAGTTACACTGAAAGGCTGCGGAGGGGTGAGCTCCACACTGGGCAAAGGTCAGGAAGGCAGTGGGCATCAGATACATGAATGCAACGACGTGAGTTCTGTGACATCTGCTTGGGCCCCTGGAAAGCCTGCTTCTTGCCCAGGCTGCTGATGTGGGGTTTCTCTGAGACGTCTTGTCCTCCAAAATTGTCTGCAGGGTCCCCTCCTTAAAATGCCCCTATTTGCATTTTTCCTGCTAGTTCTTCCCTCTTGAGAATATTACTTAATTCTTACTTGAAATGTACATTTTCTGATTCTGTCTCCAATGTGGTGCTTGCTCTTACCCACAGGAGGCTCTCCCACCCTCAGCGTGTGGTTGATGGAGAGCTGACGCCTCTGTGCGCTGTGCACACGCGATTGCCGCGGTGTGGTTTGTCTGCTAGTCGACACCCTTTTTTCTTGTGATTAAATGCATTTTGAGCTTATCAACTATTGTCCCAGCTGTACCTGCTTTGAGGAGATAATGTGGTTTTAATATAACTTGAACAGCACAATTAGTTTTCATTTAATAAAACATCTTATACTACATTAGTGACTCTCCGGTTGTGTTAGTATTAAAAATGCTAAACTCTCTTAAGAGGATCTCACAAGTGCAACTGAAAGCTACTAATTGCCAAAGACCGATCAGAGGTGACGCCGTCATCTGAAGGTTTGGGTGGGCTCCAGGGAGGACCTGCCGGAGCTTACCTTGGACAGGTGCACGGAACCATGTCCCACTCACAGCATCTGTAACAGGTGTGCCCCCGCCCCCACCCCAACCCAGAACAGCCAGCACGACAGCCCTGGCCGGCAAACCGGTGTGAGATCTGCTCCCCCTCGGGATTCTTGGGAGTGCGTCACGCCAGCCTTTGAAAACTCTACAGGGAAAATGTTGTCTGATCACTATAATCCCAGCCCCACTGATACAGTCTTGCTTTTAAAGATAAATTAGCATCTTGTAATAAGAAAAACATCCCAAAATACATAGTGAACACATAAAAAAGTAGCTGCTCACATGCCATGAGAGAAGGGCTGGGAGTGGGGTGGCCAGGGAGGCGGGCATCCTGCCTGGGCCCAGCTGTCTCCTGCGTAAATGGGGAGTGTGCTTGTGTCCCCCCACCCCCCAGCCCCCTGTGCACAGCAGAGGCATGGTCAAGGGGTGTGGTGAGGACACTCCGTACAGGGAAGTGGTCCTTTAACCTAACACGCGCACTCGGCGTGTCGGATGGCCCCTAGTCGTCTGGCCGGCTGATGGCTATGGCATCACTCAGAGGTCATCCCCGCCCAGGGCCGTGGCCACGTGGTGGACTCGGGGCACCCTGGCTGACAGCGGGGACAGTAGGGTGTGCTGCACGGGGGTGCACACCACTGGTCGATGTTACAAGACCCGCAGCATGGCTTTGAGGATAAGAAAGGACTGAGCCCTGCGGGGCCTGGCACGGGCCGGGATAAGCTCCTTTTGGCTGGTGAGGGGTGATTACTTTTTAAAATGGGTGCCATGTGGAGGCCATTGTGAATATGTTTGTCTTGTGGCTTCGTTGTTGCAGTGATGGGTGAGGCACTTCCACTCCAAATATCTAAATCCTCACGTGGAAGTCGCCACACGCAGAGATTTCTTTGAGAATTGATGGGGAAATGCGCACCTTCCTCTGGCACATGAACATGTGGAGGGATTTCTGCACCTCCTCTCGGGGATGGTGTCCATAGCAACAGAGGCTCTGCTGTGAGGAATTCTCAATTAGCACAAAGTACACGGAAGCTGGGTATCACGTTTCCGTGCACCGTGTATTCATCTGTACAGGGATTTTAAGGTGTGTGTTTTTTACATTATGACCTTATATGACATTAATATAATTTATTTTTAAGCTGCCCGTATTTATCACACCCAGGGTCTCATACTGACTAACATTCAACCGGAAAACTGTGTGAGCCGTTCTCACTAGGGCGGATGCAGCTCACCACCGTCCAGGGAGAAGGACTCCTGAGACGCAGGAACGCTGGGCTCCATCGTGACCCCGTGATGGGCTGCGCGTGCCGGGGCTCAGTGCTCGGGAACTGCCATCTCCCTAGCATGTTCACTGAGTATCTGAATATCCATGTTCCACAACCTCTGTCATCAAAGGGGCGGGCACACGCGTGTGTTGGGAGAGGCAGGGACTGCTGGGAGAACCCTGAAGAGGAGGACGTGTGGGTATGCAGGGCTGAGGGTTAGCAGATGAAGACAGACTGGGGAGGAGGGAGATTTCTCATCATGGGTCGCTGTTACTCTCCGGTTTTAAACCATGTAAACAACTTTCCTATAAAAATTTAAAAATAAGTATAGATATGTTTCATCAGTGAGTCTCAGGCTCATGAATAAATTATAATTCTCATGACAGATTTGAGGAGTTATTCAGGCATTTATTGATCGACTACGCCGGTGATGGCGAACCTATGACACGCGAACTCATTTTTTTGGTTGATTTTTCTTTGTTAAATGGCATTTAAATATATAAAATAAATATCAAAAATATAAGTCTTTGTTTTACTATGGTTGCAAATATCAAAAAATTTCTATACGTGACACGGCACCAGAGTTAAGTTAGGGTTTTTCAAAATGCTGACACGCCGAGCTCAGAAGGTTCGCCGTCGTCACTGGCCTACGCAATGTCACTCTGCCAGGTCTTGCACAGACAGGTCCCTATAGAGGAGACCCAGGCGCTCCCGCAGCATCGCCGTGACTGCACAGGCTCGCACAGCGGTGGTGCAGGGCCTGCCTGTGGGGACTCGGAGGAAATGGAATGACAGCACTGCGGGGAGGGGCGAGGTTGCCCAGACCGAGACCGGGAAAGGGCCTGGGGCAGGGTGAGGAGCGTGCGCTGCATCTGTCTGGCCGTCAGGGACCACCGGCACGTCTGGGATGGAGAGGCCTGACCACGACCTGCTACGGAGGAAGGTGGCACTGCTGTCCCTCACAGATGGTGCCGTGAGGGCTGCATCTGACAGGTGAGGGAGCAGGTGGGTCCCGAGTGCATTATAGGAAGGACTGTAAACCATTATCTTTTAAAAAATTAATTACGGCTGACATACAGCATTATATTAGTTTCAGGTGCACAGCATAGTGATTAGACATTTATATAACTTAGGAAGCGATCACCCCGATAGGTCTAGTACCCATCTGACACCGTGCGTAGTTATTCCAATATTCCAGACTATTTTCCCTGTGCTGTCCTTACATCCCGTGATGTGGTTATAAATGGCAATTTGTACTTCTTTGCCCCTTTTCACCCACCTCCCTACCCTCATCCCATCTGACATCACATTCAGTCCTTAACGACCCTATCTATGGATGGCCGGATGGACGACGGGCGGATGGGTTTAATGCCTGGAAGAATTCAAGTTATTCTATAATTAGAATTTCATTCTACATATATTCAAGATGGGCTCCAGGGTTGGACAGCCAGCATGTGGTCACATGGACAGCTCTTGGCACAGGGCTGTCAGGCCTGACCTTCTGGAAACACCAGGCTAGCCTCCCACCCTGTTGGTAATATGCACATGACATACAAAATGCCAGTCAAAGCAGGTGAGGGATCGTGGGATCACAGGGATCCCAAGGCACGTTGCCAGACCCCCATTCTGAAGGCGTGGGACCCTGGCCCTAGAAGCACCTGGTCTAGAAACCAGTCGGGCAGTGAGGGCCATGCTGCAGGCCGGCCCGCGTGCCCAGGGTCACGTCTGGGTGCTGTTGTACTTACGCTTCTTTTCTTTATTTTCAAAGTGTGGCAAATACATTATTAAATTAGGTCAACATTTAATCTGGTCTTAGTTTCAATGTGGAAACATGAAGCACTATTTTATTTGCACTTCCCTGTATGAGTTTTGAGCCCAGACTTAATTAAAGAGACTAATGAGTGAATGCCAAGGACAGAAAGGGGGCCAGTGGAGGTGATAACCAGAAACAGTCCTATCAGGCAGTCATCATCTTATATAATAAAAGGCTAATATGCAAATTATCCCCTCAACCAGGAGTTTGACCAGGAGTTCAACTGGGAAATCGACCAGGGGGCAGGGCCGGCCAGCCAACCGCCCTCAGCCCCTGCCCCCAGCCAGCCCAGCCTGTTGGGCCCGATCAGCACAGGCCAGCCGGCCCCACCCATGCACAAATTCGTGCACTGGGCCTCTAGTATTTTAATACAAGTAAAAAAAAAATGAGAATTCAATGATCTCTTCTGTGTGTATACAAGTATTTGAACAGTGTTTTTTAAAACTCATTTATTATTTCGAGCTCCCATCCTGCTGGGCCCCTTCCCTGCTTTTTCTCAACTATTTTTGTCTAAGTTTTAAATAATAAAACTCCCAGCTCAGCTGCATGGCTCTATGCAGTTGACCTCTAACTGGGGCAGGGGTGGGGTTATCCTTTCGCATTAGCTGTCTCTCCAGTGAACGCGGGTTAGTTCCCAGGGGCTCACTTGTTACTGATGAGCATGGCAGCAGGCGGCGAGGAGGAGAGACCCCTGTCCTTGGTGTCAGCAGCTAGAACACCTGGATGTCTGCCCTGCGTGGACCTTGGCCTCCACATCAGCCCAGCAGGCTTCTCTGGGAATCTCTGTGGGTCATCTCTCCCAGACTGGCTTCCGTAGTGGGCCCTTCCCTGTTCTCCAAACGCCCTCAGTTGAAAGACTGGAAAAGACTTTCCCGGCTTCTGCAATCGGCCCCTTCTCTGAGACAAAAGCGTGGAGAAGCCTGGTCTCCTGTCTGATGCTGCGATCTGGCCCAAGTCAGGGTGGAAAAGACTTTGCACGCTTGACCCACTTGGGAGAGGCTGCTGTTTCTCACTGATCCGGGGTCTTTTCAGTTTCCTTAGGCTCCAAGGTTTCCCGTCTCTGCAAACAGGCAAACCCGCCCACGCAGAGCTCCTGGAAGAAAAGAAAATGGAATAATCTGTGTCAGTCAGTGAAGATGCCTAGTCTTACTGACGTCTGTGAAAATAATGACACTCCCAGCTCAGCTGCATGGCTCCACGCAGGGGACCTCTCGCCGGGGCCGGGGTGGGGGATTAGCGTCTCTCCAGCGAACGTGGGTTCCTTGTAGACGATGGCCGTACTGTTTCCCTCTTTGTTCGGGTATTTTAATCAGAGCTTAAAATGAAGCAAAATGGGTTTTAATGAGTAAATATCTGCACCCCACTTTCTCACACACTACAGAACAATGAGCTTGAAGCCTGGGGAGGTGAGGAGGGGGGTCTGCCACTGAGTGTGCGGCACAAGTGCGAGGCGTCGGCCTGGAGACGCTTATTTTCCTTTGCACTCATTTTCCTGAAGAGATTCCATTTCGAGATGTTTGCCAGGAGCCTTTCAGAGGCTTTTATGTTTTAGCCGGTTTTATAATTTCTTATTCTTACTTTTTTTTCAAAATGAGAAAAAACAAGTGGTTCAAAAGTGGAAGCATTCAATGGAAGCCGGACTGACTGACACGCGGCGGTTCAGGGTTATCTTGGTGGAAGCAGAGATGATTCCCTGATACACAGGTCGCAGGTTGGAACACACGGGGAGGGTCTCGAGATGCTGAGGAAATGAACTGAGCAGGTGTGTGGGCCACGCAGCTACAGTGACTGACACCGTAGCGTGAACATTTCAGGCAGGGGACCTGCTGTTCAGGGAAGTGACGTGAACAAAAGAGGCAGGTTGCAGAGCTGCCTATGGAGCCGGGTGATGGCTGCAGTGCCTCGTCTCTGCCTCCAGGTGGCTGTGCCCTTCGTGGGCGGCCTAGTGGTGCTCACCTTAAGGATTGTGGTCCTCGATGGGCTGTTTGCTCTCTGCGGACAGAGCCGGGCCAGCGCCTGGCACACCTCTCGGGAGGTGGGGATGAAGTTTCAGCAGGTCACCCAGCTCCTGGTGCTGTCCCTGCAGACCCTGTGCCCGCCCTCAGAAGCTGCCGTGCTCTTAGTGTCACCGCAGGGAGGAGGTCCCCACAGAAGACGTGCGGGACCCTGTTGTCCTGCTGCGCAGCTGAACCCCAGGCCTGTTCCGCTCCTTTTTCCTCGTGGCGACCAAGGCTGTGCGTGTTGTGGGAAGTGGGTGGGCCAGGTCTCTCTGTTGCAGGAGCAGACCTGGACGTGGCTGGCTGTTTAGCGGACTCTCTGGCTTCTGCCAGCAGACCCCAAAGCACTGCGCCCAATCCCTGCCCCACCGCCACGAAGGCCTCTTGGTATTGCTAGTGTCCCGGGGAATCCCATCAGCTGCTGGTCTAGAGCATGCAGCGCACGTGGCTCAGGGCGGTCTGTACAGTGTGTGTGAACTGTTCGTGGATTGTGGGGCACACGACGTTAAGACCCAACATGCGTGACTTGAGACAGGTGGACATGGTTTTAGTCTCCGCACACATTCTTTCATGTTCAAACTCTGTAGAAAGTATAAGACATTTATGGTGTTAAAAAGACAATGTTTATTTCCTGAACAGTATGTAAAGGTAAAAGTCCATGAGAAAGGAGGCTGGGGTCTCCTTAATCAGGCTGCTTGTTTATTAGAATACTGCGCCCTCTTGCAGTCCAGGAGCCCCGTGATCAATCGCCCCACAGAGGGAGGCCCCGCCCACCCTCTGCAGTGCTGCTGCCCGGTAGCCTGGGCCTCCCCCTGCTAGGCGATGGTGGGGCCCCCCCCGACCAATCACATCGCACCCACCTTGGTTGGCCTGATGCCAGTGGGTGTCATAGCGTGGTCGTCCGGAAGGTCGTTCCACTGTTCAGCCATTCGGTCGATTTGCATATTACGCTTTTATTATTATAGATTCTGTGTGCCCGAAGGAGCCCTGGCTCTGTGAAGGCAGGATCCCTGCATTCCATCTCCTGTGTCCGTGAGGCTGTAGGTAAGTGATACCGAGTGTGGACATCACAACCTGCCTCCTTGGCCATTGTGAGGGAGGGCGCCATTGTGCAGGCCTCCGTCAGCTCTGGTTCTCTTACAACCCTCTGTGGGGTCCTGATGAGATGCAGAGGCGCCCACATCTGGTGTTCAGACTCCTTAGAGGTGGAGTCGCATTGCCGCTCAGTCCGGTGTCACAGAGGGCTCCGTCAGGGTCATTGCTCCCAATAAGAGAAGCGTTTGCTGTATGCCGTAAAGATGGGCTGAACGGACAACACAGCCCACCTGGACAGTGTGCCAAGTGCGTAAAGGAACGAATTGATGCCAGCGTGAGAAGGAAGCCAGGGCAGGCAGTTCCTGGTGGCGGTGGGTCTAGAAGGGAGCGGAGTGAGAGCAGCCAACAGCACTGACCTGGACGCGCCTTTTTGGCTGAGTGTTCCAGTGCCCACGCTCCTCCCCACCCACCCACCATCCCAGGAGGCAGGCCCCGCTCCAGAGGGAGAGCCCTGAGGGCCCCCCCACTAGGTCCCTCCAGGCACCCTTGGACAATCAGCTTAGAACAATTTAGTGAATAGGAAATGGTGTGACACAAATATAAATCCTAGTTCAGTATCTTTTTAAAATATATATTTTTATTCAGAGAGGAAAAGAGAGGGAGAGAGAGATAGAAACATCAATGATGAAAGAGAATCATTGATCGGCTGCCTCCTGCACGCCCCCTACTGGGGATCGAGCCTGCAACCCAGGCCTGTGCCCTTGACCGGAATCAAGCCTGTGACCCTTCAGTCCACAGGCTGACGCTCCATCCACGGAGCCAAAGGGCTAGGGCCAGCATCCTTTCTTTCTGACCTCATGGTATCAGTTGGGGCTGCAGTCAGTACAAGGCTCGGCTGGGACAGAATCCACTTCCCAGCGCACCCAGGAGGCGCTGGCAAGCTTAGGTCTTTGCAGGCTGCTGGAGCAAGGCCTCAGCTCCTTGCTGGCTGTTGGCTGAAGGCGCTGTCTGTTCCTTGCCTAGTAGCCCAGCATAGCAAGCGTGCGAGGAGAGCTGGCGATCCCAGCAAGCGGGCACGCGTAGTGTTTATAGCCTAGTCTGGGAAGGGGCATCCCCTCACTGCTCACCATGTTCCCTTCTTTATCGGCCGCCATTCAGTCTAGTCACACCGAGGACAGGCACTCCCCTTGGCGTGAGCACCTGGAGGTGGGGTCATTGGAGATGCAGCAGACGGATGCCCACCACTTCTTTAAGGACAGGAACACAGCTTTCTGTTCCTGTGAGCCCTGTCACTTCCTGCAAAATGCCCTGTGGGTGTGCAGTAGTCCCTCCTGATCCCCAGGGTCACATTCCTCAGCTTCAGTTACCCACGGTCACCTGTGGTAGAAAAAATATTCAGTGGAAATCTCCAGAAATAAACAATTCATGGTTTTTTGTTTTGTTTTTTTTTAAAAAAATTTTATTGTTTTTTTACAAAGAGGAAGGGAAAGGGATAGAGAGTCAGAAACATCGATGAGAGAGAAACATCGATCAGCTGCCTCCTGCACATCTCCTACTGGGGATGTGCCCGCAACCCAGGCACATGCCCTTGACCGGAATCGAACCTGGGACCCTTCAGTCTGCAGGCCGACGCTCTAGCCTCGGAGCCACACCGGCCAGGGCATAAGTTTTAAGTTGTGTGCTGCTCCGAGTAGTCCGATGAAATCTCCCACCGTGCCCTCTGTCTTCGTGGGGCTGGCAGGAGGTGGCGCCGTAGTGCGGAGCTGCCAGAGGAGCTGGGACGTGCTTCCTCCAGGTGCAGAGGTGTGTGGAAGAGAACAGGGCACAGAGGGTCAGCACGGGGTCCTGGCACATGTCCCCACAGGGAGGGCTGGCATGGGGTAGGGGGCCATCGCTTTCGCTTCTTGTTGGTGAACCTGCCTCTCCCTCGCACTTGTGTTTCCTGAATGTCGACACCCCTGGCCCCAGAGCTGCCGCTCCTCTTTCTAGTCCAGCCTGCCCTCCTCCAGAGTGTCCACTCCACTCCTTGCTCTGAACTCTGCGGAACGTTGGGGTTTCAGGTTCCGGCTAAACCACCGGCTGTGAGGAGTGACGGCCTCGCAGGAAAGGTGGCTCGGAGTGCAGGGTCGGGTGGAGTTGCTGTTGGGGTGGTGAGATCACCAGCGTCAGGCTGCGTTGTGGGTGAGGCCTGCCATCCAGGAAAGGTAAGGACAGGTGTCAGATCGCTGCTGCTTGTGGCAATCCCTCACACATACCGGTTCCCAGCTGCAACCATACTGCCTGGCAGGAAACCTCATTGGTTGGCATCAATCAACGATTGCTCCTCAGAGCAGAGCTAAGTGAGGATTGGCATCTGTGAGCATCACAGCCTTACAGGGTTGAGGAAGTGCCAGCAGTTGGGTATGGCAGATATTTCTTCAAAGCAGTATTCCAACTGGCTTAGAGTTTGTTGTGTGAAAACTCAAAGACGACACCTTCATTACCCTTAAAAGCAATCACGGGGTCATTCCAGCTGGGGTACCATCCAGGACCCCGAGTTCTCATGATGACTCACTGTTGGGGTCCCTGCTGAGCAATCATTCTCTCTGAGAGGCTCAGTCAGACCACCGGCTGCATACTTATCCGAGGAGGGCAGGGCTGGTTTGCATGGTGCCGGCCACAGCCCGCCCTGAGCTCTTCTGCTGGGCGCTGGGGTCTTGGGCCAGGAGAGAATTCCTAGGGAGGAGGCTGTGGAGTGCGTGCTGCACGGCACATCTGGAAGCCACTGATTTTATTCCTCACCATGAAGTGATCTTCACTTTCCATCCAGAAACCCAGAAAGGTTGCCTTGTTTCATGAAAGATTTAACAAGCCCGAGCCCCATGTGAGCCAGTGCTGTGTGGACAGCACTTGATGGGATGGTGGCATTACCTCTGGAACGCTGCCCCTCACAGGGGCTATTGATTGTGAGTGCCCCTGAGCATTGTCACGTGATAATCCTATTAATAGTGATGCTATACTGTTGTCTGCTACGTTTGGGGGACATTCTTTTCTGTGATACATTATAAAATGGTGTTAGAGCTATTTCTAAAAGGAAACAAACATTCTATTGGCAACAGAGCCCTGGTTAGGATTTCTGCAGGGGTGTCTGCTTCCACAAGGAACGTGAAGACTGATGTCGTATTTATTCACAGCCCCACTTTTGCTGATGTAAAATCTGAAAAAAATGAGAATTTTTTAAATGGCTCTTTAAAAGATTAACAAGTGAGTTGACTTATCTCAAGGGTCTCCACGGTCAGACAACACGTGGTTCGGTCCAGTGCGGCGCTTCCTCTGAAAGCTTGAGAACTGAAGCAGGTCCACAGGCCTCAGTTTCTTCATTCGTAACAGAATCCTGGGTATTTACTTAGCAATTAATGCAATGCCGTGTCATGTATACATGTACGCATGGGAGTGCGTGTGCGAGGGGGTGTTGACGGTATCACATCCTCACAGGCCAGTTAATAGATGCTGTCATCCGTTGACCATCACACACTTTTACATTTGAGGAGATTAAAGGGTAAAAAGGTTGAGAAGCATCTCCAAGCCTCTGAGACTAGACTTCTGGTTTCCTGAATCTTTTCCAGAGACTTCCACTCGTGAAACAGTACAGACCTCCGTGGGTGTTTATATGCAACTCAGTGCTGGGGTGAATGAATGAGTGAATAAACAAACAAATGGCCAGCAGGAAGCCAGGGAACCATATGCATTAATTTACTTACAAGCAGGTAAGAGCTGCTTGGCCCTAAGGTGCCACCATGTTGAATTCATCAGTAGTGACATCAGCACCGTCGAGGAAGCGGCTTGGTCAGGCCACCTGCCGTGGGTCACACGGCGTGTTCCTGAGGGCAGGTGGCAGGTGGGAGGTGAAGAGGGAGAACCACTCTCCACTCCTGACGCATTCCACGCCCATTGGTGACTTAGAATCCAGCACTGAAGGTGCCACTGACGGAGAAAGAGCCCGCTCCATCCTCTCTCTCTCTCTCTGTGAGGGAGACCCGTATTTTCACGCCTTCATTGAGAGACTTATTTCAGCTCTCAATATAAGTACACGATTCACCCAGGGAGAGTGTGTAACTCGGGGTTTTTGTGTATCCGTAGAGCTGTGCAGTGCTCACCATAAGTCCAGTGTTAGCACTTTTCAGCACCGCCCATGAGCAGTCACTTCCCCCAGCCCATGGGCTCCACTCGCCTACTTTCTGTCTCTCCGGATTTGCCTATTTGGGGCATGTCACAGAAATGGAATCAACAATGTGAGTTGTTTCTTTGTGTGTGATTGGCTTTTTCATTTAGCAATAGTTTCCAAGGTTTATCCATAGATAACTGTACCAGCGCATCATCCCTTCTTATGGATGAGTAGTGTTACATTGTGTGCATATACTACGTTCATTTATGCATTCATCATTTGATGGAAGTTTAAGTTTTTTCCGTATTTGGGCTATTATGAAAAGTGCTTCTATGAACATATAGGTACAAGTTTATGTGTGGATATGTTTTCATTTCTCTTGGGTGGAAGTGAAATTGTGTCATATGTTAATTCTATGTTTAGCATTGTTTAGAAACTGTCAAGTCTTAACCAAAATAGCTACAATATTTTACATTCTCACATTGCAGTGTATGAGGGTTCTGATTTCTCTACATCCTTACCATCATTTGTTATTTTTCTTTCGTATATATAATTATAATAGCCATCCTAATGGGTGTAAAGTGATACCTCATTGTGGTTTTGATTTATATTTTATCTGATGACCACTGATGTGTAGCATGTTTTCATGGGATTATTGGTCATTTGTCTGTCTTACAGAGAAATGTCCATTCAGATCCTTTGCTCATTTTTCTATTGGGTTGTCTTTTTAATTTTGCATGAAAGAATGATTTTCACATTCTGGATACAAGTCCTTTGTCTAACGTAAGATTTGCAATTATTTTCCCCACTCTATGTTGCTTTTTCACCTTCTTGATAGTGTCCTTTGTCACACAAAAGTTTTTAATTCTGATAAAGTTCGACTTATGAATATTTTTGCTTGTATTTTTGGTGGTGGTTTCAAGATACCATTGCCTGGCCCAAGGTCATGAAGTTTTCCTTGTATGTATACCTCCAGATGAGCACACACCATCCACATGAGCACTCCCCCACCTCTGTGTTTTATAGTTTTAAGTTCCTATACTTAAATCTGTGATCCATTCTGAGTCCATTTTTGTATGTGGTGTGATTTGAGAGCCCAGCTTCATTCCTTGGCATGTGGATATTCAGTTGTTCCAGCACCATGAGTGTGATGGGTTCTCATGTCTGTACCATGGATCTGCATGTCTGTCCTTGACCAGCACCAAGCTTCCTTGGCTACTGCTTCCTTCTCTTTGTTTCTTCTTGTAATTGGCTTTGGAATCAGGGAGTTTGACCTCTCCAGCTCTGCTTTTTCTTTTCAGGATTGTTTTGCTTATTCTGGATTCTTGATTTTCCATGCGAATCTCAAGAATCAACTTAATTTCATTTAAAAAACAGCTGGGCTGTTGGTAGAGTCTGCACTGCATCCATAGATCCTTTGGGGCAGTATTACTCTATTAATAGTATTAAATCTTCTCATACATGAACATGAACATCTTTTATATCTTGAAACAATATTTTGTAGTTTTTAGTTTATATACCTTGCATTTGTTTCGTTAAATTCTGTACCTTCTGTATATCAAATACGGAAGGCAATGTGTGGCCACTGAGTTCTTGGCTATCTTTTTGTTTAAGTTCTTGGAGGTTTTTTTGTATATTCATGTTTGTTTTTATGCCTGGCTTCCTAGGTGTCACACCTGATCAGTATAAACTAGTAGACGGCTCAGGTTTTCCTAAATACATCGTGTGAATACCTTCTACCCTGTGCCGAGGGAGCTCTGTGAGAAGGTGTGCCTTACACTTGAGGCCTTTCACAGAACAGCCCTACCCTCAGTCTCTGCTTGCTCAGGGCCTCAACATCATCCAGAGGTGGGTGGCTGTGTCTTTCCTGGACATGCACCCAGGAAATTTCTCCAGGGTTTCTCTAGGGTTTCCTTTTAACTCTTAGTCAGGCTTCTATTTGCCCATCTGAAATCACAGCCTTAGGCATTGAGTGTTGCAAGCATTTGCTATTGTTTTGGTAATGCCATGAAGGGAGAACAAAGGAACATTGCAAGAGGGGGGAAAAAAACATAGGCATAGGAACAAAGAGGCAAGGACAGTGGAGTGTCAGGGGCTGCACTCAGTGAGCATCACCATGTATGTTATCCAAACAAGCAGAGGCCAGAGGTGGAGGCTGGAGAAGCAGCTCAATCACTTGTGGAGAAGCTTGGACAGTGAGCCAAGGAGTGTGGATGGAGGGATGAGTGGGTGGCTAGATGATGGATGGATGGGTAGATGGATGGAGTGGATGGGTGGGTAGATGGAAGGGTAGATGGATGGAGTGGATGGGTGGGTAGATGGATGGGTAGATGAATGGAGTGGATGGGTGGGTAGATCGAAGGGTAGATGGATGGAGTGGATGGGTGGGTAGATGGATGGGTAGATGAATGGAGTGGATGGTGGATGGATGGATGGATGGATTGGTTTTTGTAGTCAGTGGGAACCCATAGAAGGAGTTTAAAATAGGAGAAATTTGATTATAATGTTGATGTCTTTATGGAGGGCAACTTCAAGACGGGTAACATAGAGGTGGGGGAGTGCTCATGTGGATGGTGTGTGCTCATGTCGTTGAGAGAAAATGAGGGCTGGGACTAAGGCAGGAGTGGGGGTACGAAGAAGATGGGATGGTTTGGAGAAATACCCATTAGATCTAGAGAGCGAAGGAGAAGAAAGAGTGACTGTCACATTGCCTGGATTTGTCCTTCGTAGAACTGAGCCCAGGAAGAGCACCTGGAGTGGGAGGGGCAGTGAGGTAACGATTAGCTCAGGGGTGAACATGGCGACTGTGAGGAGCTCGGCAGATATCCCAGTAGATCAGTTTAGACATTTGGATTCACAGTGTGAAATGTATTGAAGTACTCAGAACGCACTTGAGAACTGTCCATACGGAAGTGGCAGGCAGAGCCCTGGGAAGTGCGGCCATTGCCCCAGGAGAATGAGAAGAGTTTACAGAGGCCAGGACCCTCACTCTCTAAGAGGCAGCGGGAGAACCAGCCCGGAAGAGACTCTCAAAAGGGGAATCACCAAACACTGTCTGGGAGCTGGCCCAGGGCAGGTTTCAGAGAATGTGTTATCTGGATGATAATGGTGCTAATCTCCCCAGGAAAGCTTGACACAAACCTCTTTTGAGGAACCGCTGTGACCTGGAACCCACATGTTAAAGCCTGCATTTGTGATTCTGTGTATCCATCTTCCTGTCACAACACGCGTCTCTGCCCGGAAGTCCCAGATTTATCTCAGAACCAAACAGGACAAACTGAAACCCCCTCCCCTCGGAACCAGCAGCTGCACGGTGTTCTGATCGTTGACCCCTGCGTTCTCACTGCCTGTGCCATGTGAGGCTCTGCTTCCTCCTGCCTGGGCGGCTGCACTAGCCTCCTTCCAGTCCGCCTTCCTCCATACCTTCCTCTCCCTGTCACTCCAGCCAGCGTGAATGTCATGATGCGAATTCTGTCACCTCAGATTGCACACTGGGAAACCTTCCTTAGGACAAATGTTAAAACACTGTCCCCCTCCCCCTTTCTGGCTGATTCCAGTTTATCCCTGAGGTCTCAAGGCAGGTGTTACTTCTTATGGGAAGTCTTTCCTCACCTCGACAACTGAGCAGTTGTCCTTCAGTGTGAGCCCACAGCCTCCTGTGCCGCCTCCATCGTACCAACATCTGTGGTATTGTGTGGTAGTGGCCCATTTGCAGTAGACCAGTTTCTATTGTATAAATGACTGGCCAGGCTTGCCCACTAGGCAGTGAACTTGTTGAGGTTAGTTGAGCGTCAGCACCTTGCTCCAGTGTTTATCCTCAGGGCCTGGCCTGTAGCAGCCCTGGAGGTTTGGTGGGCATTTGCTTGAATTAATGACTCAGTGATGGTCAAGCATCATCCTAATCTAATTATTAGATTAGATTAGATTAATGGAGATCTGCATGGCAGTTTTATTAACCAGTAGTTTATATTACTGTATGCATTTAAAGTAATATAACTACATTTCTCTTAAAACCCTTCAGAAATTCAAATTGACTTTTCCCCAAGTAGTCCGGATTCATAAGGTTTTGTGACATATTAACATTTTTATTTCCATGGCGTAAGTCATGGCAGGATCAGGATTTTTCTGTGCATTGAATTCTAACATACTACTCTCTTACTTTTTTAAACTTTAGCCCACATCTTTTTTAAAATAGATTTTTATTGATTTCAGAGAGGAAAGGAGAGGGAGAGATAGAAACATCACTGTTGAGAGAATCTTTGATCTACTGCCTCTTGCATGCCCTACACTGGGGATTGAGTCTGCAACCTGGGCATGTGCCCTGATCAGGAATCAAACCAAGACCTCCTGGTTCATAGGTCGACGCTCAACTCCTGAGCCTCGCCGGCCGGGCAGTCCACATCTTCTTATTCCACCAGTATTCATATTAACATCAGTACTGGTACCAGTTATTCTTACGTTGTATGAGGATCATTTCTTACTTTCTAAAGTGTTTGCATTATTTTTGTCTCATTTGATCTTCAAAACAGCTCATTAGGAATGCAGATAAAGTATAACCATAGACATTTACTACACATGGGTGTTGCAACAGGTGTTACATGGCTTTTCCAAGGACACAGTAAGTCATCACATAGGTGAAACCAGTATGTCCGGTGCTCCTTTCATTCATGTAGCTTCTGCCTTTTTCTTAAAACCAATATTTGTATCATTACTTTCCTGCTTTCGTGTTGATGAATTATCATCGTTGATGTGTGGCTGTCTCGCTGTGTTAGACTTGAGACGGGTTGGAGGATGTGTGCATCGTGTGGCATAGCTGATACCACAGGGTGCACGTGTCCCACAAAGTTCACAGAGTAAAGAAAATGGGTGCCCATCAACCCCAGAAAGACGCGGGAAGTAAAATATGCCCATATGAGCCGGCTTTCTCCTAGAGCTTTTCCAATGTCCTCGCCACATCCCTTCCGGACTCCCTCCCACCAAGACTGAGCTGCCCGAGTGCTCCTGCCACCCAGCACTCCACACCCAGCGGTGAGGGTCACAGCGTGGAGGGTTGGGCGGAAATGGGGTGGTGGGTGAGTTTACTATTAAGGCCCGTCTCTCTTGTTCAAATTAGCTTTTCCCTATCTCTCTTGAAAGATGGTGGAGGTGAGCAGCAGCCTGGGTGGATGTAGAAGGTGGAGTTTCCATTCCTAGAGGGAGGTCTTTTCCTCCTAGTCACCAGCTAGCGCAGAGGTGCTCATCGTTAGTGACTGTTCTCGCCTCCCCTTTCACAGCCCGGACAGGCAGAAAGAACACAGGCATTTGCCTTCAAAACAAAGACCACTCTCAGTATCTCAACCATGAAAAGTAAATCATAATCTCTCAGATGTGATAGATTTGGCCAGTTTAGTAACATTTTAGGAACATATTCATCCCACATGAAAATAACATTAGAAAAGAAGACAAAGTGAGCTTTCAGAGCTAACATCAAAGTCAAAAGTTGTTTTCTAAAAATCATCGACTTGATTGTCACCTTCGGCTCAGCGGTGGCCTGGCTGTGTGCCTGCTCCAGGAGCCCTGGAGGGGTTCTCAGAGCCCTTAGAATATGTTGGGGTTTTCTCTGATCATTTAAGGTGATTACTTTCACAGAACTAAAGATCTTACCTACCCAGTGTTGACAGCACTAACATTTTTATTAAAGGTTACATATTTACTTCCTGAGGTGATTTGTACAAACTGCATTTCGTTTGAGAGGCAAAACACTTAGCACTCTGACTTGTATGGCAACTCTATAGGCATGGCTGTGACGGCGACAGGCCAGGGCATGGATTCGAAGTCACTACCTAAAACGTGTCTCAGAAACAGCAGTGTCCTCCAGGGGAGCCACTTGCCAGGGTCCAACCCCAGCAGGTCCAGGGGTCCCCAAAGGTGTGGATGGAGTCGGCGAAGAAGGAATGACACGGAGCCAGCGTTCAGTTGATCAGCAGCCTTGCCAGGATCTCTAGCCACAATCTCCAGCCAAGTTCTGTGTCCATGTTCTCTTGCTAGGTTCTCCAGCCAGGTTCTCCAGGTTCTCCAGCCAGGTTCAGTCGCCATGTTCTAGTCAGGTTCTCTTGCCATGTTCTATCCAGGTTCTGTAGCCAGGTTCTGTGGCCAGGTTCTTCAGCCAGGTTCTGTCTAGTTTCTCCAGCCAAGTTCTGTAGCCAGGTTCTGTCCAGGATCTTTTGCTATGTTCTCTCTAGGTTCTGTTGCCAGTTTCTGTCCAGGATCTTTTGCCATGTTCTGTCTCTAGGTTCTGTGTCTAGGTTCTGTTACATCTGTATTTATACCAGTTGATTCCAATCCTATCAATCTCTATTCCAAAGGTTAGGGCGTTTCTTATCTCCATTCCAGGGAGTAAAGATTATGTAGCTTAAGCATGATTGTTCATAGTTAAAGTGATTAATTACCCGCCTGGCACTTAGTTGAGGGGTTTTATTCCCTCCCTAACTTCAGGGGAAAATCCCTACCTGGGGAAACAACCTTTCTCAGAGAGGTGACCTTGGTTAAAACACATAGTGCCAAGAAGGTGAGCAAACATATTAAGAACAGTATGCCATATATGCCAGGTCCCTTGAAACAGCAAGGATGGACCGGCTCCCGGCAGCCACTGTCGATGATAAACGCCAGCCTTGATCTGATTGTCCACCCTGTCTCCTAGCTGAAGGTGGAACCTGCAGAGTGTGGGGGAGGAAAGGTGGAAGGAGCCAAGAGAGCAAAGGTGCTTCTCTTTGAGTTGCAGTGTTTCAGGAAGTGGAGATTTAGAGATGCATCCTGGTCGTGTGTGTGTGTGTGTGTGTGTGTAAAGCTGGGAGGGATGGGGATGATGATAGGCAATCTATCAATATGGGATCAATAAACACAAGTGTAAAAGTCTTCAGTACAAAAAGAAACAACTGTGCAAATCATAGAGGAAAATTTGTGCTTCGATGGCAAACTGCATTATTTAGGGCACAGCCTTCTGGATTCTCTGATGGTGATTCTCTGGAGATTCTGCACCTTTCGCTGCCTTTGAGCTGTCTGAGCCGTGGAAGCGGTGGACAGCCGTAGCGATGCAGAGCAGTTCTTGTCCCGTAGCTTGAAAACACATTGTGTCTGGTGGAAGCTCAACTGACACTGGATTCGCCAGTTTTGCTTCTGTTTGCAAATTTATTTCAGTATTCCTGATCTATTCATGTGTCTGTTCTTGGAATTTCCCTTTGAATGGGTAGTAGCATCTACTTGGTTTCCTCATTAGATAATGAGTTTAAAAAATCTTTAATGTGTGTTCATTTTATATTATATAAGAATCATGATTTTGCCTTATTTTGAAAGTTATCCTTTAACAAAATTGAGAATTGGAAATTTTGGGGTAGATAATACCGCATGTGAAAAATACTTGACGTCTTAGTTGACAATAAATTCACTCTAAGTCACGGGTGCAGTATGGTTGTTGCTTTGTTTACTTGGATCTTAAGTACTTAATTTAGAGTCACTATTCCAAGCCACAGTCAACTTGCCTTATTTTTAACCCAGTAACTGATTGATAATTGTTGCTATAAATCGTATTTTAAAATCTGGCATAGCAAGCTATTATAATTATCATTTTTAAAAGAACACTTCAATATTCTTGCTAGCTTATTCTAGATGAATTACCCTGTGAGTTTGTCAGAGTCTATAATGTATTCATTTAGGATCTTGGCTTTGCATAAAAATCTATAAATATTTTCTTGGGAATTATTGTCATTTCTGCTGCATTTTGGTCTTTTTAATAAGAAGCAATATATACATCTCCAATTATTCTTCTCATTCTTTATTTCTCCCATTAGGGGTTTTAAGTTTAATTTGAATAATTAAATCATTTATGTCTTGAAGTAAACAAATATGCATTTAATGGTTTTAATTGTTTAAAAAAGAATTTTTGTTAACCGTTTATTTGAATATTGTGGCTGTTACTATAATTTGATGAGGTTTTAGAAGAACATTTCTTTCTTAATTTTGATTCTATTGTATTCAACAGCCAAATATTTTCATCTAAATCATTTCATATTTTAATGAAAGGTAATGGGGGAAAGTAATTTAATTGGAAAAATTATTTTTCAACAAGCTTCTCTGAAATGTATTTATTTTACTAAAAAGGAAATATCTGTATCTCTGCCTACGTGGGCCCTATTGGCCATTTTGTGTGCTCCATCTCATCTAAGGTTCATCTGAAGAACCTTAAGGTTCTCAGAAACTGAAACCAGTGACTAGCTTCATTGTGATTCCCATGGCATTCGTCTGTGTCACTTGCTGAGGGTCAGCATTCGGAACTTGGATCAGGTGAACTTGAGGGGCTGCCATTTTGTGGTGTGTGTGCAGGAGGGGGGCGCTGGGAGCCTCTGTCATGGACCTGGAGTATCTGCTAGCATTTCAACTGCCCCCACATTACTCCTTCCCTGGGGGGGGGGGGTGGTGAGTAAGAAGTATTCATTCTGTAAAAGACCAACCAACTTTAAAAATACAGAACTTATTGTAAGAAATAAAAAATGTGAATGAAGAAAAATATAGTTATTCAGGATTTTATGTATTATTGTGTGAAAAGAGATGAAAAACCACCCTAACAATATGTTAAAGTCTCTGCTCTGAGCAAAGACATTGTTAGTCACCCCCAGGAATGTGACAGTAATTATCCTCTGGACATCCCTTGGGCTTTTTACAATAATAATCTATCCTTAAAATGCACAAAAGTATTTCCTGTGCTCCAACCAAAAAAATAAAAGTTGAGTTTACACACAGTTGGTCCCAACTAAAAACCTGTGGTCTAGCATTGCAACTTCTAGAACTATCTCCATGCAATAAATACATGTGGGAGTTTTATCAAAACATTAAGTCTCCCCAGCGGGGGAGCTGGAAATAGACAGGTGATATTTGAGGAGCACTGTTTTCCATAACAAGCCCTGTAGTGCTGTTTGACCCTTAAACTGTGTGTGTGTATGGCTTGATGAGATGCGTATTACGTTTTTTAAAAATTGATACTTCCTGCTGTTCATCTTGAGGGCTGATAATGGTAGCCTGGCAGGCCACAGGTGGTCTGGACTCTCAGGGTCTGGGATTCCTGGAGAAGTCTTCCCGGACGGAGCCCTGGAGTCAGGGGGCGGGGGGTGGAGGGGCGGGGGGAGGACGGGAGATGCCTCCTGAGTTTCCTCCTTGGAGCAGCAGCCTCCTCCTCCCCCCTTCCTTCAGGCAACCTTGCCTTTGCTGACTGGCAGGTGCTCCCTCCCTGGTGACAGTGTGTTCCTGCAGCAGTTGACCAATTTCCCGGGGCTTTGCAGGGCTGTTGCAGAGGGTCCATGTTAACAGAGCTGCTAAACACAGCTGTTTCGATGCCTACATTTAAAGCTGGTAAAATAAATAAATTTTTGTTTCCATCAGAACCGCTTTGAGGGCCTGCAGATGGGATTCTAGCTGGTGGTGGTTTGGGTGGTAACCAGAGGTCAGCGGGTGCTCAGAGCCTGTCACTCAGCTCGCCCCTGGGGCCATGAGGCTCACATGGCCACTCAGCATTGCTGAACGCTCGTTAGTGCAGAGCCAGGCGCTGTCTGAGCCTGTGTTCATCATGAGCCATTACTGAAAACAGGAAGCGCAAGGAGTACATTCGCCTGGAAATTCTCCCTGGCAGCTCCGATTTCTTGTATTGCAGGTCACCTGTTTCTCTGACATTTAAAATATGAATTAAGCCCTGGCCAGTGTGGCTCAGTTGGTTGGGCGTCGTCTCATGCACCGAGAGGTTGATGGTTTGATTCCCGTCAGGGCACATGCCTGGGTTGCAGGTTTGATCCCCAGTAGGGGGCACACAGGAAGCAGCTAATGATGTTTCTCTCTCTCTCTCTCTCTCTCTTCCTCTCTCTTTAAAAATCAATAAAAATATTTTATTACAAATATATATAAATTAAAAAAATAAGTGGGTACAGGGGATAAATAGGGGGAAAGGGGATATCTGTAATACTTTCAACAATAAAGATAAATTTAAAAACAATAATAATGAAAATTATATCTAAGGTTTTTAACATAATGAGAATAAAGATAACCCAATTATAATATATATGGAGAAGTACTTACATGTATCAGCCTGGGGAATTCTGTCTCATCATTTGGAAACAAATTTAGAGGAAAAGCAAAAGGTGGGAAAAAAGAGGGAGTAAAAGAAGGAAAGGAAATAGCAAATCTGTTTTTCTTTAGCCCCAATGCTTTATAGTTTTAACAAATAAAAATTTAAATTATTGAGGTATTTTTTTAAGTTAGCAACTAACATGCTCTAAAACAGCGGTTCTCAACCTGTGGGTTGCGACCCCTTTGGGGGTCAAACAACCCTTTCACAGGGGTTGTGACCATCGGAAAACACATACATAATTACATATTGTTTTTGTGATTAATCACTATGCTTTAATTATGTTCAATTTGTAACAATGAAATTGGGGGTCACCACAACATGAAGAACTGTATTAAAGGGTCGCGGCGTTAGGAAGGTTGAGAACCACTGGTCTAAAGTCTTTTGATGGAAAGGGCTACAGCTTACTTATTGTCTTCATAGTAGAGAAACAAAAATAAAGACACATACGGCAACCTGCTGGTGATGCAAGCTGTGTGTGTATGTAGAGACACATACATATGCTTCTCTAATTATCCTCTAAATATTTGATACTTTCTAGACTCAATCACAAAATAACTCCTACACCTAGATTTATAAGAATATGTTTACAGTTTTGTGTAGTTTTTACATCACAGTGACTTAGTTTTCTAAAGGAGTTTTCTATAGTGAATCATTTATCAGAAATGAATCGGTGTGATTCGAGGTGGTGTCTCCACCGCCCCGCCCTGTGGCGTCTGTGTGGGTCTGTCCACTCAGCCTGCTCATCCCGATGCCACTGTCTTCAAGTGCAAACCTCCCTGAGACTCACTGCCCCGATGCAGGAATTTTGTTTCATTATGAATATCAACCCCATTTCTCTACCCTTTCTTTTTCTCTAGAGTGACCCACATCTGGTGGAAGAGACAAAAATGTAGCTATCGAATCCAATCAAGTGTTTCTCTCTCTCAAATTGCCAACAACATCCCGTCAAGAAAAGTTCTGGTGGGTCCCACATCCGTATGGCTACCCGAGGAGACACGTAAAGGTAAGGACCCCATGTCCTGCTCCTGGCTTTCATGCAGACAAACGTCTCGTCTGTTTACCTTAAAATATCTTACTTTGAAAAAACGTAAAGATGGGTTTGCAAATGGTGGGTTTTTTATTTGCCAAAGAGCACAATACCCCTTAGTTTTAATAAATAAACTCAACATAAAGTCAGATTTTGTAATCCGTTTCTAAACACAGACTCAGGTAGCCTTCTGTTATCCAATGGCGTCACCCAGAAATAACCTCACAGGAAGCCATAGGGTAGGTCTGTTCACCCTCTGGCCATTGTACGGAAGCCCCTCTAAAATCAGGTCTCTATTTCTACACTTAGTTCTATTTAGGGGACATTTTATCGTGAAGGAAATCAATCAGTCTTTAATTAGGGCCCTGTTTGCATAGCAGAAGTCCTCACAGGCTGCTGTCAGTTACTGTTGATAAACCTCCCTTGGTGCCACTGTGGAGCCTGGGAGCCGTGCTCCTTGCAAAACTTCAGGTTATTAAGGTGTTGGTTTAAGAATTGTTTAAATTGTAGTAAAACATGTATAACACAAAATATACCATTTTAATCATTTTTGTGTGTACAGTCCAGTAGTAGCTGTGTGACCATCACCAACATCTATCTCTAGAACTTCCTTATCTTCCAAAATGTCATTCTTCCCCATTAAGCAGTCACTCCATATTTCCTACTCCCCCATATTCTGGCAGCCTCCATTCTACTTTCTGTCTCCATGAATCTGACAATTCTAGGGACTTTATGTGAGTGGAATCATACAGTATTTGTGTTTTTGTGGTTGCCTTATTTCACTTAGGATATCTTCAGGGTTCACCGTGTTATTGCATGTGTCAGCATGTCCTTCCCTGTAAAGGCTGATAGCGTTCCATTGCCTGGGGGGACCATGTTTTGTCTGTCTCGTCCTCTGTCCATGCACACTGGGGTTGCTTCCACCTAATAGCTGTGTAGACTCACCCTGCTGTGAACATGATGTACGGGTACCTGTTTTCAGTTTGAGTCCCTGCTTTCAGGACTGAGTATATATCTAGAAGTGGAATTGCTTGATCATGTGGTAATTCTATTGTTAATTTTTTTAATATATTTTATTGATTTTTTTTTTACAGAGAGGAAAGGAGAGAGAGAGAGAGCTAGAAACATCGATGAGAGAGAAACATCGATCAGCTGCCTCCTGCACATCTCACACTGGGGATGTGCCTGCAACCCAGGTACATGCCCTTGACCGGAATCGAACCCGGGACCCCTCAGTCCGCAGGCCAACGCTCTATCCACTGAGCCAAACCGGTTTCGGCTCTATTGTTAATTTTTAAAGGAACTGCCATACTGTTCTCCGTAGTGGCTGTACCACTTTACATTTTCACCAACAGTGTACAAGGCTTCCAATGTCTTCACATCCTCACCAGCACTTGTTGTTTTCTGTTTTGTTTTGTTTGCATTTAATAGCTATCCTAACGGGCGTGAATTGGTCCCTCACATGGTTTTGATTTGCATTTCCCGGATGATTCGTGATGTTGAACATCTTTTCTTTCACGTGCTTTTTGGCCATTTCTCTGTCTTTGGATAACTTTGTGCTCAAATTCTTTGCCTTCATTGAGTTGTTTTATTGTTGTTGTTTGCTGTAGGGTTTTATATGTATTCTGCATATTAACCCCTCATCAGATACATGATTTATAAGCATTTTCTCCCATTGCATGATTTGCCTTTTCATTCAGTGGTAGTGTCCACTGATGCACAACATGGTTAATTTTGACGCAGTCCAGTGGGTCTAGTTTTATTTTGTTGCCTGTGCTTTTGGTGTCACATTCAACAAATCGCTGCCCAGTCCAGTGCCGTGACGATTCTCCTCTATATTTTCTTGTAAGAATTTTATAATTTTAGCTTTCACATTATGGTGTGATCTATTCTGAGTTATTAGCTGTTATATTTATACCAGAGACCGGGTGCATGAATTCATGCATGGGTGGGGTCCCTCGGCATGGCCTGCAGGGATTGAGGCGAAACCGCAGCCTGCCGCTCCTGCCTCTGCTCCTGCTCATCCCGGCCCCACTGCGCCTGCCTGATCAGGAGAGGCTTACTCTGCCACAGCAGCGCTCGCCAGCTGTGAGTCCTGTGTCTGGCGCCAGTCCCAAAGGGGGGGGGGGGGGGGGGCGTGGCCGGGATGCGATTGGCCCTCCCACAGATGGTAGGACACCCTTGCCGGCCTGGGATCTGGATCTGTCCCCCTGATGTTCACGCTGGTTGTCGGGAGCCACTTGGCGGCCACGTTTATATTGTTTCTTCCTTGCGGAGCATCTAGGGAGGGGAAGCAGCCATGGTGCCCGAGGCCAACTTCCAGGAGGCCAGTGGCACTGTTGGAATCGTGCCGGCGGCGCCAGTCCCTCAGTGCCTGACCCATTCTCCGGAGATTGGGCCTGCAGGACTACTGAGGGAGTGAGTGGCTGCCACCGGGACGGGTCAGTCAGCTGAGTGGCACTCCTTCTGTGGGAGCACACTGACCACCAGGGGACAGCTCCTGCATTGAGTGTCTGTCCCCTGGTGGTCAGTGCACATCATAGCAACTGGGTCGTTCCACCATTCGGTCACTTTGCATATTACGCTTTTATTATATAGGATTAGAGGCCTGGTGTACAAATTCGTGTACCAGTGGGGTTCCTTAGCCTGGCCTGCGGGATCGGGCTGAAACTGGCTCTCTGACATCCCCCAAGGGGTCCCGGATTGCAAGAGGGCACAGGCCAGGCCGAACAACCCACCAGTGTGCGATCAGGGCCAGGGAGGGGCACAGGAGGTTGACCAGTCAGGGAGGGACCATGGAAGGGCTCCAGGGCATGTCTGGCCTGTCTCGCCCAGTTCTGATCAGCCAGACTCCAGCATCAAGCTAACCTACTGGTCGGAGCCTCTGCCCCCTGGAGATCAGTTCATGTCAGCTACTGGTCGACCGGTCAAATGTCTGCCCCCTGGTGGTCATTGCACGACATAGCAAGCAGTTGAGTGGCCTTAGCATATCATTAGCATATTACGCTTTGATTGGTTGAACGGCCAACTGGTTGACTGGACACTTAGCATATTAGGCTTTTATTATATAGGCGGATTTGTGTCATGTGGGTATAATGAGAGCTATCAGTGACTGCACCCTGCCACATGCACCAGCTCCAGGCATGCACTGCCGTCCCCAAACCTGTGAGTCTGAGTGACGCCTCTTCCTACTTTAGGGGTCGGTCAAGGGAAGATTGGAGGATTTAAGTGACTGTCCTAAGAAGACGTCATGATAAGTAGCCAGGACAGTACCTGGAGCAGACTGGGGTGGTCTACAGCAGGACAGAAATGAACTTTATTTAGGGTCCAAATTTGACACCACCTACTAATTCCAAGTAGTCTTCAGATTTTAGTTGTTAATCCAATCTGTTTCCAAGCTGCATATAAAGATTCAGAAGTTAGCATTCGAATAAGATATGACAAAAATTACACAGCAAAAAGGCTTTGATCACAGCTACCTTTTCCTGTCACAGAGACCAAGGAGTAAATGTACATTAATCACTTTGCATCAGTTTCTCATTCATTCCACACTTTTGAGTACGTATTTTGTGCCAGGAACTCTTCTAGTCTCTGGAGGTGACAAATGGAGAAGCTGTGGTCATTGCCCTCAAAGAATTCACAGACGGAACACGCCTCAGGCGTGGGAGCTGGAAGCTCTTTCCCTTCTATATTGCAGAGTGCGCTCCTGCCCTGGGAGGGGCTCCGTCACCTCTCGCTGCATCAGCAGAGGCCTGGGTGAGATGAGGTAGGAGAACCCAAAGGAGACCTTACCTCTGACTAGAGGGATCAAAGGTGTCTTTGAAGGGGAGGCGACCTCAGAACTGGACCTTGAAAATGAGATCATGAGATGGATAAACCTGTAAATGGCTTACTAGGTCGAAGAGAAATACAAAACCCAGAGATTGGAAGAAGCAAGGCACAAGGATATGGATCACGGGCACTTGGTGCAGCGGGCACGTGGCGTGTGCAGCGGGCACGTGGCGTGTGCAGCTCCACCTTAGGACGAAGGACTTCCTGCCGAGGGACTGGGGTCTGGTGTGGGGAGGTGTGATGTGTGCTGTGCCCCTGGGCCCACAGGGGACAGGATAGGGGCTGGTCTGTCTCGGCACTCTCTCAGGTGGGGTCACAGCAGGGTGGTTTACTCAGGGATGGGTACCTGTCTCTGTCCCCATCGGGAGGCCACCTGTCTCCACTCCTCCGCCCACCTGTCTGTCTCCAGTGCCCAGGGCCATGCATTCAACCATCGGTTCCGGTCCAGCTGCCATCGTGCAGTTGTTCAGACTGGGGATCCCTAGACTGCTCTTCTGTGGTCCTGTCTTTAGAATGCAGCTCCCAATCAGAAATGCTCAGGAGGACCAACTGCCATCACTCAGCACCCACTGACGGTGGCCCAGTCCCACGACCTTCACTCTCCAGGCTTCCTGCTGACCCCCACTGAGCCCACGTGTCCACAGCAGCCTGCCTCCTCTCAGCACCCTCGGTTAAGAAGCACTTACAGGCCTTGCCTCTTGTTGGAGAGAGAGAAGTGCCATAGAACAAGGTTTTGGTTTAGGGCATTTTCTGTCCTAGTGTGTCCCAATCAGCCCCGGTGGTTGCTGAGCCGTGAGCACTGGGGTGTCTGTGGCAGACACCCCAGGAAGCCCTGCTTCCCCGGACTGGAGCCCAACAAGAGCCACCTTTGCACCCACTGCCATGTTAGACTTGACTTAAAACCAGTAGCTGCTTCCTGGAAAGCTCCATGAATTGCGCTCTGATGGCGACTGTTCTAAAGAAAAGCTGACCATGCCTCCAGAAGGAGGAATCTGCTGGAATGGCACCAGCTTTATAAATCCGTGCTCCTGACCCGTTTGCAACAAATGTATTTAAAACAGCTAACAAGTGTCATTAGGTTCGTCCTGGCACAGCCGGTAACCATTTGTGTGCCTTTGGGCAAATCCCATCAAAGTCTTAATTTCCTTTTCCAAAAAGTAGTAATCAAAGGGCTTTATACAGGTCACATGAGGCGGGTCACATGAAAAGAACGTAGACGACAAATGATGGAAATAGTAGCCAAATATTAAGTACCCACTAGGTATCAAGCGTGGTTAGAAAAGTGCCACTCAGCATATATACCATTTAGTCTTCAAAACTCCCATGAAATTGGTGCTATTCTTACCCATAATTTGTATTAGAGGAAACTGATGAGCAGAATATAAATAATGTGTCCAGCGTTTCAGTTAGTAAATGACACAGGTGGGATTCTCCCCGAGGCAGGCATTTTAACTGCCGAGCCAACGTCCTTAACTGCGAGGGCGTGTCTCTACCATGTCTCCAGGGCCCTGTGCAGCCTGTACATATTGTTACTATTGTGTCTGCTCCACATGGGCTTACAGTACATATGATGTGTGTGTATAATGTATTTATATATGTATTGTATATGTAAATACTATAACATAAAAACATTGTACATAAACGTAGATATATACAGATATATGCACAAATAAAATACAAATACATTTACATGTAAATATATTACTATCACCTGTATATATAAATATGTAATTACATGTGGATGTAAATATGTAAGTCTGTTGTTATATACGAAATATTATAAGGAGTGTCAGGACCAGGAGGCCTGGTGTTCATGTGCTCTTGCTGATCCTGCGCCTCACAGGCAGGTGGGTGGCGCGCTGATCTCTGAGTTATTCAACCTTGTGGCTCTGTGCTTGCCCCGCACGGCTCTGCGGGAGCCTCCTCGCTCAAGGCCGCTGCTTCAGCACTTGCAGGAGGGACGCTGACGGAGTGCCACGCAGTGATGGATGAGGGCGCTCTCCCGTCGTTTCACGGGAGATTTGCATGTGCAGCGCTCGTGAGTGCTGGGGAGCTTCTTGCATCCACCTTGGGTTCTTCTGTTTCCTTTATGCATTACCAGTGTTCTTGTTCAGAGTGGCATTTTTTCTGTCGGGCTGGGTGGGTGCGTTACCGCGTGCCGTGCCTGAAGCTGCCAGTGGCCTTCCATTACAGGAAATGGGCGGCAAGTAGGGTTCTGAACTCACAGGTCTCAGCACCACCTACTTGTGCCATCATCCTGGCAAGTGCAGAGATCCAATTAGTGAGCCGATCCAGCAAGTCTCCGTGTGTCAGTGTACCTGCTGTGAGTGTCATTCTGCTCAGTGATAACAGGGCTGTGTCCCAAAATAGCGGTGGGGGGAGAGGGATGGGAACACTGAGTCCTGGTTGTGAGCTGAATTATTTTTCAAGCGACTAGACACCGATCCTTTTAAAGCGCCCGTCTCCAAAGGACGCTGGGGCTCGGCTCTGGGGGAGGAAGGCTAGACTGGCCCTCCGGGCAGTGGGTCCATGTATAGTGTCAGCGGGAGTGTCTGGAGGAGAGTTGGACCCTTCCGAGAGAACGTCTGAAATGCCAGAGCTGCTTGGTTTCAGCTGCAGGAGCGGCAGGGCCTGGCAGAGCCTGCGGGCTGCTCTGGGTTCTCCTGCACGCGTGCTGTTGCCCGCCATGGTGCCACGGGCAGAGCTCTGGAGTGTGCATTGTTGGAGTCAGGTGATGGTGGTTGGGGTTGGTAGCCTAGGTGCAGAACTCATTCAGGCTGTTGTGGGGGGTTTGGAAGTCATGACCCTGAGCCGGGAGCAACGATCTCCAAGGAGTGTGGGGCGGTCCTGGGTTTGGGCAACACCGGGGCTTCTGAGTCTTGGATGAGCTGAAACTCAGGCTGGAGGGTTGGAGGTAAAATGAGGGCGTGTGGAGGAGGAGCAGAGGAGAGGTGTTCCACATGCTCCACGAGAGGGGCTGCCCGGCGCAGCCAGGAGGGAATGTGCGGCTCTGGCCCTGAGTTCCAAGAACGATGAGTGAGAAGTGGGACCAGACGGGACAAATGCTGCACAAGGGAGGCTCTGAGCTTAAGCTGTGGGATGACCTGAGGGCCTGGGGCCGGATGATCTCAAAGCTCAGGGACGGTGGCCGGAGTGGCGGGAGCAGGCATGGGGCCTTTTCTACTTCTGCCAGAGATGATAATTGATAAGAAAATAATAGGCAATGTCACGGATCCCCATTGTAATTGAGCAGTGATTGTCGGGAACATATTAGAACAAAGTCCCTAAGAAAATAGATATGATCAGTGTGACTGGGAGCACAGAAATCATTTAATTGCTTAATAAAATGTAATTTGTATCACTCATGTTATTTTAATTTGTCTTCTCTTTAACTGTTCTTCAGAGTTAACACAAAGATGCAATACTATGGTCTTGCAAACAAAATCTACAAATAAGATGGATGTGAGGGCCCTGACCGGTTTGGCTCAGTGGACAGAGCATCGGCCTGCGGACTGAAGGGTCCCGGGTTCAATTCCGGTCAAGGGCATGTACCTTGGTGGCGGGCACATCCCCAGTAGGGGGTGTGCAGGAGGCAGATGATCAATGTTTCCCTCTCATTGATGTTTCTAACTCTCTATCCCTCTCCCTTCCTCTCTGTAAGAAATCAATAAAATATATATTTTTTAAAAAGATGGATGTGAGGGAAGGTTGAGGTGAGAGCGCGAGGGACGGAGCAGCTGCATGAAACGACCCTCAGGAGGCCTGAGTGCTTGTGCACAGCTCCCTGGTCAGGAAGAGCAGCTCTGCAGTCCGAGCTCCGTGCTGTTCGAAGGCACCCGGGTGGCGGTGGGAGGAGGGGTGGTTGTTAGGAAAGATTTTGGCTAGACACGGCTGCACGTCTCCCTTGAAAACCATCTGTTCAGCTGCAAGCTGTGGATACGAGGAACCCAGAGAATTCCCGGGAATGACACCAGGGACGCGTCACTGCCCCCACGAGGGCTGTCGCAGCTGACCCGGCGGCCACGCTGCCTCAGGCTTCTGCTGCGGGGGGCGGGGGGCACCTAGCACTCTGCCCGAGCTCAGGGATCTGTGACCCCAGGGTTCCTCACGTTTGGTCACAGCCTGGAGGTGTGGTGCTTACAGGGGTGGAGGAGCCGTGGGAGCCAATGAGCAAGGGGCTTCATTTGTCAGGTGAGGGGTGTAGCTTAGGCCGAGGTGTGTCGATGAAGAAAAACAATTTAATACGGATTTTCGAGATAAAGTCACGAAGAATTGTTGATGTGGGGATTGAAAGGAAGGGAGGATGAATGGTGACCCTGAGTTTCTGAGATGAGCAACTGGATGTGTGGGTTCCATTGCCTGGGCCAAGAAGACCCCAGGGACAGAGACTGTGGGCAGAAGTCAGGGGGACCATTCTGGACCCATAATGTTCAGAATACACCAGGATGTCTGTCTTAATTCCCCTCAGTGTTTCTAGAACTTTTAAAACGACAGCAGGAGGTGTGTGTGGGGGGGGGGGGCTCGGATGTTAAGAGATCAACTGAAGGACTTGTATGCATGCCTATAAGCATAACCAATGGATACAAGACACTGGGGGGTAGGGGAGGCCGGGGGGAAAGTCAAGGGGGGGCGGGAAAGGAGACATATGTAATACTCTTCCTGAAGCAATAAAACAAAATTAAAAAAAAATGACAGCAGGAGAACTTAATTGTTTAATCCCTCTATCTAATCCTGTTTTAAAATGGAATTCAGTGGCGTATCTACCGTGATGAAGCTCCTTAGGCAAGAGCCAGACCAGGCCCAGACCCTGTGCCAGCCCCGTGCGCTCACTGCTTAGGTTCTAAGAATGTAAGTGTGTGGCAGTCCAAAGTCACCGTGCTCTGCATGGCCCTCCCTACCACCCTGTGACTGTCAGTGCGATATCAGGGTGCATCGGGCGGGGCACAGGGTCACAGGGTCACAGCCCCCCAACAGGCTGCTGGGGCTGCTCACATCACCCGGTCCTTCAGAATGTTCTGAACCGGGGACAGACAGCTGAGACAGTGAGTCATCTTCAGGGGATTACCTCAGAGTCCCTGCCGCACGTCATCTCTGTGAGAACATGGTGACTCAATCAATGTTTTTAGCAGGATGAATCCTAGAATTTTAAAAAATGCTAATTCCTCATGTCACCTTCAAATCTTGAAGCTAATTTTCTCCTGGTGCACAAGGGTTCTTCAGTCAGTAGCTCTGCAAACAGATCTGGGGCCAGAGTCCGTTGGGAACTGGTCTCCTGGCCAGGGATTAGGGCCCATTGAGTCAGGGCCAGTGCCTCCACCCACGTGGTGTCACATGACCTCTGGCTGGGGTCCTTGCCTTCTTCCATGTGGCTCTGTCCTGAGTGTGTCTCCCAGGCCCCTGCTTCAAGCACGTTGCCCTTGCTTCACCTCACTGTCCCGACTGCTGTGACATCACAGAGACACAGATCACTCTGAGGTCCCAGTGCCCGGAGCTAATGATGGCAACGTGCCAGTCTCCAGATTTATGAAAAATTAACATTGATTCATAAAGCTAAAGGGTCGTTCTGTTGGGTTTTATAGACATGCAGTTGATTGGAGCTGGTAATGAAGAGTACAATGCTGGCAGCTAACAGCAGGGGAGAGGCTGACCTCCAGTGAGGGTGAGAAGCTCTTTGTCACTGAGACACGGAGACTTAGTGGGTGGAGGGAACTCCACTGGTCAGGGCCCCTCAGATGGGCTGCCCCCGCCTGTCTCCCCCTCCCCCACCCCCTGCCGTCTGCTCCTGGTCCTGGGCCTGAAGCCTGGCCTCTCTGAGCCCCTCCCCCGCTCCTCCATCCATGAGACGCAGACCCCCCAGAGCCCATGCAGAGCCCTGCTCAGCCCTGGTCAGAGGGAAGCACGCCTGGCCCAGCTCTCATGCAGGGAGCCCAGCCAGGGCTTATTCAATCCACAGAGGCCGTGTGCAGGGAGGGCAGTGGGACCTGCCACCTTAGAATGACGAAGCCGGAACCAGACCTTCGACACCTGACAGGCCCAGTGAGTGTTGGCTGAGGGGGGGAGTGGTCCTTGAGGAGCAGGTCTCGGTGTGGGCTCTGCCGCTGCAGCTCTACCGTCTTTATCTAATCAGGCGTGCCATTGATTGGTTTAGATTTTTGTTTTGCTTCATGTATCCTGTTCTGAATATTGGGTTTGAATATAATTGCCACAGGTCACACTACCTTCTTAAAAAATTCATCCAGCATGCAGGTTTGGGAGCAGGAGGTGACCTGAATGTTCTATGCAAATGTATGTAAATATGTGCTGATGTCAGTAGGGGAGTGTGGCATCTGTCACAGCCTCCCAGGTTAGTTCACCAGGAGGCCTGAGCACTGCCACACTCTCGGGACCAGGGGGCATGTCTGTTCCCCTGAGAACAAGCAGACTGGTGGGCGTTAGAGAGAAATCTGTCTAGACCAGCAGTTCTCCACCTTCTGGCCCCTTAAATACAGTTCCTCATGCTGTGACCCAACCATAACATTATTTTCGTGGCTACTTCATAACTGTCATGTTGCTACTGTGATGAATCGTCATGTAAATATCTGATATGCAGGATGGTCTTAGGCGACCCCTGTGAAAGGGTCGTTCGACCGCCAAGGGGTCGTGACCCACAGGTTGAGAACCGCTGGTCTAGACGTTTCTTACAGGTGCTGGTTTTATGTTGGTTTCAACTCAGTAAGTAAGTACCATGGGGGCCTTTCCTGGGTGAAGTACCATCCCAGGTAAATAAAGCTCAGGCCTAAGGTCCAAGACCTGGTGCTGGCTGAGCTGATGACCACGCAGGCGGAACAGGGCCCCCCAGGCAGGGAGGGAGCCCGCCCCCCAGGATGCTGAGCCCTGTGGAGCCAGTGGCCGAGGGGAATGAGTGAAAACCAAGTTGCCAGGGTCCCACCCCTCACCCGCTTCATCCAGAGTGTCTGAGCTTCCTCCATCTTGTACGTTGGGTTTCTGTATAAGGTTTACAAATAAAGGAAAAAACATCAGGGGCCACAGGATGGCTTAGACTCTAGTGGAGACGCAGACACAGGTCCGGCCACATCTGATCGGGGAGCGGGTGCTGAGACGGGCTGCCCAGACTCCGGCAGCTCCAGTGGGACCAGGAGGAAGGTGTGAGGAGAATGTGAGTCACTGCAGAGCTGAGACAGAAAGTCTGTAACCCGACACCTGGCTGCACAGGGGAAGAGGGAAGAGCAGGGCCAGGGCGACTTTCTGCTGGAGGAAAGGTGACGGAGGGTTGGTGGCCCTGGTGGAAGTGGGAGTCAGAGTTGGCTGGTGGCAGGAGGGAAGCAACCATGAGGCATCCCTGGTGTCTGGGCAGGGAGACGAGGCAGATGCCAGAAACGGGGAAAAGATTTGATGAAAAATCAAGCTTGGAGGCAAAGCTGGATGAGTTGTTTAGTTAGAGGTAAAAGTTAAGTTCATGCAGTGAACAGAGTCACCAAGAATGAAAGCAGAGACACGGGAACAGAATTCTGGGAGCATCTAAATTTGGGGGTAGGAAGAGCAGCTTGAAAATGAGGAGGTGGATTGCACCCCCACAGGAGAAGGGGCTCAGGAGCAGAGAGAGACCGGACACGTCAGGGGCCGCGGGGAGAAAGCTCGCCTGGGTTTGGGGTTTGGGCACCTTGGGGAAGTAATTTCAGCAGGAGCAGTGGCAGAAGGTAGATACAGTATACTGACTTTTTATTATAGTCAAGATAAAAAAATTCAGAATTACGGAAACTGGCATTTGTTGAGAGGGAGTATTTTGAATCAATGTAAAGTACCTTCTCAGAAGAGTCCGCACTTTTCACGTGTAAGGAAAGCAAGCCAGCCAGGAAAAGGTTGCCCCGAGTTTCTGTTTTAATTGGGAGACTTTAAAATTAGACAGTTTCAAAGGGACCTTCGGCAGCGCATCACGTCAACCATGCCCCTGCCCATGCCTCTCTTTGAAGGAAGGGCCCCTTGGAAGGAATGCCCTCGCTCCAGGCTGATGGGAAAGCTTGTGTTGACAGCCTGAGGTAGGTGGCTCAGGCACAGCTCTGGGTCAGAGCCGACCGCCCAGGACTGGTGCTCTGAGGGGGGTGCAGCCCTTCAGGCTCCTCCCGTCGCCTGGTCCCCCGGGTGTGCGCACAGGGAGCAGTCCCACCTGTGGGAGAGGCTGGTCCCCCAGGTGTGCGCACAGGGAGCAGTCCCACCTGTGGGAGAGGCTCACCCAGTCAGAACTGCTACAGGATGGGAAGGTCCACACAGATTGTGGGTGGAGCTCAGCACAGAGATCTCCCAGGATGGACGACGGTGCACAGGCCACGTCTAGGCAGCCCTTGGTGACCTGCCCCTGCCCACAGCAAGAGGCCCACCGACAGCCTCCTCAGATCCAAGGCTGTGCAGGGAGGCAGGCGGCTGCTGTCCAGGGCTTGGAGCCTCCACAGATGCCCAGCCCAGCCATGGGCATGCGTCCGCCTCCTGCCTCAGCTCTCCTGAAGGGTCCCTCCCTTCTCCCAGCCAGGTGAGCTGCAGCCCTCCCTCCCACAGGTTAAAACTGCCCAGCTCACTTCCTGTTTTCCTTCTAACCTATGACCATGGTTTCGCTCCATTCCTGCTGTCTCCATCCTTCGTTCTGACACTCAGGGACTCCTTACAGCGGTCCGAACACATGACCACTGGCGGGTGTGTCTCAGTGTCGGATTCCAGCTGCAGCCACCCTCCTCCTCCTCAGGTCCTGGGAGGCTCAGCCTGGGACACAGGAGAATGTGGGAAAGGTGTACTCCTCCTGTGTCACCCGTTTTCTCCACAGACAGCTAGAGCGTTTGCAGGGTGCCATCTGAATGGACAAGGGCAATTGGAAATGGGCCTAAGACCCCTCAGCCTGCAAGGCTGGCCAGAGACCGAGAGCCAGGCCTCGGGCAAGGCCGTGGCTGTGACCCGTGACCTTCCACTCCATCCAAATGAAAACCCCCAATGGAGGTGATTGTCAGTGGCTTTGAAGTAAGAGCCAGGAATGGAGTGAGGAGGGTCACAGAGAGCCCCAGTAGAGACCCTCACCCACAGACTGACTGAGGCAGGGCCTCCGAGGGGCGAGGAGACCCAGCGCTGGTGCCTTTGCTCAGGCTGCGGACGGCGGAGGTTCGTGGTCTCACAGCCTGGAGGGTGAAGTCCATGTCAGAGCCCAGGGCACCCCTGCAGGCTCCTCCTGAGCCGGAGGGAGCATCTGCTCCCACGCTCAGGCGTCTGGCGTTCCCGAGTCAGTGGCCGCCCTGCCCATAGCAGCATCTGTGCTCTCCCTCACTGGTCGCAGCGTGCTCTCCCTGCCGTGTCTCTGTCCAAAACCCCCTTTCATAAAAGCCCACCCTGGTCAGTATGACCACATCTTAACTTATTTATGGGCAGCGACCCGATTTCGGTCACATTCAGGGTCCTGGGGTTAGGACCTCAGCGTAAGAGTTTGAGTCACCAGCTGTACCGTAATGAGGTTTGGGAAACGGCGTTTACAGACGTGGTGGCGGCTCTGCTGTCCCAGCGCCGGCCTCCTCGCGGTGGTTGTGGAGCTGGTGGCCCCCGGAGTGGGGAGCAGCCTGCCTGGGAGGACATGGTCCCTTCTCAGCGGCGGTGGCACTTTAAGATAAAGCGCCCTGTGTCACTGTTGGTCACGCACGCGTGGAAGGTCCATCTTCTATCGCATTTGACCAATTGGACCGTGTCAGCTTGCAGGCCGAAAAATGGTATTTTTTGGTGGATAAATAAGGACGGATTTGACCTCACGCGTCAGCATCGTCCGGCATTCCGACCCAGAGAAGGTCCAATAGATGGACAAGAGGCAGTGTCTCTCCGTGCTTGTCCTGCCCCTATGACTTGGTTGGACTTGTGTGTTTTATTTAAAGACTTTAAAATTAATAGTGTGGAATTCTGAATCTGACAGAGGAAACTGTCCTGTAAAATACAGGGCATTTAGCCGTGCATGAGGAGATACCCCCAAGCTGAGCTGAAACTGGAGGCGGGCGGCTCCCCAGTGGGCAGGTGCTCCTCACTCTGTGGGGAGAAGAAGACCCTCCTGGTTTCCAGGGAGAACAGAAACAGGAATTATATCACTTTCGCCCCGACTCGGACTTGGAACCCTCTGAAACCCCTCGCCGCACGCACATGGCACCGACACCCACTCTGCGCATCCGGCAGCCTGTGATGGCGTGCTCTAAGCTTCCTCTCCCTGGGCATGCGCACTTGCACGTTCTCGGTCTGCGTCCCGCTCGGCCATCTGGCTTGTCCTTGGGTCAGAGCCCAGGCACCCCCCTTAGAAAAGGCACGTTCCCGAGTGAAGCAGCCCCCGTGCTGCCCCCCTGTGCCTCCCCCCCCGTGCTGTCCCCCCCCGTGCTGCCCCCCTGTGCCTCTCCCCCCCCCGTGCTGTCCCCCCCGTGCTGCCCCCCTGTGCCTCTCCCCCCCCGTGCTGTCCCCCCCCGTGCTGCCCCCCTGTGCCTCTCCCCCCCATGCTGTCCCCCCCGTGCTGCCCCCCTGTGCCTCTCCCCCCCATGCTGTCCCCCCTGTGCTGCCCCCCTGTGCCTCTCCCCCCCATGCTGTCCCCCTGTGCTGCCCACCCTGTGCCTGTCCCCCCCATGCTGTCCCCCCGTGCTGCCCACCCTGTGCCTCTCCCCCCGTGCTGCCGGAGCCCCGCTAGCCAGCTCCTTGCAGGTGCTCACTCCTTTGTCCATCTTCACTTGACTGTGCTGGTCACAGAGCTAGTCCAGTCCCAGGCAGGTGCTCACCTGGCCCCTGAACAGTGGATCCTAATCCCGAGGGAGACGCCTGTCACGCTGAGGAGAGCCCTTTGTGCTGGAGGTAGGAGTCCTGTTCCTTTCGAGGACAGTCCTCTGGTCTGCAGACAGGAGAGCAGACAGGAGGCACACAGCACGCGTCAGAGTCTAACAAGGCCAGAGGTGGACCGAGGAGGTTTAACATGAAAAGAATAAATATTCAGGTTAAATATCAACGTGTCAAAAAGGCAACGGGCACAGTCAGTCGCTCCCAGAAGAGGAGAGAGAAATGGTAGAAGGGCAGTAGGTGGGTCAGACTTGGGGACTGTCCGGCGTGCACCTGCCACCAGGCGGAGGCACCAGCTCACGCTAAGGGGCCACTTGTCCAGTCTGTTCAGGTTTAAAGGCTGAGAAGCCTGAGGCCTGTGCTGGAGGAGGACATACCAGCAGGAATGTCCACAGGGCAGAATTCGTTTAGAAAACACAGGAAGCGACCTGAATGTCTATCAAGACATTCGATAGTCTTAGTAGTTACACAGCCTGTCACAGCATAATAACCCCCAGTTATGCTCCGTTCCTGGGGGCCAGCAGGAGCAGACAAGACCTGCTTCCCAGGAACAGGGAGGGCTGCTGGGTTCTGAGGAAGAGGACCCTGATGCCTGTCTCTTCACTCAGCTGTCTCGTTGCCTGTTGTTCGAATGAGAAGTTACAAGGAACGTGGATGTCCTGTTCTAGTGTCATGCTGCTGGCTAAGTGCAGTGTCACTGTGAGTTCCTCTGCGTCATCTCTGAGCGTTGCCAGACTTGGTGCACTTGACCTGTGCTCTTGACGAGGCTGTGGTTTAGAACAGCCTGGGGAGGTTTCATCCCATAAGCCACAGGAGCGGGAAGCACTGAGGGAATGAGCCCACCCAGGTGACTTAGCTGGCAGGAGCAAGCCTTCCCAGACAGGGCTGGTCCCAGACAGGACCAACTGAGCAAGGCCTGGGAGACCCTTTTTCAGAGCCGAAAGAGTAGGTTCCAAGTCCAGGAAAAGAATTCTCCAGGGGAACTTGTGTCCATGGGTAGGAGAGAAGGCATTTGATCCTGGAGGAAGCTGAGGGTCCCTGCTGACCACTGCAAGGGCATGCTCTGTATTTACACTTGTTCCTAATGAGCTGGTGCGATCACTGGTGCTGTGCGTTGTTGTTCATGTTTTTCAGATGGAGAAATCAAGGCACAGAGAAATTAAGTGACTTCGCCATAGTCACAGCTGGGGAGGACCAGGAGTAGAGCTTAGAGAGAACCCTGCCCCTGGGCCTGTGTCCTGCCCACAGTCACGCTGCCTCCATTCCTAGGAGAGAAGACTTCCTGCAAGGTAAAGCAGGTGCCTTCACCGGGGGGGTAGGCCCCACCGCCCGTCTGCACAGCGAGCCCGTGTGCACAGCGAGCCCGTCTGCACAGCGAGCCCGTGTGCACAGCGAGCCCGTGTGCACAGCGAGCCCGTGTGCACAGCGAGCCCGTCTGCACAGCGAGCCCGTCTGCACAGCGAGCCCGTCTGCACAGCGAGCCCGTGTGCACAGCGAGCCCGTCTGCACAGCGAGCCCGTGTGCACAGCGAGCCCGTCTGCACAGCGAGCCCGTGTGCACAGCGAGCCCGTCTGCACAGCGAGCCCGTGTGCACAGCGAGCCCGTCTGCACAGCGAGCCCGTGTGCACAGCGAGCCCGTCTGCACAGCGAGCCCGTGTGCACAGCGAGCCCGTGTGCACAGCGAGCCCGTCTGCACAGCGAGCCCGTGTGCACAGCGAGCCCGTCTGCACAGCGAGCCCGTCTGCACAGCGAGCCCGTCTGCACAGCGAGCCCGTCTGCACAGCGAGCCCGTCTGCACAGCGAGCCCGTGTGCACAGCGAGCCCGTCTGCACAGCGAGCCCGTCTGCACAGCGAGCCCGTGTGCACAGCGAGCCCGTCTGCACAGCGAGCCCGTGTGCACAGCGAGCCCGTCTGCACAGCGAGCCCGTCTGCACAGCGAGCCCGTGTGCACAGCGAGCCCGTGTGCACAGCGAGCCCGTCTGCACAGCGAGCCCGTCTGCACAGCGAGCCCGTGTGCACAGCGAGCCCGTGTGCACAGCGAGCCCGTCTGCACAGCGAGCCCGTCTGCACAGCGAGCCCGTCTGCACAGCGAGCCCGTGTGCACAGCGAGCCCGTCTGCACAGCGAGCCCGTCTGCACAGCGAGCCCGTCTGCACAGCGAGCCCGTCTGCACAGCGAGCCCGTGTGCACAGCGAGCCCGTCTGCACAGCGAGCCCGTCTGCACAGCGAGCCCGTGTGCACAGCGAGCCCGTGTGCACAGCGAGCCCGTGTGCACAGCGAGCCCGTGTGCACAGCGAGCCCGTCTGCACAGCGAGCCCGTCTGCACAGCGAGCCCGTCTGCACAGCGAGCCCGTGTGCACAGCGAGCCCGTCTGCACAGCGAGCCCGTCTGCACAGCGAGCCCGTCTGCACAGCGAGCCCGTCTGCACAGCGAGCCCGTGTGCACAGCGAGCCCGTCTGCACAGCGAGCCCGTCTGCACAGCGAGCCCGTCTGCACAGCGAGCCCGTCTGCACAGCGAGCCCGTCTGCACAGCGAGCCCGTCTGCACAGCGAGCCCGTGTGCACAGCGAGCCCGTCTGCACAGCGAGCCCGTCTGCACAGCGAGCCCGTCTGCACAGCGAGCCCGTGTGCACAGCGAGCCCGTCTGCACAGCGAGCCCGTCTGCACAGCGAGCCCGTCTGCACAGCGAGCCCGTCTGCACAGCGAGCCCGTGTGCACAGCGAGCCCGTCTGCACAGCGAGCCCGTGTGCACAGCGAGCCCGTCTGCACAGCGAGCCCGTCTGCACAGCGAGCCCGTGTGCACAGCGAGCCCGTCTGCACAGCGAGCCCGTCTGCACAGCGAGCCCGTCTGCACAGCGAGCCCGTGTGCCCTGTGCGCATGTGAGGCCTGCCCGGTGCTCACAGGTCCTGACACAGGTCGACGTCTGGTCTGGACCACCTGTCAGGCTGCTTCCTTACGGAGCCACAGCTGCTGCCCCCTGACCTCTGCATCCTCCCCTTCCCGCCTTCTTCCCGCTTATCTCAGTGCCTCTACCTTTCCTCCTTCTCGGCTGCCACCGTGAGGGCCTTCCCTGCCCTTCTCTTTGACGGCTGCCACCTCTCCCTCTGTGATGGGCACCCACCTGCCTGCAGGTGAAAGAAGAGAGGGCAGCCGTCTTTCTTCCCCGCAAGCTCTTACCTGTCTCTGCCCCTTTGGGGCCAGTCCTGGGCAGCACCCGTCCACTGCAGAGTCTGTGGAGGTGTGTCTGTCATCCTACCTTCCTCCTGAAACTTCTCCAAAACGTCCCCTTTGATCTCATTCATGACCCAAATTCAGACAAAGGGGGGCAGGAGGGGTTTGAGTGTCATTCAGTCTCACATCCCACCACCTGGTGGGTGGACCCCAGCTAGACAGTGTCACCTATAGGCTTGACCACTTTCCAGGGAGGCCACGTTGCATCGGTGTCCCCTTCGGAGCCCTGTCATCCCACCTCATGCTCCTTCCTCCCCTGCCGCCGCCTTCGGCACTCGCTCCTCTCTGCCTTCTGGTCCACGCTGGTCCTTCAGGGTCTCTTCCGACCCTTTGGGTAGCCCTTCCTCTGTGGATATTGTATTTTATCTCCAGTGGCCATAAACGGAGCTCACAGATCATACATGTTATCACTTGCAGACATAAGCTTCTACAGTTTTTCTGTTCTTTATTCTTATAGTACTGCCTGCCCCTTAAAAAATAAGTAAAACATATTTTAAAACACTGAATTTAAAAAATGAACTAGACAGTCACAAGGATAATTTAAATATTGATAGAAATGTCCAGTTCTATTAATAGTTTTCTATGTCAAAACATATTTGAGTCTTTGAATCTCATTTTCTTACTAACACTTCATCTCAGTGAGGGGACGTTAGGGTGGAAATGCTAACACAGGCCAGACGGTCTCGGAAGCGTCTCGGGGACCCGCCTGCCCAGGGTCGGAGAGCTGCAGGCGTCGCTTGTTCCGGGCAGTTCTCTCCTCGCGCTCATGTGGTCTCTTTACTGTTCGTGTCCCCTGAGGGGGGCAGGTCAGGCAGAGGCAGCTGCCAGTTAGGGAAGGCGCCTCGCTGTGGGCTGGGTGGGCGCACACAGCTCTGGGTGGACGGAACGGCGCCAGCCCAGGGACGCACCTGCAGGGGTCATGGCTGCTTGCTGGCTGACCTCCCTTGTTCAGTTAGATACGGAGAAAATTACCACAGCAAAGTAAGGAAAAAAGGCTGGCAGAAAATATTGCAACAGATAAGATGAGCAAGGGGGTTAGATTAATATGTTAATACACAAAGAGCTATTTCAAATTAATGAGGACTTTTTAGAAAGAAATAAGCAAAAGGTGGAAATAATAACTTCACAGCAGAGGACATGCAAGAGGCCAAAAAGAAAATACGTTTAACCCACCTCATACTCAGGCAGAGCAGTGAAGCAGTGACCAGGGTGGGGGCAGGGGGTCCCCCTCGCAGAGGTAAGCACCTGTGGGACCTGTTGGTGATGGGCACTTGGCAAATGGGCAGAATCATGCGTTACTAAGAATGCAGCATTTTCACCTGTCTCACAGTAGTGACAGTGTCGTTCTGAAAACGTAATATGGAAATACGGGTAATGTGTGTGACATTTATGGCACCTTTGTACAGTGGAAGAAAGCAAATACATGAAATAAAACAACCTGAAATCCATTAGTAGGGGAATTTACAGGAATGGTTCAATAGGTTACAGTGTATGCGTTCTGGGGAATGGCACATATCCATTCAGAAAAGGAGCTTAACACAGGCACTTACCTGGAGAGGTGGCTGTGGTTTGGGCACATGAAAAGCAGCAGCTTAGGAAGAGTGTGTGTGTGGTGGGGCTGCTTCTGTAGACAGTGAGCATCCACAGGGGGAGCGCTCCTGTCTGCCACGTTCTAGGCACAGAGGGCGCTGCCCTCGGGACCAGGAGATGGGCTGCCGGAGAGAGGTGGTTGTGACTGCCCTTCTGCCTCTGCACAGCTGCAGTGTCCCGGTGTGCACCCCCATACACACACACACACACACACACACACACACGGCTGCTGTCCCTGTGGGACTTGTGGAAGGAAAGGCAGACGCTGTTGCAGGTCAGCAGGGACCCGTTCTGGATTCTCCATGGTGGAAACGGGCGGATGAGATCACGGCTGTAAATGTGGTGCTAGACAAGGAAGCAAAACAGTGAGGGACATGCACCCAGAGACCATCACAGGGACTCAGTCCTGACGGGTCAGGTGTGAGCTCGGTGGTGTCCGGAGAGATGGAAAGAACTGGCAACAGACAGACAACTGCAAGACCCAGAACGCGATAGGCGATTGGATAGAGGAACCAAGACAAGACTTTGAGGTTTCGGACTGACAGGATGATGGCTGAGAAACACGGGGCCGATGCGGAAGGGCCCTGTGGCTGTCCTCAACGTGGGGCTGGACCAGGACCAGGCGAGCACCACCCGCCCCAGTCCCAGGGCGGAGCCGCGCATCGCTGCGTCTCCCGTGTCTTTTCTCGCCCAGAATTTCTGTTTTCCCAGTTCAGTTGCTCTTCCTCTCTGAGCACCGACCTCCTCACCAAGCAGCACCTGCTGGGGTGGGGTGGGTCTCTGTCCCTGAGGGTGTGTCACTGCTGCCACCCTCAGCGAGAAGGAAACATGGGAGCAGACACACCAGGGCTTCGTTCCTGTTTGATTTGCCTGATTTTCCCCATTTTCATCCTATGAGGTTGGGTAACTGAACGTGGACATTATAAGCCACGAAGCCATGAACTGCACACCTCCCCTCTTCTAACTTCACTCCCTTAATAATAATGCCATCCTTTCTCTCCACATAAGTAGGGACAGAACCCTCCCTTCTAACATGTTTGCGCTGCATTCATTTCACTGAAATGCAAAATTGTCATATTTTGGAAAAGAATTTGGTTACAGTAGTTTTCCTAAGCACTTTTCAAGGACGACTTGTGTAGAATTCCCAAGTCTTTCTGACCTTACAGGCCGATTCTGTCCTGAGAGTAGGCGGGGTCCCGGTCACCTTGGAGACGGTGGTCCACGGGAATGGAGGCGCAGGAAGCTGTGTGCCGGGCGGTCTGCGCACTGCATTTCGCCAGGAGCGGCTCGGGTTCCTCTGGGCAAAGGGTGTCAGCTCTGCCTCTGCAGTCTGCAGTTCGGTGCTGTGAGCAGTGAGGGACCAAATGTGAGCCTCGGGAGGGGAAAGGCAGGCCTGGCTAAGGGGCAGATGCTATTGCTTCCTGAATCGTGAAGGACTGGCTGCGGGAGGGGGGCGGGCGGGGGGAGGGCTCTGACAGGTCCCAGAGGCGCCCCGGACATGACCCCACGGTGCCCCTGCCTGTTCCTGCCGGAAGGAGAGCAGTTCACAGTGTGCAGGACGCAAGCCAGACGGCTCCTGCTGTCCTAGGAGCCCAAGGACAGCTCCTCCCTGGTCACTGCTGTGGCCTGGGTGCTCCGGGTGGTCAGAGCACAGCCTCCGGGTCTTAAAGGAGCCTCCCGGAATGGGTGAGCTTCTGACGGGCTTAACCTGAGGAAGTGCACATATTTAAAAAATATATTTTAATTGATTTCAGAGAGGAAGAGAGGGAAAGAGATAGAAACATCAGTGATGAGAGAGAATCACTGACGGGCTGCCCCCTGCACACCCCCTACTAGGGATCGAGCCCGCAACCTGGGCCTGTGCCCTGACCGGGAATCGAACCGTGACCTCCTGGTTCATAGGCCAGCTCTCAACCACGGAGCCACGCTGGCTGGACAAGAAGGTGCACATTTATTGGGGAGAAAGAGGGAAAATGAAAGTCATGAAATAAATCCTGATTCCACATGCAAAGTTTACATTTTACAAAGTAACTCCCTTGCCCTCTCTTCAGGTTATTCTGGTAGCTTATATTGGTTCAAAAGTAAATGTTTTAAATTCAAGCGTTTTCTTGAAGTATAAAATCATGTAAAATTCCCATGAAAACCTGTCCTTATAAAAATAAACCCTGGACTTGAAGGAGTGAATGCGTAAGTAGCGCTTTAAGGTGGTTTTTCTAAATGTAAATTGCTGGAGAGACTCAGAAACCAATCCGTGATCGTCGGGTTAACGTTCTCTAGTCTCAGAAAAGATGCGAGCTGATCGGTGAGACCAAGGCTGCTGGGCCATCCTGACCTCCCAGACGCAGGTCCTGCAGCTCTGGCCTCAGAGCCATTGACAGGCCACCTGGTGCTTCTAACAGTCACCAATGGGAGACGGGCCTTCTTTCAAAATGGCAGGCAGGTGGAGACAGAGGAGGGCTGGTGGGGACGGAGGAGGGCAGGTGGGGATGGAGGAGGGCAGGTGGGGATGGAGGGGCAGGCAGGGACGGAGGAGGCAGGGATGGAGGGGCAGGCAGGGATGAAGGAGGCAGGGATGGAGAAGGGCAGGCAGGGATGGAGGGGGCAGGGATGGAGGAGGGCAGGCAGGGATGAAGGAGGCAGGGATGGAGGGGCAGACAGGGATGGAGGGGGCAGGGATGAAGGAAGCAGGGATGAAGAGGGCAGGCAAGGATGGAGGAGGCAGGGATGGAGGGGCAGGCAGGGATGGAGGAGGGCAGGCAGGGACAGAGGAGGGCAGGCAGGGATGGAGGAGGGCAGGCAGGGACAGAGGAGGGCAGGCAGGGATGGAGGAGGGCAGGCAGGGACAGAGGAGGGCAGGCAGGGATGGAGGAGGGCAGGCAGGGATGGAGGAGGCAGGGATGGAGGGGCAGGCAGGGATGGAGGAGGAGTGATCCCTGAAGAAATGAAACATGTGGGGATGCCCATAGGTGTTAAGTGGCCTCTGACCTAACACTCAGGTGTACACGCTGGGGATGAACACCCTCCCCACAATGCTGACTGAAGTGTTTGCTTTCTGCGCCATCTGACCCTCTGGCAGTTCTGAAACAACTGTGCGGAAGCAGCATTTAAATCAGCTTCCACCCTGCCTCTTATGGCTTCCTGAGCTGGGGAGAGAGAGAGAACCATCACTTCCTGGTCTGCTGGTGCTGGTGCTGGCTAGACGTTGTTCTAAGTCACCTCATGACGTCCTCGCAGTAAGGAGGCTGGTTTCCCAGAGCCTGACACTCGGCAGGCTGAGCGATGGCGTAAACGGGGGACAGCGCGGAGCAGCCCCAAGTGGGCCCCACGGTGGTGGGAACTGACGTGAGCAAGAGGGGCCCTTTGGACTGGCGGGGAGTATCACTGATCTAACGAGTGGCTAATGGCAGAATCCGCTGTCCGTCTGGGAAAAACTAGGTTGTCCCCTATACATGCAGGGTGGGGGCAAAATTTAAAGTAAACAATAAAACAGTTCTTAGTCATATGAGCTCTTAGCTAAGGAGGCCAGTGTTGACTGTAACGTCCAGTGAGAAGGGCAGCCTCACTGCCTTTGGTGGGGGAGGGGGGTTCTCTCCTGAGCCACGGCCGGGGCGGCACACGCAGGTGCCCGCACCAGGTGCCCACGCGGGTGTGTGAGCCAGGGGACCGCTTGACAGACGGTCTGTGTCCCTCCTAGAGGTGTGAGCAGCCTGAGCCCTGTGGAAGGAAGGGAACCTCTAGCACTGTGGTCGGCAAACTGCGGCTCGCGAGCCACATGCGGCTCTCTGGCCTCTTGAGTGTGGCTCTTCCTAAGCCTTAGGAGGACCCTAATTAAGTTAATAACAATGTACCTACCTATTTAGTTTAAGGTTAAAAAATTTGTCTCTCAAAAGAAATTTCAATCGTTGTCCTGTTGATATTTGGCTCCGTTGCCTAATGAGTTTGCCGGCCACTGCCTAGCATAACCCCTCAAGGTCTCTGCACAGGTGTCCCTCTGCCTGGGACACCCCAGCCCCCCACGACTCCCCATACACCAAAACCTGAAACTTGCAATGAAGCCTTTAAACCTGCTCAGGTCTCAGCTCCACCAGGAAGCCTCTGCCCACTCCCCCGGACACGGCGGCCCTCCACGCTCCGCACCCCACGCTGTGCCCTGCACAATGCGTTAGGCTCTGCTGGCATGGCACCAGGCTTGGGAGTTCTGTGTGTAGACCAGCAGGTTGGAGCGTTGAAGCTGCCCGAGGTGCTGTTGACATCCTGCGGGGCCACGTGCGCCTGCGCCCACGGCTCCAGACCCCGTGGGCCCAGTGACCACGGACAGGGAGACCACAGGCACTGCCTCCTGCGCATCCTCGTTTCCTCCGCTCACATCCTTCCTGGCCTCGCTCTCCCCGACGGCCCGGCGCTCAGGCGTTGGACCAGCCCGGTGACTGTCCCCCCCTCGGTTCTCCCCTCCGTGCTCTGCACCGCGTGACCTTCTGTCTAAAAATGTGTCTGTGAGGTGTTCCCGCCCCACCCCCTGCTCAGTGGGCGACTGCAGCTGTGTAGCTGCTGGGTCGACTGTGCCCCTCCCTCCAGCCCCAGCCTTCGCCCTCCCTCTCTGCTCCCTCCGCACTCATCCGCCTCCTGCCACCTCCTCAACCTGCCCTGGTCCCAGCCACTGGCCTCACTCACTCATTCATCCAAGCTCTGTCCAGGGTGATATATAGGCTCAGGTGCAGCCTGTCTTCCTTCCTTCCTTCCTTCCTTCCTTCCTTCCTTCCTTCCTTCCTTCCTTCCTTCCTTCCTTCCTTCCACGCTTCACCCTGGCTCCTCCTCTTCCGAAATGCTTATTATGTCGAATCTCAGTCTTGTATCTGAACACATCCATCTCCCATGAAAGGACATTAAGCCCATTGAAAGCTTCTGTTGTTTATTATGCGCATTTTTTATTTCCCGATGCCATACTCGGCACCCAGTGGAGAAGGTGGCGTCTTGTGGCAGCTCTGGCCCCTGGGCAGGGCAGGAAGGTCCCAGGTGGGGCTGAGCAGCTCTGCTCCTGTGGTCAGAGGACCTGCGTCTCCTCTTTGCTGCTCTCCTGGCAGCCCGCCGGGTGCACGGGAGTCCCCCCCCATGGGCAGTTTGCGTGTATAGTTATTCACACGCTGTGGAAATACTGGGTGCACAAACCCTAGCCCTGACCCATCCCGCAGTGTGCGCCTTGTCTTAGAGACGGCACGTGGTGACAGGCCCTGCATGAACTCCCATCGGATGCTTGTGGGCGAGTCAGATCTCCAGGAGAGGCGATGCAGTCCCTTCCTTACAGAGCTGCTGGGAGGTCCTGCGAGGCAGTGCATGAGAACACGTCACCATCCCCACAGTGAGACGTATGGGTCACTGCGAGCAAAGGCCTGTGTCCCTGAGGAGCCTCCTATGGTTTAGATCAGTGTGGGCAGCAGCAGCACCCAGGAGTCACCCAGGCACATCCTGTCCTGTGACACCCATTCCTGGACAGACTACACCTCCAGTGAACATTCTTGGTACAAAGTTCAACTCAGAACCAACCCAGATGTGTCCTACTCAGTCGTTTACAAGCGACGACGCAGGCTGCACTCGAGGCTCCTCACAGAGGCAGGGCCTCCCGATTAAGCATCCCTGCGAGATCAAGGTCTGGCCCGTTACCTCCAACGCCTGTGGACTGCCTGATGCTTTCCCCCTGGAGAGGCTCCCTGCACAGAGGGGCACAGGTTCGAGCACTGTCCCTACAATGCCAGGGCGCAGCGGCACCCTGCTGGCTTCGGCATGTGGGAGAAGGACACTGACCACCTGCTACTCTATCCCCAGATGGAGGTGGACGCCGAGGAGAAGCGTCATCGCACACGGTCCAAAGGGGTTCGAGGTACGTCCACGCCCCCCGACTCCCTGGAGGCCCCTCGGGGTCACCTTCATGCTGCAGAAGCTGTTGCCTGATGCATTCTGACCGCTGCCTGCCCCCCCTCGGGAATGTTCTGTGGAAGAGGGTGCTGTGGTAGCTGACGCCTTGTTATCTGTTTCCCTCTCTCTGCAGTTCCCGTGGAGCCAGCCATCCAGGAGCTGTTCAGGTCAGTGCTCTGTGGGTACACGTGTCCCCATTCGCGGTGTGGGAAGTCCGGGCGTTTCATGCCAGACTGTACGGCCAAGCGCATGGGTCTCCTCACGGCCGCTGCCCTGATGCAGTTGCCTCCCCTGAGACTCACTAATGAAAAGCACCCCTAACCGCCCCTCCAGGTTTGCACGTCCCTGTCCATCTGTGCGGCCCTCCTTCTCTGTCCTGTCACTGACGCTCTCGGTCTAACCGCCTGCGGCATGTGGCACCGTGTAATTCATTCTTTCCCGTTGCAGCTGTCCCACGCCCGGCTGTGATGGCAGCGGCCATGTTAGTGGCAAATATGCAAGACACAGAAGGTAATGCCTGCGTTCTTTCACGTGGTACATCTCAGGTGACTTAGGGGCCGACCACTGCTGACAGTGGTGTGCAGCTGTTCTCGGAGAGCAATGAGTGCTGTGCTTTCCCTCGGACATGAACCCGGTCGTCGGTCTCTTGTACAGGTTCTCAGCACGTGAGCCATTCTTCCTATTTCAGGGGCAAATTTATGATGATGCGTACGACGACATACCTTAAGGCCAGTCTGAAGGCCCTTTGCCGCGCACATGGGGACGGCGCTGACACCGAGAGGCTTCTCCTCCCCCATTTCTCCTGCCGGAGCTGCAGGACATAAATCACAGACGCTAACTCAGAGTGTGGCCTTCAGGCCTCCCTGCAGAGCGTGGCTTCCCTAACGGAACAGTTTGTCCCAGGACAAGAGCCCCCCAGTGCCGGCAGCTGAGGGCGGTGCCGGGAGGGAGACAGGGCTGGTGGCCCCAGGAGAGTCTGGGCTTTAAAGGATCATGTTATCCTCATAAATCCCGGGACTCAGGCGTGCCAGAGAGGAGGGTGTGGGAGCATCTCAAGGTGGCTAAGTCATGGTTGCTACGGACGCATCCCAGCAGAGCCCTGTCCGCACCTGAGGTGTGGGTGGTCGGGGGAGGGCGGTCTCCTCTGGGACACTGAGCAGCCCCCTCCCCCTTCCCGTGGGGTTTCCGTTGTGATGAGTGAAGTGTGCACAGGCTGTCACACACGCTGACTGTCACCCACCTGACAGACCATCGGAGACCAGGGCACGGCCGCAGCCCAGATGCCGAAGCAGGTGTGCCCTCGGCAGCCGGGCGGCCTCCTCAAATATTAAAGTTGATTTATTATATTAGTGTTATTACTGTACGAAAGAGTAAATGATTGAACTACGTGATTTAAATAGTTAAAGAATTTGTGCTATGTATGCAGGAGTGTTTATATAAATCTAATCCAAAAGTCTTAGAAAAACCACCTGGTATTTTCACTGGGAAACAGGTTAGCAAGCCATGAGTGAAATCTCATTTTTCCCTCGTCATCTCTTGATTAGTCACTGGTTAAACTTTATCATACTATTAAAAAAATGATTAAATAACAAAAAGTTTTAATTAAGTGTCAGCTAGATATTTCATAATCACAGTTTTACAGGAAAAATTATGACGTTTCCTAAGAATTGTTTCAGACACTCACGTCCCTACCGAGGTGCCCCGTCAGCTGCCATGTGTCCCAGGCAGCCCTCCTGCCTCTGAGACTCCTCCCTGCAGGAGGCCTGGGCTGGGCTGGCGTGATCCGAGGGCGGCTCTGGCTCGCGACGATGCTGACGTGGCGCAGAGCACCGGCCATGCAGGAGCGAGGCTCACAGAAACATCCAGATCGGAGATGTTTCGACAAGTTTTTACCTGACTTTTCTTAATGCTATAATTTTTACCATGAGCCGTTTTGTTTGTCATTGTTAGAATTCCTACTTTTTTAATGGGAATAGTTCATTAGGGATGTAGGGCGGGGGAGAGTGGAGAGCTGCTCCCAGCACAGTCACGGGTGCTGTCCCTCCATCCACCACCACCCCTTATTTAACGTCACGGGCACCTTCCCCAGCGGTAACCTGAGGGGTGTACAGACCTTGTGTGAGACTCATCACCTCTCAGAACTTAATCACCGGATGCGTTTCCCGCTGCGGGACCTCCTTGGGGTGTCCAGTGAGGCTTTCTCCTTATTTTTGATGTCTAGGTATTACCAGGATGTGTAGCTGAGGGATGACATTTGGCTTCTTAACCTGGAAAGGTGCCCCTTCTTAGGTAAGATGCACCTATGCATCAGTGTCCTTGGACCGTCGCCCATTCCCATTGCGGGCGTTCTGGCTGTAAAAGACTTCCTTCTGTGGCAGGTCCTTCCACAGGCACGAGCACGGGAACACCTGCCCCACAGGCGTGGCCTTGCCCTCTGCTGTCCTGTCTCTGCTGCGTGGGGGCAGCGGCCGCTCCAGATGGCCCAGCGGCAGCCTCCTGGGTTCTCACAAGAGCACCCGCACTCTGGTCTTTCCAGGATACGTTTTTGAATGAATGTATTTCCGTTAGGGCTACAATTTTATTTTATTCAGTTATCACATTAGTTCATAGACCAGGAAAAGGTGTTATTTTAGTATGTTGAAGTTTTTATTTACTTGAACATGCAAAAAATAATTGGAGGCAGGTATGTGGAATTAACAGTATCAAAAGTCAAAACAATTTTTAGGAAATTTGATACCAAGTGATAAAATGATGTCTGTCGGTTCTCTTTTTTACTTTATTGAATGTATTGGGTCAGTATTGGTTAGTAAGATTATATAAGTTTCAGGTGTACAATTCTATAATCATCATATTTTTAACCCCCGACCTTTCTTTTTATCATGAGGAAATTTCTAAGGGAATCAAACATTGCAGTCTCTGTGCACACTCTTGCTTGTAGGACACACTGTGTGGTCCTTGGCAGTTGGTTGCTCTGAGTCACTGCGCTGTGGCTTCCGTGGCAGCCGCTGGCATTCACGGCTCACTCACTCGTTTTCAGTTGAGGCAGGTGGGGCTGTGGGTTTGTAAGAAATTGGCATAGAGGGCAGCGGAGCCTCCTCCTCCAGACATCCCTGTGAAAGGGAGCATAACTTGAAAAAAGGACTTCAGAGTGTAAGATCCTGGTTAAAAAGGCGGGGGGGGGGGGGCGGGGAGGAGTTAAGGTCCTAATACTTATTTTTCGATGGTCTTGCCTTACTTAAAAAATTGTGTCCTTGCACAAGAGGTAATCTATCATGAATATTGGTGTTAATAGCTCATGGCTAGTTTGAGGTAGCTGATAAACACACATACAACTGTGCAGTTAAAAGTGAGAGGGAGCCCAGCCCATGTGGCTCAGTGGTTGAGCATCGACCCATGAACCAGGAGGTTGCGGTATGGTTCCCAGTCAGTCAGGGCACATGCTGGGTTGTAGGCTCGATCCCCAGTGTGGGGATCAATGATCCTCTCATTATTGATGTTTTTTTCTCTCTTTCCCTCTCTGAAATCAGTAAAAATATATTTTTTAAAAAGTTAAAGAGAGAAAGTAGGAAAAACATGAGGGAAATTGGAAACCCAGACTGTATCAGGGGTTTTCATGTAGCACAGCATGTCGTTGATCCCCTGGCAGTCGAGGCAGAAATGAGAGAGGAGGGGGTTCCACACAGAGGTGAGCGCACACTGCTCCTCAGAGACTTCCTCTGGCCGGGAGGCGAGTGCTTGAGTCCCAGCCCCGGCCGGCAGGGACCCGAGCCCGGCCAGCACTTCTGTGCCCTGAGGTAGGAAGTCAGGCTCAGGATTCCCCTGCAGCGAACCCACATGCCAGACACTTACCTTCAGGAGCATCGCTGTGTCTCTCACAGGCGTCTGCCTTGTTTCTCACTGCGCCTTCTATCGTCCGCGTGTGCACGACAAAAACCCAGAAACTCGGCAGTTTGCACTCGGCTGGAAGTCACTCTCCTCCTAGGAGCCAGGCCCCTCTGGCCTCCTCTTCTCCAGCCGCATCAGCCGCCAGCTGTGCGGTGCTGACACCCCTGCTGAGGTCCTGTGGCTTTTCCTGCACCTGGCCTGCCGGGGGCGCTGCAGCCATGATGTGCCTCGGAGGTGCGGTCCCCTCACAGAGCTTCCTCTGCAGAAACGAAGGCGCTCCGGTCCCTCTTGGTGCGTTTAGTTGTTAGAGGCTCACGTTTGGGAACCAAGCTTCCGGGACCCCTTCGCTCTGCTCTGGGTGCCCCGTCCCCAGGGAGCGAGCAGGCGAGCACTTAGGACCCTCGTGGCTGAAAAACAAGCCGGTTCCCACACGCCCACAGCCGCTGTCTGGGTGGGTGAGGCCGGAGGTGAGGGAAGGCTTGGGACACCTACTGGGAATCTGGGAGGTCTCTGGCCTGCTCTCCCCACAGCAGTGTTGGCGGAGGCTCCAGGCACAGTGTGAACGGGGATCCGCGCGAAGCTGCGACTGGCTGCGGAGCTCAGACGCCAGAGCCTGTGCCGAGGGCCGTCACCAGGGAGGCGTTTTCGGTGACGGCTCCAAACCAAAGCCTGACTCTGTGGAAGGAGGGAGGCGGGCGAAGAGAAGCCGCAGGTCCGCTTTGTCTGCCGTTGTTGTAGCTCAGTCCCAGCACCCGGTAGACACCTGGCTCTAGTCCAGAGTCTACAGGAGCTGGTACTGGTACGGCTCCCATGGGGACGGTCAGTGTTCTGCCCAGGCTGCTCGTGACCCTGGGCTGAGATGGAAGTTCTAGGACCTGGGTCACAGTGTGGAGCTCTCCTCCCAGGTTGAAGGCGGGCGCTGTCTGTGTTGGAAACCAAGTGCAGACTGACGCTGAGAAAGTGGACTCTCTGTGGAAATGAAACTTGTCACCAAAGTAACAGCTTACTGCTCTTTTTTATTGGACAGTCTTTTCTTTTTTCTTTTCTTTATTTATATTTTCTTTGTATTGATTTTGAGAGAGAAGAAGGGGAAGGGAGAGAGAGAAACATTGACCAGTGCCTCCCGCACACACCCTACCAGGGGTCAAACCCACAACCTGGGCATGTGCCCTGACCAGGCATCAAACCAGCAGCCTTTCAGTGCGCAGGACGAAGCTTATTGTTCTTAGGTTTTTAATTTTCCTAATAAAATTAGAAACTGGAATAATCAAAATGTATTAGTATCTATGATAGGTTACTGTTAAACAATGCGGAGGCATTTGCACTTCAGTCTTCCTTGTATAATTACTCACATCCTGGAATATGTGAAGTTAACGGATTTCCCTCTTTCTGAACAGTGACTTCTGTACAAGCCTCTAATCAGAGGAGGACAGACAGAGAGGCCCCAACAAGGCCTCATTCTTCACGTCTGTTTGGGACCCTCTGGATTTATTTCTGAAATTCGGTAGATTTCACTTACATTTACCCTTCATTGTGATTTTTTAACTTGTTTCTGTGTTGAGAACAGAGTCCTGATGAAATATTTGACCCAAAATTTAGCTTTAGAGTCTGGCACACTGGATAAGCCCCCGGAAACTGGGTGATGGGCATTGCTATTATTTTAAATCCTCCCAGTTAAAGAATTCAGAGCCAAATCAATTGATCATGAAACTTTAAAATAAAAAGCTCCAAATGGTAGCTTCCATTTTGATTAGAAAAGTATTGGATTCTCTGGCTTATTGTGCATATTCGTTATTCAGATTTTTCCATTTCCTATACCTTCGCACCCACCAGCGTGATTGCCGTTCGGCCGCCGCGGGTGAATAATTGCCTGTCTTCACAGGACTTGCTCTGGAGCGGAGGCGGAGGGCCTGCTTCCTGATGTGGGCACGCCTCATTGGGATTCTGCCAGCGGCCGGGGCTGTATTATTCATGCTTGACAGAGAGCTCTCACTGAGAGCCTTGGAACAGAGCCAGGCACTGGCGGGGGGAGGGGAGCATTGCAACATGCAACTGAGAGGGGCATCTGTAACCCGAAAGGGGGAAGAGAAAGAGAGGAAGACAGGCAGAGAGAAATCAGAAGCCTGTGTTTCCCACTTGCCAGGCTCACATTGGTAGAAATTTCATTTGCATTGAAATAAAATGTCCTGAAAATAATTGCATTTTTTCTAATCACGCTTGAAAGTTTAACACAATTTTCCACATTTAATTGCAGAGCTGATTTTAATTAGTAAGGCCCTGCATGTGAAAAATGAAGATTCACTTGTGTGCACGAAACACAGCACAGTGTCTGCCGACGCTCTAATTAATGTATGGCTGCCGTACAACAGGGCGCGCTGTGGGATGTTTATGGAAAATTCTGTGCACGCAGCCACCAGCCAGTCTATCTGTGCTGCACTTCGTGAATCCAAAAGAATACCCTTCATTCTTTATGAGAGTCATTGTGCATGCCATCACCCCATCCATACACTTTACGACATGCCTGTCCTTTTGCTGTTTGTCACTGGTGTTATAAATCAGAGGGGAGGGTGCACATATTTTAACATTAATTTGATAGTTGGCACAGTTGCACATAGAGCACCAATTTCGAGATCTAGGGACTTATTTGCAGGAAGTGGGGAATTAAAGCAAGTGGGGTTCCCAGACGTGTCATTATTCTGATGCCTTGTTCTTCATCATGTGTGCAGACACGCCACACACAGGCCCAGGCTTTTTGGATTGTGGTGGCAGGTAACCTTTATTGTCACAATAAATCCTCTATTTAAAAAAGAGATTCCTGGCCATTTCCCTAAGAAAACAATTGCTTGCTGCTGGTCTTTAGTATGTCTGCACATGGACATGTCTCTGGACACTTTACTTTTATTTTTTCAAAATATGTTTTTATTGACTTCAGAGAGGAAGGGAGAGGGAGAGAGATATAGAAACATCAATGATGAGAGAGAATCATTGCTTGGCTGCCTCCTGCATGCCCCCTAGTGGGGATTGAGCCCATAACCCCGGGCATGCGCCCTGATCAGGAATTGAAAATTGTGTTAAACTTTCAAGTGTAATCTCCTGGTTCATAGGCTGACGCTCAACCACTAAGCCATGCCGGCCAGGTTGTCTGGGCACTTTAGAATAGAGTGTGACCGAGTCAAGGCATTTAAAACTGCAAAACAAAACATATAATGTATTTCAGGAAATATTCTTAACATTTGATAAAATTAAATATATTTTTCAAATAAGGCCACATTGAAAGACAAGGAACATGGGTATTTCAGATACCTGATGTGTAAAAATGCCTTTTCAATGCCCAGATAGTGCACAGCACTAGTTGATGTACGTACAGCTGTCGTCTGGGGTTTGACCCACCCATAAAACACACAGTTCATTTGTGACGTGTGCCGTCTGCTCTGGGATTGTGGCAGGAACATGGCCGCCACTGCTCAGGTCTGATGTGTGGGGAGAGGGGTCGTGAGGCGGCCGTGAGGGGTCGGAGGAGAGGGCCCCACGGGTGACTGCACAGCAGCTGCCAGGCACCTGCAACCGCTGGCCCTGACCGAGCCGCCCTCCCTCGAGTGTGGGTCTCTGCTGGTCTGGTTCTTGCTCCCATGGGCAGGAAGGCTGGCCCTGAGTCAGTGGCTGCCGGGCGGGACCGCGGGGTCCGTCCTCTGAGGATCGTGGCAGCGTGGACGGGACTGGAAGTGTGAGCCTGTCACACCACCCGGAGTCTGTTCAGGCCTGCGCCCCGGCAGCTAGTCAGGACCTGCGTGGTGACCAGCCCTGCAGGCCAGTCCCTCGCTCCACGTCGCGGGACGTGCACCTGGCCCTTATCCCACACACTCAGGCCGAGAAGAGGAGCGGTCGCAGGGTCCTGGGCCTGTCCTGGCGAGGACATCGTGCTGCCAGTGTCAGGCTCTGCACAGGAGGGACCCCAGCTCCAGCTCCTCTTCCTGCTGCCAGTGGAGTTGGAAAGGAAACGCTCTCTTCATGTTTTCATCTGAGGAAGTTTCCATGTAAATTAGGTGTTTCCAGTTGCGATGAGTGAAACCTCCTCAGACGGGATGAAACGACGCAGCGTGGTCTCTCGTGAGCGGGCACCCGCACCAGGCTCTGCTCGGCCACAGGCCCCCATCTTGCAGTCCCTGGCTCCGTGTGCTCACCTCTTCCTGGCAAAGACTGGCCTGGCCTGACAGCTGCCCCCCAACATCCAGAGGAGCCGGAGGGAGCCTTCTAGACGCTCTTGGAAGAGCGAGGCCCTTTGAGGAGTTACGGTCACCCTGGGCTCAGGCCCTGGCCTGGAGCTGGAGGCTGGTCAGCTTCCCCGAAGGCAGGGGTTCTCCAGTGTCACCTAGAACTTTCTAGAAAGGCGAATTCTGGGCCCAGCCAGGACCTGCTGAATGAGAAGGTGTGGGCGGAGCCCGGCAGCCTGTTTCCACCCCGTACAGGGGACTCTAATGGTCCCCAAGTGGGAGAACCACTGCCCAAAGGAACAGGCCTGTGAGCAAAGGGCAGGTACCTGGTTACATGGGGTCCTCAGGTGACAGGGAGAAGGGGCACTCATTCTAGAAAGCAAAGCCCACAGCATGCACGAACCCGGAACCAACACAAGCGTGCAGTGACAACCGAAACCTCGCCCCAGAGGTGGTTGGTGGCAGACACTACCTCACAGATCTGCTCTAGTCCCTGTCCCCGCGTTACGATCTGACTGTGGCCCAGGAACCTCTACATCCGTGAATCCAGACTTGGCAGACCCAGAGCTAGACCCGAGCTCCACCTCAGCCTGCAGCCCCAGCCAGGACCCAGGGCTGCACACCCGCTTCGGCCCCAAGGCCTTCAGCGGCCATGGAGGGCGACGTCTCACTGGGGACAGTGTCACCTTCCGTTTCACTCTGTTCACACGAGATTATGAGGCCGACAAGGACATGATGAGGAGCACTGCAGTGCTCTCTGTCTGGGGAAAGGAGGGGCAGTCTGGTGTGGTGGGGTCAGGGCTGGGGACCACATTGGGACCCCCAGAGCCCTCATGGGCTCAGTCACACACACAGGTGAGGTCCAGAGGCTCTGGGCTGCTCAGAGTCGCCCGCCAGGCCCTGCCTAGTGTATGTCCTGAGCCTGAGAAGACCCCTTGGCCAGGAGCACAGGCAACAAAGGGCCGGAACAGCTCCACTGAAGAAAGCCTGGACGTTTGCATCCCTCACCGAGTGGACTGCCTGGCCTCGGCTGGGTCATTAAGATGAACACAGTTTCCTTTCCTGTTAAGGGAAGCATTGAGCCCACCTGTCTCATTCAACTGCTTTTAAAAGACCCACCCCCTGTGCCATAGTAGCCACTCTGTGGTCTGTGAACACCACCTAATAGTGCATCTGACACCGCCAGAGACGAGCTCCGTGTGCAAGGGGCCCATTTCCCAAAACTCTAGGGAGGAGAGAGCATCTCGGAAGAAATCCTCTTCATGAATAACGCATGATGATCAGTGATGTGCTCAGATCACCTGCTCGCCCCTCAGCCAATCCGATGGCTGGTTGTGCTTCTGATTGGACTGCCTGGAGCCCCTAGAGCCAACCTGAGAGCTTCAGACAGGACAGCGAGGGGGAGGAAGAGGCGTGAGCAATGCCATCCATTTATCCATCCTGAGAGCTGCCCAGTCCAACCTTCCCACCCCAGCAGGAAAAAGAGAGCTGAGGGCAGGGAGGCAGAGACTACCACCAGGCGCTGGTCCAGGAGCCAGGTCCCAGCTGTAGTTTGTGCTCCAGGCACAGGCAGGTCGGCGAGTAAATGATGGAGCAGCTACTTGGCACTGGGTCTGAGAGACTCCACCCTTCAAAGGGGCAGAGGGTGTGGGATGCAGACACGGGGTCGGGGTGTCCGGCTTTATCGGACTGACCATACGTGGGACACGGTGATAGGCCGGTCACTGGACTAGGACTGCAGAAGCTTCCGGCTCCTCCTCGCTGCCCTCTCACGATCTCTGCAACAATGACAGCAACCTCATCAGCAGTATCTGCGAGGGGCACGGGACTGCTTGCACACCAGGGCCCCAGACTGTGTTGTCAGTCATCGCAGCTTCCCCACTCCCAGGCCCGTGCCCCTCGCCCAGGCCCCTCTTCTCCAGCCGGTCTGCATGCTGATCAGATTCTTACAATAAGGCCACACACACTGAGTGCTAATGTCCTGAACTCTCCCTGGGCGAGCCTGCGCCTGTCTTAAATCAGCCTGATTGATTTCTAACATCGGGTGGTGCAGGCAGTGGATTTGGGGCTGGGACTCTCACAGAGCCCCTCCCACCCAGGACTCAGCATTACTGTGTTTAGGCCCTGTCTCTGGCCCTGGGCCATTCATGGGCCAGACTCAAGGCACGTGCCACAGGCTGCTGGCCTGCCGTTCATCCGGGAAAGGGAGAAGGATCCTAAGTTTTTTAAACACTTCAGAAAATGAACAAATAAAAAATTTGCTTTACATGTTTTTTTAACTAATTCTCCCAGGGTGTTTTATTAGCAAGAGAAGCTAAAAGAAATACTGTATGGGTGCAAAGGTGACTTAGGATTAAAGGGGTAGATAAATTCTCATTTTCTTAAATAAGGACTGGAAATTATAAAAAGAAATAATAATAGGAAAGGGCAGCTTCTGGTTAGTGTCTGCTGTGCGTGTCGCCGTGCCCACCTTGAGCATCGTGGCGTTTGCCGCGAGCGCGTCACCCCTGCTAGATGTTTGTCTTTGATCTTTATGCACTTTTGCTGCTTCTTGTCTCATATTATAGATGTAAATTTGTATTTGCTTAAATTTTTACTTAACATTATACATGAGCCTTTTCCGATGTCATTAAATATTTTCATTCTTATTTTCATAGCTAACGTCCATCCAGTGGTGATACTGTAATTTACACGATCCTTCTCTTACTGTTGGAAACCAGTTAGGCTTTTACAGGCATCTCCATGTTATAAACCATGTTTCTCTCTCCCTCTCCCTTTCTCTCTCTCTCAAATCAATTTAAAAAACATATCAAAATGGTGTACACCAATCATATATTTATATATGGTCGTATTTCTTGGAGTTGGAATGCTCATGCATCCCTTCCATCCCCACGCTAATTGTGTAAACATCCCAACCTTCAACTACCAGCATTTTAAATATTTAACAATTGAATAATTGCTTACCAACCATAGACAAAGTATCTTGTGCTAGCAGCGGTTCTCAACCTGTGGGTCACGACCCCCTTGGCGGTCGAACGACCCTTTCACAGGGGTCGCCTAAGACCATCCTGCATATCAGATATTTACATGAGGATTCATCACAGTAGCAACATTACAGTGATTAAGTAGCAACGAAAATAATTTTATGGTTGGGTCATAACATGAGGAACTGTATTTAAAGGGCCAGAAGGTTGAGAACCACTGTACAGCATCTGAAAAAGGGGAGTGTCATACGTATTTGAGAAAAAGTAGGAAATTTTTGGCACTTTGTTTTTATGTGTTTTCTTATGTATTTACCCTCAGGGCAAAGATGTAACTGGTAGAATCATAAATTCTTATATAGCTTGCTTCTCAGTTCTTCCTTCTTAATTATTGTAATTCAGAGTAGTAATACTTGTATAACTTCAGGAGCTTTATGGTGTTCCTGCTATATTAAGTATTACTATATATAGCATTAAACATTACTACAGTAGTAAGCATTGCTACAGTGTTATTACAGTAGTAAGTGTTGCTGCAGTGTTGTTACTGCAGTATTAGGTGTCGCTAGAGTAATAAGTAATTATGCAGTATTAAGTGTTGCTGCAGTACTGGGGTTGCTACAGTATTAAGTGTTGCTGCAGGTACTTAGTACTGCAGTTATAAAGTGGAACAATCTCTTGCTGGTGATGTAGTCACAGCTGCTGCCTCAAGCACCGAATTCTCTGTCTGGGCTAAGCACAGACCAGACAGTCTGTGCCGTGCTCGGAAAGGGGACTGGCACCCCGCTGAGGGAGAGGGCTGTCAGCTTGCAAACATGCAGAGGTTGAAGTGGTAGCTGATGCAGTTGTCAGTGTGACCAGCACAGTGTGTGTTTCCACCAGTTCTCTCCCTGGACGGGTCCCTTTAAGGTAATACCAGTCAGATGCTTCAGACCAGTGAGTCGTCCTCAATAGAAGTGATTTTCCTGGCCCATGTGTTTCTACTGCTGTTGTCACCTGGCACAAGAGGCGCTCGCTGTGGGCGGACAGTGCAGTCCAGTGCTGGCCTCGTGGGTGTCCCTTAGTCTCTGGCCTTGGTGTCTTCGTTTTCCAAGGCTCCTCTCTGCCCAGGTCCTGATGTTCGGGGACATGGTCTGAGCTCTGCCTCCCAGCAGCTAGCTCGGAGGCATGACCCCTCGGTAGCCCGTAAACCACCCGAGACTTGTAGCCAACATAGACAGTCTGTCCTGCAGCAGTTTAACGTGCCAGGCTTCCTGCCAAGACGTGGATTGCTGCGGTCATTTCACCGTAACCTGCTCAGCGTCCTCATGTGGAAATGGCAGGGTGTGAATCTTCTTTAGTCAGAAAGGGGACAGCACACACTTTGTTGAAAGCCAGATGTTGATAGAGCCTACCCTAAGACAGGTCGGCCTGTGCCACAATGTCAAATATCAGCCAGCCTGGCCGGTGTGGCTCAGTGGGTAGAGTGTCAGCCTGTGGACCGAAGAGTCCCAGGTTCAATTCCAGGCAAGGGCAGGTACCTCGGTTGCAGGCTCCTCCCTGGCCTAGGCTCTGGTCAGGCACGTGCAGGAGGCAACTAATCAATGTTTTTCTCTCTCATGGATATTTCTCTCTTTCCCTCTCTCTTCCACTCTCCCTCAAAAAAAAAAAAAATCAATGGAAAAATGTCCTCAGGTGAGGATTAACCAACCAACAAACAAATCAGCCAGAAGGGGTGTTGGCATGTGGGGATTTCGAGTCGTTACTTCTATGGCAGGGCTCCTAGGGCCAAGGAGGAAACAGTTCATTGGGATGAAGGGCACACATGAAAAAGTCCACAATAGAAGGTCTTGACAAAACTGATGCTCAGTGTCTGATGGTGCAGGGTTTGGTTTGGTTTGGTTTTGTCTGTTGTCAAGGTTGTGGGCACCTTTAAAAACATTGTTTTTCGTGTGCTTATTGCCCATTTTTATATCTTCCTTGGAGAATGGTACAGAGTTCTTAAAGGTAGAGGACCCTGAATTCTAGACTGAGCAGGAATGACTTTAGGGAGAAAGCGGAACTTGAGATCCAGCCAGTGCAGTCATGAGTGGACATGGAAGTGTACGTGCAGAGACGGAGAGGCAGCCACATGCAGGGTGAGTGTGGCACGCACAGCCCCTGCGGTGGACGGGGCACCCCCTTCTTCATGGGCAGCGCTCGCCTGCAGTCACTGGCCCCTCATCGGCAGACGTGATGGTCACAGAGCATGGGTTTAGGAGGGCCCACACTCCCCACACATGCTCCCAAATTGTCTTCTGAGGCTTTGCTTGGACATGTTCCGACCCACTGGTCTCAGCCCAGGACGGATGCAGATCTGAGCAGGCTCCTGAGCCACGTGCTGTTTGACACACACAGTGGAGTCTGTCCTGGGGGCTTGGGTGTGGCGGTCACTTGGACAGGAGGACCAGGCACTGGCAGTCAGTGGAGTGGATCGGAGAGGGCAGAACAGGTGTGTGCAGTTTGATTGACAGTTTACACTGATGGACACAGCGGAGCCTTGAGCATCAGAGCCTGTGAGCGGCAGAGGCTCTGAAGTTGGAGACCAGCTCCTTCCAAGCAGCTGAGCATTTGAATCCAGTGATTTACCAAATGCAGGTGACACTCCTGCTCCTGCTCTGCACGTGGCAGCCCCCACGGGAGGCCTGAGCAGCACGCGGGCCATCTTGACATCTGGGGGAAGCAAAGTGTCTGTGGGTGAGGAAAGACTGCAGCAGAACTCCCAACTCAGAGCTGGATTTGTGCCACTAAAGAAGGATCCCACTGCCCAGCTGAGGAGGGGCACTGAATAACATCACTGAAGAGCAGATGCCGGGAGCCGGTCCATCCTTGCCGTTTCAAGGGACCTGGCATATATGGCATACGGTTCTTAATATGTTTGCTCACCTTCTTGGCGCTGTGTTTTAACCAAGGTCACCTCTCCGAGAAAGGTTGAATCCCCAGGTAGGGATTTTCCCCTGAAGTTAGGGAGGGAATAAAACCCCTCAACTAAGTGCCAGGCGGGTAATTAATCCCTTTAACTACGAACAATCATGCTTAAGCTACATAATCTTTACTCCCTGGAATGGAGATAAGAAACGCCCTAACCTTTGTAATAGAGATTGATAGGATTGAATCAACTGGTATAAATACAGATGTAACAAGACAGCAAGACACAGAACTAAGAAGAGAGAACCTACAGACAGAACCTACACAGAACCTACAGACAGAAGAACTTCGCTGGAGAGAACATGGCAAAAGATCCTGGACTGAACCTGACTACAGAAATTGGCAAGAGAACCTGACTAGAACCTGGTGACTGAACCTGGCTGGAGAACCTGGACAGAACCTGGCTGAAGAACCTAGCGAGGGAACATGGCCACAGAACCTGGCTGGAGATCCGAAGCAGAACTTTGCTGGAGATCCTAACCAGAACTTCGCTGGAGATCCGAAGCAGAACTTCGCTGGAGATCCAGACCAGAACTTGGCTGGAGATCCTGGCTAGGCTGCTGATCAACTGAACGCTGTCTCCGTGTCATTCCTTCTTCGCCGACTCCGTCCACACCTTTGGGGACCCCTGGACCTGCTGGGGTTGGACCCCGGCAAGCAGAGAATCAGCAATGACCGCCTTTCCCAGCGCCTGGGTGATCGGGGTGAAGAGTGGGCCTGGAAGTGGGATCACAGGGTCAAATGGGAGTTCCATTTTCATTTTTTGAGGAAACTCCATACTGTCTTCCATAGTGGCTGCACCAGTCTGCATTCCCACCAGCAGTGCACAAGTGTTCCTTTTTCTCCACATCCTCTCCAGCACTTGTCGTTTGTTGATTTGTTGATGATAGCCATTCTGACAGGTGTGAGATGGTACCTCATTGTTGTTTTGATTTGCATCTCTCGGATGATTAGTGACTTTGAGCATGTTTTCATATGTCTCTTGGCTTTCTGAATGTCCTCTTTTGAAAGGTGTCTATTTAGGTCCTTTGCCCATTTTTTGATTGGATTGTTTATCTTCCTTTTGTTAAGTTGTATGAGTTCCCTATAAATTTTGGAGATTAGGCCCTTACCAGAAACACCAATCAGAAAGGATATATGCACTCCTATGTTCATAGCAGCACAATTCACCATAGCTAAGATCTGGAAACAGCCTAAGTGCCCATCAGTAGATGAATGGATTAGAAAACTGTGGTACATCTACACAATGGAATACTATGCTGCTCTAAAAAGGAAGGAACTCTTACCATTTGCAACGGCATGGATGGAACTGGAGAGCATTATGCTAAGTGAAATAAGCCAGTCAATGAAGGAAAAATACCACATGATCTCACTCATTCATGGATAATAGAGACCATTATAAACTTTTGAACAATAATAGATACAGAGGCAGAGCTGCCTCAAACAGATTGTCAAACTGCAGCGGGAAGGCCGGGGAGGGTGGGGGTGCAGGAGGTGGGGGGGTAAGAGATCAACCAAAGGACTTGTATGCATGCATATAAGCATAACCAATGGACATAAGACACTGGGGGATAGGGGAGGCTAGGGGACTGTCTAGGGCGGGGGGAAAAAATGGACACATATGTAATACCCTTTGTAATACTTTAAGCAATAATAAAAAAAAAAAGAGTGGGCCTGGTGCCTGTGCTAGCGAACCACACGGTGCAGGCAGCTTTGATGCAGAAGAGACGTGTCAGACAAGGTCTTGATGAGCTGAGAAGAAGGATACAAGCCATGGAGAGGTGATGAAAGCTGTGACCCAGAGTCATGGGCAGACCTTGGAGGAGCAAAACCACAGACTCACTGTTACACTTACTGACTCATCACTGGGCAGACACGGGGTGGGCGCTGAACAAGGCGCTCGCCTCCAGCCCGTCCGTGAGAGGAGCGGCTGGCGTGGCTGAGACGTGCAGCTCGCTCTGCAGTGCTGGTGGCCAGGAGGTAATTCAGCATCACAGGACAGCAGGCTGCGGGGAGCCGGTGTTTCAAGGCCGGATCGGCTCCAGGGCTGTGGACTCAGATGCTCCCCAAAACACCTAAGAGTCACATAAAAGAAATCTCAGCGTTCTGTTTAGTTCATGTGAGAAATGCCTTGTGCACCAGCATTTGTTTTCTTCAGTGTTTTCTGGTCATAAGTGGTCTTTTTTGACTGTATGTTTGTAAGAGAGGTGGCCTCTGGGATTTCAGAGGCCAGTGGCATGGCCTGCATCCTGCTCTCCATCTCCAGCTTCACACCCCCCGCTGCCCACGCACCTTGCCACGCCGTCCTTACATGCAGGCGCGATGGCGACGTCGAGTAGTCCCTGTCCCCTGCACGGAAGTCCGCAGTCCCACAGCCAGTCCCCAGGGTCTGGCCTGCCTCACTCCCAGCCCCCACCTCCCATCCCCACGCCCACTCGCCTCCTCGTCCTCTGACTCCAGAGCTGTTTCTAGTCTAGTTTCTGAAACCGTCTCCCTTCTTATGTCCGTGTGCAACTTCTGTTTTGCGTAAGATGTTTGGAAAGAGCCCCTTCTCCACGCAGCGTGTGTCTCCTTCAGAGCCGTTCCCAGCGCCACCCTGGCGGGGCCTCCCTGGCTCCTGGACTGGCTGCTCTTGTTTTCATGACAGAGTGCTGTTTGCATAACATGTATCACATCGTTCGTTCATCCAACAACTGTTCGCCGAGTGCCCACCGTGCGGCCGCGTGCAGGCACCAGGGGAGCAGTGAGGAGTGGGTCGAAAGCAGTGGTGCTGGCTTGTCTGAGTCCCCGGGCAGAGGTGCCTGAGGGGGGACTTGGGTCTCTGCCTCTGAGTCTCCAGTGATGCTAAGAGCCCACCCAGAGGAGGTGCCTAGACCATGTGCTGGATGGGCGTGACCGAATGCAGATGTCACCGATACCAGGTCCAGACATAAGCTCGGGGGCCAAGATCCCCTCCCAGAGCTCTGAGTGCGGAGGCCACACGTCTTCGTTTAGACCAGGGGTTCTCAACCTTCCTAACGCCGCGACCCTTTAATACAGTTCCTCATGTGGTGGTGACCCCATTGTTACAAATTGAACATAATTAAAGCATAGTGATTAATCACAAAAACAATATGTAATTATATATGTGTTTTCCGATGGTCTTAGGCGACCCTGTGAAAGGGTCATTCGACCCCCCAAAGGGGTCGCAGCCCACAGGTTGAGAACCGCTGGTTTAGACCATGGAGCCTGCCCATAGCCCTCTGGCTTCTCTGTCTGCCCTGCTTCTCCCAGGACAGACATGGGTGTCCAGGAAGAAAGCCGTAACTAGCAGCAGCTTTGGAAAACTGCCTTTGTGCAAGGAGAGGTGTGAGCCCTGCTGGAAAGGTCTCACCCAGGTTTGGGCCAATTCGAGCACAGTTCGTGGTGACTGCCAGTAACGCCGAGCTCGCTCTGCAGTGCTGGGGGCGGGGCCGGCCTTCAACACAGTGAGGCTGTGTGGTTGTGGGTCGCTATGTCTAGAGATGCATCATTGCCGGGGTCCAACCCCAGCAGGTCCAGGGGTCCCCAAAGATGTGGACGGAGTCGGCGAAGAAGGAATGACACGGAGACAGCGTTCAGTTGATCAGCAGCCTAGCCAGGATCTCCAGCCAAGTTCTGGTCTTGATCTCCAGAGAGGCTCTGCTTCGGATCTCCAGCGAGGTTCTGTAGCCATGTTCCCTCGCTAGGTTCTCCAGCCAGGTTCTGTCCAGGCTCTCCAGTCAGGTTCAGTGTCCAGGTTCCAGTCAGGTTCTCCTGCCAATCTCTGTAGTCAGGTTCAGTCCAGGATCCCTTGCCATGTTCTCCCGCTAGGCTCTGTCTCTAGGCTCCGAGGCCAGTCCCTCTCCAGGATCCTCCGGCATGCTCTCTACAGCGAAGTTCTTCTGTCTCTAGGCTCCGTGTAGGTTCTGTCTTCTTGATTCTGTTCTAAGTTCTGAGTGTTTCTGTCTTGTTACAACTGTATTTATACCAGTTGATTCAATCCTATCAATCTCTATTACAAAGGTTAGGGCGTTTCTTATCTCCATTCCAGGGAGAAAAGATTATGTAGTTTAAGCATGATTGTTCGTAGTTAAAGGGATTAATTACCCGCCTGGCACTTAGTTGAGGGGTTTTATTCCCTCCCTAACTTCAGGGGAAAATCCCTACCTGGGGATTCAACCTTTCTCGGAGAGGTGACCTTGGTTAAAACACAGCGCCAAGAAGGTGAGCAAACATATTAAGAACCGTATGCCATATATGCCAGGTCCCTTGAAACAGCAAGGATGGACCGGCTCCCGGCACATCATGTCTGTAGAATATTCAAATCCAAATTTATGCAGTGCTGTTTCATCACATGTCTTTATAGCGGGGGACTAATTCTTCTTTTCCAGTGCACATCACTGACTGTGTGTGGTCACAGGCTGGTGTCACACAAGTGCTTCACAGTGCAGCCCCTGGGTTTCATAGGGACCTCGGCTGTTATGGGAGCATAGTACTGAGGGGCTGGGAGGCCAGACCAACCCAAGCCAGGTTTCTTGGTAAAAATCTCATCAGCAGCTCGTGAGATGGTGGTATATGCACGAACACGGGCGTGCCTGTACCTCTGGCCTCTGTGCGATGTGCTCATGCTAAACTTTGCTCCCCTGATCAAGGACTCCTGAAGCTCTGCTATTCAAAGACAGTAACCAGGTCTCTCTCTCTCTCTCTCTCTCTCTCTCTCTCTCTCTCTCTCTCTCTCTCTCTCCCCCCCCCCCGCAACAGTGTATATGGCTGCCCCTTGGCCAAAAAAAGAAAAACACAGGATAAGCAGCCCCAAGAGCCCGCTCCCAAGAGGAAGCCGTTTGCGGTGAAGGCGGACAGCTCCTCGGTGGACGAGCGCTATGAGAGCGACGGGTCGGATGACACGGACGAGAAGGAGGAGGACGAGGAGGAGGAGGACTCGGAGGATGAGGACGAGCCAAGGGAGGACGAGGAGGAGGACCGCGAGGAGGAGGAGGAACTGGAGGAGGAACTAGAGGATGAGGATGATGAGGACGGGGAGGAGGACGAGGAGGATGAGGAGGATGACGAGGACGAGGAGGACGACGAGGAGGAGGAAAACGGTAACCTTAAACCCTAGCGACCCTCCGCGGTGACTTGGGCCGATTCCTCAGCGGGAATTCCTGGTTTCGTGTTGGTGACACTAGTGATGGCCCCATAAATAGGTCTTCCCTGCCAGTGCTGAGAAGAATGGCCACTTGCCCGTCTAACTTCTGTCGTAAAGAATTCCTCTGACCTGTATCAGATGTTAGATTCTGTTCCACTCAAGTCGTTACTCAGCTTGGGGGTCACAAAAGCTGGCTGAGATCCTCAGTGGACACATTTGATGAGCTCAGCACTGTATCCAGAAGGTGACGTTCCACACCTGGTCGCTCATTTGGCAAATGCTCGGATGCTCTACCTACAGGCGCTGTTATTGGCTAAAATAGGGATGTTGGGTGCTTAGTCCACATGCCTCCTAAGGTGGGCGCTGTGGGACCAGCGGGGCTGCGACGGGGTAGTAGTCTCACCTGTCAATTGCCAGGGCCTTTCTTTAGTGCCTGTCCTGTTGGGACAGAGGAATGAATGGAGCCGTCATCTGTGCCCATGCGGAGAGGGTTTCTGCTCTGAAGTGCCGGCGCTGTGGGGGACACACGGTGGGAGCCTGCTTTCCAGGGCGGTGTGTATGTCTGGGGCAGTGTGTTCAGGGTGGCTCTGCTCTGTCTCCAGTTTTCTGTAATTTCCCTCAGAGAAATGCCAAAACCTCTTTCAGAACGAAGGGAATATTTTTTCCTCACGCTTCTTCATCGGGCTTAAAGCCGTTCAGGAAACCGAGTCGGGATGAGCATTTAGATCAGGGGTGAGCGAGTGTCTAGATCGGGGTGAGCCAGGGGAGCAAGTGTCTAGATCAGGGGTGAGTGAGTGTCTATATCAGGGGTGACTGAGTGTCTAGATCAGGGGTGAGCGAGTGTCTAGATCAGGGGTGAGCGAGTGCCTAGATCAGGGGTGAGCGAGTGCCTAGATCAGGGGTGAGCGAGTGTCTAGATCAGGGGTGAGCGAGTGCCTAGATCAGGGGTGAGCGAGTGCCTAGATCAGGGGCGAGCGAGTGTCTAGATCAGGGGTGAGCCAGGGGGCGAGCGAGTGTCTAGATCAGGGGCGAGCAAGTGTCTAGATCAGGGGCGAGCAAGTGTCTAGATCAGGGGTGAGCGAGTGTCTAGATCAGGGGAGTGAGCGAGTGCCTAGATCAGGGGTGAGCGAGTGCCTAGATCAGGGGTGAGCGAGTGCCTAGATCAGGGGTGAGTGAGTGCCTAGATCAGGGGTGAGCGAGTGCCTAGATCAGGGGTGAGCGAGTGTCTAGATCAGGGGAGTGAGCGAGTGTCTAGATCAGGGGAGTGAGCGAGTGTCTAGATCAGGGGAGTGAGCGAGTGTCTAGATCAGGGGTGAGTGAGTGTCTATATCAGGGGTGACTGAGTGTCTAGATCAGGGGTGAGGGAGTGTCTAGATCAGGGGTGAGGGAGTGTCTAGATCAGGGGTGAGCGAGTGTCTAGATCAGGGGAGTGAGCGAGTGTCTAGATCAGGGGTGAGCGAGTGTCTAGATCAGGGGAGTGAGCGAGTGCCTAGATCAGGGGAGTGAGCGAGTGTCTAGATCAGGGGTGAGCGAGTGTCTAGATCAGGGGTGAGCGAGTGTCTAGATCAGGGGAGTGAGCGAGTGCCTAGATCAGGGGTGAGCGAGTGTCTAGATCAGGGGTGACTGAGTGCCTAGATCAGGGGTGAGTGAGTGCCTAGATCAGGGGTGAGCGAGTGCCTAGATCAGGGGTGAGCGAGTGCCTAGATCAGGGGTGAGCGAGTGTCTAGATCAGGGGAGTGAGCGAGTGCCTAGATCAGGGGTGAGCGAGTGTCTAGATCAGGGGTGACTGAGTGCCTAGATCAGGGGTGAGTGAGTGCCTAGATCAGGGGTGAGCGAGTGCCTAGATCAGGGGTGAGCGAGTGCCTAGATCAGGGGTGAGCGAGTGTCTAGATCAGGGGTGAGCGAGTGCCTAGATCAGGGGTGAGTCAGTTGTTGATCCTTTGGAGTCACAGCAGTTCATTTCAGGAAACCTGAACTTCATGAAACAGTCCAGCTTCTTACAGTGGCCGACAGCCCTTACGGAGACGGTTTGCCCCTCCTCTTTACAGAGGTGTACGGACCTACCTGCATGTGCACGTACACACACATTTCATGAGTCAAAGTTCCACTGTGATCATGCAGAGCGTAGGGTGGAGACGCCTGCTAAGGGGACAGAGCACTCGGTGGATGGGAGCATCCCAGGCCTGAAGAGAAACATTGTCTTTAAAGAGACAACAGGGCAGTGTCGGTCTCAGGGTAGGGGCAGTCGCTCTGCAGTAAAAAGGGGAGAGTTGGAGAGCAGACCAATTTGGCAAGTTCCTCTGGGCGCTGGTTGAAACGTGTGGTTGGCATGAAATCATGAGTTGTTGGGCTGACTAATGATTTGTCATTGACCGTGGCCCGTTACGAAGGTGGTGGGCTATGCTCTTTGGATTCTCATGCTGTTTGGGCAGCAGGGGCATTACGCTGGGAGTCATGGTGTCCGTGTGCGATGATCCGTGTGGGAGAGTTGCATGTGCATCATTGCACCCAGGGTCCCCCCCCACCAGATCTCAGGTGCTGCTCTCCGTCTGCTGGAATGAAACTTCCAACTGTAGTTTACTTAGGGTCATATTTTATTTTTTTAATATATTTTTGTTGATTTCAGAGAGGAAAGGAGAGGGAGAGAGATAGAAACATCAGTGATGAGAGAGAAACCCTGATTGGCTGCCTCCTGCACTCCCTACTGGGGATCGAGCCTGCAACCTGGGCACGTGCCCTGACAGGGAATCAAACTGTCACCTCCTGGTTCATAGGTCATTGCTCAACCACTGAGCCATGCTGGCTGGACTGGGTCATCTTATATAATAAAACCCCAATATGCAAATTGACCAAACGGCGGAACACCACTTGCTACGTGCACTGACCACGAGGGGGCAGACGCTCAATGCAGCAGCTGCCCCCTGGTGGTCATTACGCTCCCACAGGGGGAGCGCCACTCAGCCAGAAGCAGGGCTCAGGGCTGGCGAGCACAGCAGCGGTGGCGGGAGCCTCTCCCCGTTCCGCGGCAGCGCTAAGGACCCCTCAGGGAACGTCCACCGAGGGGTCCCAGACGACAAGAGGGCATAGGCTGGGCTGAGGGGGCCCCACCCCCAGTGCATGAATGGTATTTAAATAATCTCTAGTATTTTAAATAATCGACTTTTAAGGTACAAAACAGGCCCATTTTGAAAGAGCAGTCAGCATTATCGAAATGGCTTTGCACTGAGACTGTGTGGGGCTTTTTATTCTGACTTAGAGCATCACTGTTTAAAGTCGGAGAGCAAATCACAACTGCGGCCTTTCTTTGGAGACCCAGCGCCGGGCAGGACGGTGGCTGAGGCAGCACCGTGAGCAGGCAGGGCCGGCACTCAGCAGGACGGGGCTGGCACCTGAAGCTCACTGGGATGTGGGTTCCCGAAAGCAAATACCCCTTCAGAGGTAAATAATCAGTTTCTGGTTCCTGGTTTCAGAATTCAAGCTGCGCATCCTGATCTCCAGGTAAGCACCTTCTAGAATAATCTATGACATCAACGTTGAGGGATTTGCCAGGAACTACTAAGGGAGGCTCGGTGGTGGGAGGTGTTGCGAGGTTACTCCGTGCCGCTGTGGTGAGAATCCCGCTCCCGGCCTCCTCGCAGAGTGTGATCGCGGACTCCCTCTCAGATGCCACCCCTGCAGCCCCGCATTCCCGGAACGTTCAGATCTCAGGGGGTGGCAGGGGGCACCTTCCATGGCCCTGTGGCTGCCAGGGCTCCGCAGGGGCCCCCAGTCTCGCTTGATTTCTAGTCCAAGGAAGGTACCCCCCAGCCCCTCAAAGAAATCGCTGCAGAACCTGGTTCCTGAGGCGGGTTCCCCTGCCTTCTCTGTTGTGGGGAGCAGTGTCCCCTGGGGGAGCCCCACCAGCAGGTGATCCAAGACCCCACTTAGCCACTGCCACATGGAGCTATTCCAGGGGAGGGCACTCCAGCTGTTTCATAAACCCCAGGGTCAGAACCTTCCGGAGGACCCTGGACCAAGGGGCCTGGACAGCTTTGTTGATAGAATACTCGTTTCACATGCTCACACTCCGAGCTATGTCTCATTCAGTAAAATGAGGCTTTGAAAGGCAGATAGCTGTCAATCTCCTGTTTTGATAGCCTCACTTACCAAATTGCTGTTTTACCCAACTGCTCCGTTCAGCGCCAGAATCACTGTCGGCAGGTGGGACTTCTGCGGGGGTAGCAGTGTCCAGGCGCGAGGTGCGGGGGCTTGCAGGGCCTCTGTGGGTGCTGCGTCCTCTCCTGCGCACTGGGCAGACAGCAGGCATTTGCCTGTAACAACCAGGGGTCTGGGCCGCCGCCTCGACGTCGATCCCTTAGTCCCTTGGTTACACTCATGGTGACCCTTACAGCTCCGGGCCTCCAAGGCCACTGTGCCTTTTGCTTCGCAACTAGCAGCGCAGACAGCAGCCTGTGTCAGCAGAGAAGCAGAGCCGTCCTGCGACGGGGGAGCCTCCGGGCCGGACCGTGTGAAGGGCTGGCGCCACGCAGTCCACACACAGCAGGTGGTCCTCTGGCAGGAACCCGGCATCCGGGTGGGGCCGCAGGGCCCAGTGGCGATCGCGTCTCATTGTCTCTACCAACAGGCTGCTGTTTCTCGTCATCTGGGTGGCATTTTCCCCTCAGTCATATGTTGGAATGTGGAGTTTGTTGACAGGTTTAAGTAAAACAAGTATATACAAACCAACAGTTGATGACACCAGCCGCCCACAGATATAGAAGGACGCCCGTTACAACCCGGGAGGGGTATTTATTTTTATCCCAAGGGCCCTCCAGCATCGCAGCCACGATGAACAAGATGCCGCTGGTAATGACCGCCTAAGTGGGCGCAGCAGTGGGCGCAGCAGTGGGCGCAGCAGTGGGCGCAGCAGTGGGTGCAGCAGTGGGTGCAGCAGTGGGCCCCACAGGAGGCAGGCGGGGAGGAGCTGTGTCCCTGTCGGGGGCCTCGTCCGACACTAAGGTCAGAGGCGGAGGTCGTGGTTCCCTCACTGCAGAGCTCAGCTGCTTTTCATCACTTTCTCTCATAAGAACGAGAGGGAAGACTATCTCAGTGATCAGGTTACACTAAGTTCACATTTAATTAATTCAGTGATATTTATTGTCCAGTTGGCATATCACAGGCTGTTTTTTTGCATGGAAAACTTTATTTTCAGAACATTTTAATGGTCTGAGTGTGCATTTATTAAATAGAAGCTTCCTGGGCATCCTGAAGATAAGAAAGTTACTACTCGGGGTCCCAGACTTTTCTAATAGCAGATTTTGGATTCTTGTGATTTGAGAGATACCGGTTAAGTGGCTACTTAATGCCTAGGACGTTGTGGTTTACTTTCATACTCAGCCCACTAAAAAGAGAGCACCTTAAACAATAAGTGCACACGTGTGTACCTTAGGAGTCACCCTGCACCTGCCCACAGGAGAGAACCCCGGAGGAAGAACGGGGTGACCTGTGCAGGCTGAGCACACTCTTGTTGCCGCCCCCACCACACCGGGTCGTGTCTGACACGCGTGTGGACGTGGGCACCCTTCTCTCCTGCTGAAGCTCGGGCGTCTCGGACAGTCGGCTTTGCAGGACGTGCACGCGACCCTGGGCTCAACGGGGGAACTGGAGGCCTCCCGTCCGACAGGCTCACTGGCCTCCTCTCGTTCTCGGGATGCGGGGACCCAAGATGTGTGGCGCCTGCCCAGGAGTTTACATCCAAGGGGCAGTGGCGGGAAGGTGCGGATAGTCATGCTGAGAACCTTTGGAAAGCAGGACAGGGTTGCACTGGGCACGGCAGAGCAAGCTGAGTGGTCAGGACGGGAATGTGTGGTGTGGCCTCCGCAGCGTGTCCGTTACCCAGTGTTCTGCGCCCTTCCCTCCCCCGCTGCCATCTTCAGGAGCTCTGGACAGAGCCTGTCCCTCTGGGGGCGGGGGTGGGGGGATGTGCGGCCCTCCCTCCCCCGCTGCCATCTTCAGGAGCTCTGGACAGAGCTTGTCCCTCTGGGCCTGGCTGTCCTCACTGCCCGCCCACAGGACAGTCCTGCACATGAGTCCTGCTAATGGGCCATTTCCTCTCTGCAGTAAGTCAAACAAATTCAAGACAAAATCCCCCCTGTATAAATTTCTCCTCACAGAAACAAATTTTTTTAAAAAATTGCAAAATTTCCGGGACACGTTTTCTTTCTAGCAGGACGATGCCCTGGCCCAGGTGATTGGAGTGTCCTGGCGATTTGCAGTCGCTGGGCTTGCCTTTCCTCAGACAGTGACAGGATGAAGGCGGTGAGGCCGGCCCCCTTGCGGGTGTTGTCCTCGTGTTGATGAGCCGCTCATCCTCCCCAGGGTTCTCGGGGGCACGTCCCTGAGGAAGGGGCTGTTGAGATGCAGACAGAGGGCAGTCAGGATGAGCCGCCAGCCTGTGCTGCAGCCGGCGCCAAGGCGGTGAGCCTGAGACCCAGGCGGAAACAGATGCGTGGTTCGTGTGCAGGATTTCCACTGCGAGGGGCGGGGGCGCAGTTGGGAGAAACGATCTCACGATTTTATGTATCAGGGGTCCCCAGACTTTTTAAACAGGGGGCCAGTTCACTGTCCTTCAGACCATTGGAGGGCCGGACTATAGTTTAAGAAAAAACTATGAACAAATTCCTACGTGCACACAGCGGCGGCAAAAACACCCGGCGGGCCGGATAAATGGTTCCAGCGGCCACATGTGGCCCGCGGGCCGTAGTTTGAGGACCCCTGTTTTATATCTTAACGTTAATCTCTCCCTACACCCATAAAGGCGTGGTTTTAGGGAGGTTAGCACGTGGATGTGGTGAAGTGTATGGCTGTATGACTTCTAATTGAGTAAAGGCAGAATTAGACATTTCTAGATATCAATCTGTGATAAAAAAAAAAAACACCTTCCTTCATGCAAACTAATGTTGTATAATTACAAAATATAATTATATCTTACATTTTATGAATCATCAGACACTGATACAAGCCAGAAAGCTTGCTGAGAATATAATGTCATGTACATTCAAGATGCAAGGAGCAGGCTTAAATACTGGGGAAAAATCTTTTCTCTATAACAAGAAATCAAAGATGTAGGAGACCAAGTCTGATGTGGTCTCTGCGTTTGTTTTTAAGGCCTGTGTGAAGGAATACCAGGTTATTTGCCTTGTTTTGTTCATTTGGTTTTCATTCCAGACGCTAGTTGGTCAGCGTTCAGTTTAAAGCCCAGGGACGAGGGGAGTCTTCCCGTGCTGCTCGGACCCTTGTCCTGGGCAAGTCCCTGGCTCTCTGGGACCTCACTTGGGCTTCCAAACTAAGGACGGTAACTCCCCTTCAGTCCCCTCCTGGTTTGTTCCGAAGCTCAGAGAAGTCGCCCTCCAGACGAATGCTCTTGCGAGGTGAGCGGCTCAGAGCTGTGAGGCAGCATTGCAGTGGGGCTGCGGCGCGGTCCGCCCGCCGTGCACACGCTCCGGCTCCCTGTGCGGCCGTGGTCTGTGCAGCAAATGTCTGACGTATGTTAAGGCTGCATTCATGTGAAGGATGCAGAGCATCATTGCAGCTCATCTCAGAAAGACAGGATGCGTCTCTGTGTCCCCACAGTGCTCTGCGTTCCCTGGGGACAGGCACTAACTAAGCATCGCCCTTTGCCCCAGAGAAACACAGAGCAGAGCAGGCCAGAGGACTGAGCACAGGAACATGTGCTGTGTTCTCCGCTGAGGGCAGAGCTGGCGGCGTGAGCCCCGGTGGAGGCTGGCAGATGCGAGTTGAACAGGAAAACAAAAGCTCCCAGACACTGAAGACTGGTCGACTGTGTCACCACAGACAGTGTCGTGTTTTTGAAGGGCCTTTGGAGACAGATGAGATTCTGTCCGATATGACGGGGATGGCACTCCCCAAGAAGGCCACCTGCCAAAGGGTGTCTGGATGGCAGGACCCACGGTCGAATTTCACAGCAATTGCACAGCCGCCACGGGGTGGCTTCTTTGACCGGGCGATCAGGTGCTTCAGGATGGCACGTGGTTCTCTTGTTCTACTCGTGGCCGGTTCTCCGTAGGGTCCGTGGCTGGCACTGGCTACAGGGTCCCCAGTTACCATCGGGGGGCGGCCATGCGCCGGCCGTCCTGACGCTGCTCCTCTGGTCAGAGCCCATGAATGTGCGCGTCAAGAGGGAACAGGGCTGAGATTTTGGAACTTCACTAGAACAGGCTGCCTACGATTCTTAACAGCATGAGCCCTGGGCCAGGGCGTCTGTGGTTGGGGTTCCTCCCTCCTGCCGCTCGTTGGGACTGCGTATGTCCTATCCTTGGGGAGATGCTTGGTAGGAATGAGCCAGGAGAGGGACCACTTTTGCGGCAGACAGTTGGTGATGCTCTATGACTAATGCGTGGCCAATTTGATTTGCTGATGTTTAGACGGATGTGTTAGATGTGTAAGTGTGTGGGCTAGAGAGATGTTTTCTGTTATTAATGTGTCGAGGAACAAATCTGCTCCCAAAGAAGGCCTTCCTGAGGGAATGGCAGGAGCCCACGGAGAACGCCCTGGGCCCAGGGGGAGCCCGTGGTCGGGGCCCCTCCTTCCGTCAGCTCACTAGTGAACTTCCCGCCATCTTCTCAGTCTGGCTTTTTAATCATAGAAACAACAGGTGTGACAGTGCAGCTCCCATACCCAGTCTCAGGGGCGGGAGGGGCCCAGGTAAGAAGGCCTCGACTGCCGCCCGTGTCCACGTGAGCGGCTGCGCAGCGTGGAAAGAGGTGCATCCAGGTGGCCTGTCAGTGTCAGACAGGACGCACTCCAGATGGAATGTAGCAGTTTGTCGTTTCTAACATGGTCTTTTTTCTACAACAGTTTTCCTAAATACTTTTTTGAGACTGGATGTGACAGTTAGTCACACATTATTTCTACTGGCTCACCCAGCTTCTCCCGAGGCCATGAGAGGTGACTGGCAGTGCTGCATGTCAGGCAAAGGCTGTGCTGGATGTGGTTCCGCAGCACCAGCTCCCCTCCGTCCTGCTTTGCACAGGCTCCTGGTCACGCGGACCTCCTCCCTCCATGCCCACTGAGATACTTGTACAGGATTCTCAGTTCATCAGATTTTGTTTCTGAATCTCACTATGGCCTTCCTGCTGCTTCATGTGCCTTCTGATAAGTTACCTCCAAGGTGCCACAGTCAGAATAGCTCTTCACTCAGCCCAGACATGTGCTTCTGACCCGAGCGCAGAGTAGGTGTATCCTCTGTGTGAGTCCTCAGGACCCGGGCTTTCCTCGCGCCGCCTGAGCACCACTGGGAAGCAAACCCTTCAAAAGCAGCCGCTGCGCACGTCTGTTATGAGCTGACACCAGGGATGCTCATGGACTCTCACAAAGCCCAGTAATGATGAGTGTAACTGTGGCATATCTGGTTTGGGCTGCAAGTACATAAAGCCGATAAAGAAAAGTCATTCTTGCCCTAACCAGTTTGGCTCAGTGGATAGAGCGTCAGCCCGCGGACTCAAGGGTCCCAGGTTCGATTCCGGTCAAGGGCATGTACCTTGGTTGCGGGCACATCCCCAGTAGGGGGTGTGCAGGAGGCAGCTGATCAATGTTTCTCACTCATCGATGTTTCTAACTCTCTGTTCCTCTCCCTTCCTCTCTGTAGAAAATCAATAAAATATATTTTTTTAAAAAAGAAAAGTCATTCTCAAAATTTAGGTACAATGAAAAATTAATATTTTTAAATTGTTTATTTTAAGATTAATGAAGGAAGTCAATAGTGAATGTGTTTTGAACTGCTCCCGTCGAGCAGTCTGTTTCGCCGTGTCGACACGCAGTGGGACCTCGGGGCTGTGTGGTGTGTAGAGTTGACTGCAATTAGCTTGCTGTCCATGCTGTTGCCGCTAAACTTCACATTCTAGCCTCCACTTCTTTCTTTTCTGTTCTTTTTTGTCCTTTTTTTTTTACTTTCTTTGCAGAAGACCATCAAATGAACTGTCACAGTAGTCGCATAATGCAAGACACAGAAAAGGATGATAATAATAATGATGAGTATGATAACTATGATGAGCTGGTGGCCAAGTCCTTGTTGAATCTCGGCAAGATTGCCGAGGACGCAGCGTACCGGGCCCGCACGGAGTCCGAGATGAACAGCAACACCTCCAACAGTCTGGAAGACGATAGTGACAAAAATGAGAACTTGGGTCGGAAAGGCGAGTTGAGTCTAGACTTAGACAGTGATGTCGTTAGGGAAACGGTGGACTCCCTGAAATTACTAGCACAAGGACATGGTGTGGTGCTGGCGGAGAACATGAACGACAGGAGCTACGCAGACACCGTGTCGCAGCAGGACAGTCGGAACATGAACTACGTGATGCTGGGAAAGCCCCTGAACAACGGGCTGGGGGAGAAGCTGGTGGAGGAGAGCGACGAGGAGGTGTGCCTGAGCAGCCTGGAGTGCCTGCGCAACCAGTGCTTCGACCTGGCCCGCAAGCTGAGCGAGACCAGCCCGCAGGACCGGAACCCGCAGCCCAGCCTCAGCGGCCGCCCGCACCTCCGGCCAGAGGACGACTTCTCGGGCAGGACGCCGGACAGGAGCTACTCGGACATGATGAACCTGATGAGGCTCGAGGAGCAGCTGAGCCCCAGGTCGAGGACTTTCTCCAGCTGCGCAAAGGAGGACGGGTACCACGAGAGAGATGACGACACGGCCTCCGTCACCTCCGACAGGTCCGAGGAGGTGTTCGACATGACCAAGGGCAACCTGACCCTCCTGGAGAAAGCCATCGCTTTGGAAACGGAGAGGGCGAAGGCCATGCGGGAGAAAATGGCCATGGAGGCCGGCAGGCGGGACAGTATGAGGTCGTATGAGGAGCAGTCGCCAAGACAGCTGCCCGGGGAGGAGAGAAAGCCCAAACCCAGCGACAGCCATGTCAAAAAGCCATACTATGGTAAAGGTAATATTTCTACCTACGTAAGTTCCTCATGAAAGTGTGAGCCTGAGTAAAAGATGTCAATGTGGCCACAATTAAGTGTGCATCCTGGTAAATTGTCTCTCTGATGCACAGTTCCTAGGGCCGATTCCAGAGTTACAGATTGTGATTATAGTTCTCAAGAGCAAATACAATGTCTGAGAAATACACAACGCAGCTCAGTGTCATATTAGCAGAGCAGATGACGAACAGGATGTTTCCGTGGAAGAGGCATGTCTTGGTGCACGTGGTAGGAACTATCAGGATGAGCTGTGATCTTAAACGCGGACCACAATCTGAGTGGCAAGGGTCTATGCAGCAGTCAGTCGGGGTGGAACATGCATCTTCTAACATCACGATTTATAAAATTATCATCGAATGACAGTTACCGATAAAACCTCCCCCATAGAAAACATCCCTGAGAGAAATTGAACAGGAACAGAAGGACCGATAACATAAGACAAGGGCAAGCACTGCACATTAATTATCGTAGGTGCTTGGCGGCTGGAGCCATTGGCTGTGCAGAGCGTGTGTGTCCCAGGCTGAGAGCAAGAGCAGTTTCCTCATAGAATCACTCCCCTCACTGATCCGGTTCAGTGTGGAAGCAATTGTGGGGTTACTTTATCATAAAACAGGCAGAGCCTCCCAGTGTGGGAGTGTTCGTGGGTTTGTGTTTATGAGGTATGTGAGCACATATTTGCATACATCTCTATGTTTAATTACATGCATATTAGTCACTGTGTTTAATATGTATATTCCAACCTGAGCAATTGACTTCATGTTCGAAATAACCGCTGTGTCCCCTTTCAGAAGGAGGCAGGTTACAAGAACCTCGAGTAGATCTTGGGCACTGCAGGTTTCAGTTACAGACACTTAAAACTCAGGAAGCCATTTAAAGAATAAAATTGGTGATTCCTTAAGTCCCTCCAGATGAGCACCAGACAAGATCCTCTGTGTTATCTGCTATTCTATGCCTTACAAACACAGATCCTCCCCGGGGAGCTGACGGTGAGGTTCAGGAATTTCGTTTGAAAATCAGTTGCTCTGTAAACTTCGAAGGATAGGAAAACCTGCTTTTTCTGCTGTGACATCGTGTGTATTCTCCTCTCAATGTGCACGCAGCCCCACAGCCCGTGGCCAGCACTACCCCGGGTCCCCTGGGCACGGCCCGAGCCAGAGGCCTGCGGCTCCTGCCCTGAATCGAGCCCGGTATCGACTCAGTCATGCGGTGCAGGCAGAGCCTTGGCAGGTGTGGACGGGAGGGAGGGGTGGTGCTCAGGCCACAGAGTGTGGCTCAGCGGAGCCCGGGCTGGCTCTGGTGCTGGAAAGACCAAGACGTCGCACGTACGTTGTGGCTGTAGTGGGGGCCGTTAGAAATGGTGTGCTAGATGTTTGAGAATCATCTCAACATTTTTAGGAAGAAATAGTGTCTCTGCCATGGGCTTGCTCAGGTGGCCACGCGCTAGGTTCTGACCTAGACGTCTGCAGAGTGGACTGTGGTGGGCTCCGCACGGAGCCACGGGCCCTTGGGGCATCCCTCCTCTGGTTTCCGTGGCTCCTTTAAGCCCAGAGTTTCCTGTAGATACGGATTCGTTTTGTTTTGTTATGGTTGCTTGGTATGGTTTTTGTTTTTTGTAAGAAATGGAATTCCAGTGGCTTGCTTCCCCTAGATCAGTGGGGATGGAGTGGGCATGGACGGTGGCACTGAGATATGCTTTTCCCCGGAGCAGGGAGGGCTGGGAGCTGGCCTTTCCAGAGGAGCTGGAGGGCATGGACCTGCCTCTGCCCAGCTGCTCCACATCTTCTCCCTCAGTCATTGTGTTCCCCACTACCCCAGTTTCTTGTGAAGTTGCCACAGTTTTGTCAGAGCCAAATTAGTGTGGCCAGGCAAGGACCCAGAGCGGGCAAAGAGATGAGTGCCCTGTTTGAAGAGATAGCTTCTCACCAGCAGGGCCAGGCAGCCCTCCGGCCAGAGCGTCCAGTCTGTTCTCAGCTCCTCTGCTATTTTATTAAAGATGAAGGGAACGTGCGTACCATTCTCATTTAGACGCAATCTTCTCAAAATGATGTAAATGATAAACCAGTAACCTTTCCAGAATCTGAGCTAAAACAAAAGAGGTTCATCCGGAAACGCCTTTATCTGCTTCCTAAGCCTCACTGGACGGGTGTAGGAGCAAGCTGAGCCGGCACTCGAGTCTTTTGGGTATTGCTTCGAGGTTTGCTGTTGAGTTGTTGGTCTGTTTGCTTGCTGGGTTGTTCTGTGTTTGCTCCAGTGTTTGCCTTCGAGACGAATTGGGATTGCAAGAAATAAGAAAGCCGGGGCGTAGTGGTGAGGCGAGTGGCAGCTCCAGCCTGGCTCACACATCGAGAGGAGATTGTGCCCGGTGTCTTCCAGCACCCGCGGCCGTCTGAGCCACATGTGCCCACACATCGGACCTCGACTTCAGAACACTTTCAAAATCTGTGAATGATTTGTTAGGAAATCTTAAGTGTCCTGATGAAAAAGAGACACTTAATTATTAATAATAGTTAAAAGTTGCATTTTGTCCTTTAAAGTCATTTATATCTAGGTTATGACCTTAATCAACATTTTCCTATGAAACTGTTCCTGTGTGCTTCGGTATTTACATTAATTAATGTACACCGATGTTATGATGAAACTGCTTGCAAGGCAGTGAAACGCTAGGCTTCGGGGTTGCATGTAGGAGACACTCCAGCATGACATCTGAACGCTGACATCACAATAGCCTGTTTTTAGATTTATTTCCAGTGACTACGATCCCCAGTAGGTCAGGAAGCAGCAGACAGCATATCTAGGACTCGCCAACATCAGCGCTGGTTTTAGAGACCGAGACCTGGAAGAGCCGCGTTCCGTAGGGCAGCGCACTGGCTTACAAGTCAGGGGTCTTTTACAGAAACAGGGTGTGGACGTCCCTGCGAGCCCTTGGTCTATTTCCCTTTACATGACGGACTCAAGAAAAAGTCCTTAAGGCTTTAAAAATGTTAAGCCAGGCTTTTTTCTTTATATAAAATGAATACTTTACCAAAAGTAAAACATGTTTCTCACAGTCATGATTGGCTTGATTAATAAAATCTATAATAATAAAAGCGTAATATGCTAATTAGACCAGACGTCCTTCCAGATGACCTTCCTGACGAAGCTGGGGCTGCAAGGAAAGCCCGGGTCCCGGGGGCCTTCCAGTGGCCAGAGAGAAGCCCGGGTCCTGAGTGCCAGACAGAAGCTGGTGCTGACAGCTGGGGGAAGGAAGGCCTACTCTTACACAAATTTCATGCATCGGGCCTCTAGTCTACATATATAAAAGCCTAAACAACCTTTATGACCTGATGACCAGCCAGTAGCTATGACACACACTGACCACCAGGGGGCAGACACTCAATGCAGGAGATGCCCCCTGGTGGTCAGTGCACTCCCATGCCAACCTCCCACAGTCCCTCCCCCGCCCCACCAGCCGGCCAGCCTCGATCGGCCCTGATCGGGACTGGGCGAGACAGCCCTGATTGTCCCCATCACTGGCCAGGCCAAGGGACCCCACCCGTGCACGAATTCCTGCACCAGGCCTCTCGTATCAATATCAAAGCACTGGACCCCTGGATCAGGTCCTAGGACTCACTCTCTGTTGATAATCTGTGAGGTGGTTTTCAGAAACAGTGTTCTGCACACTCACGGCGCTGTTTAGACTATTTCTGGAGTTGTTTTTGCATGTTCATGCACTGGGTCCCTCTGGGCATAGAAGTACATGTGAGCAGTATGGCTGCGTTTCTGCCTCGGGCTCCTCCCCCAGCAGCTGCAGAGCCGCTGACCTGCGTGCACGCGTCCATCCCGGGGCCTCCTCAGTCCCGTGCACGCAGAGGAGCCACCGGTGCCCGCGGCCGCGCTGGGCAGCTCCGAGTGCACGCCCGTCAGGGGGGTCCCGCCTCTGGGTCATTTGCTTGCAGTGCCTTCTGAGAGTTCAGCTTATTTTCAGAAAATCTCTAAATTGACGTGCTACCTAGCAATTTCAACACCAGCAAACCTGTCCCTTGTGTTGTCTACAATCAGACACCCCAAGAAGGCCACCTGCCAAAGGGCGTCTGACGGCAGGACCCGCGGTCGAATTTCACAGCAATTGCGCAGCCGCCACGGGGTGGCTTTGTTCTCTGAGAAGGCCACTGTCTCATTCCGTTGGTTTCTGTGAGCTTATCATGTAACACACGGGAAACAAGAGTGCAGTAGGGATAGTCTTGTCTTCTTTTTCACAGAAAGCAAGATATTGTGTGATTCATGATTACACTGTTTAAGGTCAGAAATCACGCCAAGCCACAGACCTACGCAAAAGCCCGGTGCCACGGCGTCTCCCTGCCACCTGCTTTGTCTCTTTACTCATCAAGGTCTCTTCAGAGTGTGAAGTGAGCACATTGTCGTCAGTGGGTAAAGGATTCACTCTCTTGACACCTGTTGTCGCTTTTAGATCCCTCGAGAGCAGAAAAGAAAGAGAGCAAGTGTCCAACCCCAGGGTGCGATGGAACTGGCCACGTAACTGGGCTGTACCCGCATCACCGCAGCCTGTCCGGATGCCCGCACAAAGATAGGGTCCCTCCGGAAAGTAAGTCTGCCTCACGATCCCGCACACACCGACGGCCCTTCTGTCATCTCTCTTGCCTCTGTCATTTCCATCTGTCCTGACGGGCAGCCCCAGTGCAAGTGCACACGGGCCAGCAGGCTCTAGAGCTCACCCTCCGCGGGCAGCGTGTCCTCGTGTCCTTCCTGCGGGACTGGCCCTAGGATGGAGCCCGGCACCCGGCTTCCTCTGCCCCCAGGCAGGCCTGGCCTCCAGGGCGCAGCTCACTCGGACCTGCTCCGCAGCCTCAGGCAGACTCCTCAGCAGCGCAGAGCTGAGTGCAGCTGGTCCCACAGCCCTCCCAGCTTGAAGCCGTGGGGGCCTAGAGGAAACCCCTTATCTGGACCCATTATGTGTCAATGTCCATCAGTATTTCTATTTGTATTTTATTGCATTTTATTCCAAAAGTCTGTTTCATGTCATAGTTGCCCCAGCATTTCCGCACAATAAAATCTTAAGTGAGGAGGGTTACAGCAGGTGGGTTTTGATCCCACGCATTTATTTTAATCAGTTAGGTTCTGAGAATAGGCAATAAATTTTTTAAAAACAACTAAATTTTCTTTAGAACTGAACCAATGTATACATTTTTATCTTTCTCACAGCACATGAAGTATTCCAACTATTTTATTTTTTTAATATATTTGTATTGATTTCAGAGAGAAAGGGAAAGGGAGAGAGAGATAGAAACATCAATGATAAGAGAGAATCATGGATCAGTTGCCTTCCACACGCCCCACACTAGGGATCGAGCCCACAACCGCAGGCCTGTGCCCTGACCAGGAATCAAACCGTGACCTCCTGGTTCATAGGTCGACACTCAACCACTGAGCCACGCCGGCCCGGCTAAAAACAATTAGAACTGATTGCACAGGGAAATGGCACATTTTCAGAAATGACCTTTGAGTCTAAGACCCTGATCGTGAGTCTCAGGATCTTCCTCATTGTCTGAGACACAGTTTCTAGTGAGGAAAGTGGAGTCACTTGGCTGGAGATGGGACCAGACGATCCGCTGACTGTTTGCAGGGACTTCTGAGGATGGTCCCATTCAGTCGCTGACTTTGGGATACTTGAGGCCCATCTGGCGGAACCCGGAGAAGTTCCCAGGAGCTGAGGCTTAGGACAGGCTTAGCGGGGCCGGTTCAGGGGAGGTATTTTAGAAGGGTTGGGACTCTGTTTTCAGACGGCTGCTGAAAATAGTAAGCCTGTTTCCTGCACGTGCCCTGTCAGCAGCCGAGAGCAGGAGCGGGGAGCGCGCTGCCCGTGTGTTACATGAGCAGGGAGGCAGCATGTGGCCGCAGCAGCTTACCCCCAGCCGGGCCACCGTGCACGCAGCCCGCAGGCAGCGCCAGCGGCTTTTCAGATGAGGAAACCTCGGCGCACATGCGTCCCTCCTTCCCAGTCAGCACAGGCCTGGCGCGTGGAAGACACTCCGTGCTTTTCAAACCAGCGTGAGCGGGTGCGAGCCACTGGGTAGACGCCTGAGCGAGATCCGGGTCCACACCCACCTGAGTCCCGAGACCTGGTCTGAGCGGCCTCGTCCTAGCCAGCCCGCCACCTGGAGCACGGCACACGCTCTGCACTTGGTTTTCCTCATCTGCACAATGAGGCGTTAGGGCGAAGCCCTCGGGCCTTAAGAGAAATAGCCACTTGGCGCCGTTTCTCGGTCAGGCCCACATTTCCACCGTCAGAGCAGAGGATGGGCTTCTCCTCGGAGCTCACAGTCCTCCTGGCTCCACATGCTCCCGGAAGAGCCCAAATGGAGCAGAAACGGGCCGTGTCCTGACAGCCGCAGACGAAGGCCACGCCTGTCACGCCTGCGCCCGGCACGGTGGGGGCTCAGCTCTGGCGCTGGCCCCCTGATCCCTGCCCACCTGGACTCGTATCATTCCTTAGAACACCATGAAGTGGAAACAGTCGCCCTCCAGGTGGACTCCATACAGTGGTCTGTCGCCCCAGTTTGCAACACATTGTGTGAGGAGCAGAGGCCGCCCCACTGAACGAGACCCCGCTCTGTCCTCCAGGAGCCCCCACAGGGCAGGCATGACCTCTAGGGACAGGCTCCGCAGCAGCTGCGGACACGCCCCAGACACCAGGGGTGAGGCCTTCCCCAGGGACCTCAGGCCTCACGGCTGTCCCGCTCAGCCTGTCTGTGAGAGAGAGAACCACACATTCTCTGCCCGCTGCCGGAGCTGTCCACACAGGAGCCCGGCTGGAGGAGGCGGCAGAGGCACAGGAGGCGGGCAGGCTGGCAGGGCCTGAGGAGGGCTCATGAGAGAGGCAGGCGGACTGAGGTGAAGGCAGGGACTGTGCCTCAGGGCGCGATCAGGTGGTGACCGCAGTGACGGGTGTAGGGAGCTGAGGAACAGGGAGACAGTGGCCTGGATTTGTCTTCTGGAACGGGAAGTGCGGTCTGACGGTCCTGAGGGCTGCGGGGGGAGGTCTGGAGGCTGGAGAAGGTCAGACGCGCAGCTGCTCTGGGTCTGCCTCTGAGCCGTGCGCGTAGAGATGAGTGGAGTGGCCCAGACAGGACCCCGAGGGGAAGACGAGCAGAGGGCGAAAGGCAGGCAGAGCGGAGACGGGCCGAGAGGACAGTGTTCTGCACAGGGGACACCTGTGGAAAGGTCCGGAGAAGGGCGTGAGGGCTGCGGGGAAGAGCAGGAGAGACGTGGCCGAGGAGGAGAGGCCGATGGCCCGCCCTCAAGTGGGCGTCTGTGTGGCCACTTAGCAGGAGGCGCAGGTGCAGGCCGTTTGAGGTCTGAGCCTCGGACATGCGTGAGGCTGCTTGCATCTCCCAAAGAGACTGTGTGGAGAGCTTTTAGCTTGGAAGGAAAATGGTGTGAATTGGAGAGAAGCAGTGTCCTGGGCAGTGGTGTGACATGACAGCAGGTCAGGAGAGGAGTGAGGAGTGAGTGACGGCGGGCGACCGTGCGGCAGAGCAGGACCCAGAGGCAGGGAGCGGGCGGGTGGGTGCTGCCTCCTCCGAGCGGGCAGAGGCCCAAGGAGCGGGCCAAGCCCCGGGAAGACAGGTCCCCCGAGGGAGCAGCACAGGCCCCCCCACCGATCACTGCACTCGGCTGAGAACTGCAGGGGCAAACCCAGATTTAAGGAGCTGTCCAGAGTGAGGGGTGCGATGTGGCCTGAGTAATAAGCTCCCTGTGCACGCTTCAGGGAGAGGGAGGCTGTTCTGGAGGAAGGAGGTTTGTAGAAAGTAGTCCTGGAACTCGTTGGGGCAGACTCTGTTTTTAGGGGGCCTCCCACGCCCACCTCCGTGAGGCAGACCTCACCCCGAGGGACGCTCCCACAGTTCCTGCCGTGTGTTCTCCGGGAGGGGGTAGCCAAGTGTGCTGGGCCAGCGACATGGGTCACTTCTCTTGACTGCCCACCCTCACTCCTCACCCCATCTGCCTTCCCCACCACCCAGAGCAGTGGCCTGTCCACTGAGGAGCAAGGCTGTGCACACAGCCTGACCGTGGCCATGGCGAGTAGCTGAGCATGTCCCTGACTGCTGGTCACTCCCGGGCCCCACAGTGGGCGACCGAGTCCCCTCACTGGCCTCCCGGCCCAGCAGCACAGCACTGACTATCCCAGCTCACTCATTTGAAGAAGAATGAAGTGTTCAATTCCTAGGTGGAAAGCCACCATTTAATTCATTTCATTAAAAATAAGGCTTGGGGTTCCTGTCACCATGGCCGCCATGCCCGCCATGCCCTCATGACACTGTTTCTGAGGCAGAGGCGTGTGTTGGGACCGTCTGGTCTGCGTGCTGCTGCCTGGCGATCAGGTGCTCAGTGCTTACGTGTGGGGGGCAGATGGGCCGCGCTGGGGACATCCTCACATCCCGACCTCCAGCCCCCACACAGCGCACCCCGCTCTGCATGCCCTCAGATGAGCCTTCTCCCCTTCCCACGTGTTCCCCTGACCATGCCCATCACGAGTGTCTGCCGGCCGTCAGTCGTACACGAGCCACTTTGTTAGAATGACTGCGTCCTCTTGTCCCCGGATGTTGCTGTGTTTTAATGCCACGTGTTTTCTCTGCTCTCCCTGTCAAGTTCTTGCCATGCATGAGAATGTTCTCAAGTGTCCTACTCCGGGCTGCACAGGGCGCGGGCATGTAAATAGCAACAGGAACTCTCACCGAAGGTAAGCACAGCCCCTGCGCCCTGCCTGCAGGGGATCCCCGGGAGCCCCGCCTCTTCCCGCCCTGACGCACCCTCATCCAGAGGATGGAGACTTGGTCCCATCGCACTCGGCGTGTGATGCTCAGACCCCGGGTCACAGATGGGAGGTTTCAATGGTCGCACCCCCCTCGGGATGGGGCAGCAGTCCCCCGGGAGGCGCCGTCCTCGCTGTGACCTCTGAGGGAACCATGACCATGTGCAACTGGAAGAAACAGTACAGGCTCCCTGTGCCCGTCAGGAGGGACTGGTCCACCCCTCAGGGCGGGGCTTGGAATCCAGGAAGGAGCTGGGCTGCCCGGCTCTGCTGGACCCTGCCCGGGGTGGCAGCAGCAGCCTTCCTGGCCCCCTGCTGTCTTCCCGCTCACAGCCATGCTTTGCTCTGAGTGAAGTCCAGTTCTCCTTCCTCCTTTGTTCTCACCCCCACGGAGCGGCAGCCCTTCCATCAGGTGCTCCTTGGCCGTAGCAGAGCGGTTCTGTCCCAGGGTGCCCTGCAGCCTGGTCCCGCACCACACGCCTAACACACCTGTAAGCCTAAATGCTGGGAGCGTCCCTCTAATGCTGGCTCTTCCCACTGGCCAGTGTGGTCACTTGTGTTAAATTTATAATGAATCAGATCACAGCCCGCCACCCCCAGCCCTTGGGGTGTGTCCTGGGCGTGTGCTGCAAAGGAGGCAGCAGTGGGAGTAAGGGTCGTGCTGAGCGTGACTCGAGGCTGCGTTTCCAGACCAGCTCCTCGGTCAGATCTCACACAGCCCCACGCGCAGGGAGGGAGGCCCACGGTGCCTGTGGTTGGTGGACTGAGCAGTCACACAGGCAGCAGACACCGCGGTCTCGGGAACGACCTGAGTATCCAGCTCCAGAGCCTCTTCCAGCAAGCGGGCCTCGGACTGTCCTGCTGTCCCCCATCCCTCTTCAGGGGCACCAGCCACGCCCTGTGGTCAGCGGTGCTCGGGGGTCGGCCCAGACCTCCGTCTCTGGTGCCAGCCAGAGAGCTGCCCTGCCTGGGCCACTAGACGGCCTGCCCCGTGGCCAGTCCCTCCTCCACACCCAGGGACCGTCCCTGAAGGGAGCCTGGGTCTGACCGACTGGCTTACACGCTCTGGAATGTCTTGGGCCTGGCTGGCTGGCGTGAGAAAGCTTCAGGTGCACTTCACACGGGGCACGCCAGCAGGCAGCACTGTCTGCTGGGGGGAGGGAATACCCACTCTCGCGTTCCCACCATCAGGAGAGCAGACAGGTTGGGAAATCACCCCTGCTCCCGCGAGGATGTGGTTTGCTGACCAGGGAGGGGGCGGCGGCCCAGTCGGGGGTGGTGTGTGGAGCCCTCGGGGAGACAACTGACCCCTTTCTGTGCTTGCAGCCTCTCTGGATGCCCTATTGCTGCAGCGGAGAAGCTGGCAAAGGCCCAGGAAAAGCACCAGAGCTGCGACGTGTCCAAGTCCAGCCCGGCCTCAGACCGGGTGCTCAGGTACAGCTCCGACCAGAGGTCCTCAAACTTTTTAAACGGGGCCAGTTCCCTGTCCCTCAGACATTCCACACACGCGCACTGCGGGCCCGGGACGCGTCGGCTGCTAAGCAGGACAGGCAGCGGCGGCAAAATGTTTTCGGCGGCCGCATGTGGCCCGCGGGCCGCAGTTTGAGGACCCCTGGCGGAGTGTGCGGTGCCGCGGGTCCCTGCAGGCAGCCCTCCCACCAGCTCCGGGCTGTGTAGGAGGCGATGCCAGGCTCGGGCAGGCGGGAAGCTAACGAGCGCTGTGCTGCGAGCGAGACCCAGCCCCCCCCCCCCCACGCAGGCCTGGGGGGCAGGAGGTGACTCCGCTCCTGGGCTTTGGGAGGAGCTGGATTCTGGTTTCCTCCCGTCCCTCCTGGCTGAGGCTGGTGGGCCTTTCCCAGCTGGTGCTGCCCAAGAGGATGGTCCTACAAGGCTGAGAGGCCAGGCACCACCTGCAGGTGGGGGTAGTGCTTCCTTCCAGCACATCAGTGATGGAGCCCCCTGGCCAGCGTGGAGGCGGCCTGCCTGGGAGCCCGGAGCTGCCCTCCCCTGTCCTCAGACACCCAGCGCAGAGAGGGTGGGCTGACCTGCCCCAGACCTCGTTAGAGGATAAACCAGGAAAGTCCTCAGGCACCCTCAGGCTTAGCCCGCCGTGTATCAAGTTTAGAAAAGAGGGGAGAGGGAGAAACCCACACTCCGCTCACCCTACACCAGCTCGCATGTCCGCCCGTGAGCACCACGCCCACAGCTGCAGGTCCTGCTCACTCCCCAGCTCGCCCGAGGCCGGAGTCAGTGTGTCCACACGGCCGGAGCCGGGCCCTGCCTTGGAGCCAGGGAGGGTGACCGCCTCACTGTGACTCTCACACACTCACACATGCACTCTCACACACACATACTTGCACACACACACTCATATACACTCGCACACACTCACACATGCACTCGCGCACTCACATACTTGCACACACACACTCATATACACTCGCACACACACATGCACTCGCGCACTCACATACTTGCACACACACACTCATATACACTCACACACTCACACATGCACTCGTGCACTCACATACTTGCACACACACACTCATATACACTCACACATGCACTCGCGCACTCACATACTTGCACACACACTCATACACTCACACACTCACACATGCACTCGCGCACTCACATACTTGCACACACACACTCATATACACTCTCACACACTCACACATGCACTCGCGCACTCACATACTTGCACACACACACTCGTATACACTCACACATGCACTCGCGCACTCACATACTTGCACACACACACTCATATACACTCTCACACACTCACACACTCGCGCACACACTTCCACTCACACAACTCACACACATTCCCAGTCTTGCCTTTGTTACCTTGTCCTCTGGGACAGATCATGTGGACACAGTCACCAGGCAGAGGACACGTCACCTTTGTGGTCTGTTGAGTATGGTTCCCAGGTCAGAGAGGATCTGCCATGGCCCTTCAACTCAATAGAAAAGTTAAATCCTTTTAGAAAGTAGGAAATATTTAAATAGACAAAACTAAGAAAAACCATCTGTGGTCCTGACATTCAGAGATACCCCCCTCAGTCAGGCTGGGCATGCATTCTTCTAGACCAGTGGTTCTCAACCTTCTGGCCCTTTAAATACAGTTCCTCATGTTGTGACCCAACCATAACATTATTTTCGTTGCTACTTCATCACTGTAATGTTGCTACTGTTATGAATCGTCATGTAAATATCTGATCTGCAGGATGGTCTCAGGCGACCCCTGTGAAAGGGCCGTTCGCCCGCCAAAGGGGTCGCGACCCACAGGTTGAGAACCACTGTAGACAATTCTGTAAGGGTGTTACAGTCTGATGTCCCCAGGGTACCTGCAACTCTGTCATCTCACAGAAAGTAAGGCTGACAAATCAGTGAGAGCCCCTGAGAGCCCACGCCCACTCACTGTTAATACTGGCAGCACAAGAGCCCCCCCAAAACCTTGGGCGCAGTCCACCTGAGGAGGGATGGCTCTTCACCAGGGGAGACTGAGGAAAGGCAGAAGGAGACCGAGGCGAGAGCCCAGCCCTCCACACGTCACAGGTGAGTCCCTCGCAGCCCCAAGCCCGCGCTCCCGCATGGAGAGGGCAGCTGAGAGGGACGAGATGCGTCCGTGATTGTGAACGTCCCTGGTCAGACACAGCCTCCCTCTGACCTGAGCCGGAAACAGCAGCTTTTATGCTCTTTCTGCTGCTCCTTTCTTCGGGGGGACACAGTCGAGAAGCACAGCCAGCGACAGCAAAGCAAGGCCCGGTGCCAGCAGCTGTGCATCTGCAAACAGCGTTCCTTAGGCCAGGGTGCCGGGACGAGGGTGTTCGCACAGGAAAGGGCCTGCAGCCAGGCCTCGTCTCCGGCTCCGCCCCCTCTGCCCCATGGGCACTGCCGGGGCTGGGTCCCAGCTCCTGGCGAGGCTGGTCCCTCCCCATCACCCGTGTCCTCCCACGGCGTCCACACACACAGAGGCTCGCCCAGCGGGTGCGGACAGAGCCAGGAAGGAAGGAAAAGCATTTACACCTACAATCATTTCAATAATTATGGTTTTTCTAAATCTTTAAATAGATTTCCAGCAGGAATTTAAGACTTGAGTAAGTATGTCCAGCCCTGTCCACGTTTCTTCTCTCCTCTGCTGGGCCCATCCACCTCCATTTTCTCACCCAGGATTGCCTCGCACTGAGGCCTCTGCCCAGGTTCCTCCGCTGAGCGGCCCAGCCCCGTGGCCTTGCTCACTAGCAAATGCACAGACTCCCACCTGCCCAGGCCCCAGTCTCCTGCGCTTCCCCAAGACGCGCCTCACCTTCCGACTGCTTTTCTTTCTGGGAATGTTTGTGCTCACGCCCTGATCATACCCTTAGTGCAGCGGTTCTCAACCTGTGGGTTGCGACCCCTTGGGGGTCGAACGACCCTTTCACAGGGGTCTCCTAAATACATCCTACATATCAGATATTTACATGACGATTCATAACAATTGCAACATGACAGTTATGAAGCAGCAACGAAAATAATGTTATGGTTGGGAGTCACCACAACATGAGGAACCGTATTAAAGGGCGGCGGCGTGAGGAAGGTTGAGACCCGCTGCCTTAGTGGGTTACCGGTTCTGTAAAGCTGGCTCCAGCTTCTCCGCGGAGATGGAACCTCACAGCCAGAGAGGCCTCCCTTCCCCAGAATCCCTGCAGCACTGGCTCTTAAAATAGTATCACACACACACACACACACACACACACACACACACTAGTGCAGCCCGGGATCTTTGAGGCAAAGTTGGGGGTTTTAGTCATTTATGCAGCCACCCTCCATACTACCTGGCAAATGCCTCCAATAATGGGCATTCAGCTAATCGCTTCCTTGTTTTATTGATTGACAAGTAAATAAGCTAAGTTCATGAAATCAAAGTAAGTGCCTTGGTGATTTGGTAAATAAAGGTGTTAACATGAGGAGAAGTTGAGCGAAGGGAACAACTTTTTTGTACGTCTTAATTTCCAAAAAGAGCTTAAACATTCCACTTATGAGACAGAGAACTAGCTGGACACAAACACACAACAAAATGGAATCTTAAATAATGAATAATAATAGAAGGTTCCTCCACTGAAATAATTCACTCTAAAATCTAGGAAAATGAATGGCTCCTAGGTAAAAATATTGAAACTGTAGGCTAATATTTGTCAGAATATATTGCTGCATGTTCCATTTTATTGTCCAGACGTACACATTTGTATCTAGTTTCACTCGGCCTGTGGCCTTATGAGTACTTCTTTAATTTCCTCTTCTTTCCAAGGGAAAATGCCTCCTTAGCTCCCTGCATTTGAGTGTGACTCTCGCTCTTTGCAGAAGAAAACACGCGGACTTGCAATTCTTCTGTCTTCACACCTGTCTCTTCACCAAGCCCACCACGACAGGAAAAGAGAAGGGAAACGGGAAAGTTAGTTCCGTTTCGTCTTCTTGTTGCCAGAGTTGACAGTCGGGCGGCTAGCGTAGGAGGTGCTGTGTAATGACAGCACCGCAGCTTTTTCTCAGGAAAGCAGGGCATGGTTTCCGTGCCCGGTTCCAGGCCCGAGTGCCGCTGAGAGCTAGATGCTCTGGCGTCAGCGTGAGCCCGTCCCCCCGCGGCCCCGAAAAAGCCAGCTGTCGATTGTTTCTTGTTTGCTTACAGGCCAATGTGCTTTGTAAAGCAGCTCGAGATCCCTCACTACGGCTACAGGAACAACGTCCCCACGACCACGCCGCGCTCCAACCTGGCCAAAGAGCTGGAGAAATACTCCAAGACGTCGTTTGAGTACAACAGTTACGACAGCCACACGTACGGCAAGCGGGCCATAGCTCCCAAGGTGCAAACCAGGGACATATCCCCCAAAGGATATGATGGTAGGAGGTGCACACTCTTATACATGAGAGTCACGCTTGCCTTGATGATGTTGTGTTGTGTATATCCATTTCCTACCAGCGGGTCGCGCATGTGGTCACTGCTGGGCACCAGGAGCAGCACGCCACCCTGGCTGCTTCCTCAGAACCAGAGGCCCACGGTGGGGGCAGGGCTGCGGGCGTGGACAGGGCCTGGCTCCTCTGGCCTGCTGTCACTAAGACCGTGTCCGCACCTTCCTAAACGTCCTTTAATTGGTGGCCCAGCTCAGATACCTGGACAGCCGGCAGCAGCGGCCCCCAATCCGTGGCTGTGTGGGGAGGTCTGCACCCCCACCTGCCTGTGTTCCCGACCCTGGGTGCACAGAGTCCGAGTGACTTAGAAGTCTGACGCTCGGGCGGCTCCCACCCCGGCCAAACCAGAAGCTCAGGTGTTCCCTGTGTGGTGGGATTTTAAAGTCGCCGCGATTGCTCTGTGCAGCTGAGGGTGGACAGCCTCCGAGGGGGTCCCAGCCCCTCCAGCAGGCTTGGACCTGCTCTGTTCTGCCCTGGGAAGCGGGCCTGGGAGAGCCACCTGGTGGGGCCCAGCTGGGTCACGGCCGCACTCTGCCATCGCGTCAGGAAAAGCACGGCTCCTGTCCACCGCGGGCTCGGCCGCCAGGGTGTGCCTGGGTCACGTTTATCGTGGTTAGTGGTTGAACAATAGACGGGAAGACCACGTATCTTGGCGTTTCCTTATCTAACCACAATTCTACTTTAAATTCCAGGATATATGACTCAGTTGGCAAATTTTACTAACTGGCATGTGGGCTGCGTAGCTTGTGGTGACTTAGCAGTCTCTCCTGGCGCTCTCTAGTGAGGCAGGAGACAGGCACGCTCCTCTCTGAGAGACGGAATTCAAATCACAGCACACAGACCGCTTCAGCTAAGTGGTGGGGGTTCTGAAACCGTCTCATAATTCAATATGAGTAGCTACACCTTTTTCAAAGTTATGTTAGTCATTCTGTGCCTTAATAACAATTAATTTGTATAGTGAATAGAGTATTTCTCTGATGCATCAAATATTGATTATCTTTGCATGTATCAATTCTTAATATATAGGAATTAATATAAATGGGGAACAGAAAGTGGTTTACAGTATAATAGAAAATAAGTATTTTTGTTTATTTTGTAATAATTTGCCAATTTCAGTTTTTATTATTTCATTCATTTGATTGCAAATGAAGGATCAAAAGAAATTGAATTCACATAATTAAGGATTCTATTGATATCATTTCCAATTTTGAGAAATCTGATGAGTGCTTTGGCTCGTTCATTTTCACCCACCTCTTTGTCGCTGCTGTTCTCCACGGCCTGAGTCCTTGCCCCCACTGTCCTGGCTGGGCTGGGCGAGGGCGTGGCCGGTAGAGTGCGTCTTGGGTTGCAGTGCCTTCGGTGGGTTAGGAGGCAAACCTGCCTGTCTGTTCTCAGCTCTTCCCTGAGGACTGTGTGCTGTTGGGCACGTTAGTGCTGGGTGTCCATTCCCGGAGTCGAGTGGAGGTACCGTTCTGCCCTGCTGGGAAGACCAGGGACAGCTGTAAAGGGCACAAGCATGTTAGTCCCGACATTCTCGCCTGCCCAGAAAGGTGCCTGGTGTCAGGACCGAGGCAGAGCCATGCTGTTCAGCCGACCAACAAGAAAACAAGAGCAGAATAAAAACTCCACTCTTAGGTCCTCAGTGAACAAAGAGAAGAGGAAAGACACCCTTTTAGCAAACATTTACTGAGAAGAAAGTCAGTGACCCCGTTTCTCTTCCACTAGAGGCGCCTGACAGACTTTGAATGCGTGGAGGACAATGCCCGCTAAGGGTGAGGGGCTGGGCAGGGCCCAGTGGATGTGAGCTGAGAGGAGCCCTCCTGCTCCCGGGCATCGGGCAGTAGGCACCACAGGCGACTGAGGTCTGCGCTCACCTCCAGGAGCGCCCCCGGGGTTCCGTCACTGCTCCTGAGCAGGAGGGAAATGAGCCTGTGGTAGGTGGGCCAGTGTCAGGGCAGGAGCAGAGATGCAGGTGCCTAGAACGCAGGGCCTTCCCCGTCTGCTCATCACCCTGAGGTCCCACCTGCTGTGACCAAACACTCAGCACTTGGGTGCAGCCTCCGTGTTCTTCCAGGACCAGGCACGTCCTGACTGCTCTCTGTCTCTGTCCATCTGCCTGTCTGTCCACCCATCGACCCGTCCTCTCCCTGGTGGGCACATCCTCAGGAGGCACGTGCTTGTTTCCCTGGAAACCAAGATGTAGCACACTCACCTGCTCCACACACACTGCACAGGATGTAGCACATTCGCCTGCTCCACACACACTGCACAGGATGTAGCACACTCGCCTGCTCCACACACACTGCACAGGATGTAGCACACTCGCCTGCTCCACACACACTGCACAGGATGTAGCACACTCACCTGCTCCACACACACTGCACAGGATGTAGCACACTCGCCTGCTCCACACACACTGCACAGGATGTAGCACACTCCCCTGCTCCATACACACTGCACAGAAGCAGGATGTAGCACACTCCCCTGCTCCACACACACTGCACAGGATGTAGCACACTCCCCTGCTCCACACACACTGCACAGGATGTAGCACACTCCCCTGCTCCACACACACTGCACAGGATGTAGCACACTCACCTGCTCCACACACACTGCACAGAAGCAGGATGTAGCACACTCCCCTGCTCCACACACACTGCACAGGATGTAGCACACTCCCCTGCTCCACACACACTGCACAGAAGCAGGAGGTAGCACACTCCCCTGCTCCACACACACCGCACAGGATGTAGCACACTCACCTGCTCCACACACACACTGCACAGAAGCAGGATGTAGCACACTCCCCTGCTCCACACACACTGCACAGGATGTAGCACACTCACCTGCTCCACACACACACTGCACAGAAGCAGGATGTAGCACACTCCCCTGCTCCACACACACTGCACAGGATGTAGCACACTCGCCTGCTCCACACACACTGCACAGGATGTAGCACACTCCCCTGCTCCACACACACTGCACAGGATGTAGCACACTCCCCTGCTCCACACACACTGCACAGAAGCAGGATGTAGCACACTCCCCTGCTCCACACACACTGCACAGAAGCAGGAGGTAGCACACTCACTTGCTCCACACACACTGCACAGGATGTAGCACACTCCCCTGCTCCACACACACTGCACAGAAGTAGGATGTAGCACACTCCCCTGCTCCACACACACTGCACAGAAGCAGGATGTAGCACACTCACCTGCTCCACACACACACTGCACAGAAGCAGGATGTAGCACACTCCCCTGCTCCACACACACTGCACAGAAGCAGGATGTAGCACACTCCCCTGCTCCACACACACTGCACAGAAGCAGGATGTAGCACACTCACCTGCTCCACACACACTGCACAGGATGTAGCACACTCACCTGCTCCACACACACACTGCACAGAAGCAGGATGTAGCACACTCACCTGCTCCACACACACTGCACAGGATGTAGCACACTCCCCTGCTCCACACACACTGCACAGAAGCAGGATGTAGCACACTCCCCTGCTCCACACACACTGCACAGAAGCAGGATGTAGCACACTCACCTGCTCCACACACACTGCACAGGATGTAGCACACTCACCTGCTCCACACACACACTGCACAGAAGCAGGATGTAGCACACTCCCCTGCTCCACACACACTGCACAGAAGCAGGAGGTAGCACACTCACCTGCTCCACACACACTGCACAGGATGTAGCACACTCCCCTGCTCCACACACACTGCACAGAAGCAGGATGTAGCACACTCCCCTGCTCCACACACACTGCACAGGATGTAGCACACTCACCTGCTCCACACACACACTGCACAGAAGCAGGATGTAGCACACTCCCCTGCTCCACACACACTGCACAGGATGTAGCACACTCCCCTGCTCCACACACACTGCACAGGATGTAGCACACTCACCTGCTCCACACACACACTGCACAGAAGCAGGATGTAGCACACTCCCCTGCTCCACACACACTGCACAGAAGCAGGAGGTAGCACACTCGCCTGCTCCACACACACTGCACAGAGCAGGTGGACATTCCAGGGCCCTGAGGTCTCACCAGCAGAGCAGGCGACAGGAGGGTCCTGGTGGAAGGTGTTTGCTTTGTTTCCATTTCATTTATTTTTCAATACAAATGTCTTACGGTCGCTCTTTTTTCTGCAAGAGCGCTGACTGCCTGAGGAGTTCCTGCTCCGTGGGGTGTGGCCTGCACACAGCTGTGTCACATGCAGGCGTGGCCCTGCCGTCACAGCGGTGTAGCTCTGTCATTCCGTGTCCGCTGGCACCTAGAACATGAACACATTCTATCTGCTGACCAGTTGGAAAGGGATTTAATTGAACATGGCTTTGTTTGCCAAGAGAAAAGCCCAGTGCGTTTTATGGTGAATCAGGTACTCCCATCTGACAAGGTAGGGGCTCCTGGGAGGGGCAGAGGGGCCAGAGCACACCTGGGAGAGGCACCCGCCACCCCACGCCCTGTGGCTCTGCGGTGCCCCCTGGTGTCAGCAGTGTGGTCCCAGGTCACTGTCACTAGGTTTTGTCCAAGTTTAACAGATAATTATTAGGACGAGGCCTTCATCACCTGGAAGATTTGAAGGATAGAGACTCTTATTTCATTGCAGCAAAACAAAAGAAAAAGTTGATGGCATTTAGTGAAGGGATACGCCTGGCCGCCCAGCTGCTTCTCCCCCCCCCCCGCCCCCCCCAGGGTGTGCGGTCCCAGTTGGTCCAGGCCCCTCCCGGCGGAGCCCAGAGGAGCCCCGGTCTAAGCATTCAGTGACGGGGATGCCCTTTACCAAGGGGCTGCGGTGGCTGCGGTGTTTGCGGAGACGCGTGTTGTCCTGCTACTTCTAGAACCTGGATAGCGCTCATTCCTGAACACACGTGCCCTGTTCCTTCTTTATGTGGAGCACATTTTTCCCTGAGCCAGGGGCTAGCCCTCGTCAGGAGAAAAAAACACACCTTAATAGTATTATTTTATTCCTCCCAGAATTTTTCTAACAAATGCGGGGATGACGTAAAACCACAAACTTTCATTCCTGAGAGAGAATCTTGGGCGGCGAGTTGGCTTTGCCACCTCGACGTGCTCCGGGCAGGTCCTGGGCGGCCTCCTGGGACTGTCCTGCTGCCCCGTGGCCTGTGCTGCTCAGATAGGGCACCTTCGCAGGGGACAGGAGGAAGGCCCAGGGCCTGGCCCCGAGGGCGTGAGCACTGGCTCCCGGCGGGGGCGCGGGGCAGGATAGAGGTCACTCGCCCGCCGCTGCCCGTGCCTGGTGGGCCCGATGGGGGGAGCCTGGCCCTGGAGGTCAGCTGCATGTGCAGGGTCTGTGGCTCTGTCGGGGGCTGGGATGCACAGCAGTCGGGTGGCCGCCCGCCTCGCCCGTGGCCAGGTGGAAACAGTGAGCAGCGTCTGAGAGGTCAGGACGGCGCGGGCTTCGGTGCGAAGCCGGGAGTTAGGGAAGCTCAGTGCTTTCTCCATTTGTGTCTGAACGAGGCGCTTTCGGGCAGCTCCATGGCGTTGCCCGTGATGTCCGAGCTTGCTGGCTGTGCGGGTTATTGTCACTCCGTGCAGTTGTGTCTGCTTCTTCCCGCCGGGGAAGCTCTGAGCAGGGCTTCCTTGGGCCTTTAGCACTGACCCACCAGTGACTATTTGGGGAGAACCGTGAGAGCAGGTCAGACTGCTGTCACAGGGAGGCAGGTGGGACCAGCCGCCGCAGCACAGCTGGCCCCCGCCTGCACCCCATCACTACGTCCCGCTGGACCTCGCGCCCACGCAGGGCCCCTGCGCTCACCGGGGAAGAAGGTGTGAGACAGGGTGGCTCTCTGGTGGGGGGCTTAGGACACTGCGCGGGGTCTGCCAGCACCTCCAGGTTCACCTCCCAGGAGTCTCCTGGCCAGCTGGGGGAGAGGCCTGACCCTGGGGCGTTAATGCGCCTGCAGTGGTAATGGGCAGTGCTCGTAAACCCTCCAGCAGATGCTTCCGTCCACTGTGCTAGCGGGACGTCGGGCACTCAGAGGCCTGCTGTGCCCAGGAGCCTGTCGGGCTGGTGATGAGCTGGCTGCTCAGAAAGATAACCTGTAAGCGACGCTCCAGGCAGGAGGCCAGGCCATTCCTGTAGGAGGGCGTGTCTGCGCGTCCCCGAGTGGTCATGGTCGCTCTGCTGGTGCATTTACCTGGGGCTCACCCAGCCCAAGGGCGCGCCCCCTCGGCCATCGCCTTCCCCCACGTGGCCCTTTGTGAGAATCACAGGGGGACTCTTCTTGAGGAAGAGGATGTTCAGCTACATCAGGCTGCGCACCCAGCCTGAACGCCACTCCCCAAAGTGCAGCCCTCACAGGTGGCCCGGGTGCAGGACAGTGAGCCCCATTGGCCACCGCAGCCCCTCCCGGTGGGAGCGGCCAGTCTCCAAAGGGCTGAGCAGCCAGGTCCCCTCACCCAGTGAGCTGAGCAGCCTGGGTCCCCCCACCCAGTGAGCTGAGCAGCCTGGGTCCCCCCCACCCAGTGAGCTGAGCAGCCTGGGTACCCTCACCCACTGAACTGAGCAACCTGGGTCCCCCCATCCAGTGTGCTGAGCAGCTGGGTCCCCTCACCCACTGAGCTGAGCAGCTGGGTCCCCTCACCCACTGAGCTGAGCAGCTGGGTCCCCTCACCCACTGAGCTGAGCAGCTGGGTCCCCTCACCCACTGAACTGAGCAGCTGGGTCCCCCCATCCAGTGAGCTGAGCAGCTGGGTCCCCTCACCCACTGAACTGAGCAGCTGGGTCCCCTCACCCACTGAACTGAGCAGCTGGGTCCCCTCACCCACTGAGCTGAGCAGCTGGGTCCCCTCACCCACTGAACTGATCAGCCTGGGTCCCCTCACCCAGTGAGTTGAGCAGCTGGGTCCCCTCACCCACTGAGCTGAGCAGCTGGGTCCCCTCACCCGCTGAGCTGAGCAGCTGGGTCCCCTCACCCAGTGAGCTGAGCAGCTGGGTCCCCTCACCCGCTGAGCTGAGCAGCTGGGTCCCCTCACCCAGTGAGCTGAGCAGCTGGGTCCCCTCACCCACTGAGCTGAGCAGCTGGGTCCCCTCACCCGCTGAGCTGAGCAGATGGGTCCCCTCACCCGCTGAGCTGAGCAGCTGGGTACCCTCACCCAGTGAGCTGAGCAGCCTGGGTCCCCTCACCCACTGAGCTGAGCAGCTGGGTCCCCTCACCCAGTGACGGATGAGCAGTCCTGCCAGGGAGGCTGCCTCCTGGGCATCAACCAGGAGGGGAGACACCCTGGTGACAGTCCCAGCAGGTGTGAGCCTGTGAGGCACAAGCCAGTGCCACTCCTGGGAGGGACCGGCACTGTGTCCCAATGTCCCCGCTGAGCTCGGTCGGTGGCGCGTGATGTCCCAGGAGGCAGGCCAGGTGGCTGGCTCCTCATGAGTCAGCCCTTGGCCCCGCGCCTCCATGTGATGTGTGTCTACGCGCAGGGCTGGGGTGCGGGTGGAGGGCGCATGACCTGGCGGGTACCCGAGTCACCCTGCCCGTGTCTCCCCAGCGAAGCGGTACTGCAAGGACGCCAGCCCCAGCAGCAGCACCGCCAGCAGCTACGCGCCCAGCAGCAGCAGCAACTTGAGCTGTGGCGGCGGCAGCAGCGCCAGCAGCACCTGCAGCAAGAGCAGCTTCGACTACACGCATGACATGGAGGCAGCCCACATGGCAGCCACCGCCATCCTCAACCTGTCCACACGCTGCCGCGAGATGCCGCAGAACCTGTCCACCAAGCCGCAGGACCTGTGTGCCACCCGGGTACGCACACCTGCCGGGCAGGCGAGCGGGCCCCGCCCCCCCCCCCCCCCGAGGTCGCACTGGCCCCTCAGGACACAGGGCAGAGCTTGAGACGCCGTCTCCCTGAGCCTCCCTTCCAGCCCTGCGGGAGCAGCTTCCCGGCACATGGTCAGGAAGGGGCTGCGCTCACTGCCTGTGTCCCCTGGAAGGTCCAGGCTCATTTCTGTAAACAGAGGGACCAGGAATCTGAAGACCCAACATGCCTTGAACTTTCAAATACAAGGACAGCTGTCAAATAAAAGGCAAGCCTGTCCCCTTGCTGTGCTCCCAGCAAGTCACCCAGAACTAGGGAACAAGGAAAGTGCAAATCCGATGTCCACAGGGGCCAGTCTGGCAGGTACAGCAGCTGCAGCAGCTCAGAAACCAGCCTTTGTGGTGGTTTATCATTTTGATTTTCTGGTCCATGACTCATTGCCTGTGCCCAGGTCAGGAGAGCAGGTTAGACGGCAGCCAGGGAGCCGCCTGGCGAGCCCACGAGGGGGTGCTCTCAGAGGACCTGTGCGCCGGCGGGGGTGGTGCTGCCTTCTCTCTAGGAGCAGAGGTGTCGGAGCCTTGCCCGGAGCTGCTCGCGTGCACACGGTCTCACCTGCCAGCAGTTCCGGATGAGGGCAATCTGTGTGAAGGGGGAGGGGCCAGCAGTGTCATGTTCTATAAATGCGTTTTTATTCGTGTTTCATTCCTCGACTTTGGGAAGGAGCCAGGGCACGTGGTGTCCGTGGTGGCCAGGGCTGCCCGATGGGAGGCGGCCCCGGGGGAAGTTCTACAAGAAAACAAGAAAGACTGTCCCCTCCCACCTTGGTACTTCGTTACAACTAAACTACGACTGAGAGAATTGAAGGCAGCATCGTGAAGGCCAAGGCAGTATGACAAAGAGCTGAGGCAGAATAATGCTCTAATTTGTCAGGGAACAGCCCAGGCACCTCCCTCTGCCGTGACGTCAGGCGGCGGCAGCAGCTCAGCTCCGGCCGCTGTGTCCCTCTAGCTCTCGCGTGGCCGTTCCTCCCCTCTCTGATTCCCTCCCTCTCTCCTTCACGCGCCCTTCCTTCTCCCCTCCGGAGGGCTGAGCTCTGAAGGATTCTTGTCTGTTTCAAAGCATCTTCTGACAAGGGAGCTCACCTGGCCCTCTGTTAGCCAGTTGACTGCATTGCAGGCTTGCTGGACGCAGAGCAGCCAGGCCCAGTCACGGCCGCAGCCTGAGCAGCGTGGGAGCCTCTGCCTCCTGGGCGCTGGGCTAGAGAGTGAACCCCACCTTCCCCTCCAGCCCCCCCACTCTTGTTTTCTCCTGCTCCGAGGCTTGGACTATTCAGCAGCAGTGAAACCGAAGGCGAATTTTTAAGGAGATATCAGCTTTCAGTGTATATAGTTTTATGATAACTATGTGTTCTATACACATTATAATTCTGATCGCTTAATAGGTATTTGAAGTGGAATGGAATGGAAATTAGGCATGTGTTTGATTTTTCCAGAAGCAGAGATGTACTGGGAGAAAGGAAGATGTGGGTAGATAATAGGTGTGATCAGTAGACGACAGACAAGGGTAGGTAGATAAGTGATAGCCAAATAGACGATGGATAGGCACATGGATGGGGGATGGATGGGGGATGGATAGATGGGTCAGAAGACAGGACACAGGCGTGCAGCCGGGAGCCGGGCAGCGGGAAAGGGTGGAGGACCCACTTCGCTTCCCCGCCTGGGGCTTGTGTACGTCAGATGGCGAGCAGTTTCTCTCGTGCTCTGTGCTGGCTGGAGGCGGGCTGCCCTCGGGGACGGAACGCATGGTTACCTGTCTTTCTGCCGACAGAACCCTGACATGGAGGTGGACGAGAACGGCACGCTGGACCTGAGCATGAACAAGCAGAGGCCGAGGGAGGGCTGCTGCCCGATCCTGACCCCGCTGGAGCCCATGTCCCCGCAGCAGCAGGCCGTGATGGGCGGCCGGTGCTTCCCGCTGGGCGAGGGGGACTGCTGGGACCTGCCCGTGGACTATACCAAGATGAAGCCCCGAAGGGTGGACGAGGACGACTCCAAGGAGATCACTGTAGGTCCCCCACCCCCACCTCCCTCCCCCCACACCCCCGCCCCCCACACACCAAACCACTGCCTGGGAGGTGTGCGCTGCCCTCGCCTGGGAAAGCTGTCTCCCTCCTGTGCCCTGTGGCTGGTGAGGCTGGCGCAGGGCTGCTGGCGCAGGAAGGACTTGGGAGCAGCATGGATTTGGGGGAACAAACACTGGCTTCTCTGAAGGATGGACTTTGTCTTCTAAACAGTGTGTGTTCTTACAAACAGTTTCTCTGAGAAAATGTGTCCGCAGCAGCCGGCCCCTCTCGGGGGACCCGCTGTCTAGCGCAGAGGCGCCTCCGCGCAGCTCTGGAGCCAAGGGGGGTCTGCTCTCCGAGGACCTGGAGCGCAGAGCAGGCCCAGCCCTGAGGGCCCTGTAGCTCCGTCGTCACCTGAGCCTTTATCCACATTTTACCAAAACACCTCTGGCAAGAACCTGTTTTTAAAGTCGTTATAATGTTCAAGTTCAGCTTATTAAATAGTTATAATATTCTTTAGACTGAAGAAAGAAATGAAAAACTTGTTTTTTACTGGCCTGACCTTTCTCTCTAGTGTTTTAATCCTAAAAGTCATAACATTTTTCTCTATTCACTGAAAAATGAACATTTATTTTTAATGCAGTGGGAAGACCACATGAAAGCAATAGCATCTTCTAGACCAGCGGTTCTCAACCTGTGGGTCGTGGCCCTTTTGGCGGTCGAACGACCCTTTCACAGGGGTCGCCTGAGACCATCCTGCAGATCAGATGTTTACATGACGATTCATCACAGTAGCAACATGACAGCTATGAAGTAGCAACGAACATAATGTTATGGCTGGGTCACAGCATGAGGAGCTGTATTGAAAGGGCCGGAAGGTGGAGAACCGCTGCTCTAGAAACACGGAGGTGGAGAGAGAGGAAACACGGGCCATTTGGAGGGATTGCGGGAAGGGCACCTTTCTGCAAGGCCCTTCCCCCTCAACGCCTGTTCTTATTCTTCAGAATGACTGAGACTAAACCCAGAGCTTCCCTCCAGCCCCGTGTCCCGTCGTTAGGGCCACAGAGGCGGCGGGGGGAGCTCCGAACTTACTGTCACTAACGTGAAGCCCCCATAAGTGGACCGGAGCCCCGCCAGAAGCGAGAACACCTCCTGCTCAGGAGAATGTCTGCCCGACAGTGCCACCGATAGGAGTATCCGGGTCATGACACTTGGACCCACTTCCTATAAAAAAGAAAACGCTGAGAAGGATTTAAAGCTGCATCAGGGCTGAGGGCCCAGGGAGCGCGAGGAGCCAGTGGGTGCTCTGAGATCCTAGGTGCAGCCCTGAAGCGTGCAGGCAGCCTGGGGACGGAGCGGCCTGTGGAGCAGGCACCGCTCCCTTGTGTAGGTGGGACGCTGGGTGAGGCGTCCCTGTGGCCGGAAGGCCCTGCCAGTGACAAGCTCCCAGAGTCCCCGTGGTCTAGAGCCGATGAGACCTTGAGGGCCAGCCCCTAAGGGAGACTGAACAAATTCCAGGCTGCGTTTTCAGAGGGAAGAGGTAACGCGATTGTAAAGGGAGAGTCGGGAGAGGGGAAGTGGAGGCAGCGCCCGCGGGGACGGGCCTTTGCCTGCGCACTGAGCCGCCCCGGCGTGGCTGACGCTGTGTTTCGCCTGCAGCCGGAGGACCTGGACCCCTTCCAGGACGCCCTGGAAGACAGAAGGTACCCGGGGGAGGTGACCATCCCGAGCCCCAAGCCCAAGTACCCGCAGTGCAAGGAGAGCAAGAAGGACCTGATAACGTAAGCCTGGCGCGGGCGCCCTGTCCCCGCGCCCTCTCTTTGCTACTTTCAAACCGGCTTGTGCGTGCCTTGCCGTTTGAGCATGCGACATCCGCAGCGTGTAGATGTCCCCAGCGGCCGGGGCAGCAGAGCGACCGCCGCGTGGCCTCCCTCGCGTGTGTTCCCGCGCTCTGGGCCGCGGAGCCGCCGTCCTCATCCAGCCGCGCCCGCAGCTTCTCCAGGGCGCCAACCCCTTGCAGACATTGCAGCTAAACTGGAAACAATGAAACTTTTTACAAGTTTTTTTAAACATACTTACTATTCTGGCTGTTTTTGTTTTTGTTTGGTGGCAGATGTCCAACACCCAGGTGTGATGGGAGTGGTCATGTGACTGGTAATTACGCCTCACATAGAAGGTGTGCCTTCATTCTCCTCATGGTGGATCCTGTCTCTCCAGTTTATTGTTTTCAGCTTACCTCAACAATGCTGTCCAAGTCCCCCGTCAACTGTGTGTGCCCGCGCAGTGCTCCATGTTGACCTGCACCGTGTGCTGATTGATGGGCGTGTTGTGGAATGTGCTTTATTGGAAAATAAGCTACCTAAATTGGGAAAATTCTTTACATTTCAACCAAAGAGCACAAATATTTTTATCTTTTTTAAAAAGTGACTTAACAGACCTGTTTTCTTAAATTTACATGCAGAGTTCATTATAAAAAGTCAACATACAGCACTTGCCCCATCGCTTTTCTGCATTAAACTTTAATTTCAATTTTGTGTGTGTTTGTTCGGAGCGCCAGCTGGTGGAGGCTACTCACGGACTCTCTGGCCTGTCTTACAGTCTGTCGGGCTGCCCGCTGGCTGACAAGAGCATCCGGAGCATGCTGGCCACCAGCTCGCAGGAACTCAAGTAAGACTGACGGCATCGTCCTCCTTTAAAAGCCTGCTCACTGAGCGGGACAGAGCGGAGGTGTCATCCGAAAAGAAAATCTTTACGGAGCCACGTGCACAGCAGCGCGTGCCTGGGTCCTCGGGGTGTAGTCCCTCCCCAGCAGCTCCCTCTGCTCTCCCCTCTCGTCTGTCTCTAGTTCTTTCAGTCGTATCCTTTCTGTCTCCATTTTCCCAAAGCACAGCGTGCTCTCCGGCAGGTGTGCGTGCACAGGGAAGGGAGGTTCTGCAGGGTTTCTCAGACTTTTAAGAAAAGACCAAAACTTAAAAGTCAAAAATTGACGTTTTGAGAGTCAGTAGTTCCTGTGATTACTTAACGCTTAGACGTTCACTAGCACTGTGACAGGAAGCCACAGGGTAACAGCCAGTCCCTCAGGTTCCCAGCGGTCAGAGTCACCGACACTCAGACAGCGACTCAGGCCTTCACACACGCATCCCTCTAGCGGCTGCCTCTCCGGCTCCTCTGTGTCTGTAACTTTTCTATATTTTAAACATAAATCTGGTCTCCGGCACTTCTGCTCCTTAAGTGCACCCACGTGATGAGCCGTGTCAGTCCCGGCAGACTGTGGAAGAGGTGGGCGCAGGTACCAGGAAGGGCGCCGCGTGACGGGGCTCTAGCTGGAGTGGACGTGGGGTGGACGTGAGGAAACCAGGGGCCTGTGCTGTCCTCAGTGCCCTCGGGCCACACTGCTTGGCTTCCTTCTCGCTGGGAAATAGCTGTGTGACCCGTTAGAGAAAATGCTGTCGGCAGGCCCTGCCTGATTCCTTCCCACCCAAGACCCGCGACCGCTGCGCCGACCAGGCTGTCCGGTGTGGGGCTCGGTTCACTCGTGTCGTCTCTTACAGGACCCCTGTCCAGGGCCCTAGCGCCGTAGACCACCTGCTCATGTTCAGTGACCTTCTGAACTAGCCCTCGGGCCACCAGGCTGTTGAAGTCTTCTTCGTGGCGTGTAAACAGCAGAGGGCGCCCTCTTCCCAGCGGCCATAAAGCCCGTAGCATCCTCCACAGTGCCTCCCAGTGGACAGGATTAGCAAGAACAGCTCAGCCCGCTGGGTTCCGGCATCTTTTTTCATAGCTTGAAACCATGCTTCTCTCCTGGCCGGGACGTGGGTCACTGCCCCTGGACCTTAGCCAGCGCCTCAGAAGGCACTTCCCTTTGACTCTGTGATGAGGACACTGGCAGAAGTCTGGCCCGGCTCCAGCCCCACAGGCCGCTGTGACCGGGACCTGGCCTTCCCACAGCTCGCACCTAAGGCCGCACCTAGACCCAGAGGCCAGAGTAGTGTTCTGCAGGTCTGGTTAGCACTGGTTTGCATCCCTTGACTGTGGGCTTAGAAGTTTCTGTGGATCTGAAGCTCCAGGCTGCCTGCCTCCTCCTGTTCCATCTTGGAAGATGGCGGCCTCGCCATCGGCCTCTTCAGAGGGAGGCGCTGCCCTTCCCTCGTCCGCTTCTTCCCCGAGGGCCTCGCCATGCAGAGGGGCTGCCTTCTCCTCATCCGGCTGATCTGACAGCCACACTCGCTCCCAGGCTTGTCTTTGTAACCAGTGCATCTCGTTGGAGTGACTCTTTCTTAGAAACCGAAACGTGACCAGTTATCTGGATGGTTTGTGTTGATCGTTGGATCTTCGATTAAATGTACGCAATAAAGGTGTAATGCTGAAATAAGCAGTTCTCACTGGTCTTTTCCAGCTGTCCGTAGGGGACACGGTTTCCTTTCTCCTTGGAATTGTGATTCTCCCATCCACTGCTCTTACCTGAGTCACAGGCCGCTGTCCATCGGGAGGTCACGCAGCTCCCCCTAGAGAGATCAGGCCGGGCTCTGGTCAGAGCTTCTTCTTCACACGTGTTCTCAAAGCTGCTTCCCTGGTGGAGAGCGTGACCGGCACCGGCCGTGGCGCAGCGGCTCCCACGTCTCGTGAGACAGTGGGGCCCCGCTTCCTGCAAAGAGCAGCTCCACGTGCACCTGCTGAGAAAGCACTTCCTGGAGCGGGTCCTCTTGTCCCTTCTCACACTGCCGTTACACCAGTTGGCCACTAACCGGACACTCTGGGTCACGGACTGACAACTCTGCCAGATAAACTTTGGGTCTTGGGTCCTCAAACCTCTTAAACACCCCAAGATGAGGCCTAGCTCAGTGCTTACCCAGAGCCACACGTTTTGAATATTCTGGAAAAGAAGTCAATAGCGTCATGCCTGATTGTGTACAACATGTAAACAGTGCCCATCAGAATGTGACGTGCACGTGAGCGCCATTGGCGTCTGGAGCTCCTGCTCTCCGGCCCCTGGTCTGTCTGACAGAGAAAGCCCAGGCCAGTGGCTCAGGGAGGTGGGCACAGCCCAAGGAAAGTGACTCCCAGGAGGCAGGCCAGGGTCACGCAGGCCAGGAGTCCCCGAGGCTGGAGCCCAGCCCCCACACACTCGGGGTGCTGCACGGTGTGCCTCAAGCAGCCTCCCTGGGTGAGGTCCAACCCTGCCGTTCACCAGACCCCAGGCCCAAAAGTAGAATAAAACTGTCGCGAGTCAGGGGGCTGATGACAATGAGGCTTCACGTGAGCTCTGATTCGGAAGGAACTTTCTTCTCTGACCATCTCCCCTGCTCAGACCACCTGAGAGTCGTGACAGGAAAACTTGCAGATCACATGACATGACCGTCAGCCTCTTCCTAAAGACACCATGCCCTCCCGCCTGCTCTCCTCTTCCTTCCAGGTGCGCGAGCAGCTGCGGGGTGGGAGACAGAGGGTCTCAGCTACCTTTCCCTCGGGGAGAAAAGCAAGCTGACCCCACGCAGCTCCAACCACGGGCCTCCAGTTGGCTTCCTGCCTCGTTGCTCTTGTCTTCGGGTGCAGCGCCCGAGGCCCACGGGGGCAGCTGCGGCAGGAAGGGCGCGTAGGCGGTCCTGTCGGTCGCCGTGGGCGTCACCTGTGCGTGGCGTGTCGGGGCTTTGATTTGACCCCGTGCCGGGGTGCTTGGGGCTCTGCCCTTTGGGAAGTTCTCTCCCGTGTCCGTGCTTTCTGGGCATCTGCCTGTGATTTTAGCTCAGACGCATGTACCGCAGACCTTTCTGAAAACCTGGTTACATCTGTTTTAAAGTAAACTGTAAAAGCTCGAGTTCCGAACGTAGGCCAAGATGTTCCTTTCCTCTGAGGCTGCTTATCCGGGGGCTTTCCAGGCTTGTTTCTCAGCTGCAAGAGCAGCTCAGGCTGCGGGAAGATGGTCTGCAAGGCCCCAGGGCTCCACTCGTCTCCGGCTTCCGGTGCTTTGGGTGCAGGAGTCGCCCGCTGTGGCTGTGGCCTGATTCTCAGACGTAGCCCCCTCTCGCCCCCTTGCTTCACGGTGGACAGCAGTGAGTCCACAGGACCCTGCGAGTTACAGCTGCCCCGACGGAGCCCTGTTCCTCTAACAGACGCCTTTCCTTGCCGGGGGGGCGTTGGCCTCGCTTGCAGGTCGCTCCTGAACAGCAGAGGTTACTGTCGGTCTGGCCTCCACATTGAGTGGGGTGGGGGTGGCATGTAACACTTGCTCTCCCACTTTAAACAGCCCCCCATGGACCCCTCACTTCTGTTAGAAAAATCGTTTTGTTCCGCCGCTGGCTCGGTAGCCTGGGAATGCCTGGTCCGTGTGGGACTGTCTGCAGCCATGAGTGTGTCTGCAGGTGGGAAGTGGGTGCTGGCCGCGGGCTTGCAGGGTGCACCTGGCACCATGCATGTGACCTGGGCCTCAGGCTGCCACGAGTTAGAGTGCATGGGAGCCACCCCCACCCCCGGTTCCACGGCTCTGCTGGTCTGACACAGGTCCCTTGAAAGTGCCTCTGCGAAACCCCCGGGAAGGCCCAGGCTCCTTTCACAGATGTGGGAACTGAGGCGCCCGGCTGGTGTGGCTCAGTGGCAGAGCGTCGACCCAGGAACCAAGAGGTCGCCAGTTGGATTCCTGGTCAGGGCACAGGGCCAGGTTGTGGGCTCAGTCCCCAGTAGGGGGTGTGCAGGAAGCAGCCAGTCAATGATTCTTTCTCATCATTGATGTTTCTATCTCTCTCCCGCTCCTTTCCTCTCACTCTAAAAATCAATAAAAACATTTTTTAAAGGAACTGAGGCTCAGGCAAGACCCACAGACAAGAGTCAGTGACACCTTTTCCACATGTCAAGCTACCTCTTCAAAATTAATAACACTTTAGGTGTGCTATTCCGCGGTGGAGAGTAGAGGTTTACAATTACCTGTGGCTCTAACCACACACACGCACACACATACACACATGCACACACATACACATGTGCACACATAGGCACAGGCACACACAGGCACACATAGGCACAGGCACACATGCATGCACACACAGGCACACACGCATGCACACATAGGCACGGGCACACATGCATGCACATGCACGCACAGGTACACACACATGCACACATAGGCATATGCACACATGCATGCACATACACGCACAGGTACACACGCATGCACACATAGGCACAGGCACACATGCATGCACATACACACAGGTACACATGCATGCACACATATGCATATGCACACATGCATGCACATGCACACACAGGTACACACCCATGCACACATAGACACAGGCACACGTGCATGCACATACACGCACGGGTACACATGCATGCACGCATAGGCACAGGCACACATAGGCACAGGCACACATACATGCACATACATGCACATGCACACACACATACACCACTTTTCTGTCCTGCAGCGCTCAGCATTCGGTCACAGGCAGGGACCCCCAGGGAGGTGAGCTGCGTGGGGTCCGATGTGGCTGAGCTGCAGACATGTCCCGCCTGGTGAGTGACGCCTCCTCCACTGGAGGCAGCGTCTGTGCGTCTGCACAGGTTCGTGGGGTGCACGCAGGCAGCACTTCCTGAAGCTCCCTGAGCGACCGCCTGCTGCAGACCCCCACCGCCCCCCCACTTCATCGTAGGAAGTAAAGGCCGATGTAAAGGACGCCCAGCGTAGGACATGGAGTCGGGCACAGTGTCGTGAAACTTCCCAGGTCATGAGCTTGAGGGCGACTGCAGTCACACAGACCCCCGGATGGACGTGCAGCAGGCACCATGCAGAGCTGCACCCCACGGTGGTCCACGGGGCCCTGCGGGGGGTGAACCAGGAAACCGCCTCCGTGTCTCTGGAGCCCGGCACTGCAGACGCTGCGGGGTCAGCCCCTGTGTCCCCTCCCGCCCCGTGGCCAGGGCACCACCTGGGGCACAGGCGGCAGTGCCCTGCTCGTTCGCTGCTTCACCAGGTCCCAGCTGAGCACCTCCCTTCCTCTCCTCCTTCCAGTAGTTGAGGGAGCCCCCACCTTTACCGGGTGGGGCCCACAGCCTGGGTGGACCTTGCGCCCTCTGCCCACCGACCTGCTGGGCAGAGCCAGGGCCCTGGCTGGAACCGCCTGCTGTGAGCACTACTTACATGGGCCTTGACTTGTAAATTGGAGGTTTCATTCCAGTAAACACTTCACTAATTTACAGTTCCCTGGAGCAAAATGAATGAAATTGGAAATAAAGTAGATGTTCCCTTTGGGAAATTATTGACAAGGATTTTGGAGGGCATTTTCCTGGCAGTTTCAGGGCAAGAACCATTCTCTCCAGGTCTCTTCCCTGATTGGCAAACTCAAGGAGTGAAGGGCTGTGTGAGGGCCTGGGGGCGTGGATTCCTGCACGGCCGCTATCGTGTCCCGTCGCTCTGCGTCTTGGCGGGTTTGCTGCAGAAAGGGGTCTTTGTCTGGCAAGGTGACTTCTGCTCAGTCATCCACACCCCAGAGTCCAGGTCCACAGGGCTGGCTGCTTCCCTGTCACGAGGGTTGGAGAGCGCTGGCCTCCCAGCCATGGGAGCGGGTGGCCGCCCCACGCCTCCCTGACGTCCCTAAGAACACACATCAGTGCACATGCTTCCTAAGAAGCAGAACAAAAGTGTAACCGGCGTTATGACGTGTCTGCCGCTGTCCCACAGAACTCCCTGGGGGCCACCTGGGCGGAGGGCCACCTCGCACCTGCACCCCCCCACCCCCACCCCCACCCCCACCCTGTGGAGCTGGAGCAGAGCCGCAGCCACGTGCTCCTGAGCTCCTGGGTGGGGCCCCCGTGGCGGAGGAACTGAATTCCAATTATACTTCGTTTTATCACTTCACGTGAAACAGCACACGTGCCGAGTGAACACATACCCGACGGTCCGCCGGGAGCCTGAGACCTCGTTCTCGTGGTTCTTCATGCATTTGCCACAGTCCAGTTCCCATCGGGAATGTTATTTCCACAGCTGGAACGTGTATGGGTTTTCAGCATCTGGGCCGTCAGTGCTTCTGCCCCATCACTGAGCCACTGGTAACTAGTCCTTTTCCAGCGACACACGGACACGTGTCCCTGTTTCATTCAATGCCGTTGTAGACACACTTCCAAGCATAGTGCGTGGAAACCGCAAGATCCGTAGCGGAACGTCTCAGGTTATTTTCAAAGGATCAATTCGCGGCTTTCAAACTCGTACAGAAATCGCGTTTGGTTAAGCAGGGGCTCCCTTCCTGGTGGCTGCGGGCCTGGCTGGGGGGGCGGGGGGGGGGGGGCGTGCGCACTGGGGCTACGCGCTGAGGCTGCGCCCCAGCACCTGCACGGTCCCTTCCAGCTCGCTTCCTGTTAGCCACCCACAGAGGAGCCACGCAGGCGGCCTCACTCCCGGGACCCAGTGCTGCTCCCTTCGCAGCCCAGGACGCGCCTCAGCGGCTTGTTTAGGCTCGTCTTCCACCGCAGGGCCCAGGGAGCAGCGGCTCTTCCCTGTCGCGCTCAGGGACAGACGGTGAGCAGGAGCCTGGCACCCCCCTGCCTGAGCCCCAGCACAGATGTGTGACTGCGACTCACACCCACTGGGCTCCTGTCCTTCGCTTATTTCTCTGTAGCCACGGACTGATCAGACTTTACTGCACACGTTTTTAAATCCTCACCAGAGGATGTGTTTTTATTTATTTTAGAGAGAGAGGAAGAGAGAAACATCGATGTGGGAGAGAGAGATCCATTGGTTGACCTCCTTACACGCCCCACCAGGGATTGAAGCCACAAGCTTAGGTTTGTGCCAGGCCAGGCATCAAACCACAGCCTGTGTGCACAGGAGACGCGCCCACCCGGGGGCCGGCCAGGGCTGCACACCGGCCGCCTGGAGCTCAGCGGGGCCGCGTGCGCAGCCCCTCTTACCGGAGGGAGAGACGTGCTCGAAGACGTTTTCACGTGGCTTTTTAGAAATAAAACCAACATAAGCTGAAAATTGAGAAAGTAGGAAAAAGAAAAACTATTTATAACCTCGTCTCACTAAGGACATGTTGATGTTTTTATGAATCAGAGTCCATCTGTGAGCTCGGGCATGCTGTGTGCACAAGGGGCTGTTATCTGCTCTTTCGTGGCTGCTTGTATTTCGGGGGGTTTCTGTGGCCTTCATCCCAGCAGAGCAGCCGCGGTCCAGCCCGGCCTTGGGCGCTGGTGGTGGGTGCGGCCCCCGTGCCCCGAGGAGGGTGGCGTGGCCGTCATGCTGCGGCTCTACGGGACCAGCGGTCAGGGCGTCCTGCAGCCACGGTCCTCCATGCTCCGTGTGATCTGCATGGAAGCCCCACTTCGAGGCCACTGCTCTGGGCCCCGCACCTGGCAGCAGGGACCCGTGGGAGCCCCGCCCCCGACAGATACTACGGGGGGTGCAGTGGGGGAAGGTTCTGGAACCTGGAACAGGGGCCCAGCCCCCAGGGGCTGCGAGGACCAGCCAGCCCTGTGGGAGGACGCGGAGACCAGGTGGTGAGGAGGGCCTGGGTCTCACCTGCCACCGGAGGGAGGCGCCACGCTGACAGGCGCGCAGACATCTCGCCTCGAAGACGCAGGAGACCCTCGAAGTGCACACCCAGTTCCTCGGTCACCACACACGTGTGTGCGTGTCTCCGCACAGAAAGACCTGCTGCCACTCAGCCCTCGCCACCGGCCCCGGAGGGGCCTGGTCCACCGAGCCCAGCACAGGACGCACCCACACTCGCGCTGCCGCGTCCCTCCGCTGGACACGCATCTCACGCCGCGGTCCCCTGCGGCCTGGCCCTTCCTGCAGCGGCCTGTCCCGGTCACACTGGCGGTTTGCTCACCTGAGCGGCACTGGGACTGGCCTGGGCCTCCCGCAGCACCCCTGGCGCATGGCAGCTGGACTGGGAGCCACTGGAGCGAGTTGTTTGCACAGCACGGCCTGGTGAGGAACCGTGAGTTCTGAAGGGCGCGACGTCCCTGAACCAGGACCCTCTGGTTACTGAGGGAATACGGAGCCGGCCACGTCACTGTCCAAGGAGAAAGCCTGGCTGCCCTGAGCTGTCCCCGTGTCAGCTAGCAGCCCGCAGAGCTTGACAGTCTGAGCCAACCCAGCGCCGACCGTACCTCGCAGTCCACCTCTCAAGGAGGCCGTGCCCTGTGCAGCTCAGGCCCTGAGGCTGGTGGGAAGGGCTCGCTGGTCTTCCCACACTTCACACCCGTCCCGGAAAGATGGGTCTTCCCAGCGAGCAGAGGAGAGGGGTGCACGCGTCGGGCACATCCCGGCCCCTCCCGCTCCCCGTCCCCTCCTGTCCTGCTGCACACGTCCTGCTGCTCTTCATCCCTACAGCCCAGCCAGGAGGCTGCGAGCGCTCCACCGCTTAAAAATTAGCTGCTGTATGTGGTCAAACATTTAGTTAACAGCCCTAATGCCTTGGCAGGGCCAGACCAAATGATGTCGAGGGCCTTATACGGCCCGAGGCCGGACGTCCCCACCCCAGGTCTAGACCGGCGAGCTCCCAGGCCAGACATCCCAGCTCGCAGGCGTTTCGGCAGCAGACCTCTGAGCACACGCTCTTCAGAGTTTGTTGACTGCCAAGGGAGTCTAGATCTATCTGTTGGACTTTATATTTTTATTTGTTTTAAATTAAATGTGGGGTGTTTCCAGCATGGTTCCTGACTTAGCTGGGCTCCCATGTGTGGGGCCAGGGCTCCCCCAAGACCCGTGCGTGTCCCCTGCTCGATGTTTGGCATGCAGGACGGTGCCTGGCCCACGGTAGGCACAGGACGACCCTTCGAGGACTTAACTGAACCCTCAGTCATTCTGACGAACCCCGGCTTTCAGAGGGGAGCCTGTGGCTGGTTGGCAGCTCACTGTCAGAATATTCCTACGGCCTCGACCGCATCCTCTCTGTGCATGGGGGCGCCTTCTGCTTTCTCTTCCTTTCACATAATGATAAGGATTTTTTCCATAAAAAAAAAAAAAAAAAAAAAAAAACCTAGTCCCTGGCTTTTAATTCCCCAGAATAGCCAATAGAGCCAGGTTTTGAGCAAAGTAGGAATAATTTAAACGTTCGTCTTTTATTTCATTGCCAGTATTTGAGATGTGTCTATTATTTGTTTGCTTTGGAAAATTATTTTTTAAATCTGGTCAGAATATTTCAATTGCTTTATATTTCAATTGCCTTAATGTTAGGACTCCTCAAGGACCTAAACATGTTTTAAAATCTTTGGGTTTTAGAAATGTGATGTGAGGAAGTCGTGAGTGTCGGAGCGGGCCTCTTCCTGGGTGTGCCGGGCTGCTGCGGCCCCCCTCCCCGAGCCAGGAGCTGGGGCCTCCTTCCAGGCCCTGGCCCAGCCCTGCCCGGCCGCCCTCAGCGGGGGACCTGCCACCCTGCCACCTGCTCAGCCTCTCCAGTTCCAGTCCCCACAGTGGCCCCCCTGATGGCTTGTTATAAAGATTAAATGCGTTAGTGTTTGCAAAGTGCTCAGAGCAGCGGCTGCGGAATCTGAGTGACCCCACGCAGGTCACTAAAAAGGTGATGGGAGCCTTTGCTCATGAAGAACCGGGTCTGGCTGTGGGGGCCGAGCAAGGGTTTCTGCAGAGGTGAGGCTGAGGGCTGGGCAGCGGGGAGGCCAGGAAGAGAGACAGTCGGGGCCTGGAATGTGAGCCAGCGCCAGGGACGGTGAAGGAAGCCAGACGCCTGGGCTGTGGAAGCGCCAATCTGCAAGGCCCAATGCCTCAGGGTAAGAGGGCTCTGTTCCTGTGTGTCCGCTGGTCTGATAGGGCGCAGTCCTAGCACCCTCGTGTCCACTTGCAAGTCAGGGTTAAAATCTTCAAATAACAGCGCCCGTCCCCCGTCAGGCTCACACCGGTCTAGGCCCGCTCACAGATCTCAGCCCCCAGTCCTGACGCACCCCTCCCGTCGGCAGCGTGGCCGTCCCCTCCTCCGTCCGCTCTTCCTCTATCTTCCACGCGACCTCGATGCTCCGCGGGGCTCTGTTGCTGTGGCCGCGGCCCCTGAAGTGGGAGCAGTGGCGGGAGACGTCGTCATTGGGGGCAGGCAGGCGGTGCTGGAGATGTTGGGGAGCCCCCCGCTCCTTCCCCTTTACACATCCAGGCAGCTCTCCTGGCCAACGGCCCGCCCTCCACCTGCTCTCAGTGACACCTGACCCGTGCGTCTGGGTTTCCGCCTCGCTCTGTGGTCTGTCCCTGAGACGAGGGAGCTGGTTCAGACAGCATTTCATTCCGGCTCATCCGAACAGTGGCTTTCTGGTGAGGCTGACGTGCACACTTTGGAGAACGTCTGCCGACCCCAAATCAAGGCTGTGTGTTCATAATCGACCATCCTGTGCTCAGCACTTGCCTGTGGGTTCCATCCAGTGTCTACTTACTGCCCCTTCGCCCATCGCGCTCGGGGAGACTTTGTGATGCGTTGAAATCCTGACTCAGCAGATCGCTGGGGCTGCGGGTGGGCGGGTAGCAGGCGGGCCAGCCAGCAGGGGTGGCCTGGGAGGACTGGCCGCAGAAAGGGCTTCCCGAGAGAACGGGCCATGTGATGCCTGCGTGGGGTCACTCAGATCCCGCAGCCTCTTTGCGCACAGGCGAGACTTCCACCCCGGCTCTGTGACGAGGGGACGGTGTGGTTCCGTCTCTGATGTGCCGGGGGCTCTAATAAATCCCATGAACAAAACACGTGCATCGCATGAAAACCACGGGGAAGGCCCGCACGGAGTGGCTCCGTCCCCGCGGTGGGAAGCCGGCCGCCTGTCCACCTGAGGACGCTGCTGCCTCCCCTGCTTTCCCCGAGGGCTGGGCCCCAGGCAGCTGAGAGGGAGCCATGGCGGAGGCGGGGCTGGAGACCGCCCACCAGCCCTGCTCCCCTGAGGTCTGGTTCCCTGACACGCAGGTGATCCAAGTCTTAGGGGAAGAGGAAGTTGCGGAGTCAGCGTTACAGGCCAGGCACAGCGCCAGGCAAGTGCAGGTAACCACCTTCCAGCTGACCAGGGAGGCGGGGGAAGGCGGCCCAGCGCTCTCCTGTCCTTGTCCCTCACGTGAGCAGAGCAGCTCATCCCTGGTCCGTTGTGAGCCTCTTTGTCCTCGGCCTGTGGCTGCGAGGCCCATGGCCGTGTCGTGACCCGGAGAGTGTGCTGAGCTGACACGCCCAGCAGTGAGAGGCTGCTGATGGGCTCCAGCATCAGGACACCAGCCACCGCGCTCCGCCCAGGCCTGCTTCTTGGCTGACAAGGCAGGGCGGTCCCGTGATGGGCCACACAGAACCGCAGGCTCACCCGCTGTCGCCAGCGCACGGAGAGGAGGTGCTGGCAGCACACGAGGCTGATCCGTGTGTGGGACATGGACACAGAAACTGTGGCCAAGCTGCATCCGACTCAGACTCTCCTGGTGGCCCCAGTGGGGGGTGGGGGGGGCTGGATGCAGGGCAGCCCCTCGGCTCTCAGGGCTCTGAGCCTGGCCCATGAGGCTCTGAGCCCGTGTGCCCACATCCTGGTTCTGGCTGGGCTGTCATCTGGGTGAGAGGTGGTGTGCTGAGCCCCACTCCCTGATGCCCAGACCAGGTTTACGGTTTTCCTGCGCACAGGGATGACTGAGGGAGGAGGTTGCCATGACAACTCACTCCCTCAGCGCCTCTCCCAGTGGCAGGCTGCCTGTGGGCTGCAGGGGCTGCCCGGTGCCCCCTTCCTCCCACTGGTGGCACTGCCCTGCCTCCGGCCGACCACGGCCAGCCCCCCCCCCCCACCCACCCGCCGCTGAGGAGACGTGCGAACAAGACCTTCCGCCAGCCTCCTGGGCACCGAGTTCCAGCTGCGGAGGTTTCTCCTTCCGCCTTTCTCCCTTTCTCCAGGAGCCATGGCTGCCCCCCTTACGGCTCACACAGGCCCCCTCCGAAACAATCAGGCGTTAGGCAGTGAGGTTTCTACTAAAATGCTCTCAGATCTGAAGATCAGCTCTGAACTCGCTTTGCGTTAAAGATGGATTTTAATACTCACGTTCCCTCTGCTGGAGGCGGCCGGGTGCGCCTGAGTGGAGGACGCGCGTGGCGAAGGCCGGCCCAGTGACCTGAGTGTCACTAACGAGTGTGTCTCCCTCCAGTCACGCGTGTGGCGCCTGGTGCAGGCGGGAGTGGCAGACAGCACCGCGCAGCCTCAGACCTGCTCCGGGAGAGCCAGCCCGGGGCGCCACCCACCCCTGTGGCCGGGGTCAGGGCCTCCTTCCCGCCTGCCCTTCCCGGCCCTCCAGTTCCCCTGTCTCCCTCTCCGCATCCTGCCTCCTCCGGGCAGATGGGAAGGCCCTGGAGGACGGCCCTTCCCCCTCTGCTCCCCTCCCTGCCCTCCTGCCCTCCCCCTTCTCTCTTCCTCCTGCCCTCCCCCTCCTGCCCTCCCCTCCTCTCTTCCTCCTTCCCCCCTCCTCTCCCCTCCCTGCCCTCCTGCCCTCCCCCTCCTCTCCTCCTTCCTCACCCCTCCTCTCTCCTCCCTGCCTCCTGCCCTCCCCAGCCACCTGCCCACCTGAAGTGCTCCCTGGTCCCAGGCTTCTCCTCAGTGGAACTGACTCCAGGACCAGCCCCCAGGTCAGCGCATCCACACCTCGAGGTCAGAGGTGCCCTGACCCCCTCTGCTCTGTTGCCAGCCTGCTCATAGGGAAGCCAGGCTGTCCCTGGCTGGTCGGAACAGGAGTCTGCAGAAGCTCACGCCGCTTTCCTGACGCCTTCTCCTCTCTCCCGTTCACGGCCGAGAAGCCGCGTGGTCACGAGTGAAGGCGTCCCAGCTGTCGCTTCTCGTGGGCACAGCATCCCCCTCCTGGCCCGTCCCCTCCTGGCCCGTCCCCCTCCTGGCCCGTCCCCCTCCTGGGCCGTCCCCTCGCCTGCACATGGCCGGTCCCCTCCTGGCCCGTCTCCTCGCCTGCACATGGCCGGTCCCCTCCTGGCCCGTCTCCTCGCCTGCACATGGCCGGTCCCCTCCTGGGCCGTCCCCTTGCCTGCACATGGCCGGTCCCCTCCTGGGCCGTCTGCTCGCCTGCATATGGCCGGTCCCCTCCTGGGCCGTCTGCTCGCCTGCACATGGCCGGTCCCCTCCTGGGCCGTCTGCTCGCCTGCACATGGCCGGTCCCCTCCTGGGCTGGTGTCTAAACCTTGGCCAAACCGTCTGAACTCGTTTACAAATTGGCCAGAAAAACAAGAGGTGAAACGTGATAAGCAGGTTCTGGGGGAGGAGGGAGACGGTGCTAGGACGCCCCTCACCTCTTACTTTCAAACGTCTCCTCTGCGGTCACGGGGCGACACTGGTTAGTCAGGCCGCAGAGGCTTGCGCAGTTCTGGGGCGCATCCCCCACAGCCTGGCCTCCTGCGTCGCCATCTTCTGCCCTCTCTGCCGGCCCCTCCCGCTGGCAGCCGGCACCTTCTCTGCCTGTGCCTGTCCCTCTGCTTGCTTGTCCTGCTGGTCACCTGTTGCTCTGTGTGAACCCACCTGTGAGGGAGACCCGGCTCTGTCCTTGCCGCCGACCTACCTCCCGTAGCAGTGCTCCGTCTCGCCGCCGTGTGGTTGCAAGTGGAGGTATTCCGTCCTTTCTGGGGGGATGCCACGTGTGTCCGAACCACCTCTTCGGCCTCAGCCAGCGTCCACGGACCTGGGTGGGCCCCGTGCTTGGCTGCCGTAAGTAATGGTGCAGCGAGAGGCTGACCGAGAAGGAAATAAACGGAAAGAATAATATTTCAGAGCCAGGTGCTTAGAAACAGGAGGCTAGGGCAAGAAACAGATTTGGGGGAGCAGGAAGAGAGAGGATACAGAGTGGCCCCAAGTGCGAGAAACTGGAGAAAATTCCAGGATCACACGAGTGGCCAATGAGGCGTGGAGTCTTGTCATTTCTCCTGATGAGAATTATAAAGCACTTTCTCGCCTGGCTGGCGTGGCTCAGGGGTTGAGCGGCGACCTATGGACCAGGAGGTCAGGGTTCGATTCCCATCAGGGCACAGGCCCAGGTTGTAGGCTCCATCCCCAGTGGGGGGCGTGCAGGAGGCAGCTGGTCCAAGGTTCTCTCTCATCACTGATGTTTCCATCTCTCTCTCCCTCTCCCTTCCTCTCTGAGATCAATAAAAATGTACTAAGAATACTTCCTCCGTGAGACAGAATAGAGCTTCAAAAAATGACAGACCCACAAACACAGCAAAGAGAAAACGCGCTGAAAATAGGAACAAACTTCCGCTAATGGAGCCCGTGGCCCTGGGACCCTCTCCTGGCCCGGCCCCGCCTCTCCGGCCGCTGGCTCGCACCCCCAGCTCTGGAGAGCCCGCCTGCTTCCCAGTGCCACAGCCCTCTTCTCCGTGTAACTCAAACTGCTTTAAACCCAGTGTGGACAGAGCTGGAGCCGCTGTCCCCGAGTCCCTGTGCGTCCACAGCCTCGCCCTCAGGCCCTGAGGCGCAGGGCAGGCTCACTGGGACCGAGAGCGTCCGCAGACCGGTCAGCAGAGCTCGCCCGGTGGGTTGGGTGCCCCTCCGCCCCTTCCCATCTGCCCTTTGGAGCCTGGCCTGGCACCGCTGCCTGTGAGCAGGGCCCTGTGGCCGCAGAGGGGCCATGGGGTGGGCGGACCGCCCGGCTCTGCCCAGTGCAGTCCAGTTGGTTCCCGGTGTCAGGAAACTGGCCTTGTCCGGCCAGCCCTCCGCAGGAGCCGCTCCCGCCCTCCCGCCCCATCCCACCCCCTGGGCCCCAGTCAGCAAGCTTCCAGGGACGCACTGTTTCCTCCCGGCCAGCTGGCTGGTGGCAGGTGCCTTCTCACGCTCAGAGGCAGGGGCGCTGTGGAAGGCAGTCCTTCCCACACCCCTCAGCAGCCCCCAGGGCCAGAGGGAGCCCGGCCACAGCCCCCGCGAGTCTTTAAACCCGTGTCTCACATATAATGTCACTCCCTGCCCAGAGCTCAGCTCAGCGGCCCCAGGTGAGTACCCCCCCCCCCCCGCCCCGTCCCAGCGTCCCAGCGCGGGTGGGTCTCGCCTGCCGAACCGGAGAGCCGGGGGACGCGCAGGCCGAGGGTCGGTCCCGGGGACGGAGGTCCGGGGGGTCCGGTGCCAGCCGGCTGCGCAGTCACCTTGTGTGTTTTTTCTTGCATGGGTCCTCGCGTCACTTCCAATTGGCCTGCGGCTCCCAGCCTTGTTAGCGCCCCTGCTGCTGGCCTGCATGTGCTCCGCAGCCGTTCCCGGGACGCCCCGTAAATGAGGGACGGCAGCATGCGCTAGGTACGTGTGCCCCGGACGCGTGCAGGGGCGGCAGCGGAGTGTGGCGGCCGGGGCTGAGTAGGCTCCCCGCCCCCCCAGCCAGGCGGCGGCCCACACCGGTGCCCTGGAGGCTGAGAATGAGGGGCTGCATGAGCATGGACGGCCCGGCCCACCTGGGTCCCGCAGCGCGGGCAGAGCAGGCCAGACTCGGTCGGGGCTCCCTTGGAGGCCGGAGCCCTAGAGCCCTGGTCGCCGGCCTGACACACGCCAGGGCCGCACCCCCTCCGGGCACCCGGGGCCCCAGATGGGGGGCGGGCAGAGGGGGTTCACGTGGGACATGCTAGAGCTGAGCCGATGCCGACCCAAGCCTCCAAGTCAACATTTGCACCTCTTGGCACACACCCTGCTCACCAGGCTTGAGCGATGCACGCACCCTCCAGGGACTGCGCAGAACGTGTGCTTGCCCTGGTTCACCCCGCACGGCCCGCGGGGGCCACAGGGACCGGCTGCGAAGCCCCTTGGCCACCAGATGCCCCGGCCACAGCCCCCGCGCCCCTCAAACCACAGCTCTGACTTCCTTCCGTGCGATGGCCCTTCCGCTCTAGCAACCGGAGCCTGTTCCACTGTCCCCTGAATCACCACGTAGCGTGTTTAACTGATGCCAAAGGTACTTTTGGAATTCTTTTCCGTGTGTGTGTGTTTGTTTTTAGTGTAATTTTAAAAGAAGGTACTTAGGGCCAGAAGAGAAAGGTGGGTTTTGTCCACACATTGCGTAATCGAAGGGCACAGGGGTGCTGTCCGAGTTGGTGTGTGGTTTTCAGAGCCGTGGGCACCGCAGCCCAGGGGGCACAGCCCCACCCGAGCTCAGGCAGGAGGAGGTGGGAGGGACACAGCACACAGGCTGGAAAGTGAGGGCCAGAAGGAGAGAGTTCAGTGTCTCACAGGTTGAAACATAACCCCAAGGCTCCGTCTTCCCTTGAGTCTCGGGGAATATGTGTAAGAAACTGGGCAGACGTGAGGCACTAGCTCCTGAGCGGCCTGCGTTCTCTCCGGGGAGAGCGCTGTGGAGGAGCCACATGGAGATCGGGGTGTGAGGGTGTCCCACAGAAGGGTGTGCACACACTTTGAATAATTTGGGGGCAGTTTTTAATTAAAATACACAATATTCTCAAAATTGAGCTCTCAGCTGTTAAAGTGTGTATACATTTTTTGGAACACCCTGTATTTTTTACTTCTCTGTGTTTATTTTTTTTTCTTAATTATGTGACCAAAAACATCAAAATTAAAAAATACATTTCTAGAGTTATATCTCTTTAGGCAAAAAAAAAAAAAAAAAGCTTTTGAATTGGACTTTTTATATAAATTGGGCAAAGGCTTTTATATATGAAGCCTGAATCATTCCAATTCACTAATGGATTTTGCTACCATCAACAAGGCTCAATTTTACATTTTTATGACTTATTTGAAACTTGAGGACAGGAAGAAAAAAAATGACACTTTTTCATCTTTTGTGTTTTACTTATTAAGTCCCCTCGCTAGCGTGGCCGTGAAAGAAAGGAACAGAGAGCATCGAGGGGCTGTTTTATGTATGTTTCGGCCCCTGTTCTCAGAGCCGGGGCAGGTGTGCGGTTGTCCCTGTGGGGTCTGGTCAGTGGGTTGGGCGGCTGCACGGACGGACCAGCCCAGACCCGCAAGCACATGGCGGTGCTCGGGCTCTGTGTGCGAGATGTGGCGTTTCCCTTCGTGCTCCAGCCTCTTACCTAACACAGCTGTGGCTCACGTCCTCACGTTGATCTTGGAGGCACGGGGCTGACCCCCTGCAGGAGGCCCCCGGATGTTCTCACGGGTAATTAGGCGGTGATGCGACTTCAGCGGGCGGGCTAACTGTTGGCATTGCTGTCACCCCGTGTCCGGGCTGTGGCTTGTGATGGAGAAACAGCACAAGTGTAGGTTGCAAGTCTCGCTGAAGGACACCAGAGGCAAGCCCCGGTGTCGGCGGCGCTGTGTGCAGGCTGCGGGCGGGGCGTCGTGGCGGTGTGGCTCGGTGCGGAGGTAGTGGGTTCTTCTCTGCCGGTGAGGCGTGTGTGTCACGACCTCCGTGTCAGGGTGATCAGTGATGGTCCTAGATGGGTCCCAGTAGAACCGGGGTTTTGGTGGCAAATGTGGAGAGGCAGCTGTGAGCAGGCGGCACTCTGAGAGGCCTGGGCCCGGTCTCCGGCGTCTCAGATCTGCCGCCGCAGCAGGAGAAGGGCTGGCTCAGGACACCAGAACTCCAAGCTGTGAGTGGCCCTGCCTTTCCTTTTTAGATTTGGCCCAGATACCGCAAAATTCAAACACATTTAAAACTTTTTTATTATGACTCTTCCATCCCCATTCTTAAATGTCTATACAAGCCCAGTGTTTCCAGCCAGATGATAACACATGGCGCCCAAAATTCTTTTCTTTCCGTTTTACTGAAACCCTGGGGCAAATGCCGCATCGCATACCAGGCGTGGGTCCAACATGCTTGTGTCTGGAAGTTCTCCGTGAGGGGGATCATCTGTGTGCGTCCTCAGTGGTTTTACCAGTGGTCCCTGTGGCGTGGAAGAGACGAAACACGTGGAGCGGGTGTTGTCCTTAACACACCCTTGTATATAGGAGCTTAAAATAGACTCATGCCATTGTCGTAGCAACGCCCGGCAGCGAGGGGGCACTGTATGGCAGGCCCTTCCCGGGGCGTCCCACACGCCAGTGTGAAAACCTGTGCCTGCCCGGCAGGCAGTTTCCATAGAAAACAGTCAGCCTCCTCTGCCATTTCGAACCCAAGCCGAGCGGCGCGTGCTGCTGCCGCGTTCTGTCCACGGGATTCGGATCCCGAGCAGCCGCCCCTCCTGGAGGGGACGTGTGCCTGGCTGGGGGTGCAGAAGGGTTTTGCTCATGGCTTTTGTGGCCGTTACCAGGGGCCCTGGGGCGGCCCCGCCTGAGCACCCAACACCCCTTTTGTCAGATGGACAGTCACTTCCTCACTCACCGAGGGAAGAAAACAGAATTTTGAATGTTGAGGTTTCTTAGCAGGTAGCTCTGAGTTTCAAAAGCCTTACCGTCTTGAACAGTAATGCACAGGTGAACAGGCAGGGCTGTTAGAAAAAAGGGGTTTTGGGAAGCCGTTCTGGGCCGCCGGGCGTGGCCCAGGAGCGCAGGAGGAGGCTGTGTTGGGGACTCGGACATGGCCAGTGCAGGGAGGAGTGGGGAGGGCCCCTGCGTCCTGGGAGCTGCTGGCACCCCTCCTGCCCCCTCTGCACTGAGGTCAGACCGCAGCCAGCCTGGTGAGGAGGGGGACTCCGGGCCACTTGGCAGTCCCCCCAGCTCCTTCCCCCTCCTCCCCCCCTCCTTCCGCCCCCCAACCTCCCGCAGCCCCACAGCCAGCCGGGGGCAGGCCAGCTGCCGAAGTGGAGACCCTGGAGATAGAAACAGACCTTTTCTGAAAGCAAGGCCTCTTTCTAGGAATGAAAGCTCCAAAAGTGAGCCAAATCGGTGTTTTGTTTTTATGGTGATAAAGGCATTTTAAATGCCTCTTTGTTAAATCACAGGATGCATCTGTAAATGGCTTAATCACACAGAAACGACGCTGAAACCCTTTTATAATTAGTCAAACCTGGCTTCCATGTGTAGGAGTTTGGTTGTAATGCCTCACTTTAAACTTGAACAGAATAATGTCACTCTCCTGCCGCACAGAGAACAGCACATGAAACAATGTCGACTCGTGTGAAAATGGATAAATTTTAAATAAGTTTTCACTAAGTTCTTAAGTTAGGAAAAATTTAGGATTTTTTTTAAAGCAAAAAGCAAGGCCAAGTGTGTGTTATTGCCGGTGGGAAGATCCCTGCTCCCTGTGCGCCCCCTGGAGACTCCTGAGGACCAGCGCCCGTCGGACAGCTCGAGCTGCAGTGTCCCTCCGGGCTCGGGCTCGCCGTCCAGGAGGCGCCGCTGGACAGCACAGCTGCCCAGCCATCACTCAGGCAGTGACCACTTGGCCTTGACAGGACAGTCTTGTGACCAGACAGAAACAGCTGCCACCTGGACAGCAGTCGAGTCGGCAATCAGATCTCCGCTGTTTCGATCCTGATTCTGCTTTAACCTCTCGTTGCTTCTCACTCTCCTACTTTAAAGGTCCCAACCCCCCACCCCCGCCCCCGTGCCCACCAGCAACTTCTCGACGCCCCTCACGCTGTCACTCTTCAATTCTGCGACAGCACACGCTATAGCTCAAGCTTGAACCTTCAGGACAATATGGCAGCTCCCAATTTCTACACCCTCAGACCTAGACTTGTTTCCTCTCTTGGGGCTAAAGGAGAAGTTGACAGCTTCTAATACCAAAAATTGTTGATACATCCAACTGGCAAAAGATGGCATTCCCGGCATTGAACGCAGTCCAGGCTCAGGTATCTCCCCTCCACCCCACGCTCGTCTGGCCGCGAGGACGCCCGTCTGTGAGCAGGTCATGCACTGGTCCCAGCACCCGTGTCCAGGGAGGCGCCCTGAGTGGGAGGCACACCTGATCCCTTAGAGCAGCGGTTCTCAACCTGTGGGTCGCAACCCCCTTGGCGGTCGAAGGACCCTTTCCCAGGGGTCGCCTAAGACCATCCTGCAGATCAGATATTTACATGACGATTCATCACAGTAGCAACATGACAGTCATGAAGTAGCAACGAACATAGTTTTATGGTTGGGTCACCGCATGAGGAACTGCATTTAAAGGGCCGGAAGGTTGAGAACCGCTGCCTCAGAAGCAGCGGGCATCTGTTCAGGATTTAAAATCTGTGATTTGTGTCCTCAGTTTTTACATTTCTGGAGGAACAAATGCAACTGAAATGGCTTAAAGGGAAACTGTCCTTGCAGAACTGTCTGGTTATTCTTGAGAGGGCGTACTGAGGAAGCGATTTGGAGGAGAACCGCTGAAACGTTGTCAGCGCTCTCCCCCATAGTGCAAGGCAGTGTGGGAGAGAAGAGTGGACGGCCTGGCTCGGAGGTGAGGCAGGGGCAGTAGGTGCCGGAGCCAATCGAAGCGTCTTAGCTGCCTCGGCCCGGCTGCTCCACGGTCAGCTAATAGTCACAAGGACGTTCAGGGAGATCTGCCTGCCCAGTGGGCTGATAGGTGGAGCTCACCCCAGGGCCAGGGCCGGTTGCTGCCGCCCTGGCATCGGCTGACCGGTTAGGAGCGTGGAGCATCGTGTCCTGGGCCTGGCAGTTTAGACCCCTGGGCACACATGTCTGAGGGAGAGCCTTGCTTCACGTGTGTGCTGGGATGCTGCCAGGCCTGTGGTGCCCACCTGCAGCGGCTCCAGGGACGGGGCAGCCGGGTCCCGGAGACAGGGGACAGGCTGCAGCAGCCAAGGGCCTCGCTCCGGGCCTGCGTCCCAGGCAGGGGCTGGGCATCGGGGCCCCTGGAGAGTGTCGCTGGGGTGGAAGCAAGAGGCGGCCCAGGCTGGTGTCCACGCGGCCGGAGCCGCGCCGCATGCCCTCCTCACGTGGGAGCGTGCGCTTAAGGGAGCTCGCTTTCTGGAGAAATAAGGAAGTTATTGTCCAGGGGATTTCATTCCTTTCAAGTAAATTGCCCTGTTTGTGTGTTTAATCATAGGTGCCCCACCCCTGGCTGCGACGGCTCTGGGCACATTACCGGCAACTACGCTTCCCATCGAAGGTACGTGGGGCTCTGTGCTCCCCTTGAAACCGTCCTTTCTTGTCCCCCTCCTGCGGGACCCTGCTGCCGGCCCTGGCACCCACCGACCCCACTGGTACATGGTCGCACAGAGCAGCCGTGCCCTGCGGGGTCACTCAGAGAGCGAGCTCCCCTGGGGCAGCCCAGCCCCTGGCAGAGCTCTCTCTGCAGCTGGCTCCACCCACAGCAGCTCTGCAGGCAGGGGTAGCGCGTGTCCTTACCTGAGAGAGAAGACCCAGGAAGACCTAAGGCCCCAGAGGACAGTCCCTGTGGGGCAGGCTCTGACGCCCTCACAAGTCAGATTGGAGCCCCAGGCTGCACAGTCCTGCCAGCCCGGCCGCAGAGCCGACCCCACAGAAATGCCGGAGCTCACGCGTCACGTGCGGCCACTCCCAGGAGGAGGCAGCTGCCGGGGTCCAACCCCAGCGGGTCCAGGGGTCCCCAAAGGTGTGGACGGAGTCGGCGAAGAAGGAAGGGCACGGAGACAGCGTTCAGTTGATCAGCAACCTAGCCAGGATCTCTAGCCCGGATCTCCAGAGAGGTTCTGCTTCGGATCTCCAGCGAGGTTCTGTAGCCATGTTCCCTCGCTAGGTTCTCCAGCCAGGTTCTGTCCAGGCTCTCCAGTCAGGTTCAGTGTCCAGGTTCCAGTCAGGTTCTCCTGCCAATCTCTGTAGTCAGGTTCAGTCCAGGATCCCTTGCCATGTTCTCCCGCTAGGCTCTGTCTCTAGGCTCCGAGGCCAGTCCCTCTCCAGGATCCTCCGGCATGCTCTCTCCAGCGAAGTTCTTCTGTCTCTAGAGAACGTTCTGTGTAGGTTCTGTGCCTAGGCTCTGTCTCTCTTGGTCCTGTCTTCCAAGCCCTGTCTTCTTAGTTCTGTGTTCTGAGTTCTGAGTGTTTCTGTCTTGTTACAACTGTATTTATACCAGTTGATTCAATCCTATCAATCTCTATTACAAAGGTTAGGGCGTTTCTTATCTCCATTCCAGGGAGAAAAGATTATGTAGTTTAAGCATGATTGTTCGTAGTTAAAGGGATTAATTACCCGCCTGGCACTTAGTTGAGGGGTTTTATTCCCTCCCTAACTTCAGGGGAAAAATCCCTACCTGGGGATTCAACCTTTCTTGGAGAGGTGACCTTGGTTAAAACACAGCGCCAAGAAGGTGAGCAAACATATTAAGAACCGTATGCCATATATGCCAGGTCCCTTGGAACAGCAAGGATGGACCGGCTCCCGGCAGGCAGCGTCCACACGTGGCTCAGGGCGGCCGTCCCGGGGAGCAGCCGCCATCGGGCGAGCGACACTCGGTCCACAGCCTGTGAGCGCCCACTAGGCCGGGCCTGTGCCGGGAGCGGATGAAAGAGGCTTTGGTGCGATGTCGGCGCAGGGTGGGCCTCGGCCCTGTGGTGGGTGCGAGAACCGCCTACCGTGTTCAGGGGAACAAGCCAGCGCCAGAAGGACCAGGTCTTTCTGAATGGAGGCTGTCGGGTGGAGGACAGCCGTGGGCGCTGCCGGCAGCCACTCACCACAGCTCAGAGGACGGGGCTGTCCGGCAGCCGAGCCTTCTGCTTCAGTGCCCCCCCACAAACAGAGACTCAGGACGCCAGAGGCACGTCCCCCGCCCACACCGCCCACCACCCTCCAGGGCAAGGTCGTTTGCACAGAGCCGTGGGGCTGGTCGGCGGGTCGGAGGTCAAGCCCTGCAGCCACCCAGTGACCCCACGGGGGGGGGGGGGGGTGGGGGGGGGATGCTCGCTGGCCGGCACAGCTTGTTTCCTCGCCAGGTCCTACGGCCACCCCCGGCTCCTGGGGTCCGCCTGGCGCTGCCCACGTCATGGGCTGGAGAATTCATTGCTGTGGGAGCCACTGCAGGTGCTGAGCAGCTGCTGCTGTGACAGCCGGAGGTTCCCCCGACGTCACCAGTGCTGCGGCCCCCGCCACGGCCCAGCGTCAGGACCAGCCTCCTTGCGCTGAGCTGGCTCACCAGGCGTCTTAACGGAGAACCTCGGGGTCGCCTCCAGAAAGCGTAGCCAGCGTCAGGTCATTGGTTTAGAGCAAATGCACTAAAACTAGACCTAAAACTCCAGTTAAATGTAAAAAGTCAAGCCGACGAGTTGCTGCAGCAGCAACACCCGAATCAACGCGCTCTGAGGACCCGGAGGGACCATGTGGTGGCGCCGCGGGTACAAGCACATGGGGGAGCTGCAGGGAAACGGGGTGTGAGTCCTGCTAAACGCGTGGTGGGGAGCTCGGCCTCCAGGACACGAGCCCAAGTCTGGGAGGCCGGGCGGGCTTTCCGCACAGAGAAGGTGGGTGAGAGACGGACTGAAATGTCCGCTCCCACCGCGCTAGGCCAGCCTCCCACAGCACACACATCCGCATGAAGGGCAGCAGCCAGAGGACAGAGCCGGTGCCGGCCAGTGAGGGGCGGGCACGCCTGCGGGAGGCTCTGGGGCAGCTGGATGGGAGGCAGGAAGGGCCTCGGCCTCAGTCCCGGGGGGACAGAAGCCCCCTAACAGGCCGGGTTAATGCTGCTCAAGTCCCTGCTCGAGGGTCCCCTGTGGCCCCTGCAGGTCCGCCGAGGAGGGAGAGGGGTGAGTGGCAGAGTCCCCTTCACGTCCATGTGGACGCCCTGACGAAAGAGAATCACGTGTTCGGGAAGGACCGGCAGCCCCATCGGAGAGCCGCCCCTCGGGAGCCTGCGGGCACTGGAGCCCACGGCCGCCCAGAGGCAGGGCTGCCCCTCCCAGCACACAGCGCCCACAGCTCCCTCGGCTCCCGCGGCTCCCACAACTCCTGTGGCTGACACAGCTCCCTCGGCTCCCGCGGCTGAGGTGCGGAGGCATGAATTCCCACCTCACTCAAACCAGAGTGACGTTGCTGGGTTTAACTTTGGACCCTAAAGAAGGAATCACAAACACAGACCCACACTGGGAGAAGGTCTGAGGTCCCTGAGCACTGTCTCTGCCCACACCTGGCGGGCCTCCTCGGCTCCTTTCGCCTCCAGCTGACATGGGGCCTGCTCGCTCTGGAGTGCAGGCGAGGAAGCTGAGACTCGCGGGAGAGAAGGGCCTGTCCTGGGCACCCCTCCCAGCGTCCGTCTCCGAGCCACTGCCCACCGAGCAGATGGTCTCCAGCTGCTGGTTCTGCAGGGCGCTCCATGCTGGGTGGGCAGTGAGCAGCGGGTTTTCATTTCCACGTTTTAAGCAAAAATACAGGAGTCTTTAAATGTTGATCAATGCTTAGTTTTGCTTTTCTGGGGGTTCCGGCGCTCAGTTGGTGGTAGGAAAGTTCTCTAGTTTCCATCAGCATGGAAATCAGCAAGAAGTGAGTCATCTGGAGAGAGCCACCAGCCTGAGCGTTAAAATGCCGCCCGCCCGTGAGAACAGGCCCCGCGCTGCATTCAGGGCCGGTGGCATTCGGTGAGGGCAGTGCCGGCGCTAGGCCGCCACCCCTGCAGGAGGGAGGCTTGGAGAGCACAGAGGGACCCAGATTTTGTTTTCGTGCGGGAAGCGGGGCTCTGGAGAGAATGCAGTCAAGGAGCCGAGGCTGGCGCGGGGGCGTGCTGACCTCGTGCTTCTCCTCAGCCTTTCAGGGTGCCCGCGAGCCAAGAAGAGCGGCATCCGGATAGCGCAGAGCAAGGAGGACAAGGAAGAACAGGAGCCCATCAGGTGTGCGGGCGGGCGGGCGGGCGGGGCGGGGCTCCAGGGCACGTGTGGGGGCAGGTGAGAGTCGGGGGGGGGGGGCGGACACGCCTTGGGATGTCAATCAACTGCAAGGTCAGATCATTTAAACCCAAACCGAATTGGATGGCTAAGCTGCAGTTGATGTGACAGGCGAATGCCCGTCAGTTTGACGCTCTGAGTCACTAAGCTGCGAGGTGTCCTCTTCCCGGGGGCAAGCACAGTCTGTTCACGGGAAAGGCAGGTTCACGGACGCAGAGGAAGGTACTGAACACAGGGTCAGGGTGAGCACTGTGCTGGCATCTGGCTCCTGGAATCATGTAGCTGCATCCACTCTCAGCAGGACCCAGGCTCCTGGCATGTGGGGCCGGAGAGAGCGTCCGCCCTCCCACTCACCCAGGCCTTTGCCCAGAACCGGCGCCCAGTGAGCCTGGGTCTCAAAAATCCATATGATAAACCTGGTGCTGTCTCCGTGAGATTTTAACCTCAGTGTCTTTGCAAAAATTGTTATTAAAATAAAAATTAATTAAAATAAAAATTATTAAAATGTATCAAAATAAATAGGCAATGCAAATTACATAGCATTAAAACTTTACTGTTTTAAGAAAAAATGCAGGCCAAACCCAGAGCCTGGGGCCTGTGAGGAGCCGTGGGCTCGCCCCAGGTGTCTGCGGCCTGGCTGTGTGCGCGGCCCTTTGCTGTCACCTTGTGAGAAGTTCCAGAAGCACCCTGGCCGCTCGGCGCTGTAGCACCAGCCCCTCGCTCTCCACGGATTCCCCAGACGTCCGCGTGGCATGCTCTGTGCTTACTCTGTCCCCAGGGCCTCAGTTAAACCCTCTCTCCCACTTCCGGAGAACATGGCCAGACAAACAGACGTGTCCTGGCTCCTGAGAGAACGCGAGTTTATGAAATAGCCGTTTTGAAAAACACCTGCAGCTTCCCACTGACTTGACATATTTCCTCCATCAAAGCCGTGGTTCTGCCCGACGGCGGAGTCTCGCCGGCAGACGCGGGCCCCGGGCGGTGTCCGCGAGGGTGAAAGCGCCCTCACCCCGCCAGGTGGGGTCGTCCACTCCCGTTTCCCGTCTGTGTCTGGCCCGAGAGATGAGTGGAGGCAGGTGATTCTGAGTTGCTGCAGAGCCACCAGCTGTGTGCGGCCGGGCAGGAACGCCTGTCTCCTCTCTCTGCTCTCAGGTGCCCCGTTCCCGGGTGCGACGGCCAGGGCCACATCACCGGGAAGTACGCCTCCCACCGCAGCGCCTCCGGCTGCCCCCTGGCGGCCAAGAGGCAGAAGGACGGGTACCTCAATGGCTCCCAGTTCTCCTGGAAGTCGGTCAAGACGGAGGGCATGTCCTGCCCCACGCCCGGCTGCGATGGCTCCGGGCACGTCAGCGGCAGCTTCCTCACACACCGCAGGTGAGTGCCCCGGCCAGGCCTTCCTGGCGGTTGCGGAGGGCGCAGCACGACAGGTATAAGAGCACATAGCGCCTCAGTCCCCCCGTGCTGAGGACCCCGAGGTGGGAAGGAAGGAGACAGGCTCCTGGAAAAGCCCAGCCTTCCAGCACAGACACGCTGGGGAGCGGTGTCCAGGGGTCGGCCAGGGGCCGCAGTAAGAAACACCAGTCTCTGCAGACGCGGTTACTCATGGGCCCCCGGGATCAAGGCTGGTCTTGGGCACAGAGCCTCGCCTTGAATGCCTGAACCAAAGATAGAGCAGGAAGTTTCCAGAAGAGCCGTCGACCCTTCCTTTTAATTTGCTTCGTGCAAGAGGAACTATATGCAGTCAGATGGCCTTGGACGAAGAGGCCTGTTCTGTTGAATCAAGTGGCCGAGTGGGCTCATTGCAGGAGGTCAGAGGTCAGTGCGTCCCTGGGCTTTATGTCCTGGCTTCACAGAAACCAGGCTGGGAGGTTGTGAGGAGGAACTGCGGCTTCTGCTGGCCCTGCAGACACCATGCTGGGGGGTGGGGGGGTCCAGGCTGTTCCCTTCCCTGCTCCATCATGCTGGGGGGTGGGGGGGTCCAGGCTGTTCCCTTCCCTGCTCCATCATGCTGGGGGCGGGGGGGGTCCAGGCTGTTCCCTTCCCTGCTCCATCGTGCTGGGTGCACACCATGGGCACAGTGCAGCCAGGCACCACCTGCAGAGCCACACCCAGCACGGAGTGCACAGGAGCTGAGTGCAGCCACAGGCAGGGCTGTGCTCAGGGATCTGCAGCCATGAGCTTCATGTTCTTTAAAGATTTTAAAAAATTAAGACAGGAATTCTCAATTACTCAGATAGAAAGTTGAAATGGTACCAACGGGGTACATGGGCCCAAGGACAGGAGGAGACTTCGGCTCCCTGACCTCATCTCAGCTCCTGTCCAGGCGCAGCTCACCTCTGATGCAGGCAGCCAGTCTCCTCCCAGAATGTGTCCTGGGGCAGAGGCTGCCTTGGACCTACAGCCTCCAGGTGCACACACCTCCCATCATAGCCCCGCCCACCCATTTCCCCTCCTGCAAACAGGTCACACTGTTCCCTCCTGCAAACAGGTCACACTGTTCCCTCCTGCAAACAGGTCACACTGTTCCCTCCTGCAAACAGGTCACAGTGTTCCCTCCTGCAAACAGGTCACACTGTTCCCGCCTGCAAACAGGTCACAGTGTTCCCTCCTGCAAACAGGTCACAGTGTTCCCTCCTGAAAACAGGTCACAGTGTTCCCTCCTGCAAACAGGTCACAGTGTTCCCTCCTGCAAACAGGTCACAGTGTTCCCTCCTGCAAACAGGTCACAGTGTTTCCTCCTGCAAACAGGTCACAGTGTTCCCTCCTGCAAACAGGTCACAGTGTTCCCTCCTGCAAACAGGTCACACTGTTCCCGCCTGCAAACAGGTCACACTGTTCCCTCCTGCAAACAGGTCACACTGTTCCCAACTGCAAACAGGTCACACTGGTTCCCTCCTGCAAACAGGTCACACTGTTCCCGCCTGCAAACAGGTCACACTGTTCCCTCCTGCAAACAGGTCACACTGTTCCCGCCTGCAAACAGGTCACACTGTTCCCTCCTGCAAACAGGTCACACTGTTCCCTCCTGCAAACAGGTCACAGTGTTCCCTCCTGCAAACAGGTCACAGTGTTCCCTCCTGCAAACAGGTCACAGTGTTCCCTCCTGCAAACAGGTCACAGTGTTTCCTCCTGCAAACAGGTCACAGTGTTTCCTCCTGCAAACAGGTCACAGTGTTCCCTCCTGCAAACAGGTCACAGTGTTCCCTCCTGCAAACAGGTCACAGTGTTCCCTCCTGCAAACAGGTCACAGTGTTCCCTCCTGCAAACAGGTCACAGTGTTTCCTCCTGCAAACAGGTCACACTGTTCCCTCCTGCAAACAGGTCACAGTGTTCCCGCCTGCAAACAGGTCACACTGTTCCCGCCTGCAAACAGGTCACACTGTTCCCGCCTGCAAACAGGTCACACTGTTTCCCGCCTGCAAACAGGTCACACTGTTCCCGCCTGCAAACAGGTCACACTGTTCCCTCCTGCAAACAGGTCACACTGTTCCCGCCTGCAAACAGGTCACACTGTTCCCTCCTGCAAACAGGTCACAGTGTTTCCTCCTGCAAACAGGTCACAGTGTTCCCTCCTGCAAACAGGTCACAGTGTTCCCTCCTGCAAACAGGTCACAGTGTTCCCTCCTACAAACAGGTCACAGTGTTTCCTCCTGCAAACAGGTCACAGTGTTTCCTCCTGCAAACAGGTCACAGTGTTCCCTCCTGCAAACAGGTCACAGTGTTCCCTCCTGCAAACAGGTCACAGTGTTTCCTCCTGCAAACAGGTCACAGTGTTCCCTCCTGCAAACAGGTCACAGTGTTCCCTCCTGCAAACAGGTCACACTGTTCCCGCCTGCAAACAGGTCACACTGTTCCCTCCTGCAAACAGGTCACACTGTTCCCGCCTGCAAACAGGTCACACTGTTTCCCTCCTGCAAACAGGTCACACTGTTCCCGCCTGCAAACAGGTCACACTGTTCCCTCCTGCAAACAGGTCACACTGTTCCCGCCTGCAAACAGGTCACACTGTTCCCTCCTGCAAACAGGTCACAGTGTTCCCTCCTGCAAACAGGTCACAGTGTTCCCTCCTGCAAACAGGTCACAGTGTTCCCTCCTGCAAACAGGTCACAGTGTTTCCTCCTGCAAACAGGTCACACTGTTCCCGCGTGCAAACAGGTCACAGTGTTCCCTCCTGCAAACAGGTCACAGTGTTCCCTCCTGCAAACAGGTCACAGTGTTCCCTCCTGCAAACAGGTCACAGTGTTTCCTCCTGCAAACAGGTCACACTGTTCCCTCCTGCAAACAGGTCACAGTGTTTCCTCCTGCAAACAGGTCACAGTGTTCCCTCCTGCAAACAGGTCACAGTGTTTCCTCCTGCAAACAGGTCACAGTGTTCCCTCCTGCAAACAGGTCACAGTGTTCCCTCCTGCAAACAGGTCACACTGTTCCCTCCTGCAAACAGGTCACACTGTTTCCCTCCTGCAAACAGGTCACACTGTTCCCGCCTGCAAACAGGTCACACTGTTCCCTCCTGCAAACAGGTCACACTGTTCCCGCCTGCAAACAGGTCACACTGTTCCCTCCTGCAAACAGGTCACAGTGTTCCCTCCTGCAAACAGGTCACAGTGTTCCCTCCTGCAAACAGGTCACAGTGTTCCCTCCTGCAAACAGGTCACAGTGTTTCCTCCTGCAAACAGGTCACACTGTTCCCGCGTGCAAACAGGTCACAGTGTTCCCTCCTGCAAACAGGTCACACTGTTCCCTCCTGCAAACAGGTCACACTGTTTCCCCTCCTGCAAACAGGTCACACTGTTTCCCCTCCTGCAAACAGGTCACACTGTTCCCTCCTGCAAACAGGTCACACTGTTTCCCCTCCTGCAAACAGGTCACACTGTTTCCCCTCCTGCAAACAGGTCACGCTGTTTCCTCCTGCAAACAGGTCACGCTGTTCCCGCCTGCAAACAGGTCACGCTGTTTCCCCTCCTGCAAACAGGTCACACTGTTCCCTCCAGCAAAGAGGTCACACTGTTCCCTCCTGCAAACAGGTCACAGTGTTTCCTCCTGCAAACAGGTCACACTGTTCCCGCCTGCAAACAGGTCACACTGTTCCCGCCTGCAGACAGGTCACACTGTTTCCCCCTGCAAACAGGTCACACTGTTTCCCCCTGCAAACAGGTCACACTGTTCCCGCCTGCAAACAGGTCACACTGTTTCCCCTCCTGCAAACAGGTCACACTGTTCCCTCCTGCAAACAGGTCACACTGTTTCCCCTCCTGCAAACAGGTCACAGTTTCTCAGATGTCTCCACAGGGCAGGACAGGCAGATGGTGGGCGTCGTCCTGGGATGGATGACCCACCCACTGGGAGCTCCGCTGCCTCCTCCTCCCCCCCGCCCCCTGAGGGCTGGGTGCCTGCAAACTGCCAGCCTCCTTTCTAGATGTCGGTGGTGCCAGGACAGGCCTCCTACCACAGACACTGCAGGGGCTCCTGCGAACACACCCTAGACACAGTCCTAGAACCAAAATGCTAGTTTACAATGTGACAAGCGGTCGCCAATGCTCGCCTTCAAGTCGTCGGCTGGGAGTTAACTGAGGCTGTGCACTGGGCTTCGTCCATGGCCCGTGGCCTCGCGCTCACTGCCACGCCTGTAGGACCCAGCCCAGGGCTTTGGCGGAGCCGTCATTAACGAGACCTACATGTGTCAGGACCTGCTCTCCAGGGAGGGGCAGCCCCGTGGGCTGCTCACCCAGCCGCCCCTCCAGGCGGAAGGCCCAGGAGCCTCTGGCCTCAGCGACGTCCGTGTCTGCAGTGAGCAGGAGGGGCGCCTGTGCTCCCTCTCAGAGCGGCCGTCGTGGCCTCTTTCATCAGGACCGCAGGTCCAGGCAGAGGACACCAGTGGGGACTCTGGGTCCAAGCCGTTCCCACTGAAGACCCTGACGATGAGCCCTCAGAGCCCCTTCCCGAGCCCGGCCTGCAGGCCACCGTCACTGGACAGTCGGGAGGGATTTGAATTCACTGCCCCTTGGAGGATGGCTTCCCGCTGGGCCCGTCGGATGCACCTGGGAGCGAGTTCCTGGCACCGCCCTGTGCTGACCGCTGACCGCTGACCGCTGCCCTGAACCAGCTCAGATGCGCTCGCTCTTTCATCAGCGAGTTAGTGTCTGACCATGAGCACTTGGGAGGGAGGAGCTCAGATCCAGCAACTGTCAAACTGTGAATCCCCCTGGGCTGGAGAGGGAAGGCCGCAGGTCACAGCTGGGCTCCCTCCCCGCAGCCCTAGCCACCGCCACCCCGGGCGTCCCTGCCCGGCAAGCAGCCACTGTGCTCCCCAGGACTCCCCGAAGCGCGGCGCGCACCACCTCGCTACCCCCCGGCCCAGGGCCAACTTGTTAGTGTGCTTGGTCCCGGCCTGAGCCCGCAGGCTGGCAGCCTGGGCATCCTAAGGCCCCAGCGGTGTCCCCACGGGCACTCAGGAGCCGCCATGCACCTGCTCTCCTCACAGTGGGCCTGCCGGGCGCGGCTCAGGCTCCCCGCGGGCGCCCTCAGGAACCAGGCCTGAGGGGGCCACTCCAGGGCCACGAGGACCCCGCCGGGCAGATAGCTCCGACTCCAGAGCGTCCGAGTCTCCGTGCCACGGGGTCCCCCCGATAGGATCGCTTCCCCACACGCCCTGCCACTTGCCCTGATTCACCTGCAGGCTCGTAGGCACCCAGCAGCTCTGCTCACACACTGACAACCGAAAGCAGCCTGGGACTGGAACTCGCCTGGACTAGGAGCACAGCGTCAGCTAAGAACTCGCTGTGTGCGTCCCTGAGCCGTCCTGACATCCCCACAGATGTGCACCCCACACCTGGGGGCCATAAGTAGGTCCTCTTTGCCTCTCCCAGCTTCTGCCGGGGCCAGAAATCGGGGGATTCCTTGGCTGGAGGATGCTTCACCTCAAGTCTCTGCCCGTCGTCACCTGGCCCTCCTCCCACAGGGATGCCAGTCATCGGCCAGGGCCCCACCGGACCCACCCTCCTCCATCCGGACGCGATCACGTTCCCAAACACGGCCCCTGTCACGGGTCCCCGTCACTCGGACGTGGGCTGATGGGGGGGCGCAGCCCAGCGAGGACGAACACTAGACCAAGTGCTGACCCTCGTGGGAGACCAGGAGGCGGCTGTGTTGGCCGCTGGAAAGTTCATGGTCAGCGACGGGGGGCTGGCTGCGGCTCCCGACCGCAGGGCCGGCCCCATCCTGCTGCCCCAACGCCTGGCACGGGGGCATCCATCTCCGGGTTCCTTCTTGTCCCCGGTGAGGAGCGGCTCCTGCGGACTCAGCCTCCTTTCCTGGACCCGGGAGCCTGGGCCTCCTTCACTGAGGGTGTCACCTGGGGGAGGAGGCAGGTCATGGGCAGTCGTGCGAAGGAGGCCGCGTGCACCTGGGTGCGTGTCCTGGGAGCTGAGCACACGGAGCCTGTCTGGGGTGCTCACCCTCTCTCCCCCCACTTCCCTGGCGCTGAGCAGGGGTCCCTCCCCCACCCCCACCCCCACCCCCAGTGGCTCTCAGATGCTTCCTTCCTCCCACGGCAGCGCACACCCTGGGACTTCTGCTCGCCGGCTGTTTGAGCTGTGGCGTCTCCCGAGGGAAGGCCCTTCAGGGCAGTGTCCAGGGGAAGGCCCGTGGTCCCCGCCTCTCCCCAGGCCCCTGGGTTCCGCCCTGGGGTGCCTGGTGCTGGCGCCAGAGCAGCCGCCTGGGCCAGGCCGGAGGCGCAGGACGGTTAATGTTGCCCAGAACAGGACGGCCGGACCTGCGGTTCCGTGGCTTTGCAGTCCACGCCCAGAGCGTCGGTCAGAGGTTTGCGTGGGGCCTCTGGGCCTCCATTTCAGAACTGCCTCCCGGAAACTCCCTGAAGCTCGCCTAGTGCCCAGACAGAGACCAATGTGTGGCTTTTCCCCGAGCCGCCACCAGATGGCACTGCGCCCTCGCAGGGACCCGCCCGGGAGGCCTGGGCCGGTGTTCCAGACCTACCCGCAGGCACCCAGTCACCGCGGGCAGGCGGGGTGGGGCCCCTGCAGCCTGTTTGCACCTCACCGGACTGAAAGCTAAGGGAAGCACAGACCAGTGGGTCCTGCGCCTCAGCGAGGTTTGGGAGCCACTGAGCCCTTTGCTTCTTGCTTTGGCTTCTGCGCGCTCCTGTTTGCGATGCTCTCCCGGCCGGCGCCGCTCCGTAACTTAATCCTGGCCCCTGGGTCTCAGGCAGGAACTCACTGGTGGTGACACCCCTCTGGGCTGAGGGCCCGCTGTCCGGTCCCCTGAAAATCTGGAGGCACCATCAGCAAAGTCCAGGGAAGAGCAACAGTTACGGAGACCCCTGACCCAGGGGCAGTCCCTCAGGACCAGCACCGGGCTCTGCGTGAGCTGCGAGCGGCGGGGAGCTCACCCCTCAGGAGAAACGCAGGAAGCCTGGTGTCAGTGTGGGCACCGAGTCGATCGGGCCAAGAGCGGATCTGCACCGTCCGTGGTGGGTGGATGCACGGTCCGCACAGCACTGAGGAGGACGCACGCACAGTGGTCCATTGGATATCACTACATTCACACGTGTGTGCAGCTTCCAGTCACGTGCCCCTGGCCCCTGGCCCCTGGCCGTGCGCAGAGGGTCCTGTGAGGAGCCTCGCCCCGCCGGCAGACGAGGGGAGGGAGGCCAGCTGGGCCCGCACAGGGGCTCCTGGTGCAGAGGACGCACACAGTGAGGAGGCAGGAGACGGCGGACCAGCTCAGCACAGGCCAAGCCAAGGGAAGGCAGGCGTCAGAACCAACCCTCACTGGGCGACACCGGCACTGGTTTCAAAGCTGTCAGATGAGATACTGGCACTTCGAGTGGCCTCCTGGGGGCGGGGGCGGGGGTGCCTTGCCTGGAGAGGCCTGAGCGTGCAGTGAGCTCGCTGCCTGCGTCTGCTGTGTTTGCCTTCGGTGCAAATCCCACCTCGTGTCAGTGCCCGCTGCCCACTGGGGGACCCAGGCCCCGCCGCCCCGCCGGTGTCCACATGGCCCTGAGTCACAGCAACCGAAGGAGATGACGCAGTGACCGGCCCCGCTCATAGCCGCGTCCACTCCCGAGACCCACGACTAATGCATTTCCCATCTTGTCCCCAGCTTGTCAGGCTGCCCGCGAGCCACGTCAGCCATGAAGAAGGCGAAGCTGTCGGGGGAGCAGATGCTGACCATCCGGCAGCGCGCCAGCAACGGTACCCCCACCCCCACCTCACCCACATCACCCCCACATCACCCACCCCACCCACACCCACACCACCACCCGCACCACCACCCACCCCATATCACCCACACCCCCACCCACACCACCACCCACCCCATAACACCCACACCCACACCACAACCACCGCCTACACCCACACCACCCACCCGGTTTCGGCCCGATCCCCACAGGCCAGGCCGAGGGACCCCACCTGCCGGAGGGACCCCGCTCACTCCGCAGACGCCGGGGAGGAACCGCGGGAGGTTGGCTCCAGGGCGTGTCCAGCCCATCTTGCCCAGTCCCGCCTCGTCAGCCACCTTCTAATTAATTTCCTTTCAATGTGCACGAGTCCGTGCACCGGGTCACTAGTCTTAATAAGAAAACTGGGGATTCTCACGTGGTGTTCCCTGAGCAGAGTTGTAATGCACTTGGTTTATGTTCGCTGGGGCAGGGATAGAGAATGACGAAGAAATCAAACAGCTGGACGAAGAAATCAAGGAGCTGAACGAGTCCAACTCACAGATGGAGGCCGACATGATCAAGCTCAGGACTCAGGTCAGTCACGCCCCTTCCTGCCCCCTGCGCTCCAGCCCCTTCCACCTGCGCTCCAGCCCCTTCCTGCCCCCTGGGCTCCAGCCCCTGCCCCCTGGGCTCCAGCCCCTTCCACCTGCGCTCCAGCCCCTTCCACCTGCGCTCCAGCCCCTTCCACCTGGGCTCCAGCCCCTTCCACCTGCGCTCCAGCCCCTTCCACCTGCGCTCCAGCCCCTTCCACCTGGGCTCCAGCCCCTTCCACCTGCGCTCCAGCCCCTTCCTGCCCCCTGGGCTCCAGCCCCTGCCCCCTGGGCTCCAGCCCCTTCCACCTGGGCTCCAGCCCCTTCCACCTGGGCTCCAGCCCCTTCCACCTGCGCTCCAGCCCCTTCCACCTGGGCTCCAGCCCCTTCCACCTGGGCTCCAGCCCCTTCCACCTGCGCTCCAGCCCCTTCCACCTGCGCTCCAGCCCCTTCCACCTGCGCTCCAGCCCCTTCCACCTGCGCTCCAGCCCCTTCCACCTGGGCTCCAGCCCCTTCCACCTGGGCTCCAGCCCCTTCCACCTGCGCTCCAGCCCCTTCCTGCCCCCTGCGCTCCAGCCCCTTCCACCTGCGCTCCAGCCGCTCCTGCCCCCTCAAGGACCAGCACTGGGAGGTGCCCTTTGGCTTTGCTCATTTTCCCTGCGCTTCCCCACATCGGTCTCTGCAGTTTTGGGGGGGGCGTTGCTGGAGCCAGTGGCCATCGGTCTCCTGGTTGCTGGTGTTTGTGTGGGATGAGCAGGAAGGCCAACCCCGTAAAATGACAGATTCTTAACCTCTGAAGCCTTTTTATTTAAGCAAAGAGGTCCTCTCTTTGCATCGGTAGACGTGCCCCTCCCTGCGGGCGGAGCCCAGCGCCCTGTGTCCACACTTTGTGCCTCTCAGATCACCACCATGGAGAGCAGCCTGAAGACCATCGAGGAGGAGAACAAAGTGATCGAGCAGCAGAACGAGTCCCTGCTGCACGAGCTGGCGAACCTGAGCCAGTCGCTAATCCACAGTCTGGCCAACATCCAGCTGCCGCACATGGTAAGTGACTGAGTCTCCTCCCTCCCTGCGCTGCCCACCTGACCGGCCCCTGACCCACAGTCTGGCTGACACCCAGCTGCCGCCGTGGTAAGTGACTGAGCGTGCAGGCGGCACTGGTGGCCGCCCAGCCACCGGGAGGAGATGGCTGTGGTGACCGCTCGCGGAGACGCCCGCCATGGCGCTGCCTGCGTAGAGCGCTGGTGGCTGGTCAGGGCGCCCGTGGAGTTAGTGTGCTCCGAGGAGGCCTTTAATACGATGCAGACAGTGGCCTAGGCTGTGATGCTTTTTATGCTGATGTGAATTCCTATTAAGAAAATAAAAGCTGTGTATGAACTACTATTTAATATCTCGTAGGACCCAATCAATGAACAAAATTTTGATGCATACGTGACTACTTTGACGGACATGTATACAAATCAAGATCGTTATCAGAGCCCAGAAAATAAAGCCCTCCTGGAAAACATAAAGCAGGCTGTGAGAGGAATTCAGGTCTGACCAGCTGCTCAGTGACGTAGTGGCGGAACCTGCTAGAAAGGACGCCTGTCGCCCTGCTGCTGCCCCGCCCGAGCGCACCCGTGCGCATGTCTGTCCGAGTCCCGCCCAGAGACTCCATGGCCTCACGTCCCGCTCTCCCAATAGCACCTGCACATAGTGTGGACACAGTCACGTTCGTACGTTTCACATGAGCCGACACAGTGTGGCTTCTCCATGTCATGTTCATAGCTGCTAGTGTGTGCGCATTTGGGGGGATATATATATTTCTGAAGAGGTAAGCTGATCAAAATAGAGTGGACATTCTTTTTAACGCTTAGCGGTTAAATGTTTTAGTATTTTGAACTGAAATGGACAAAAAGAAACGGCTTTGAATGACCATGAGGTGGTGCAGCCACGTTTCAGACATCGTCATTTCACCTCGTGTTGGAGGATTTGATGGAAGCTAAGAAGTACAGTTTGTGTGCATATTGTTTCATAGCAAGAATTGTTTGCAAGAAATGCTTTATTTTTGAACAATGCCTGGAAATATCATGTGATTTCTTTGTTTGTTTGTTTTAGGAGGATGGTGTGTGGTGGGGGCAGTAAGTGAGGTTTTTTGAATTCCAAGGAATGGCATGTGGATTAACTGTAAGAAAGGGATCAGTAATGTGTTGTAAGAACATCAAGCCACGGACACTGGGCAGAAGATGGGAAGCAGCTCACGCACGCTTTCTGGTTTGCGCCTGCGCGTGGCGTGAGACCCGGACCAGCTCCCGCAGGGGCTGCAGGAGGCAGCGAAGACTTCTCCCCGCAGTGAACTCCGGCGCCTCCCGCGCCCCTGCCTCCCCGGGCTCTGCCGCAGGGAGGCCTGGCCAAGGAGTCCGCGCTCACTCCGCTCAGAGCTCACTTACGACTATTGATTTCCCCTCCACCTTCAACACTGTCGTTGCTGTTGCTATTATTTTGCATTTGGGGCATAAAGGGAAAGGACTTGTGAGTCTTCGAGTTACGGGACTGAATTTTCTGCTGGATTCGGTGGCAAAGCTGCTCAGAACCCTCCCTCCCGCCGACTCCGGCTTCGGTGAGCCTTTGGCCGCGGTGAGGGCTCTCTCCCCAGGCCCTGGAGTCCGACCTGTGTGGAGGCGGCGGCCACGGAGGGCTGCCAGCTGCTGCCCGAGGACGGGCCGTCCAAGTAGGCGTCCTGGATGTACTTCAGCACTTTCTCTGTCGCGAGCTCCCCCGACGTGTCCCCGACGACCTGAGACTGACCGGTCTGCCCCGAGGACTCCCGGCCGTATCATGGCATCACTTCCTTCCATGTCTAGATGTCACACAGGAAGTACAAAAGTACTTTAAAATTTTGTTATGAAAAAAAGATGGGTTTTGTAAAAATTAAAAAAATATTTTTAGCAGAACAGGACTTACAGGGTCATTGTCCCCACAACGTGCCAGTCGACTATTTGCACTCACCTGTCCTCTGTGTCCGAGCAGAGGTGTGCAATCCGCGTCCCAGCCTCGCGACGCCGGCCCGGAGGACCCGGGGCCCGCGGGCGGACCCGACGCCGTGCTGAGGGGGCTGCCGGGCCTCCCACAGACTCTGATCCAATGCCCGACCTCGTGGACATGTATATAACCTCATCCCAGCGGCACTTTATATGCTCACTGTACACACACTCCATTCTCACGAGGACTCCAGTGACGAGCTGGGAAAAGGTGTGTAATGACTGGGGCTCCGCAGCTGCTCGGGGCCCTCTCTGTTCGCGCGTAGTCGTAGCTGCCACGCTCAGAATTGCCTTCGAGAGCTGACGCCAGGGCCGGCGCCTGCTGCCAGGCCCCGGCGGCCGCCGCTGTTCATATCGGCCTCTGCATCCCCGTGTGTCTGCAGCTTCTCGCCATATAGTGATGCTTCTCTTCTCGTAGAGTAATAGGTAGTCTCGGTTTTGTTATCACCTGTGTACAATGGAAAGGGGTTTTAAGCACAAATCTGCTGCTCACCTAACATTGGTAATAATATCCAATCAGAGTTACCCGTGATGTTATATAGGGGATCACAGTGTCTCATACTAGAATGCTGACCTTTCATACAGAATTATCGTGAGTCATCAGAGTTTATTTATTATAACTTATTGTTCATATTCATTTCTAAGTTAATTTAAGTGACCATTTATTAAGACAGAATTTTGTATAAATATTTACTGTGCTCTGTGGAACTGAAGTTTGATTTATTTTTGTACGACACGGCATGGGTTTGTTGACACTTTAATTTTGCTAAAATGTGTGGAATCACGAGTTGCAGTGATACTTCATTTTTAAATTGTGGACTTTGTACAAACTTTGTCATGCTGATGTTCACACATCTTTCCTCGAAATAAAAGGTGTTGCCACATTTGTAGCACGACGGATCTCCAGCCGGGTCTGTGTCTTCTTTCGGGGCCGCACCATTTGGGTCCCAGGCGGGCACAGGGCCCCAAGGGGCGGCCACATTTGGGGAGGGTTAGCTCCCCCTGGTGTCACTGCCCCGGCCCAGGACACGTCACGCGTCTCCGTGAGATCTCTCCCAGGTCGGGGACATTCTGAACAGCGCCCACACCCAGGAGGCCGAGGGGCACCCACAGCGGCTGTCCGCGGAGGATCCCTCCTGCTCTCCCTCCTCACGGCCCTCGTCCCGCCCTCATTCCGGACCAGCTCAGGTTAGTGCGTCCCAGGACCCCTGCCCTCGAGGCGCCGCTCCTCCTGAGGGCCGCCCCGCGGGGGACAGTGACCTGAGGCAGCGGCAGGGCCATGACCCCGGAGGGCTGTGGACACAGCCGCTGCGGCTGCCGGGGTGCTTTTTGTTAAATTGTTAACAAGCAGAAGGTGGACCCGTTTCCTCTGTAAACCAAGAGTCATGGGTGCCAGACACCTCCTCGGAAATGCAGGCGCTAAGACATCGTCCACGACCCCGAGAAAAGGCGCTAAGATGAAAACGGATGCACAGCACGGAGTCTGAGGACGGAAGGCTTGGAGCCTGGCCAGGCAGCTCCCGGGTCACAGGCGGGGCGTGTGAATGCGGCTCCGCCTCCTGCACTTCCTGATGCCAGACGGTGCCTCTCCCATGGGGGTGACTATGGAATCCCCCCGCCCCCCCGATTTCATAGTTTGAAACCGAAGCCCCGATGGGATGGTAACGGGGTGGGGACTTTGGAAGGCGATGAGGGATGGGTGCCCTCGTCCCAGGGGAGCTCAATCTCTCCCCCACCCTCCCCTCAAAAGCAGTGCTACCTATCACCCCACCGCTTCCAGCCAGAATTCAGCAACCCTCCTACCAGCCACCCAGGAGGACACAGGACACACCCCCGTCTGCACACCTGGAGGACACACCTGTCAGGCTCACCTGGAGGACACACCTGTCTGCACACCTGGAGGACACACCTGTCTGCACACCTGGAGGACACACCCCCATCTCTGCACCTGGAGGACACACCCCCATCTGCACACCTGGAGGACACACCCCCATCTCTGCACCTGGAGGACACACCCCCATCTCTGCACCTGGAGGACACACCCCCATCTCTGCACCTGGAGGACACACCTGTCTGCACACCTGGAGGACACACCCCCATCTCTGCACCTGGAGGACACACCCTGTCTGCGCACCTGGAGGACACACCTGTCTGCACACCTGGAGGACACACCCCCATCTCTGCACCTGGAGGACACACCCCCATCTCTGCACCTGGAGGACACACCTGTCTGCACACCTGGAGGACACACCCCCATCTCTGCACCTGGAGGACTCACCCGTCTGCGCACCTGGATGCCGCCCTCACTGGACACAGGACCGTCGGGCGCCTGGATCTTGACCTCCAGCCGCCACCATGGTGAGGAGGAGACTCCGGTTGCTTTGCCGCCTGTGGGTTCTGTTGCACGGCTGAGCCGACGGCAGGAGTATTAGTGTCACCATCAGCGACGTGCACTTTCTCCTCGTCACAGAGGCCATTTGCTCCGGTTTGGCGAGCTGATGGTGACTTCACACACGGAGTGTCTGTGAGGAAAGCACCCAAGGTCCTCCAATAACCACAGGCTTTTTGCAATAACAGACAAGTTTCCCTTCATTTTATTATTTTTCTGAATCCTCACCCGAGGATATTTTTCCCATTGATTTCTAGAGAGAGTGGAAGGGGGGGTAGGAGGGTGGAGAGAGAGAGAGAGACCTCAGTGTGAGAGACACATTGACCGGTCGCCTCCCGCATGCGCCCGGACCACACGAAACGCTCCAGCCCACAGGCTGACGCTCCCGCCGCTGAGCCACCGGCCAGCGCAACACTGTGCGTGCAGCTGCCCAGTAAAGGCCTGGGGGCCCCCCAGAGTCCCCGTGGGGGGCCCAGGTCAGTGCCTGGCACCTGGTGGCAGCTCCTGCCCCTCCCTGACTGGCTGCAGGTCCGGGCAGGTCGCTCAGAGCCTCCCGCCGGGTTTTCCGTCTGCACAGGGGGTGGCACAGGGGGCGTCCGAGGCCCCGGCACTGCAGGTGGCACAGGCCTCGGGCGCAGGTGTCTCCCCGGGTCTCCAGGCCTCAGGGAGGCGGCTCTGAGGGAACCGGGATTGGGGCGCAGCTCCCTCCACTCATGAACCTTTGCTCCTCCGTGTGGTCCTCTAACGGCCACACACGGTCAAGCGGCCTCAGCGCAGCTGGAAGGAACGTTCGCTGCCGATGGGAACAGGGCTGGGCTGCCCAGCCACGTGGGAAGTGGCCGTGGAGGGACAGGAACATGCCACCTGCGTCTCCGCAGAAAACCCCAAAGGCTTCAGGGAGGATCCGATCCCAGAGGTGCGAGGCCTCCGCGGGCCTCTAGAGGGCAGCCGTGGGCAATAAGGAACAAAGGCCTGGATTCTTTCAGCTCAAAGTAAGAGCTCATTACTGACTGCAAATTCTCCCAGGCCCAAATCATGGCAGGGCCCACGCTCTCCCCGCCCCCACCCCCGCCCCCACCCTCACCCCCACCACAGCTCTTCACCCAACGCCCTGCACATGGCTGCGTGCCAGTCAGGGGTCTCCAGAGAACAGCAAGCACTATGGCATGGATGGGTGGGTGAGTGGGTAGACAATGGATGAACGGATGGATGATGGATGGATGGGCAGATGGATGGATGGGTGGGTGGATGGTGGATGGGTGGGTGGTGGATGGATGGGTGGATGGTGGATGGATGGGTGGATGGTGGATGGGTGGGTGGATGGTGGATGGATGGGTGGTGGATGGGTGGGTGGGTGGTGGATGGTGGATGGATGGGTGGATGGTGGATGGATGGGTGGTGGATGGGTGTGGGTGGTGGATGGGTGGGTGGATGGTGGATGGATGGGTGGTGGATGGGTGGGTGGATGGTGGATGGGTGGGTGGGTGGATGGTGGATGGGTAGATGGTGGATGGTGGTTGGATGGATGAGTGGATGGGTGGATGGTGGGTGGATGGGTGGCTGGTGGATGGGTGGGTGGGTGGATAGATGGTGGGTGGATGGACAATGGATAGATGGATGGGTAGAAGGATAAGTGGATGGACAGGATGTAGGAAGAAAGACTTTAAGGAGTTTGCTTGTGCCGTGGTGGGTGCCGGCAGGGCCCCAATCCCTCAGGCGCCAGCGGACTCACAGGCCAGGAGCTGGGGCTACTGTCTCGGGGCAGTCTCTTCTCTGGGGTTTTCACTCTTACGACCGGACGCTGAGGGCTGAGGCCAGACCGTGGAGGGTCTTCCTTCGTTCCCGGGACGGAGAGCTGACCCGCCCGACTCCCTGACAAAACGCCTCCACACGACCCGGGTCAGTGTCTGCTCTCGGGGTGCCACCCATGACCCCTAAAATCAGTCACCGCTGGTCAGGGGAGGCAGGTGAACTGAAGAGAGATGCTAACGACCTGCTCGCCTACGGCGTGCAGTGGGCTGAGGGTCCCCCTTAAATGCAGGGGCCCGGACAGGGTCACAGGTCAAAGCTGACCTAGTCTCTGTCCGGCTGGAGGAGGACCCGGTGGATCCGGGAAACACGTGTAAAGTGTCAGAATGCACCTCCCGTGGCTTCACCCAACCGCTGTGGTGACCAGGGTTCGCCTCTGTGGCCACAGGGGCGGGACCGGGGCCTGGAGCACCCCAGCCCGCTCTGCACCGCTCTGCTCCCAGCGGGGCCTGGAGGTGGCAGGGGCAGGAGGTGGGCGGTTAACACAGCTCCGTGTGTGTGTGTGTGTGTGTGTGTGTGTGTGTGTGTGTGTGTGTGTGTGTGTGTGTGTAGAGGCAGAGACAGAGGGGGGGGGGGAGAGAGAGAGAGAGAGAGAGAGAGAGAGAGAGAGAGCGCAGGGAGCGCCAGCTTGGAAGCGCGCCTGGAACAGTAACGCTCTGTAAGTTTCATAAAACAACAAACCCCCTCGCACACGTGTGGGAACCGCGCTTGGCCGCCGCCTGCAGCTCCCGAGGGCAGATCTGGGGCTGAAACCCTGGCCCCCGGTGCCGGCGGCACACCCGGAGCCCCGCGGAGGGAGGGGACGCGGCGTGCGACGTGGGGCCCGAGGCCCTCGCCCCGCCCCGCCCCGGCCCGCCCCGGCCCTGGGGAGGTGGGGGTGGGACGCGAGGAGCCGCGCGCATGTGCGCCGCCGGCGCCCCCCGCCCCCGCCCCCCGCACAGCTGGGACGTAGGCCGCCGAGGGGCGGGCGGGCGGGCGCAGTCCGGAGCCGGCCTGGGAGGCGCGGGGGGCCTCCGCGGTCGGCCTGTGCGTCCGAGCGTCCGTGCGCGCCGAGGCCATGGCCGTGCGCCCCGCGCGCCCCTGCCTGCTGGCGCTCCTGCTGTGCGGCGTGCTGGCCGCCGAGGCTCAGAGGCCGGGCGCGGGGTGTCCGAGCCGCTGCCTGTGCTTCCGCAGCACCGTGCGCTGCATGCATCTGCTGCTGGAGGCCGTGCCCGCGGTGGCGCCGCAGACCTCCATCCTGTGAGTGCGGGGCGCGGGGCGAGGGCCGGGGGCCGGGGGCGCGGGGCGCGGGGCCGAGGGCGCGCGGCTGGGGGCTCAGGAGCCGGGGGCTCGGGGGTGCGGGGGGCGCCGGGGTCCCGGGGGCGCAGACGATCTGCGATCTTGGCCGGAGGAACGTGGAGACCGAGTCGGGAGAGTCGGGTGTTGGGGGCCGGGCGGGCCCGCGGGCTTTTGTCCGCTCTGGCCGGTGGCGCGGAGGGCGGACCTGGGCGCGGAGCGCGGCCTCCAGAGCCGCCTTTGTTCGGAGCCCGGAATCCCCGCGGCCGGGGACGTCGTCGAGGAGCCGGGGAAGCCCCGAGCGCTCGGGTCCCCCTCCCGCTGGCTTCTCCGCGCCCGCCTCTCTGTGCGCCTCCCCCGCTCCCCCTCCCCCTGCTCCTCCCACTCCTTCTCCGGGAACCTCCCTGGGGATCCTCGGTATCGGGGCGCACCTGGCGTCCAGGACTCCGGGCGGAGCCGCGGGGCTGGTCCTAGGGGTCTGGGCGGCGAGGTCCGAGCGGGTCTCCCGGGCGCCGCGATCGCGCGTGGGCCAGACTTCGCGGGTCGCGGGCGCCGCTGTCCGCGCAGAGTTCGGGCGCGGGCGTCTCCACGGGCCCGACGCCGCGCAGACCCGCTCGCGCCCCAGGGGCCACATTCCGCTCCTGGACCGGGCGCCCGGGACCCCGAGGGCGCGGCCGGGGCCTGGGGAGCGGCCGGCGGGGGGCGGGGGCCGCGGGCCCGCAGGCGCCGTCACAGTCCGCCCGGCCGCCCGGCGGATGCCGCGAATAGTTTCCATGCGCCTGGCCGGGCGGCTTGGCTCCGCGCGGGACCTGCCGCGGCTGCAACGTTGGAGCGAACGACCCTCCCCCGCGGCGCCCCCTCCGGGTCCGGGCCGGCGTGTTCAGCCCAGAAACCGTCCTGGGTCAGAACCCGGCCTCGTGCGGGACCCGGGCCGAGCGGCTGTGCACGCAGCCCTCGGTGGGTCGGGGACACGGGCCGGGAGCCCTCCCCACGGTGGCCGGGGCGCCGCGCTCGACCAGGAGCAGCGCAGCCCGAGCGGGTCCGCCGGCCCCGGCGTCGGCGAAGGGGCGGGGGTCGGGCGGCCGGAAAGGAAGGCGCCGTGCGCGCACCCACCGCCATCGCGCGTGGGCCAGGCCTGCCCCCGCGTGTCTGGGATTCGGGGGGGTGGCAGCGAGCCGGGCGCTTGGCCTCCGCTCCGCCTGGCCGAGTGCGGCCAAGTCCCCCAGAACCAGCCGGATGGGGGAGCCCCGGGGCCTGGGCACAGGTGGCGGGTGCGCCCCGGGGAGCGGGTGTGAGAGGAGGCGGCCCGGGTCCCTGGGCCCGTTATGGTCGCCGCTCGCGCAGAAATCGTTCGCGCTCAGTTCCTCCTGTCCCTGCTCTCACGCGCTGTTTTTATTAAAATAAACCCTGCGGTGGAGTCGGGATCTGGAAGGTGCCAGGCCTCTCCCTCAGGCTACGCCCTAGCTGGGCCCAGAGCGGGTGGTTTGGGCCCGAGGTTCCTTCCGAACTTACTGGTCAGAGACCACCTGCGGCTCGGGTTTGGGTGAGTTTAGGCGCATGGAACGCAAAAAGGGCTCCTCTAGAGGCAGGGCCGCCCCTAATCCCGGGACCGCCCCCCACCCCGGGCATCTGACCCCCCATCCTGGGACCCGCCCCCCATCCCGGGACCAGCCCCCCATCCCGGGACCCGCCCCCCATCCCGGGACCCGCCCCCCATCCCGGGCATCTGACACCCCCATCCCGGGACCCGCCCCCCATCCCGGGACCAGCCCCCCATCCCGGGACCCGCCCCCCATCCCGGGCATCTGACACCCCCATCCTGGGACCCGCCCCCCATCCCGGGGCCCGATCCCCATCCCGGACCCGATCCCCATCCCGGGACCCACCCCCCCATCCCGGGACCCGACCCCCATCCCGGGCATCTGACCCCCCCATCCCGGGACCCACCCCCCATCCCGGGACCAGCCCCCCATCCCGGGACCCACCCCCCATCCCGGGACCCGCCCCCCATCCCGGGCATCTGACACCCCCATCCTGGGACCCGCCCCCCATCCCGGGGCCCGATCCCCATCCCGGACCCGATCCCCATCCCGGGACCCACCCCCCATCCCGGGACCCGCCCCCCATCCCGGGCATCTGACCCCCCATCCTGGGACCCGCCCCCCATCCCAGGACCCACCCCCCATCCCGGGACCCGACCCCCATCCCGGGCATCTGACACCCCCATCCCGGGACCCACCCCCCATCCCGGGCATCTGACACCCCCATCCTGGGACCCACCCCCCATCCCGGGCATCTGACACCCCCATCCCGGGACCCACCAGCCTCAGGCTTAGGCTTTGCAACTCCTCCTCCCCCCACAGCAGCACCTTCAACCGGCCTGGCACTCAGCTCAGAAGTTCCCGCTTTGAATATTACTCTGCTCACTAAGGTGGAAGCCGTCACCTAACAGTAAAGCGCTAATGTCCAAGGACGTTCACTGCCCCTCCTGCCTCCTCTCCTGCTGGGGCCCCCCCCTCTCCTCCCACAGCCCCTTCCCTTCTGGGCCTCCACTGCCAGGTGATGGGAACCCCTGTTCGGCAATGAGCCGTCCCTCCTCCAGGCCAGGCCAGAGCCGCTGAGCACCCCAGACGCCCCCCCCCATCCTGGTGCCAGGAAACCCGGAGCTGGAGGGGCCTGGGGTGTGGACGCCTCAGAGCGACAGCCCCCCCCCCCAGGTCCCTGGTGCCTGCAGATAGCGGTTCCCACGCCCTCACTCTCTGATCACCTCCTGAGTGTTTGGGGCTGTGCCCTGTTCTGGCTCCCTCCTCCTGGAACACCTGGTCAGTGGGCGGAGGAGTGAGGCCCGCGAAGGGGTGAGAAGGTGCGGCCGGTCCGCCCTGTGGGCTCAGGACCCCTGCCCCTCGGCCGTGGACGCCTGTCGCTGGGCCCATGTCCACGCTGGGAGGAGGGCCCAGGGTCCCCGCTGTGTTCCCTGGAGACCAGCCCCTGAGGCCCAGCTTCCCTTGTTCCCCAGCCTCCCTCCGAGTTCTGCCCCGCGGACGCAGGTGGGTGGGGGCAGGAGTGCGGCCCAGGTGGGGCGGGCAGTGAGGGTGCTGGGAGCCGGGAGGGCAGCCTGGCAACAAGGGCGGCGGTGGGAAGGCCGCCTGACGCCCGGGTCTGCGGACACTGGGCGTGGGGGACGCCGTCTGCAAGCCGGAGCCTTTGGCCGAAGACAAATTCCCGCCTTAAATCCTGTGGATGGAGTCCAAGCAGCACTCCCACCGCTCACTGCACGGAAAAGCACCGTGAGGACGTTTAAAATGTGAGGGCGCTGGTGCCGGACCCTTCCCCGCCGGCGCCCGAAGCCTCCGTGCCCCACAGTCTCGGCTATCACGGTCCGCCGCCGCTGAAAACGTCGAATGGAAAATTCCAGAAACAAACCGTGTGTATGTTTTGAATTGCAGGCCTTTCGGTTGCCAGTTGAGATCTCACTGTCTCTCCCCGGCCCCCACCCCCACCCCCGCCCCAACCTGACTCACCCCCATGGCCTCTCTGCAAGGCAGACGCCCGCCCCCCGCCCGCCCGTTAGTCACCGCAGCCGCTCGCCTCTCAGACCAGCTGTTGCGCTGTGTTCAGGCTCCCGCACTGTTTTCCTATCTCGCCCCGGAGCCCTGAGTGCCGCTGGCAGCGCCGACCCAGTGGCCCGGGCCGTCCTGCGGGCGGGGAACGCTGTGCGGGGTTCACAGAGGCCCCGTGCGCGTAGCTGCGACCACAGACGCTGTCGTCTTGTTCTGCTTCTTATTAGTGACGGCTCATCTCTGTGGCACCTGATTCACAAACTAAACCACAGGAATGAATGTGGGGAAAGCTCACAGGGTGCGGCCCTGTGGGTGTCACAGGCGTCACTGGGGTCCTGTCCCTGTGGGTAAGGGCCGGCTGTACGGGTTACAGACTGAGGGAGGGACCGAATGTTCCCGCCCGCCGCCCGGGCCAGGTGCCCAGGTGCCCGCCGTGCTGGGCTCGGAGGGACTGCGGTTCCCGAGCCGCTGTGGGGGCGCCGTCGCCATCGGGAGCAGGGGTGTCTGCGTGGTGAGACCCCACAGCACCGTTTGGAACTGCGTGTCTGAGAGGTTAGACGCTCCCGGTGTCGCCGCGTTTCGTGGGGGAACCCCTCCCTCCTTCGTGTCCTGAGCCCAGGGGGGAGCTGTGACCCGGGAGCAGGCCAGTCGCTGGGAGTGTGGATCCTGCTGGCCGCCTCCTGCCCGAGGGCCACCCAGACGCTGTTTTTTTTAATTTACAGATTATTGACTTCAGAGAGGAAGGAAGAGGAGAGGAGAGAGACATCGATGATGAGAGAGAATCATGGACCGGCTGCCCCCTGCACACCCCCTACTGGGGGTCGAGCCCACGACCCCAGCTTGTGCCCTGACCGGGAATCAAACCGTGACCACCTGGTTCATAGGTCGACGCTCAACCACTGAGCCACACTGGCCGGGCCTTCCCTACCCAGCCCTGTGACTTGGTTTCCCTGCAGAGTGAGGACGGGCCGCTGTGGGCTCCCCTTGGGCCAGAGCGGCAGCAGGAGAGTGGACAGCATGTCCTGGGGCTGAGTGGACGGCTGTCTGTCCCTCCCCCCTGGGCCCAGGGCTGCGGCCAGGAGAAAGCAGGGCCTTTGAGTAGAAGTGGGTGCTGGGCAACGGGACAAGGTTCCACGTGAAAGTGTCCACACGACTGAGGGTTCCAGACCCCTGTCCGCCTCCCTGGCAGCCAGCTGAGGGCCGGCCCTGCGGCCCTGTGCTGCGCCCACCGGCAAAGGGGAGGTTTGACAGTTATGACCGGGAGGCACAACAGGTAGAACCTGAAACGGACGCCCGGGAGGCGGGTGTGGGGCCAGTGGGGTCCCCGGCACCGTCACAGTCGGGGGCCTCGTCTCCCTCGCTGTGCGGACGTGGTGGGGCCAGGCTCCTCGGGTCTGCAGAGCCCAGCACACGGTCCGGACCTAGTCCTGCCGCTTGGGGCACACGAAAACGAGATGTCTTTGAGGCGAGTTTACCTTTATTGGTAAATTTAACTTAAAAGCAGCTAAACTTGCCCGGCCGCGTGGCTCAGTGGTTGAGCGTCGACCTATGAACCAGGAGGTCACGGTTCGATTCCCAGTCGGGGCACAGGCCCAGGCTGTGGGCTCGATCCCCAGTGTGGGGCGTGCAGGAGGCAGCGGATCCATGATTCTCCCATCATCGATGTTTCTCTCTCTCTCCCTCTCCCTTCCTCTCTGAAATCAATAGAAAGCATACGCATTTTTAAAAGCAGCTGAAGCTGACTGAGTCTCCCTGGGGTGCCTGCGGGGCCTGGTCGACCCGGGGTCCTGGCTGTGCCGGGAACTGGGCTTGGGGCCTGCACCCCGACACCCTCGCTCGCGTGTCCTGGTGGCAGACGCTCCTCTGTGTGGACAGTAACGTCGTGGAGCGGCTCTTGGTGCCGGCGTCCCAGCCCATGCGTCCTACCCCAGGCAGGACTCCTGCAAAGTAATACCTCCCACAGCTTAAATTCTTTCTTGAGGTTAATTTTGAAAAATACAAGTTACTCTTTTCTTCCCTGAGTCCGTGGTGTCTCTTCAGATGCTACAAAAAGCAGAGCAAATCCTGGGGTGCCCGTCAAACGGCCCCGGGGGTGGGGGCGCGGGGGCGGACGGCTAAGTGGCCGAGTTAGGGAGACTCCTTTCAGAGTTAGGTCCGAGCTCCTGCTCAGATGAGGGTCCGTTGTCGTGATTTGATCAGTTTCTGGACTTTGTTGCCTCGCTCCTTGGTTTCTCAGTCCCTGAAGGGTAGAGAAACGGGGGCACGGATCCCCCAGAACTCACCCAGAGATCTCGGGTGCCGAATGGCCAGGCGGCCTCGTGTGTCCCCAGGACGCGCCTCGTCCCCGTGGAGACTCAGGGCCAGGTGTGCCCGACCCGACTGCCCTCTGAGGAAGGGAGCTCATGCCCATCCGCTGCCTCGCCCGGCAGCCCAGCCCTCAGCGCGCTCAGAGCCGGCCGGCCCAGCCGGGCACCTGGTTGGCACCCTCCTGGGGAGCTGTGGGGGCCGCTCTGCCGGACCAGCCACGCGGCTGCCGGTCCCCAGTTCTGACCTTTGCACGAATTTCTTTTGGGAGAAACAAAAGCCTCATTGATCACAGTTGACACCGGGCGGTTCCGTGCTTGCCGGTGCTGTGTGGGTTGTGACCTGTCTTTGCCGCAATCGCGATAATGAGCCCCTGCCGGCCTCAGGCCAGCCGCCCCACCACCCCCCCCTTTCCTCTTTGTTCGGGGCTGGAATGTCTTTGTCTGGTTTTGGCAGATCAGGGAGTCTTGCCTGGCAGACTGAGTGTGGGCCCAGCTGCTCCCCACGTGTCTGGGGGGGCTTCCCGTCTTTGTGGGAAGAAATTAAACTCTAAGGTCAGTTTCTCCAGCGAGTGAGGCGGGTCTGGGAGCCGTGGGCAGCGCTGGGAGCCGGTCGGCCCCGGCTGTCGGGCTGTCATCAGGTTGGTCCTGGGCCTCACCCAGGCTGGGCAGGTGGTCTTGGCCCCTTCACCGGCAGGCGAATCCGTCTCATTGATCTTTGCAAACGCCCGGCAGAGTCACCTCCGCTTCCTTATCGTCTCCTTCCTTCTGTGCAGAGGCCACAGCCCCCTGGCTGCACACGCACCGGCCAGGGCTCAGCTGGACACGCAGCCCCGGGGTCCCCGCTCCGTCCTGCGACCTCCGGCTCCCGGCTCCCCGGGTGCACAGCCCTCCCTTCCGGCCCCGGAAGCTGTGCTCCCCTCACTCGTTTCAGTCTCGGGGATCCTCCGCCGTTGACCGAGGGGCAGGGCCTTGAGAACGGGGGTTCGCGCAGGGGCCCGCTTCCTGGTCGTTTCAGGTCGCTCACAAGCCAGGGTCCCCACTCCCTTCTGGGGGGAGTTTGTAATCCTCACCCGGGGATATGTCTTCATTGATTTTAGAGAGAGAGGAAGGGGGGAGAGAGCGAAACATCGACCGATTGCCTCCGTTCTGTGCCCCCACCGGGCCTCGAACCTGCAACCTGGACATGTGCCCTTCCCGGGCCAGGACGACACTCCAGCCAACTGAGCCACGTCAGCTGGGACTGGAGGTAATTCTTAAAACCTTCTTTAATTCTCCCACAACGACGTGTGGTGAGGAGCAAGTAGCAGTTAGAGCACAGCGAGCCGGTTCCCGCGGCCACGTCGGGATGAACAGGAAATGAGGATCGCGTTTCCCGTCCTCCTCGCGCCTGTGGGCGGCGGGAAGTTTAACTGCAGCTGCAAACGGCCCAGGAGTTCCCGCCAGACCCACAGGGGTGCGGCCCACGCCCTGGGCGACGCTGACCCCCGGCAACCGGGGCTGGATGGTGCCTGGTTGGCTGGTCCTGGGAGAGGCGAGCCCTCAGTCAGGCGGTCTGTCCGTCCGTGGCACAGGGCTGCCTCCCCCACAGAGGCAGAGTGGGCAGTGGGAGAAGCCACCGCATCACATGTGGCTCTGGGAGACTGTGGCTCCCGTGGCTCCCGTGGCTCCCATGGCTCCCATGGCTGGGGCCCAGGCTCTGTGGCCTCAGTCCCTGCCCTCCGGGTTGTCGGGGGCGAGAGGCGTGGGGGGGGGCGAGCCGGAGAAGGCTCGGTGCTCCCACAGCGGGGGGAGGGGGCTCACAGGGCGGGGGCGCTGGGCACCCTGCAGCCTCAGGAGGTGGTAGAGCAGCTCGTGGTGTCGGCCGGGCCGGACCCCAGGCACCTGATGGCCAGTCTCTTCAGGCCCCTCGAGCGTCCTCTGCTCGGAGGCCCCGCTGCCCTCGCCAGACCCGTCACTGCCCTCTGTCCTGGGCCCCGTGACCGCGCGGTTCAGCGCCTACTGTGCGCGCAGCACAGGCCCCCGGGCGATGGCAGGTGAAAGACGCCCCCTCCCAGCAGGAGGAACGCTGTTATTTGTGGATTAGAGGCGGGTGTGTGCTCCAGGGGGTGGCCGGTCACCTGTGCCGCCGAGGGCAGCCTCGGGCCCTGGCCCCGGTCCCAGCCGCGTCTCCGGAGCCGGCTGCTGCTCAGGCGTCCGTCTGGGGCTCGGGCAGCTGGGGTCTGGTCTGGTCGTTACAGACGTGGCTGGTGAAGCCGCGAGGGGCCCAAAGGAGAGACTCGGGTGGGACTTCGTCCTGGGCTTGGAGTCGCCGCGCGGGGAAGCAGGAAGCAGCCGCGTCTCCGAGGTCCCACGCGGGATGCGTGTCGGGCCGATGGCCCGGGAGCTGCGGGCTGGGGAGGCGCTGGTCGCCCCAGAGCGCAGCAAGGACGCCGCCTGCGTTGGTTTTACAACAGCCTTTAATATTTTGTGCTCGCTGAATCCGCTCATGGCAGAAAAGTGCAAAAACGGATAAACACCAAAAACAGTACCTTCCCATCATGAAAGGAAACTGTTACCACGTGGTCAGATGTGCACGCCGTGCGTCTGCCTGCCTCACGCCCGGTGCTCATCAGCGCTCGCTGTCCCCCAGCCCCCGTGTTCCTGTCTGTCCTCCCTCCCCGTCGTCTGTCTGCGTCACCTGCCTGTCCCTGCCTGTGTCTCACCCACACCTGTCGTCTCCCATCCCCTTCCGTCTCAGACTCTGGTGGTGATGGGCGTCCGGGGCAGGTGCCGGCGACCCGGTGGCCTGGGCGGGCAGTGGGAGGCCTGCTCCTCCACGGACACATTCGTCCGGAATTGCGTTTGTTTCACCAGGTTCCTCGGGTGGCCCGTTTCCTAGCCTCCGCTTTCCTGCTACTGCGGACGGACCCAGCTGCGCTGCGTGTGGTTGTGGGGTGGCTTGAGGGCCCGTTTCTGCCACCTGCCCCTCCAGCCAGTGCGACAGGCGCTGGGACTGCCCTGGGTCCGGGCGCCGCCCCCAAGCCTGTCTGAGGGCCGCGGTGGCCCCATCCGTCAGGGCTCCCGGCTCTGGGCCTCCCTACCGGCCTCTCCCCGCCCCCCTCCCCCGCGGGTCCCATCTGTAGGTGCCTCTGTGAGTCCCCCGGGCCTGGCCAGGGAGCAGCTGGGACAATGGAAGCTATTGTTTTGTTCTGACCGCTGGGCAGCAGGTTCCAGGGCAGAGGGCAGTGGGCTGTGGGGTGCCGTGGGATGTGGGGTGCCGTGGGGTGTGGGGTGCCGAGTGCTGCGGGGTGTGGACTGGCATGGGGGTGGGGTGCAGTGGGCTGTGGGGTGTGGACTGGCATGGGGGTGGGGTGCAGTGGGCTGCGGGTCTCGGGGTGCAGGGTTGGCTATGAGCTCACAGGGCGCGGCCTCTGACTCTGAGCGCTGCCGGTAATTGAAGCAAATACTTGATATAAACAGGAAACACCACTGGGTCCTCAGTGCCTTTCAGATGCGGTTCCGCACAGACCAGCCCCCGCGTGCGCAGCGCCTGACGTGCCTCTGAGGCCCCCTCTGCGGCCGGGCCGGGTCCCCCCTTCTCCCCACGCCTGGTCCTGCTTCAGGGCCACGGGCGGAATCCAGTCCCTCAGTGAATGGGGGGCATCGCTGGGAGCTCAGATCAGCGTTTTCTCTTTCTGTGGGAGAAGCAGCACCGGCCCAGCCGCTCACACAGGCGTGGGGTGGGGGGGCGAGGGCCTGGGGGGGGGGGCGAGGGCGTGTCCGGTCCCCTCTCCAAACAATCCATGGGAAACGGAAAGCGGCTGCGGCTTCTGCGCTCCTTCCGGGAGGAAAGGCCGTGATTGGGTCCTTCCTGCCTGCGTTCCTGAGCCTGCAGCCCCTGGGGCAGGACTTTAACTTAAAAATAGCAGCTGAAGCAGCAGTTAGTCACCACGCTACTTATTCAGACCTGGGGGATGTTTGTGTTGGCATGGCAACCGGAAACCAAATATTAATCCTTGTGTTTGTTTTTCCTGTTTTCTGCGGCCAGAGCCTGTGATCCCGTCTGTCTGTCTGTCGTCCCAGCCACCCTTGAGTTCCGTCACCGCCCCCCCACCCCCATCCACCCACCTGCCCATCCCCCCCACCTGCCCATCCACCCACCTGCCCTTCCCCCCTAGCTGCCCATCCCCCCCGCCCCCATCCACCCACCTGCCCATCCCCCCCCCCACCTGCCCTTCCCCCCCCACCTGCCCATCCACTTACCCATCCATCTACCCTTTGATCCATAACCAACTATCCATCCATCCACCCATCCTTTCTTTCATCCAGTCATTCCTGCATCTATTCATTCATCCGTCTGTAGCCACTCCCCATCCCTCCATCCTCCCGTCCACCCGTCCATCTGCCCACCTGCCTGTCATCCTCTCCCTCCCTGGGATCTTGCAGAGCGAGCAGGTGCTGCTACAGACAGCAGACCTTGCTGCCGGAATCTCACTGCCGGGTCGGCCGGTGGGGCCGTGGGCCTGTCCCTGGGCGGCCGGCCGGCCTCACAGTCAGGGCTGGGCTGGGAGCCGCGCTGCAGGTTAGAGAGCCCCCCAGACCGAGCCTCTTCCCTCCCCCACGCGGACGCGGCCTCGTCCTCCTCTGGGTCTTAGCGAAGCCTTCTCCCAGAGGCTCCCGGGCCCCGGGTGCACCCGCCTTCCCCCCTGCTCCCGAGAAGGAAGCCCGCGGACACGTGAGCGCGTCTCCCAGGGTCCTCCCTCGCTGCACTGGAGGCCCTGTCATAGGTTCCCATCGTCCCCTCGGGGAGGGACGCGAGGCCCCGGTCAGCTGTCCAGCACCCGGCGCGGAGCCATGGGTGAGCCAGGCAGGCGAGGCCGGTGACACGAACAACCTGTGTTGCCAGGAAGAGGTCAGCCCTGGCCGGTGTGGCTCAGTGGATAGAGCGCCGCCTGGGGACTGCTGGGTCCTGGGTTCCGTTCTGGTCAAGGGCGTGGCCCTCCGTTGCAGGCTCCTCCCCGGCCCTGGTCGGTGTGGGCAGATGTTTCTCTCTGCGTCCCCCTCCCTCCACTCTCCCTGAAACAATCAATGGGAAATACCCTCTGGTGAGAATCCAATAAAAACAACGGAGTGAAGAGGTCCCAGTAGGGACCCTCCCAGCGGGCGGCCAGGGCTGAGGCCCCCGTCACGCTCCTGGGCCGGCTCCTCCGCGGTCCCTCCCTCAGGCCTCTCCTCGCGTCCCCTCCACGCGGCCCTGGGAGCCCCTGGAGTGAGTGGATGTGGGGGGGCCACACGCTCACCTGACAGCCCAGGGGCCGCCGGGCGGCCGTGCCATCCAGAGACTGAACCAGAGACCGAGCGTACATGCAGGGTGGTCTGGGGTGAAACCTTGTTAACTGAGAGCAGTTTATGGGGTTGTCAGGGCCGAGGCGACTTCCTGACAAAGGTCAGTCTACCTGGCCAAGCCTGCCTGTTATCTCCTGCATCTCAGACAACAGCCCTTGGAATGTCAGGTGACGCCCCTTTCCAGACCCTCAGGGCACAGCCCGTGCACCTGGGCGGAGACGGCAGCAGACCCTCTCGTTGTTGTTAATCCTGTTCATTGTTGACTGTTGACTGCTGCACCCACGGAGTAAAAGAATGAGAAGCGTCTGTTATTTCACTTTCTATCCAATCCCAGAGGGCCCCCCCCATGTGCCACCCATGGATTTCCTGTGACCCACCTGCGGCCCCTCCTGTGACTGTAATGTATGAGCAATAATGGCACAGAACCGCCCTTCCCTGGAGCGTTATCCGAGTAGATCCCTCACGTTGGAGTGCGTCTTCCTCTGAGGAGTCTGTCGCCGGCCACGCCTCTGTCCTGTGACAGTGACTGACGGACAGGCTCTGAGCGCCTTCCGGATGCGCCCCTCTCAGCCGGCAGCCTGGCTGCCTTTCTCCTCGGGGGCGTCAGGGCAGCGGTCGGGCTCCTGGGCCGGATCCCTCCTCCCTGGGGCATCTCTTTGGTGTCAGTATTTGTTGATTCTGTTTTATGACCCATTTCCTCCGGAATTGAACACCGTACGTGAGGCCTCTCGAACGACTATAAGCACCACCAGCCTGGAGTGGGCCCCGGGCCGGGTTTGTGAGCAGGAACGTGCCAGCCGAGGCCGGTCCTGGGCGCCTGCCAGTGGGGGAACGTGATTTATCCCTCTGTTTTGCTGGACTCCCGGGCATGCTCTGCCCTCGTTAACCCGCTCAGTGCAAATTGTACTATTTGTTACACCAGCCAGTCTCCGGCCCCGCGCGCCTGGCGTCTGTGACGTCGCTGGGCCACAGTCCCCAGATGTGTGGTCACATGCTATTGTCGAGGTTTCTGAGAAGGTGGTTTGGGGGGGGAGGGGGCTCCACGTTGAAGTCAGTCCTTTGAGTCAAGCAGGTGAGCATTCCCGGGTGGCGCTCGTCCAATCAGGCGAAGGGCTCAGAGCAAGACCGGCCTCCGTGTCAGCAGCTCTCCCTGCGTCTCCGCCCACAGGCCCGTGAGCCGGTCCTTAGTGGTTCTCAACCTTCTGGCCCTTTACAGTTCCTCATGTTGTGACCCAACCATAACATTATGTTCGTTGCTACTTCATAGCTGTCATGTTGCTACTGTGATGAATCGTCATGTAAACATCTGAGATGCAGGATGGTCTGAGGCGACCCCTGTGAAAGGGTTGTTCGACCACCAAGGGGGTCACGACCCACAGGTTGAGAACCGCGGCCTTAGGGGCAGTCGGTCGGTCATAGCCCTCTCCCTCCCCTCCCTCTCTCCACGTCCGGGGTCCTGGTGCCTGTCACCTGGCCTGGTCCCTCCAGGCACAGCCGTTGGTCTGGGTGGGCTGGACCCAGGGCAGCCAGTCCACGTGTGGCCGGCCACTCAGGTCAGCGCCCCCTCCGTCTACGGAACTGTGACCCGGAAGCCTCGACTCGGACTTCCCCACCGACTTCCACAAATAGCACAGTGTTGCCTCTGAAGATGTCACGTGTTAATCTCATCTGACACCCTGCCAAGTGTCACCTCCCCCAGTCCTGTGCGCACGCGTGTGGGCGTGTGCGTGTGCATGTGTGTGTGTGTGTGTGTGTGGTTTTATGTGAGGGTTTTAAACCTGCTGCTCTCTCCCTGTTTTGTTTTGTTTATTTAAAAAGAGAACAGGTCACCTGCCGTAGGATCCCGCACTTTCCGATCTGGGTGTCACCTGTGTGTGGGGCCAGCCTCTCTCCCTGGGTTCTGGCCTGAGATGCTAGGGGGTCGGCTTTGTGGGTGCTGCCCTGCGCCCCCGGATCTGCAGCTGCCGGGGCCTTGGTTCTGCTCCTGTGGGAAGGGTCTGATGGACTCTGGGTCCCTCCCTGAGGCGCCCGCCGCCCTCCGGCACAGGAGCCTCTGTCCCTGCCGGTCACTGGGTTGGTCGCTGGGTGGGCCTGACCTGTGGGCCCGGTTCTCCCCCCCCCAGCCCCCCGCAGGAGCCTCTGCTGTTCGGGGATTTCCCGCGTCTCACCCGCGGGCAGATCCCCCCCCCCTCCCCCCGCTGTCGGAGTCCATCAGCGGGAACGCAGGGCGACCGGGTGGAGGGAAGGCTGTGTCTGTGCAGAGCCCTTGCCCCGCTGATGTGGTCATCGGGCTGGAATCCGCGTCCGCCCGCCGAGGCCTGGAATCCGACGGCCCTGGGCTGGCAGCTCGCAGATGGGGCCCAGGCCGAGGGAGAACAAAGGGGCCTTGAGGGCGTGCAGCTGTGGACGGTCAGCCCTCCCGCAGGGCAGCTGGTGTTGGCCTGGGGGGGGGGCAGGGCAGGAGCCCCCAGCCAGGCCCTGTCAGCTCTGCCCCGCGGTCTCCTGGGGGAGGGGGGGGACGCAGGAGGGTCGCCTCCTGCTCGGGTTTGCAGGGAAAGGCCCTGTGACAGTCGGGTCTGCCCGGCGGGCTCAGTGGCTGCCCATCGACCTAGGAACCAGGAGGGCACAGGCCCGGGGTGCAGACTCGAGCCCCAGTGTGGGGCGTGCAGGCGGCAGCTGATGCAGGATTCTCTCTCATCACTGATGTTTCTCTCTCTTTCTCCCTCCCCCTTCCTCTCTGAAAGCAATAAAAATCGTTTTTAAAAATACCAGATCCTCCTCTGTCACTGCCCTGAGCCTGCCCTGACCCCCTCGGACCACCCTGGCCCAGGGGACCTCGGAGTGTGACCGGGGTCGTGGGGAGCGCGGCTGGTGCGAGGCCAGAGCCCTTTGATGGCAGGAGTCGCCGGGCCCGCTCAGGTGGGAGGCCAGGCCCCGGGTGTGTGTGTCCGCAGCCTCAGCCCAGCTAGGGCTGCTGCCTCCTACCCGGGCTGTTACACTGCGGCCTGTGTGGCCTCCAGGCGCTGGCGCCGGACTGAGGACTGGGGACCGTCAGTGAATCGACAGGCCTAGCCTGTGGGGCCGCACATCCGTCCTGGGGCCGGCGCCGTGGCAGCTCTGTGGGCATTTCTGTGGGCAGTGCTGTGGGCAGCACCATGGGAAGTGCTGTGAGTAGCGCTGTGGGCAGCGCCGTGGGCAGCTCTGTGGGTAGTGCCATGGGCAGTTCTGTGAGTAGTGCCGTGGGCAGCTCTGTGGGCAGCACCATGGGAAGTGCTGTGAGTAGCGCTGTGGGCAGTGCCATGGCTTCCTGTGAAGACACTCCTTCCTGGGCAGCTGAGTCTTGTTTTCATAACAGGAAGATGACAGCTTTCAGCAGAGGCTGCGCTGTGGCCACAGGCTCTGACCGCCCGTGCACCTGCTGTGCCAGCACACTCAGGGGAAGAGCAGGTTTCGGGCGTGTCCGTGCGTGGTCTCTGCTCCTCCCTGGGTGTCCCCGAGACCAGAGGGGCCTCCAGTCCCTGTGCCCTTGATCGACCTGCACAGGGGCCCCTGGGACGGAGGAAACTCGGGAAAGCCGGGTTCGAATCCCAGCGTCCCTGGTGCCTGGAAGCAGGAAAGTGCTGACGTGGAGTTTGAGCCGATGGGAGGCGTGTGGCTGTCCCCAGAGGATCCATGTGCCTGGAGTGACGGCCGATGTTCAATCTGGGGGCGGGGGGGGGGGCTGTCATGGGACGGCTCACGTGGCCTGGAACTCGGTGCCTCTGAAACACCGTCTGGGAACGGGTGACCCCCCAGGACAGTGGGGCCAGCTCGGTGCCGCCAGCACCCGGCGCCTCCCTCATGCGGACCCTGGGCCCGGCCACCTGTGGCTCCTGGTTTTTCTGGCCCTCGAACTCTGTCCGCATCAGACATTTTCTTTTTAAATATGTTCTTATTGATGTCAGGAAAGGAGAGGGAGAGCGACACATCAAGGATGAGCGAGGATCATGGATGGGCTGCCTCCTGCACGCCCCACAGCCCGGCCTGTGCCCTGACCGGGAATCGAACTGTGACCTCATGGTCCGCAGGTCAGCGCTCACCACTGAGCAGCACTGGCCGGGCCGGTCCATTTTCAAACGGTTGAAAGACTCGGACGATGAGGAATGCTTCCTGAGGGCATCGCTTTCTGAGCTGCACACCCACAGCCCTGCTGACCCGCCGGCGGCAGAGGTTTGGCTGTGACAGAATCCGGTGGCGCCACGGGAGACCTTCCTGCCAGCCGTGGGGACAGGCTAGCCGCAGGGTGGCCGCGGTCTGGGCGCCGGGGGTGGAGCGGGAGGGGTGTGGGTGCTGGAAGGGGTAGCAGAGGGACCCACTCTGCCTGGAGGAACAGCAGGGCCCCTGGGGTCATGGTGCTTAAATCCAGGAGGGGAGACGATGCCCAGGACAGGGGCCAGTTTATCGCGGGCGCCAGGCTGCCGCCTCGTCCCCACGGCCCGTGAGAATCTGGGTGAAGGTACGCGGGCAGGAAGCTCAGCCGCTCTGCGGGCCAGGGCGTCCCCCTGGGTTCACACAGACACGGGGTTCGCTCCTGGCTTTGCCCTGACCATTAGGGCCTGTCCACCGGGCCCTGTCCATCCAGCCCTGTCCATCCAGCCCTGTCCACTGGGCCCTGTCCATCAGCCCTGTCCATCTAGCTCTGTCCATCCAGCCCTGTCCACCGGGCCCTGTCCATCCAGCTCTGTCCATCAGCCCTGTCCATGGGGCCCTGTCCATCCAGCTTTGTCCATCCAGCTCTGTCCATCAGCCCTGTCCATGGGGCCCTGTCCATCTAGCCCTGTCCACTGGGCTCTGTCCATCTAGCTCTGTCCATCAGCCCTGTCCATGGGGCCCTGTCCATCTAGCCCTGTCCACTGGGCTCTGTCCATCTAGCTCTGTCCATCAGCCCTGTCCATGGGGCCCTGTCCATCTAGCCCTGTCCATCAGCCCTGTCCATGGGGCCCTGTCCATCCAGCTCTGTCCATCCAGCTCTGTCCATCAGCCCTGTCCATGGGGCCCTGTCCATCTAGCCCTGTCCACTGGGCTCTGTCCATCTAGCTCTGTCCATCCAGTTCTGTCCATCCAGCTCTGTCCATCCAGCTCTGTCCATCAGCCCTGTCCATGGGGCCCTGTCCATCTAGCCCTGTCCACTGGGCTCTGTCCATCTAGCTCTGTCCATCCAGCTCTGTCCATCCAGCTCTGTCCATCTAGCCCTGTCCACTGGGCTCTGTCCATCTAGCTCTGTCCATCAGCCCTGTCCACCGGGCCCTGTCCATCCAGCTCTGTCCATCCAGCTCTGTCCATGGGACCTGTCCGGTTACCACTTCCTGAGAGAGCACACTTGGGGGCATACGGCAGAGCCCCCGCCCACCTGTGCCCGTCTCCCTGCCCCCTGAGCACAGGTGGGGAGCCCGTCCCCGAGGCTGCTTGCCGGCAGCCACCACGTGCCCCCTGGTTCCCGTGATGTCACCGGAAGAAACAGGGCGTGAAGTATGTGTCCAGCGAGTGGCCGCGTTGTTACTGGTCATTAGTGAGCTTTCGTGGCAGCTCCTCGAGCTGTGACATCCAAGGACTTTCACTCTCCCGGCCCTTCTCGCGGCTCCCGGAGCGGCACCCGGAGCGGCACCGGCCCGTCTGCACCTGGTGGGCCCGGCCACCTCCTGCCCGACGCTGGCGGCTCCATCTGTGAAAGGGAGAGCGGTTAGTTCACGGCTGAGGCGGATCCTGCAGAGAGGCCTCGAGCATGACCACAGCTGGACCTGCCGTGTCCCCAGAGGCCCCGGGCGGCCGCTGGGCGGGGCTGCTGGCCGCCTGGGGGGACGTGGAGGGGCCACCCTGTCCCTCCCGGCCCGGCCTCTGAGACTCACACGCTCCTCCTCCGCCCCAGCTTCTCCTTTGCTGACCTGCCCTTCGGTTTTTCTAAATCTGAGAAACTTGGATAAAGCAGGCGTGTGGCTGCTCCACGTGTGGGCGATACATGCCTAAGCGTTAGCCGTTCCTGACGCAGACCAGGTCCCGAAAGACCAGGGGCAGGAGGCGCGCCAAGACCAGCGGGCGAAGCTCGCTGCCTCTGCGATTCGGGCGGAGTCCTGCTGCTTCCGGGGGGAGGCAGGGGGCAGCCACACGGGGCCACCGAGCCTCCCCTCCTCACGGGGCCCCCAGTCCTCATGCGGCCACCGAGCCTCCCATCCACACGGGGCCCCAGTCCTCACCGAGCCCCCAGTCCTCACGGGGCCCCCAGTCCTTTCGTCCACACGGGGCCACCGAGCCTCTCATCCACATGGGGCCCCCCAGTTCTCATGGGGTCCCCCAGACCTCCAGTGCACATGGGCCCCATACTTTAAAAACCCAGACTACAGAGGCAGAGTATGAGGAAAATGGCTGAGAGTGGAGCCAGCACCTGAGACGTGCTGTCGGCAAGGGGCACGCCCGGCGCCCGAGCCCCGACAGACCCGCCGGAGGAGCCGCAGGCCCCGGTCCCGGACGGTGACTGCGTCCCGGCGGCGGCTCCTTCCCATCGGGGGACACGTTCTTCAGGCCGAACGGGACGCGCTGTGCGATTTCGTGTCTGTTGACAAATCATTCTCAGGTTCTAACACGGGAAGGTGAGGGGAAGCGTGCCCCTCGCCGAGAGGAAAGAGCCGCGTCGGCCCGTCTTCACGCCGGCCCCGCCGACGGCATGGCCAGACGCCCTTCGCCAGTGGCCAGTGCCGCCCTTGTCCCTCTGGCGACTGTTGATGGTAAATGAAACCTCACCCAGCTGTGCTGTTGTGACCGGAGACCCGCAGGCCAGAGCCGGGAGGGTGGGCGGGGAACGCGGATCCCTGCGTCCTCTCGCCTCCGAACTCGCCGTCCGGCCTGTAATGAATGTTGGTTTTGACATGGAATCGAAACCCGAACGTGGACGCTTCACCCAAACACCACGACCCCCCCAGCTTCTGCTCCTCCTCTGGCGTTTGCTCTGAAGCACGGATGGAGGCATTAGCACAGCCGCCCGGGAAGCTCCCTGCCTCCCAGCCCTGCCAGGCTGCTTCACGTAAACACGCAGGCCGGGGTCTGGGCCTGGTGTTGTTTTAATACATGTTTTCTTACTGATTTCAGAGAGGAAGGGAGGGAGAGAGAAGCATCAACGATGAGAGAATCATGGATCGGCTGCCTCGGGCAGGCCCCCTGGGGTGGAGCCTGCAACCTGGGCCTGTGCCCTGACCCGGAATCGAGCCGTGACCTCCTGGTTCCTAGGCCGACGCTCACCACTGAGCCGTGCCGGCCGGGCCAGGTTCCGGTTTGGAGAGTGGCTCCGGGAACCTGGCTCCGGGCCCAGGGTGGCTGCAGGCTGTGTGCGCCCAGCGGGCTGTGGGCTCTCCCCTCCCTCCCTGGGTCAGCAGCTGTGCTGGAGGGAGCGTCCAGAGAACTAATCCCGCCAGCACGGGGCCAGCCGCCCGCTGCTCCACGGGGTCCGGAGCCCAGGCCGGTCCTTTCCGGTCGGCCCCTGGCAGAGGGGCGGCTCAGGCAGGTCCCTGTCCTGCCCCTGTAGGTTCCTCCTCACCGATTCCTGTCCTCCCTCCCGTCCTCCCCCACCAGCACCGCCCCCTGCCCTGTGTTCCTGTGGTCACTTCCCGGCCAGATAAAGTGGAAGCGGCCGTGGCCTTCACCGTGGTCTTGCCCTAAAATGGTCATTTCTAGGCGTCCTGAGTGGCTTCCCGTGCTGCCCGGGGCCTCTCTGAGCAGCTGCTGCTTCACCCAGACTTCGTCGCCCGTCTGCCTGCGAGGCCCACTGAGCTCTTGGTGACGGCACCGCGGGTGTTTGCCGAGAGCGCGGTGGCTCCCGGGACCTCGCACCGTGGGTTTCTCTGCACCCCGCGTGTTACCGTCGTCGCCGGTGTTCTGTGGGTGAGGGGCCTGCACTTGGGGGAAGACGGACTCCCCGGCTCAGGCAGAAAGGGGCGCAGGGCTGTCCTGGGGCTTCTGGGCTCCGCCCGTGGCTGCAGAGCACGGTGTCGGCTGGGCTCTCACCTTACGCTCTGTCCGCGGGAGCTCGCTGTCCCCTTGCCGCTTTCCTGGAACTTTCTAGATTCAGAATTGACTCCAGGCCTCATCACGGCCCACTCCTGCCTGCTCCATGGAGGGACGCCTCAGCTCTCGCTGTCTGTCGGCCGCGGTGGTCAGAGCCCGGCTGGGGGCCGACGGGCAGGCGCAGAGGACGGCTGTGGCCTCCCTGTCCCCACACGGGGCCCTGAGCCCCTGTGCCCTGCAGAGGGGGCACTGGCACGAGGGGACAAGCTGGGGGCGTGTTTCCGAAATGCTGGCTAATTATTGCGTCTAGGGCAGTTTTCTTTCCGTTAGTGTTGTCGGTGGAAGTCGTTATCAGGTTGTGAAATAGTAATTCCATTGCTAATCGCTGAGCCAAGCACTCTGAGTAGGAAGCAGTGGCTCCCAGGCCTCATTCATGTGTGTGTGTGTGAGTGTGTGTGTGTGTGTGTGTGCGTGTGTGTGTGAGTGTGTGTGTGTGTGAGAGAGAGTGAGTGTGTGTGTGTGTGTGAGTGTGAGTGTGTGTGTGTGAGAGTGTGTGTGTGTGTGTGAGTGTGTGTGTGTGTGAGAGTGTGTGTGTGAGAGTGTGTGTGTGTGTGAGTGTGAGTGTGTGTGAGTGTGTGAGTGTGTGTGAGAGAGTGTGAGTGTGTGTGTGTGAGTGAGTGTGTGTGTGTGTGTGAGTGTGTGAGTGTGTGTGTGTGTGTCTGCGAGGACAGGAGTCGTGGGTTGGCACCCGCCCTGGTGCCCTCACTGGGACTCGATCGCTCTCTAAGGACTGTCTGCAGAGGAGGCACGTGCTGGGCCACAGGGCGAGACCTGTGATCGTCTCCATTGGCCTGTTGGGTGGGTTGGACATGTGAGTAAGGAGTTAATTCATCTACGACGTAAAGAAAGCCGTCTTTCTGTGAGTTTGCAAAGACTTTCATGTTGTTAGAATGTTGTCTTCATTCGAGTTGGAGGAGGGAACACAGACGTCCGTGCCTCTGCCGGGGGCTCAAGGGCCCAGGGCCAGGGCCCCGCCCGCCCCGCCCGAGGAGGACCCTGTGAACGTCCACGTTCTGTCCGTCTCCGTGTCCACACGCCATGCGCTCTGGCCCGTCCTGGCAGTTCAGGGCCTGCCTTTGCCCGGAAAAGTCGACCGCCGGTCACCCCGGGCTCAGGAGACACGTACCTGTTAGGATGGAGCCTGCTTAAACACCTGCTGGGAATGGCAGGTGGAGACCAGGCATGACCTTCCCTTCCCCCCTCGGGCTGAATGACTCCGTGGTTCCGAGACGCTCACCGAGGAAACGTGCAGTTAGCCACCACCAAGGGCTCCAGCTCAGCACCGTCCTGGAGCGAGCCCTGGGGTTGCACGGTGCGGGAGCCCTGGGGTTGCACGGTGCGGGAGCCCTGGGGTTGCACGGTGCGGGAGCCCTGGGGTTGTACAGGTGCGGGAGCCCTGGGGTTGCACGGTGCGGGAGCCCTGGGGTTGTACAGGTGCGAGAGCCCTGGGGTTGCACGGTGCGGGAGCCCTGGGGTTGCACAGGTGCGAGAGCCCTGGGGTTGCACGGTGCGGGAGCCCTGGGGTTGTACAGGTGCGAGAGCCCTGGGGTTGCACAGGTGCGAGAGCCCTGGGGTTGTACAGGTGCGAGAGCCCTGGGGTTGCACAGGTGCGAGAGCCCTGGGGTTGTACAGGTGCGAGAGCCCTGGGGTTGCACGGTGCGGGAGCCCTGGGGTTGCACGGTGCGGGAGCCCTGGGGTTGTACAGGTGCGAGAGCCCTGGGGTTGCACGGTGCGGGAGCCCTGGGGTTGCACGGGTGCGGGAGCCCTGGGGTTGTACAGGTGCGAGAGCCCTGGGGTTGCACGGGTGCGAGAGCCCTGGGGTTGCACGGGTGCGGGAGCCCTGGGGTTGTACAGGTGCGGGAGCCCTGGGGTTGCACGGTGCGAGAGCCCTGGGGTTGCACGGGTGCGGGAGCCCTGGGGTTGCACGGTGCGGGAGCCCTGGGGTTGCACGGGTGCGGGAGCCCTGGGGTTGTACAGGTGCGGGAGCCCTGGGGTTGCACGGTGCGGGAGCCCTGGGGTTGCACGGGTGCGGGAGCCCTGGGGTTGCACGGTGCGGGAGCCCTGGGGTTGTACAGGTGCGAGAGCCCTGGGGTTGCACGGTGCACAGACTGAGCAGCTGCCGGCGAGCCTGTGTTCATTTCCCAAAGTTTGACATGAGGTTTCCAGTGGGTTAACCAGCAGAGGCGGGGGGGGGGGGGGGGGGGGGGCGTGTTCGTGTCGTTTCATCTCCCGGGATAATGGCTGGAACGCCGGTAAGGTGACCTCACTCTGCCCTGCGTGAGGTGGCCTCAGCGAGGAGGGATTCGTCTGCGGGGTGGACTGCGTGGTGCCGCTTCCTGGGTGCCCGCTCACTGTTGGTTTTGTTTGTTACTGCTCCCCTGCGGGCGTCCCTCCGGGAGGGAGGGAAGAGAAAGGGGAACATCGATGTGAGACACCGATTGGCTGCCTCCCGGACGCACCCCGGCCGAGGCCAGGGATCCAACCTGCAACCCAAGTGCCTGACTGGGAGTTGGACCGCAGCCCTCGACGTGCAGGCTGAGGGTCTCACCGCGGGCAGCGCACTCCCTCACGTTCCTGACGGGTGTTCGGACGAGCAGCGCGGGGCGAGCCCGTGTCTGACGCACCTCGTCTCCTCTCCTCTCCTCGCAGGGACCTTCGCTTCAACCGAATCCGAGAGATCCCGCCCGGAGCCTTCAGGAGGCTGAGAAACCTGAACACCTTGTACGTCCCAGCGCCCACGTGGCCAGGGGGAAACGGCGCACACCCGGGTCCTCGCACACCGGGGTCTTCACACACCCGGGGTCCTCGCACACCCGGGGTCCTCGCACACCTGGGTCCTCGCACACCCGGGGTCCTCGCACACCTGGGTCCTCGCACACCAGGGTCCTCGCACACCCGGGTCCTCGCACACCGGGGTCCTCGCACACCTGGGGTCCTCTTACCTCTGGGGTCCTCGCACACCTGCATCCTCGCACACCTGGGGTCCTCGCACACCTGGGGTCCGCTCACACCTGCCTTCGCCTGTTTCCATGGCGGCCACAGTCCTGGCCGAGGTGCAAACCCAGGAGGTAGCTTTGCCAAGGGGCGGGAACGTTTCCCTGGCGTGAGGAGAGTGTGAATCTGACGGAAACCTCCCTTCTCAGGCTCCTCAACAACAATCAGATCAAGAGCATCCCGGCCGGCGCCTTCGAGGACCTGGAGAACCTGAAGTATCTGTAAGTCTCATCAGCGCTTCGCTCCGCGGCGCTGCCATTCACGGAGGGCTGTTCGCTCCGAGCTCCGCTCGTCCCGCTGTGAACCCCGTACAGACACCCCTCTTACGGGGCTCTCACTCAGGAGCGTGGCGTTTGCCGGGGGAGGGAGGGCGGTGAATGCCTTGTCCTAAGGATAGAGGGCTATTTATTCATTGTGTGTTGGCTGCTAAGCCTTAAGGACGCAGGTTGAGTGAAATTAAAATCCGGGGCCTCGGAAAACCACTCCGGACAGAGTCGTGCCACCACTTGGGGTGGGAGCTGCCGGTGTCCCGGCTGTAAACCAGCAGCTTTCAGGGCGGGTGGCTTTCCCGCGCGGCGCACGGCAGCCCTTGGGAGGGTCCCGGCTCCGGGACCCCCCGCCTGCCTCCGGGTGACGTCACCTCTCCTTGCTCTGCAGTTACATTTGGAAATAGATTGTAGTTGATTTACCAGCGTGGAAGCCGTCGGCCGCCCGCGTGGGTCTGCAGTTTAGGATATGACCTTGGGGAGGCGCTGTTTTCCTGCCTCAGGGTCACGGACTGTAAAATTGTAACGAAAAGAAAAACCCGCTCCGGGCACATCCCTGGTCCGGCAGGTCAGACGCCTGCGCCACGTGCTTTGGGGAAAGTATCCTTTTAGAACTTGGCTCCCTTGTTGATGAGGGATGTGCATCACTTTTTGGGGGGGTTATGTTATACGTGAATCTGAGCCCCTGTAAGCTACGTCGGTTTTTAATGTCATATTGTTGGTGTTGATGTACATGTTAGAATTGGTGTGTTCTTTTTTAAGGATGATCTTTTAAAAATACTTTTAAAACTGATTTCAGAGAGGAAGGGAAAGGGAGAGCGAGATAGAAACGTCAATGACGAGAGAGAATCATGGATCGGCTGCCTCCTGCACGCCCCACACTGGGATCAAGCCCGCAACCCGGGCCTGGGCCCTGACCAGGAATCGAACCCTGACCTCCTGGCTCACAGGTCGACGCTCAGCCACGGAGCCACGCCGGCCAGGCTGGAATACTCTTGACGTTAGATGTCAGTGGCTCTTAACTTCAGAGCTAACTTGAACTCTGTTTATTAAAATACATTTTCCGCCATGAAGATATTTGGCCTTATTGCTCATTTTTAAAACGCGGGGCAGGCCTCCCGTCTAGTTTTGTCATTTCTATTTGTGTGTCTGCTGTTATTTTTTATTATCATTGTAAGTGCTGTGCGCTCCAGGAGCAAGCTCCGTTCCTTGGAGAGCAGCATCCCCAGTGTGTGTGTAGCGTGTTTTCGTGTCACATTCGGTTTGAACTACTTAAGAGCCATGTATCATTAACGTTGCAGATATATTTGATGTGACGGAGTTTGGGACACTCGCTTCTCCCTTCCATCTCTTTCCAATGGTCCTTTCAGACCTCGTCCCCTGACTGCTCCCGCTCAGGCCCCTGCTCCAGCTTCTGCCTCTGTCTTCCCCGGCGCACCCATGAGGCCGCTGACCCGGGCGCCGGGCGTGGGGGCGGGCGGGGCCCTGGTCAGGAGAGCGAGGGCGGGGGACCATGAGCAGGATGGGCCGTGGCGGAAGGGGTCCCCGGGACTCCCCTACCCCTGCATCCAGGCCCGAGCCCCGAGCCTGAGCCCAGAGCCCTCACGGAGCGCGTTTGGTGGGCCGGGCACTGGTTGAGGGCCGTGTGACTGGCTGCCGTGTCTGGGAAGTCTCTGCAGCGGACTGTTCTGCCGTGGCCCGTCAGCACCCAGGTGTGTGTCCGCATCTGCTGGGACCCAGTGACTTCTGGGAGGCAGAGACCTGCGCGACGGTGGTTTCACTCTGAGACGTATTTGCGGTTGGTTCTTGGAAGGTGACCTTGTGCAAACCAGCAGCGTCCCAGCATCTTGACTGACATGCGTTTGCACGTATTAGTTTGGTCCGAGTGTTTTCTGTCTGTCCGTCTGTCTGTTCGTTAATCCTCATGGAAGGGATGGAGGGAAGGGGAGAGGGAGAGAGAAACATCGATGTGAGAGGGGGACACATTGATTGGTTGCCTCCCACATGTGCCTCGATCCGGGCCAGGGATCGAACCTGTAACCCAGGTACCCCCGACCCTTCAGGGTGTGGGCCGGCGCTCTAACCACTGAGCAGCCCGGCCCAGGTGGTTATGCCCTCCTTCCCAGGATTCCTTACTCTCGCTTTCTTTAAAAAATATGTATTTGTATTGATTTCAGAGAGGGAGAGGGAGAGAGAGATAGAAACATCCATGATGAGAGGGAATCGTGGATCGGCTGCCTCCTGCATGCCCCCCACTGGGGATCGAGCCTGCAACCCGGGCCTGTGCCCCGACGGGAATCGAGCCCTGACCTCCTGGTTCCAGGTCAACGCTCATCACTGAGCCACGCCGGCTGCGCCATCTGCTTCTTTAAAGTGCGTGAACACGTGTCGCCGTGGTGTTCATTTTGTTCTGAAGAAATGCCCAGAGTTCCCTCCTCGGGCGCGTAACTCACGCCAGCCCCGGAGGTGCCGCCTGCTGGGCCGTGTGCGAGCTTCATGCCTGCGCATTACGTGCGGTGACCCTGTCCGGCGGCCGCTCTCTCCACTGCACAGGGAGGGAACCGAGGCAGGACAGCTCGGCGGCGGCCGGGGTCCGAGCCACGCGGCCTGGCCCGGGAACCTGGGCCCCGGCCCTGGCTGTGGGTGCGGGTGCTGCGGCCGGGGCTCTGGCGGTGTGTGGAGGCTTGTGGTTCGCGGCGCGGCCACCCGGGCAGATCCGCCCAGAGGGGACGGAGCATTGGGGGGCCGCGCGGGGTCTGGTCAGCGGCTGCGCCCACGTTGCTCCCTGAAAGGCAGGCAGTCACGTGCTCTGTGAGCGAATGCAGTGTTGCAGCTTCGGGGGGAATGTCACTTGTCGGGCGGAGTGGGTGGGTGGGAACCCGGTCCCTGGGGGCCGACGGGAAGTCAGCATGCAGGAGCGGGCGGTGAGGTCCGTGCTGCCCGCCTGGCGCTGGGGGAGCGCCCGCCCGGGGCAGGAGTCCGAGCCCAGGACTCACCTAGTTCCCACGATGCTCTGGGGCTCCCCGAGGTCCGACCTGGGAGCAGGAGGGCTGTGCCGGGAGCCGGCCCTGCCGGGACAGGTGGACAGACCCTCGCGGTTTGTCCTCAAGCCGAAGACTTTCTAAAATAAATACATTTTTATTGATTTCAGAGAGGAAGGGAGAGAGAGAAACACCAGTGAAGAGAGAGAATCATTGATCAGCTGCCCCCCGCACACCCCACACTGGGGGTTGAGCCCACAGCCTGGGCATGGGCCCTGACCGGGCGTTGAACCGTGACCTCCTGGTTCCTAGGTCCATGCTCAACCCCTGAGCCTCGCCCACCTGGCGCACCTGTCACTTTCCCGAAGAGGCAGGTGTGGCTGGAGCAGCGCCACCTGATTCGCTGTGATTGCCCCTGAACCTGGGGGGCGGGAGGAGCGGCGTTCCCGTGCGGTGTCCCCGCGTCCCGCCCGCCCCCCAGTCTGCAGTCCCTGCGCAGGGGACGCCGAAGCCGCTAACGCTCCTTTCTTGTTTCAGCTATCTGTACAAGAATGAGATCCAGGCGATTGACAGGCAAGCCTTTCAGGGACTTTCCTCCCTAGAACAACTGTAAGTGGCCCGCATGTGCCCTCTGCTGCTTAGGGAGTTCCGCCTGTGCCCTGGCAGGGAGCGGACCCTGTGCCGTGTGCATGACGCATGCTGCGCGTGTGGGCGTGGGGCACCTGCATGCCAGGACCCGCGCGCTGGCCTCCTGTCCGCCCGCCCGGCCCCGGCCTGTGCCCGTCACTGGGACACAGACAGTGGGACTGACGGACCCCGTGCCCCTGGTGCCCCCCGACGTGACGGAGGGACAGATGTGCAAACTGGGTCGCGCGAGTGGAGGCCCTTCGGGGACGGGGTGGGGCCGTGCGGACGGGGAGCTGCTGTCATTGTCCGTTTCCTGTTTGTGAATCCGAGATGATGTCATTGTGCCGGGAGAACAGTTTGCACGTGTTCCGAGTTAGTGCACGCGGACGGCTGGCTCTCGGGAATTCCCGCTTTGCTGCGCGGTCAGCAGCTCAGTTCTGGGTAGAATTCCTGGGAAAAGCAGTTTTTCCAGGCGGCCTGGCCGGTCCCGTTCGGCCCCTGAGCGGAAGCTGTCCCAGGGGCTCTGCGTTGTCAGTTTTACTCCCAGGAACGGGAGGCAGCTGTCGGCCGTGGCAGCCTCACGCCCTGCGCGCAGCCTGGGCTGCTGGAGCCTGAGCGGCTGGCAGGTCCGAGCCCTCTGGGCGGAGCTGGGCTGGGCTCCCTGAGCCACACAGGGGCTCATGCTGCCCAAGAGCATTTACCCCGTGAGCCCGAGCTGGCTGCGGAGGTGCTGGTTGGATTCGGGCTCCGGCAGGCGCTGCCCTGTGATAGAGGCGAGAGGAGCGGGTGGTGACCTGGCTCTGGGCCTGGAGGCCTGAGGCCTGAGGTCTGCAGGTCCCCCGGGGGCTGTCCTCACCCTCCGGACTGACTCGGTCACTCTCATGTGTCCTGGAGAGCTGGCCGGGGAGACCGGGTCCCGGCAGGACAGGGCGCGGACAGGAGGTTGGGACCCTGGAGTTAGTGATCTGGAGACGTAGTGTCTCGGACGGTGGAGGGTGAGTTTTGAGAAACTTGCCTCTGTTTGTGCTCACGACACAGGCCCCGGACCACTGGTGCCCTCACGGCCGCCTGTCCCCAGAGTGCCCGGAAGAACCTGGCGTTTAAGACGGGCGCCTGGTGGGGAGGGTGCCTGGGCCGAGGGCACGTGGGGCAGGGGACCCTCTTGCTGTGTGGCCAGGAGGGCCTCTGGCAGAAGCACCCAGAAGTGTTTGACTTCAGGAAAAAAAACACCCCCTTTTCAAAGTGAGAAAAGCAGTGCAGTATGTCCTCGGGTGACGTCGGAGATCCGTTCCTACGGCGACGTAACGCGATTTTCGCCGTAAGGCGGAACCCACCTACTAAGCACCTACGTCGCTCACGTGGAGCCCAGTCACAGCAGTCATGAAGGGAAACAGTAAAAAAAATGTAAAAGAAAGATAACAGTTCCTGACCTTCACTTGCGGTAAATAAATAATAAAAAACATAAAGCACAGACATTGAAATGACAGGACTTTATTTTTTTTTATTTTTATTTTTAATATATTTTATTGATTTTTTACAGAGAGGAAGGGAGAGAGATAGAGAGTTAGAAACATCGATGAGAGAGAAACATCGATCAGCTGCCTCCTGCATATCTCCTACTGGGGATATGCCCGCAACCCAGGTACATACCCTTGACCGGAATCGAACCCGGGACCTTTCAGTCCGCAGGCCGACGCTCTATCCACTGAGCCAAACCGGTTTCGGACTTTATTTTTTTTTAATAAATAAATGGGAGATGGCGACGTAACCACGAAACGACGTACGTGGAGTCCGACGTACCCCGAGGACTGCCTGTATTCGGGAAAATCAGACGAGGGAGACGCCTTAGATGCAAAGAATGGGAACTCTGGGTGCTCCCTGTAATTATTATGGGACCTGCGAGGAAACACGGGATCTCGCTGAATTCGGGCCGTTTTCCTTTCGTGATTCCCTGGTAGCTTCTGCAGCTGACGGTGTGGAATCAACACTGCGCCCCCTCCCCTCCCCTCCCCTCCCCCCGAATCCGTGTGTAAGGAGCGGATGTGATGACGGATTCACACTCCTGTAGGGACGCTGACCTTCCTCTGAAAGGTCGGGGATTGTGAGGGGGGATCGGAGCGGTGGGCAGTCACCCCCTCCGTTCCCAGGCGACAGGAGCGCGGCCGGTGTCTGACCACGGTCACTGGCCATTCGGTGACCAGAGTCCGCCCCGGGTTGCAGGTGTGTCGAGCCTTTCTAGTTCTAGAATCATCTGTTGACGTGTGAATTTGAAATGACTTTAGAAAACAAATTTCGGCTGAAAATCTAGACCTGCGAGAAGTAATGAAAATAATTAAGGTTGTTTTTCTTCTTTAACTTCTCTAGATACCTGCACTTCAACCAGATAGAAACCCTGGACCCCGAGTCCTTTCAGCACCTGCCCAAGCTGGAGAGGCTGTAAGCCCTGCTGCCCCTGACCTACCCCTCCCGCGGGGCGGGGGCGGGGCCAGGCCAGACAGGAGGGGCGGGGCCTGGTAGGAGGGGCGGGGCCTGATGGAGCCGGGGCGGGGCTAGGCCAGACAGGAGGGGCGGGGCCAGGTCAGACAGGGCGGGGCGGGCCCCCGATGGGGCAGGGGCGGAGCCTGATGGGGCGGGGCGGGGCTAAGGTGGGGGCGGGGCCGTGGCGGATAAAGGTGAGGTCATTATCTGCTAAAACACCTGGAAATGCTCTGGGGGTAACATCCGTCCAGCAGTTCGGAAGCGGGACCAACAGTTTTCTCTTTCTGGGGGAACGAGGATAAAAGTTGACGTCGTTTCTGGACTCGCTCTTCCTTTCGTTCGTGTTGAATAGACGCAGCCGCTGTGATTTAAAAAGCAGATTTATTCGCCTGCTGGTGACCTTTCCCATACACCTAAGACGTATTTTTAAAAGTAGGTTCTTGTCTCTCCCGACAGGTTTTTACACAACAACCGGATTGCGCATTTGGTCCCGGGGACATTTAACCACTTGGAATCCATGAAAAGACTGTAAGTTGTGCTGTCCCCTCTGTGCGCCCCATGCCCGAGCCTCCGTCCTGGGTGTGGTGAGACGTGTGTCCCGCCTGCATGTAGCTCAGGAGACAGGACCTACCTGAGGGGACAGACTCCACCCGTTAGAAGGCCCAGGGCGTGTGGCCATTGGCTATTTTTTGTGTGGGCTGATAAGATGTTTTAAAAGCCGAAACCGGTTTGGCTCAGTGGATAGAGCGCCGGCCTGCGGACTGAAGGGTCCCAGGTTCAATTCCGGTCAAGGGCACGTACCTTGGTTGCAGGCACATCCCCAGTAGGGGGTGTGCAGGAGGCAGCTGATCGATGTTTCTCTCTCATCGATGTTTCTAACTCTCTATCTCTCTCCCTTCCTCTCTGTAAAAAATCAATAAAACATTTTTTTAAAAAAGATGTTTTAAAAGCCATTTCAAAGCCTGCGCCTGGATTTTAGTTCATGGTGCGTATGTCCCCTGTGGAAGTAAAGTCTGTCTGTGGGGAGCCCTGCTCCGGGCCGTACCTGCCGTTAGGTGGACACGTCCACAAACACGTGACGTGGACTGCGGTTTGCGTGCCCCGTTTCTCAGCCTCTGAAGTAATTTTTCTCATCTGAGTCATTTCTTATAATAGACTCAGTCCTGATGGGAAAAGTTGGCGTGTGTTTTTGCTTTCGGTCTGGAGGCCGTGTTCCGGTCATGAGTTACTCAGTACAGCGGACAGCACTGAAGAGACGAGACAGACTTTCATCTCCGTTCGTTAATGTTTTCCTTTAGGGCAAAGCAGTCACCAGCCAAAGTAAAACACATTCACCGGGGGATGCGTGCTGCCCAGTGATGGGTAAATAGGAGAGAAGCAGAGAACCGGCCAGGGGTTCCAACGGCCAAGGCACGCAGGCCGGTCCACGGGGTGTAGCATATGCTCTGTTTCCAGACTGGGCCAGTCCTTTAACCTTCATCCTCTCCTCTCTGCCCTGTGTGCTCCCCGACTTGGCTCAATCTACGAAAGCCTAGATTTTGAGGCCTGTTCTCACCCCAGACGCCAGAGGGGAGCACAGGCTTGACGGGCTCCCATCCCTTGTCCCTCACCAGCTGGTCCACCACGCTGCCCCTGGCCTGTCCCACCTACAGAGGACCTGCTACTCTTTTTTTTTTTTAATATATTTTTATTGATTTCAAAGAGGAAGAGAGAGGGAGAGATAGAAACATCAATGACGAGAGAGAATCATTGATTGGCTGCCTCCTGCACGCCCCCTACTGGGGATTGAGCCCGCAACCCTGGGCATGTGCCCTTGACCGGAATCGAACCTGGGACCCTTTGGTCCACAGGCCGACGCTCCGTCCACTGAGCCAAACCAGCTAGGACAAGGACCTGCTATTCCGAGGGGCCGCCGGGTCCGAGGGAGCCAGGCACGTGCCCCCGCGTGTCCGTGCCCTCCGATCCCCGCAGCCTCCCCACCCGAGGGCCCAAGCACAGGGGAGCGGTGTCCTCTTGGGGGACCGAGCTCGAGGTCCCTGCCTGCTGGGCAGCATCTCAGCCCACCTTGCAGACCCCCCGGACCCTTTGTGTCTCCTCCTGGGGAGCCAGTACATCCCACCATGGGGGTCATCAGAGAAATGACCGTCCGTCCAGGCAGAGGACCAGTTCTGCCCACGGTTCCCGCGGAGCCTGTGTCCTGGGAAAGACAGGTGGTGGGGGTGGGAGTGTGACATCACAGGCCTAGGCTCCCAGGGGGCCTGGGCCTGCAGTGTGGACTCAGTGGTGAGGTCACCCCACGCTCCCCACACCCGAGCTCTGGGCCCCTGAGAGCCTCCTCGGTGAACCACGCAGCACCTGCCTGAGCGGGTTCACGATGAGCCCCTCCTGTCCGCTCCCCACACCTGTTAGGTAACCAGCAGCCACACCACATGGTGGCGCCCCTGTCCCGTAGCAGCCACCTCTCACCTGGGGGCCGTGTTGCACTCGCAGTGGACAGTCCCCGGTGGAGGGAACCCCTCCCTGTGCCAGGCAGCACCTTTCAGGAAAACTCATCCCTGAGATTTGTGCATTAGGAGCTGGATTCAGAAATAAACCACAGCCCTGGCCCGCTGGCTCAGCAGATAGAACATCGCCCTGCGGACGGAAGTGTCCTGGGTTCGATTCCGTCCAGGGCACATCCCTCGGTTGCAGGCTCCCGCCCCGGTTGGGGTGCGTGCAGGAGGCAGCCAATTGATGTGTCTCTCTCACATCGGTGTTTCTCTCTCTGCCTCACCCTCTCCCTTCCACGCTCCAAAAAAAAAATCAATGGAAAAATAGGTGAGGATCAACAAAAAGAATAACAAAGACAACCCCCTTTACAAAGTAGCGCTTGGCTGCAGAAGATGCAGGATTTATGAAACGAGAGGAAGAGCCCGTCCTGGGTGCAGTCCAGGTGGTGCCGTTCGGGGACGGTGAAGGCCCAGCGAGATGACCTGAGGACAGGCCCGCACGGAGGGTTCCGGGCGGGTCGGGACTCACTGCTCCTCCTCACAGGCGGCTGGACTCGAACGCGCTGCACTGCGACTGTGAGATCCTGTGGCTGGCGGACCTGCTGAAGGCCTACGCCCGGTCGGGGAACGCGCAGGCAGCGGCCACCTGCGAGTACCCCAGGCGCATCCAGGGCCGGTCGGTGGCCACCATCACCCCCGAAGAGCTGGACTGTGGTGAGCGAGCCGCGTGGGCACGGCCGAGGGCATGGGCGTGGGCGTGGGCACGGCCGAGGGCGTGGGCGTGGGCGTGCACGGCCCTGGCCGGTCCCCAAAGTCTTGGTGGGGCCTGAGGAGGAGCCTCCGTGCAAAGCCCTGCTCTGTAGTGTCTGTCAGAAGGTATTTCCTTTTTATAAACCTTTATTTAAAAATATTTTTTTATTGATTTTAGAGAGAGAGGACGAGAGAGAGAAACATCAATGAGAGAAACATTGATCAGCTGCCTCCTGCAAGCCCCCTACTGGGGACCCAGCCAGCAACCTGGGCATGTGCCCTGGGCATTTGTTCATAAACTCGCGTTTACTTTGAGGCCCTGCCAAAGGCAGCGGAATGGAGCGCACTGCCGCCTTGCAGGCCGCTGGGTGGAGAGGACCCCTGGGCGGGGCCGGAAGGGCCCTGGGCGGTGACCTCATGGGTGCGAGCTGGGTCCCCACCTGACGCCTCGCCAGTAGCCACGGAAACGCAGAACCGCACCAGATTGCAGGACGGTCTTCCCGTGAATCCCGGGGAGTCCAGGCTGGTCTTTGCATGTCAGCCCCGGTTTTGGTGCTAAAACGAATTTTTGTCATTGTTTTTCACGCATGAAAGGCGAACCGTGAGCGTGACAACCACCGGGCCTGGTAAATGCCGGCTGGTGTTGTGCACTCGCGGGAGCAGCTGCGCGTCCGCATTGCCCGCCCGCCGCCCGCCCGCCCGCCGGGCCCTGGGCACGCGCGGCTGCTGCAGCCGGACGGGCATCGCTTCCTGCTCTTTCTGCCCTGAAACGCGGGGTGGGCTGGGGAGGAGGCCGCCGCCCTGAGGCCCCCGGTGGGTGAGGGCGCCTCCCGGGGCGTCGGAGACGCTGCAGAGACGGCCTCCCCACCGACCAGACCGGCTGCCCAGATGCCCCGACCCTCCGCGACGCTCTGGCCGGGAGGGCGCGGTCTGGGGCCGGTTCCTCTGCCGCTGAAGCCCCCCCCCCCTTCGTTGCGCAGAAAGGCCCCGGATCACGTCGGAGCCCCAGGACGCGGACGTCACCTTGGGGAACACCGTGTTCTTCACCTGCAGGGCCGAGGGCAACCCCAAGCCCGAGATCATCTGGCTGCGGAACAAGTGAGTGGCGCTGGGGGGCAGCTCGCCCATCCTGCAGGCCCCCCCCCCCGCCCGTGTCTGGTCCTGGGGACACGTGTCCAGAGAACTTTCTCATCGTTAGCGTCTCTCTCGCCCTTCCTCTCTGAAATCGATAGAAGCACAAAGTAAATAAGTAAACGAAAGGGAGACGAGCACACTGGCTCAAGCCCTTCACGTCTCTGTTTACAAGTGAACCAACTGATGCGAAAAGTTAAAATGGCTGAGCCCCTGCCTGGCATCTGGTGCCGCCTGCCCCTGCCGCCTGCCCCTGCCGCCTGCCTCCACCCCCCCCCCCTCCCCTGAGCGCCCGCCTCCCCCGTGGGCCTGGCCGGCTTCACCTGAGCCTCTGCCTCACCTGCTGGGTCAAGTGCTTGTGGGAGGGGACGGGCCACATCGGTAAGGATCCTATTTGTGGGCCTGGGTGACACTGCTCCCGCCCCGGACCCTGGAGAAGGAGATGGGTTCAGTTTCGGGGCTTGTTGCAGGGAGAGGAGTGTGGGGGGGCAGGGAGAGGAGTGTGGGGGGGCAGGGAGAGGAGAGTGGGGGGTGGGGCAGGGCCAGAGCCTGTGGACTGGGCACCGGGTCTGTGTGCCCAGCACAGGGAGATGCCCCTCCAGGGCGGCTCTGCGCTGTCAGTCACGTCATCTGCTCTCAGTAACGTAAACAGTTCTGCCCGTTGTCTGGAATGAATTTGCCGGAAACAAAGGAAAAGGTTGTTTCTGTTTCCCCCACTGAGTTCTTTGACTGCCTTTGGGACCCTCCGCTTTGAAAGGTTTAAGTCTCTATGGAGAGCACGTGCGGACAATAAACAGACAGTGGGTTAATGAGAGAGGCAACAACGGAGGCACTTTTCCCAGAAACGCCCACCAGGTCCGGCTGTTGGGAAAGTTCCTGGGAGGCAGCCCCCCGCCCCCCGCCCTCTGATGCGCTGGGGCCCTGGGACGCCGTGTCCACGGGTCCGGCCCGCGGCTGGGGTAGAGCCTGAGCTGACGGACAGACGGACGGACGTGTGCTTGCAGCAACGAGCTGAGCATGAAGGCGGATTCCCGCCTGAACCTGCTGGACGACGGGACGCTGATGATCCAGAACACGCGGGAGACGGACCAGGGCGTGTACCAGTGCATGGCCAAGAACGCGGCCGGCGAGGCCAAGACGCAGGAGGTGACCCTCAGGTACTTTGGGTCTCCAGGTACGTGGATGGTCTTGCCCGTGGGGGTCCCTCCCAGGGTTGGCGTCCACCCCTCCCGCCTGCACCCCGGCTGGTGCCGCGGGAACCAGCCTCCTGTCTCTGGCCGAGGCCCCTGCCAGGGGCGCAGTCCCAGGGGAGTCATGACCTTTGCCCTGGCCCACATGGTCCCTAGTCCAGGACGGACACTCAGTGGACAGCCGAGCCGGCAGTGCTGCGTGGCGGCGACCAGAGGGCGCTGGAGAGCTGTCCCCCCACCTCTGACCCTCCCAGTCGCCCTGGTCCTGAGGGGCAGCTGCCCTCTGTTCCCGTTTGGCAGGGGGGTCTCCGTAGTGTTACGAGTTTGGTTATTGAAAAAAAAGCCAAAATCTGGGTTTTTATGTAAAATTGGCACCGATTTACAAAGACGGTCTTATCAGCGAGGCACAGCTGTGGCCTCGGTCGGTCCGAGTGCCCAGGTTGCAGCCCTGCTCTCGTCGTCATGTTTAACCTGAGAACTTGGGTGGGAGGAGGACTGGCCTGGGAGGAGGGTCCAGCCGCCACCTGCTGAGAGGGCACAGCCGCCGGGTGCCCCGTGGTCTGCACGCCCCCCCGCCCCTCCCCCCAGGCCGGCTGCGTCTGTAACTGCCTCCGGGCGCCGGCCGCCACCCTGGGCTCCCCCCTCAACCACCCTAGGGGTTCCCTGGTGAGTGTATTTCCGGCCGCTGGCCGCCACCCTGCCAGTGGTGGCTGAGTGTTTCTTTGTTTAGATTCTCAGCTGGTGTTTGCCACATCCCAGCGAGGGTCTCCTTTCTTGGGAATGAAAGTTTCTGGTATCGGATTTCAGCTCAAAGGGAGGCCCTGCCTCGATCAAAGCCCTTGTCAAACCACTCCCACAAGTGACAAGTCCTAGGGCGCCCAGCGGGCACCTGCTATGGGAACCTCTGGGGCTCCGAGCCCAGGGGAGCGGGGGCTGCAAGCGTGAGGAATAGGGGAACCCCAGAACAGTGAACAGGGGGAGGCAGCGCTGCAGGAACGGGTCACAGGAGAGTAACAAGTCAGCAAGGGGCTGGGCTAGGCCGCCGGCCGCCGAGACGGGTGTGTTTCACCCCCTGTGACAGCGGTTCTCCACCTGGGCTGCACGTTAGAATCCCCTGGGAATCTTTTTAAAACCCTGATTTCTGGCCTCGTCCTCCGGAAATTCTGTTTCTTTGTTACTCATGTTGTGGCCTCACCCCATACAAAGAAACAGCATTTCCGGAGGATGAGTTCCAGAAATCAGGATTTAAAAAAGATCCCCAGGGGATTCTAACGGGCAGCCCAGGTGGAGAACCGCGGGTCTATGAGATTGTGTCTTCCCTGGGAACAGTAGCCTTATTTGGGGCGCGACTCTGAGCCTGTCAGTCAGGTTCCCTAAAATACTCCTGGAGGGCCTCCCGGGACCCGGGGCCGGCAGAGGGGATCGGCGTGAGGCAGCCCGTCCACCTGGACCGGGGCCGGCGAGCTGTCCTACGGGCGGGGTGGGCCAGCTGCCTATTTTCCTTAAAATCTGGGAACTGCGTTTTTACAGGATTGGAAAACCTAAGAGCTGTTAGGATCTGTGGTATTTCAGGATCCACAGTAATTATGTGAATTTCAGATGTCAGTGACGGTACTTAGGTTTTACTGGAACATCACCACACTGATTCGTGCACGAGTTGTCTGTGGCCGCTCTCGGCTGCGGGCAGAGCTGAGCTGAGACAGCAAAGCCGGCAGAGCCCAGAACACATGCCCCCTGGTCTTTCGCAGACATGGTCCCGGGCTGTGCTGACAGGTCAAATGTTTTTATTGATTTCAGAGAGGAAGCGGGAGAGGGAGAGAGAGATCAGTGATGAGAGAGAATCACCCTTTGGCTGCCTCCTGCAGCCCCCCCCCCACACACACACACTGGGGATCGAGCCTGAAACCTGGGCGTGTGCCCTGACTGGTTCACAGGTTGGTGCTCAACCACTGAGCCACACCGTCCGGGCTCTGTGACAATTTATAGGAGTAATTGCAGCCTGACTCCTACGCCTCCGGGAGTCGCAGAGGCTGGAACGCATCCATTTAACCGGCCCCTTTCGGGAACGTGCAGGGTTTGCCCCCCAAGTCTTTTGCTATCACAGGCCCTGTCCCTTTATCCAGACCGCCGGGCCAGGTGCGGGTTAAATTCAGAACTTTGGGAACGTCTTTCGGAAGGGCCACTCGGCTCCTCCGTAAACATCCCACCTCCGGTGTGAATGGTCAGCGGAGAAGTGCGGACGCCGAGTGGCCGCGACCTTTGTAAACAAGTGATGAGGTCATGTTGGGTCCGGGATCCTGGACGAGGGTGTCGGTCGGAAGAAATAACACAGCGATTGAATGAGACCTTTATGTACGTGTCGTTTTTAAAAAATATTTTTCTGTTGCTTTCAGAGAGGGAGGGGGAGAGAGAGAAACATCATGATGAGAGAGAATCGTTGATCGGCTGCCTCCTGCACGCCCCACACTGGGGATCGAGCCCGCAACCCAGGCCTGTGCCCCGACGGGGAATCGAACCCGGGACCCTTCAGTCCCCAGGCTGACGCTCTAGCCACGGAGCCAAATCGGCGAGGGCTGTCTCAGTGTAGTTTTTACTTGTGAAACTTACTATTGTAGATGTTCTAACTAGACTTTGAAAACAGCGCTTTGCCAATAGGAACCATAGGGAGGCTTAGCCAGAGCGACAGAATGGATTCAGGAAAAGCCAAGCCGGGCCCTCCTGCCTGGTCCTATTGGAGAAGAGCTCGCCCCCCCCCCCCCTCGCTCAGGGGGCCACTCCTCACGAGACCCAAGGCGGGCCGCTTTTATTTTCTGTGCATTTCTTTAAAAAAGCAGCAACAAAGACGGGAAAATAGGCGATTACGTCGTGTCTGTTTGACAGTAGCTTAGAGGTCAGTAGACAGGATGAGTCGCACGAACCCAGAAAAACAAGCAAACAACGGATGCCGAACTCGAGGGATTAATTCATTGTGTTTCGTTGTGACAGCTCGACCCACTTTTGTAATCCAGCCGCAGAACACGGAGGTGCTGGTCGGGGAGAGCGTCACGCTGGAGTGCAGCGCCACGGGCCACCCGCTGCCCAGGATCGCCTGGACCCGCGGGGACCGCTCGCCCCTGCCCAGCGACCCCCGCGTGAGCATCACGCCCTCGGGCGGCCTCTACATCCAGAACGCGGCGCAGGAGGACAGCGGGGAGTACACCTGCTTCGCGTCCAACAGCCTGGACAGCATCCACGCCACGGCCTTCATCATCGTCCAGGGTGAGAGTCCGGGACCCTCCGCCCCGCAGCCCCGCCCGTGTTCGCCTCCGCACTTCGCCTCCACCCGGCTGTGACTTGGAGGACGGGCTGTTGGGGGCCGTTTCCTGGCCGAGATCCCGGCTCCCGGAGCTCTGGCGAGTGCGCGCCGCGGGCGACCACGTGGGGTTGTGTGGGCACGCGTGGGCACGCGTGGGCACAGGCATATTAATCAGGAAGTCCTCGCACATTTTGGATTCTCGGACACAGGAGGCCCGGGGCTTTAAGATGTGTGCGGTGCATTTCCAAATTCCTTGACTCAATGCTGAATTTATCGGTGTTTGTTGTTGTTGTTCGTCCTCAGCCAAGGCTATTTTTTCCATTGATTTTAGAGAGAGAGGAAGGGAAGGGGAGGGGAAGGGCCAGAGAGAGACACATCGATGTGAGAGAGACATCAATGGTTGCCTGCCACACGCACCCCCACGGGGCCGGGGAACCTGCCACCGCGGTACCGGCCCTCGACCAGGAATCGAACCCGTCACCTTTGCTGCGCAAGCCGACGCTCTAACCACTGAGCCACTGGCCAGGGCTGAGTCTGTTCGTTTTTCTGTAAATTGCAAAGTGGGGCGTTTGGTGGAGCCTTAGGACAAAATAGAAATGGGAATGAGAGAGAAATGAGTCCTTTCCCTGCTCCTCTCTCCGCCCACTTTCCCCGCCTCCACGGAAACCACCCTGAGGTTTGCTAACCTCCTTCCGGCACCTTCTCTGGGCAGGTGCCCGTGGTCATTTGGTGTCGACGTCCTTCGTGTGGCTGATATTTGGTGAAAGTGGAATCACACGGGACACACTGGGGTCACATTTTTTTCGATAATAACAGACCAGCTCCTGCCCCTGAGCTGCCGGCCTCTTCACCCCAAGTGTCTTCCTGACCTGCTCAGGCCGGGCCGCCGGCAGCAGGCGTCCTGTCACTCAGGGCGGCCCCGCCCATGGGAGGCCTCCCCGTCTGCCGCCTCCTTAGGGAAGCTGTCTTCTCACCGCGTGTCCCATCTCGCCCCGGCAGCTCTCCCTCAGTTCACCGTGACCCCGCAGGACAGAGCTGTGATCGAGGGTCAGACCGTGGATTTCCAGTGCGAGGCCAAGGGATACCCGCAGCCCGTCATCGCCTGGACGAAAGGAGGTAGGGCGCACACCTGGTCCCCGGCCGTCACCAGCTCCCCCCCTCGGAACACCGACTCCGAAGCCAGCTGTGTCTTCCTCTGGCCCCCAAGCCCCAGGCTTCTGAGCAGGGCTGAGCGGTGGGTGACCCCGACATGGCCTGGGGGGTCTTGCCTTTAATACACACTAATTAGGGTTGAATGAAATGTAATTCAGGGAAGATGAGCTGGAAGACCACAGTGGAATATGTATTTTTAAAGTTTTGCTCTCGGTTTGGTCCCCGAGTTCTGCCATTTCCCGTCCTGTACTGCGTGTGGGTTGCGTGGATTCTCTGGGTGGGGCCCAGCCCTTGGTCTCCCACTGGCCCAGGGGCGACGGCAGCCACGTGCCTTGAGGAGGCAGGGCTTTCCTCAGGGCTGACGGCCGCCGCCTGGGGAGGTGGGGAGGGGAGAGGGCCTGTCCTGGACTCCAGGGGGGTGACCTGGAGAACCAGCTGGTGACCTCCATCCATCCCTTCGTCCAGAGGGGCCCTTCCCAGGGGTTCCCGGGGCCTCCCTGCTCTCGGGCAGGCGAGGCTCAGCCCCAGGTGAAGTGTGAGGACCTTGCTGGGGATCCAGCCCCTGCCCAGGTCTGTCCTGGTACATGCAGCATGGGACCAGCCTCCCCCCGGGACCCAGGATGGTGTGCACGCCGCCCGAGTCCCCTGCCGTCCTGGCTCCTGCCTGCGTAGCTCTTGTCTCTGGCTCCACCCTCCGGGGACCCTCATGGGAGCAGGGAGCACGTTCTGTTTGCCCCGGACCTGGCTGCACGGAGCCGGTGCCTCCACGCCCCCCAGGCGGTCGGGGTGTCTGGGGGGAAGGACCGATGGCTGACCGAGGGCGGGACGATGACCCCAGGTCCTAATCGGGCCAAGACACGCCTGCGATCCTTTGATTTTCTCTAAGTCCTGCTCCGCCTGTAGCTAATGTGTGTCCCTCGCACCCCCCACCGTGTCCGTGACTGACTGGCGCCTCGCCCTGCAGGGAGCCAGCTGTCTGTGGACCGGCGGCACCTGGTGCTGTCGTCGGGGACGCTCCGCATCTCGGCCGTCGCCCTCCACGACCAGGGCCAGTACGAGTGCCAGGCCGTCAACATCATCGGCTCCCAGAGGGTCGTGGCCCAGCTGACCGTGCAGCCCCGAGGTAGGCGGGGGCGCTGCCCGGTGGGCGTGGCTGCGAGGCGGGGACCCTACCCGTGGGCGTGGCCGCGAGGCGGGGACCCTACCCGTGGGCGTGGCCGCGAGGCGGGGACCCTACCCGTGGGCGTGGCCGCGAGGCGGGGACCCTACCCGTGGGCGTGGCCGCGAGGCGGGGACCCTACCCGTGGGCGTGGCCGCGAGGCGGGGACCCTACCCGTGGACGAGGCTGCAAGCAGATGGCGGGAGGCCAGGCTCCTGCACCGGCGTCCACGTCACTCCTGACCCACAGCCACCTCTACCTGATTTGCACAGCTGACCCTTGACCCTGGGCTCCCGAGGGGACTGTCACACGCGGCTCGTTAAGTCTGGCCCTGTAGCCTGCGGTCACGGGTATTTCCCACGGCGCTGGTACTGCCCTCTGATGGGCGACTGTCACAGTGACGGACCCTTGCCCTGGCTGATGGTGTCACTCTGAAGCTGGGTCGACGGAGCAGCCTTTCCTGGTTATTGCCGCGGCGCTGGGTCTGGTGGCCCGGACCGTGTCCTGGAGTCACGGTTCTGTTTCCCGTTTGCACCCCCCAGAGCAGGCCAGGGTCCCCGTGTTCTCTGTACTCAGAAGGACCTGGTCGCCCGGTGTCGCTAGAAAGGCTCAGGGCACACGGAGCAGGTGCAGACGTGGGGCCCGGCCTTCTCCGAGGCTGGGCTGGCTCTGGGTTTCGGGGTTTGCCCCTCTCAGTCCTGACCGGCCAGGACTCTGGGCGGCCCGTTGGGTGAGAAATTGGGTGAGGACTCCGGAAAGGCCGCCAGGCCCTCACAGCCTCACCCGCGGTGCCTTCCCGCTCATCGGGGGCTGGGGTGCAGGGCCTTGGACAGACGGGAGCTCCGTCAGCCTCCCAGTCTGCTTGTGGGTGGGGACATCTCGGTCCCTCCAGCCCCTCCTCTCTGTGCAGACACCCCAGGAGGAGACGGGTGGCCGGCCGAGTGCTCAGAGCCCTGGGCCTGCGCTGACGGAGGGAGGGCGCGGGTTCAAGGTGTCAGCTGTGCGCCTTCCTTCCAGTCACCCCGGTGTTCAGCAGCGTCCCCAGCGACCAGACGGCGGAGGTGGGCTCCAACGTGCAGCTGCCGTGCAGCTCGCAGGGTGAGCCCGAGCCCACCATCACCTGGAACAAGGTACCGCGGCGGGCAGGTGCGCGGGGCGGGTGGGGGGGCGGCGGGGTAACCCCCACAGCAGGGGAGACCTCCAGATCGTGGGCCCAGGGGAAGATGTGCCGCTGTCCTCAGTAATAAAACCAAAGGAGGCGACAGCCTGGGGCCGCCCCTTCTCACAGCTCGCGGCACAAGAGCAGAAAACCTTCCTGTTCGACCCTTGGCCCCACAGTCAGCAGGGAAGGTTCTTTGGGTCTCATTTCCTCTTGTTTTTATGAAGCCCTGTAGAAAACCCAGCAGAGTTTAAACATACAATCAAGTGCGTAAAAGGCGGGGTGTCCGGGGGATGGGAGGACCAGAGGCCACTGTGTGCCCGTCCTCCTCGCTTCCTCTCGGCTGGGCTGTCGCTGTCCCAGGAGGCAGTGCCCAGGCCCTGCTCCCTCCCAGGTGCCCGAGTTCACGCTCCTCACTGCGTCTGTCCCCTGGGGGGCAGCTTTAGGCCCCCCACCCCCACCCCACCCTGGAAGATCCCAGGATTGTGGCTTCCGTCCGGATCTTCCCTGGACCTAGGCAGGCACCTCGGCCAGTTCACCCCACGGAAGCCGTACTGGGTGGATCAGGTTCACCTCCTCTCCCCGATGACGGGTGAACCTGCCCTCGGGGTCCTGACGTGTCCCCCGGTGAGGCCTGACGATGGCCCCTCACCACCCGCAGTGGACAACACGGCTCCGCAGTCTCATTCCTGTGACGTCTCCCCCGTTTGCTCCAGGATGGGGTCCAGGTGACAGAAAGCGGCAAGTTTCACATCAGCCCTGAGGGGTTCCTGACCATCCACGACGTGGGGTCCGCGGACGCCGGCCGCTACGAGTGTGTGGCGCGGAACACCATCGGGCAGGCCTCGGTCAGCATGGTGCTCAGCGTGAGCGGTAGGTGGCGTGGCCCGGCTCCGGTTCCGGTTCCGGCGGCTGGCAGACACCCCACCGTGTGGGTCCAGGCCGCGGGAGGAAGGCACCGGCTCCCAGCACAAGGCCGGGCCGTGGGGGTGTTAGAAGGTGGCGTGTCGCCCTGGCCGGTGTGGCTCAGTGGATAGAGCGTCGGCCTGCGGACTGAAGGGTCCCGGGTTCGAGTCTGCTCAAGGGCATGTACCTAGTTGCGGGCACATTCCCCAGTAGGGAGTGTGCAGAAGGCGGCTGGTCGATGTTTCTCTCTCATCAATGTTTCTAACTCTATCCCTCGCCCTTCCTCTCTGTAAAAAATCAATAAAATATATTTTTTTAAAGAAGAAGCAGAAGAAGAAGGTGGCGTGTCCACACCCCCAGTTCGCAGAGGCCACCAGGGCGCCCTCGGGAGGCGCAGGGCCCGGCGGCTGGACCCCCCCCCCCCCAATCCGCGTCCTCCTGCCCGCGAGGCCGCTGTGGCTGACGCGCTCGGCGGAGCCTCCCTGCCCTTGGTTTGGTGGTAGGTTCAGCGTCATCCAAACCCCTGCAGATCCGACAGCACGTCATCATTTGGCAAAACTTCCGGAGCTGTTGTTGCCCCATTCTCACCCCCCAGAGCTCAGGAGACGGGCTGCTCTCTGCCCCCAGGGCGTGACCGTCTGAGTGTCCGACACAAACCTCTTCGTCATCCCTGAAGCAGCGGCCCCGTCTCCCTGGGCTCCGGGGCTAAAGAACGCCTCCCCGGCCAGCCAGCGTGTGACATGACAGCTGCGGGTTCCCTGTTCCTCTGGCCAGGGGTGGGGAACGTTCTGCTGAGGCCCGTGGGATATTTGTCACCTCACTCGCAGGCCACACAAAACTCAGCTTAAAAACGAGCCTGCTGTGATGGGTCATGTGATTCGCTCAGCCCTAACGCCCCTCAGGGCCAGACCAAATGATTTCTCGGACCTCCTGCCGCCTGTGGGCCGGACCTCTCCACCCCTGGCCTAGAGGGTGTGGCGTGACTTCAGAACTGAAACGTCTGTGACTTCCGTTCTGTCTGAAAGCAGCTTCCAGTAGGGCTGGTGATGACGTGAGTTGAGCTCCGGTGTGAGAAACAGAAAAAGCCCTTGGAGCCGTGTGCCTCTGTCTTGATGACGTAGCGTCTAGACGCCGAGTAACTCTCCTAGGGCCCTGGTAACCCGCGGCTCCGTGTTCTAGTGCCTGACGTCAGCCGAAACGGGGACCCGTTCGTGGCCACATCCATCGTGGAGGCGATCGCAACGGTCGACAGGGCCATAAACTCCACGCGGACACACCTGTTTGACAGGTAGGGCGCGACCTGGCCCGCCTCCCCGAGCTGGGGGGTAGGTGAGGGGAGCTCGGGCCATTCTGGTCCAGGGTGGACCAGTTGCCTCATCGGGAGAAAACCTTTCGCTTGCAAACCATCCACGAGGTTGGCATCCACTCCCAGGGGGTTAAGACAACAGGCACGTCCTTTCCAAGTGGAGCTGGGAGCGTGATTCACAAGTCAAACATTTCTTTAAAATGGCAACACGGGCCCTTGGCTTGTTGCTGAACGATTTGGCAAAAACAACGTATTTCACAAGCCGCTGGGGGACGTGTCCTGTTGCCAATTCCGAGGTGTTTTTTCTGTGTCTGCATTGAAGTCGAATGTTGCTGTTTTCTCCCTGGAACTAATGAACTGTTCGGTTTGGTGTCTCTTGGTTTTGTTTTCCTCTTGCCTTCCACCTGGGAGCAGGCAGGTACGGTCCCCCCTAGAGCAGTAGCTGCGGCAGCAGTGAGCGCAGTTCTGTCGTTGGGTGCCGGTGAATTCTGTCTCTGACTGTCCCCTCTTCCCTCCTGCCCCGACCGCTCCAGCCGCCCACGCTCCCCTAACGACCTGCTCGCCCTGTTCCGCTACCCGAGGGACCCCTACACCGTGGAGCAGGCGCGCGCCGGCGAGATATTCGAGCGGACGCTGCAGCTGATCCAGGAGCACGTGCAGGGCGGCCTCATGGTCGACCTCAACGGAACCAGTCAGTACCCAGGCTCCTCCCTGCATCTTCCTGGGGAGCGGGTGTCGCACCCCCACCTCGGTGCCTTCTGAGGGGCGTTTCTGTGAAGGGCGCAGTCGGGTGACAGCGAGGGTCCTGTAGGCCCCACCTCGGGTAACAGGGACCCTCTGGGATATGAGCTGGGCGGTCCCTGCCCACTGGCTGTGACCCAAGGTCCCCGGGCACAGGAGGTTTGAGGGAGGACTTTGCAGGACAACTGCTGTGTAGGTGGCGCGGTGTCCGTGCTGCTGTCGGGAAGGGTGTGTGTGGAGCTCCCGCCTCTGTCCTGGGTGCTGATGGGTGGCCTGGGTGACTGCCACCCTGTCACTGTGCCCCTGGCACATGGCCTTGCCCATCAGTGACAGGAGCCTGTGCCAGGCAGGAGTGCCAGTGGTGCTGTTGGATGGTGGTAACCGGGTGTTATTGTGCAACAGCGTCGCTCTCACCAGCAGCTGTGCGTTCAGGGCTGTGCGTTCAGGGCTGTGCGTGAGCCCACGTGCTGCTGGGGATAGCCCCGGAAGCAGCTGACCTGAGGATGCGGTGCCAGGTGATCCGAGATCCTCTCCCGGCTTTCCGGTGGCTTCTACCTTGTCTTTGAGGAGCGTCTTTGCCATCAGGACACAGCGTTACTGGGGACTGAACGCTGTTCCTCAGGACAAGTGCGCGCGGCGAGGGAAGGCGTCGGGGACCAGCCCGAGCCCAGTGTCCTGGCGGCCGGCTGTGTGCAGATGCCTCCTGCTTCTCCGTCCTGGGCCCCGGCCGCTCAGGGTCATCTCCACTGGTCTCTAGGCGACCGCCAGCCTCCGCTCCCAGCACCCGGAGAAGCGTCAGAACCCAGCCATTCTGCCCAGAGTCTGCCGGGCACTCGCTGCCAACTGTCGGGGCCAGGGCTGGGCAGGGGTGTCTGGAACGATCCTGGAGGGAGGTGGCCGTTGGGGACCAGGCGCCCTGGTGAGAGGGTGCGTCTCGCTGTGAAGGCAGAGGTGACTCACTCAGCCTGGCTGCAGTGGACGCTCACACAGGTGTCCACCTGAGACGTTTACCTGCAGGCCTGCCTGTGTCCTGGTTCTGTGGCCCTGGGAGTGGTACCTCGTGGGGAACAGATTGATTTTCCCCAATAGCAGCACCTTCCAGGCACGGTCCCTCCCCGAAGCGGTCACTTGTCCACCCCTTAGTCTTGGATACTAACTTTTCTCAGTCAGCAGTTCCACCCATACCCAGTGGTCTGCATTCTGAGGTCACTTTCATATATTTCTGAAGTGAGCTAGCCTGAAGGGCGTGGCTGAAATGGCAGGTTGCAGCCTCCTTTCGCAGACGTGCTACCTGCGTCTGCAGACAGGTCTGCGTTTTATCGGTGAGCGTCCAGACGCTCTGGTCCAAGTCCACGGGCTGCTGTGTCTGCGTCCACCCGGTGCTGGCTGGCGCCCGCCGGCTTGGCTGAGGGTCCCTGCCGTGGGGCTGGCCTGGGAGGCAGCCCAGGAGCTGCTGCTGACCCCGCGGCCACGGCGCAGTCAGAGGGGCTGCACAGGGAGGCACCTTGGGCCCTGGTGACGTGGGTGGAAGCCGGTGTTCGGTGTTCAGGGCTGAGAATGGAGAGATTTCAGGGGGACTGTGAGTGAGGCAGGTGTGGCAGTGTCCCTGCTGATCTCGGGAAGCGCGCCGCCCACCAAGCCTTCCGTCCGGGTGAGCGTGGCCCTGGGCAGCTGGATCCCAGTGTCACATCCCTGGCCTGTGGGGTTTCCTCCCGCCGGGTCCTCACCGCATCCATGTGGGGGTTTCGAACACGGCCCTACAACGAGGAGTCTGTGTCTGTCAAGTGTATGAGACTGGGCCTGGGTCCGAGAGATGCTTGAAAGAGGATGCGCTGGTGACTGAGATCTGGCGGTGCCAGCCAGTGTGGGGGAGCGCAGGTGCCGCTGTGAGCGCACTCGAGATGGGAGCTGTTCTCCTGGCCTTCGCGTGCGCCCCTGGTGCCTGAGCGCGCCCCCCTGCGTGCCTGCCCCTGCGTGCCTGAGCGTGCCCCCTCTGGTGCCGGAGCGCGCCTGCACCCGCTGTGTGCTTGAGCGCACCCCGCCCCCCCTGCGTGCCTGAGCGCGCCCCGCCCCCCCTGTGTGCTTGAGCGCGCCCCGCCCCCCCCCGCCCCCGTGTGCTTGAGCGCGCCCCGCCCGCCCTGGTGCCTAAGCGCGCCCCCTTGTGAGTCTGCCCCTGTGTGCCTAAAGCGTGCGCCCCTGCGTGCACGTACCTCTGGGCATGAGCTGGCGGGCGGAGCTGTTCCTCGGCCTGGAGCATGCCGGGTGGTGGAGGTGGGAAACCCTCAGGGAGGGTGGTTCCCGCGGCCCGCCCCCTCCCCCCCTCCCCGGAAGCACTGAGGGCCCGGAGTCCGTCCGCGGACGTCAGGCGCACACGCCGTCCCGTCCTCCCCGCAGGCTACCACTACAACGACCTGGTGTCCCCGCAGTACCTGAGCCTCATCGCCAACCTGTCGGGCTGCACGGCGCACCGACGCGTGAACAACTGCTCGGACATGTGCTTCCACCAGAAGTACCGCACGCACGACGGCACCTGCAACAACCTGCAGCACCCGATGTGGGGCGCCTCGCTGACGGCCTTCGAGCGCCTGCTCAAGTCCGTGTACGAGAACGGCTTCAACACGCCGCGCGGCGTGACGCCGGGGCGGCTCTACCACGGGCACGCGCTCCCCATGCCGCGCCTGGTGTCCACCACGCTCATCGGCACGGAGGCCATCACGCCGGACGCGCAGTTCACGCACATGCTCATGCAGTGGGGCCAGTTCCTGGACCACGACCTGGACTCCACGGTGGTGGCGCTGAGCCAGGCGCGCTTCTCGGACGGGCAGCACTGCAGCTCCGCCTGCAGCAACGACCCGCCCTGCTTCTCGCTCGCCATCCCGCCCAACGACCCGCGCGTGCGCAACGGCGCGCGCTGCATGTTCTTCGTGCGCTCCAGCCCCGTGTGCGGCAGCGGCATGACCTCGCTGCTCATGAACTCCGTGTACCCGCGCGAGCAGATCAACCAGCTCACCTCCTACATCGACGCCTCCAACGTCTACGGGAGCTCGGAGCACGAGGCGCGCGCCGTGCGCGACCTGGCCAGCCAGCGCGGGCTGCTGCGCCAGGGCATCGTGCAGCGCTCGGGGAAGCCGCTGCTGCCCTTCGCCGCGGGGCCGCCCACCGAGTGCATGCGGGACGAGAGCGAGAGCCCCATCCCCTGCTTCCTGGCCGGCGACCACCGCGCCAACGAGCAGCTGGGCCTCACCAGCATGCACACGCTCTGGTTCCGCGAGCACAACCGCGTGGCCGCCGAGCTGCTGGCGCTGAACCCGCACTGGGACGGCGACACGCTGTACCACGAGGCCCGCAAGATCGTGGGCGCGCAGATGCAGCACATCACCTACCAGCACTGGCTGCCCAAGGTGCTGGGCGAGGTGGGCATGAAGATGCTGGGCGAGTACCGCGGCTACGACCCCGGCGTCAACGCGGGCATCTTCAACGCCTTCGCCACGGCCGCCTTCCGCTTCGGCCACACGCTGGTCAACCCGCTGCTCTACCGGCTGGACGAGGCCTTCCGGCCCATCGCGCAGGGCCACCTGCCCCTGCACAAGGCCTTTTTCTCGCCCTTCCGCGTCGTCAACGAGGGCGGCATCGACCCGCTGCTGCGCGGCCTGTTCGGCGTGGCGGGCAAGATGCGGGTGCCCTCGCAGCTGCTGAACACGGAGCTCACCGAGCGCCTCTTCTCCATGGCGCACACGGTGGCGCTGGACCTGGCGGCCATCAACATCCAGCGCGGCCGCGACCACGGCATCCCGCCCTACCACGACTTCCGCGTCTACTGCAACCTGTCGGCCGCGCACGCCTTCGAGGACCTCAAGAACGAGATCCAGGACCCCGCCGTCCGCGAGAAGCTGCGCCGGTGAGTGCGCGCGCCGGGCCGGCCGGGGCCGCTTTTTTATTTTTATTTATTTACTTCTTCTTACTTTTTTCCACCTTTTTTTGCTTGTTAATCCTCACACGAGGATATTTTTCTATTTTTTTTTTTTAGAGAGAGAGAGAGAGTGGGAAGGAGAGGGAGAGGCAGAAACATCCATGTGAGAGAGACACATGGACCGGCTGCCTCCTGCACGCCCCCCACTGGGGATCGAGCCCACAACCCGGGCCTGTGCCCGGACCGGGAATCGAACCCCGTGACCTCCTGGGTCATAGGCCGACGCTCACCACGGAGCCACGCCGGCCAGACAATTATTGTCTTATTTTCCATACAAACGGGGAAACCTCCTCCTGCCCCACCCTCCATATACACGCGAGGCGGGGTTAGGCACAGCATGAGGAAGAGTGCTTTAAAGAGTGGTTCTCAGCCTTCCCAGTGCCGCAGCCCGCAGGTCGAGAACCACTGCTTTAGAGGCAGGCGTTGCCGTGTGTAAGGGACGGCCTGAGTAACGTGCGATCGTGACGGGAAGGGGCTGTCCTGGTCTGCTGGCTGTGCGTTCCCAGACGAGCCGTTGGGCGCGTTTACGGCCTCCCTTGTCGTCCAGGTTGTACGGGTCCCCCCTCAACATCGACCTGTTCCCGGCCCTCATGGTGGAGGACCTGGTGCCCGGCAGCCGCCTGGGGCCCACGCTCATGTGCCTGCTCAGCACGCAGTTCCAGCGCCTGCGGGACGGGGACAGGTGAGCGCGAGGCGGGGGGCCGGGCTTCGGGGACTCGGGCGAGAGGAACCGTGGGCAGCGGCCCTGTGTCCACGCCGCGTGCTGGGCGTGGAGGCGGCATCGCGCCTGGTGCTATTTGTGTGGGTTTTTAATAGATTTCTTTTCACTGACCTCAGAGAGGAAGGGAGAGGGGGGGAGAGAAACATCAGTGATGAGAGAGAATCACGGGTCCGCTGCCCCCTGCACTCCCCACACTGGGGACTGAGCCTGCAACCTGGGCCTGTGCCCTGACGGAATCGAACCCGGGACCTCTTGGTCCACAGGACGACACTCAGCCCCCTGAGCCGTGCCAGCCGGGCTGTGCTGTTTACTGGTGACCACGTCCGGCCGCCGGCCCCTGGCCCAGGCAGCAGGGTGAGCCCTGCCCGGCTCAGCCGCCTTCCCTCCCCGTGGCTGGTGCGCGGTTTCTGTCCCTCCAAGTGCACAGTCTGCCGGTGAAACCGCGCCGGGTGCCGAGCCTCTGGAGCTCGGCCGGGGTCGCGAGGTGCTGCGTGGTCGCTCAGTCAGTGAGCTCGGCAGGTGGCAGGCGGTCCCTCCTGTCGCCGAGCCGTCCGGCTGGGGCCACGGGCCGGTGCGACGGGCTGAAGGGGCCGGTGCAGCCTGGTCCGGTGCCGCCTCTGGGTCTTTGCTCGGTTTTGCTTTGTTTCGAGCGGGAAGTGCGAGCCGTGTGTTGACCACGTCAAGTGGCCCCGGTTAAAACCAGGGGCGTCTGCCTCGTTGGGGACGGAGCAGAGGCTGCTGGGTTCGGTCGCTGTGGTTTGAGTCCAGGTTCCCCATCTCGTTCTCCTCCCGGGACACAGGCTGTGGTACGAGAACCCTGGGGTGTTCTCGCCGGCCCAGCTGACGCAGATCAAGCAGACGTCGCTGGCCAGGATCCTGTGCGACAACTCCGACAACATCACGCGTGTGCAGAGGGACGTGTTCCGGGTGGCGGAGTACCCCCACGGCTACAGCAGCTGCGACGACATCCCCAGGGTGGACCTGCGGGTCTGGCAGGACTGCTGTGAAGGTAACGCCCAGCCCTCACACCCGGCGTGGTGGGCGCCGCGCTCTCTGCCCGTGACGAGACGGCACGCCGGCTGGCGGACGGCGGTGCCAGCAGGGGGTGACGGGGGGCAGGCGTGGCTGCGCCCTCGCTGGCTTAGGCGTGTCTGTGCCGAGGCGTCCGTGGAGGATTTTCAATGACGGGCCGTGTTTGGCATGATGGCTCGTGTGACAGCCTCTCTGTGCCTCTTTCAGGTTCATCAGTCGTTAGGTTTTACCTCGTGTTCCGTGTGTTGCTCTTCTTGCGTGTGTACACGTGTCTGCATGCTATGTTTGTTTTTTTAAGTATATTTTCATTGATTTCAGAGAGGAGGGGAGAGGGAAAGAGAGAGAGAAACATCAGTGATGAGAACGAATCCTGATCGGCTGCCCCCCTGCACACCCCACACTGGGGATGGAGCCCACACCCGGGTTCACAGGCCGGTGCTAACCCCTGAGCCACACCAGCCGGGCTGTGCGTGTGTTTTATGTGAATGTTACGTTCCTCGGTGGCTGAGGAAGCTGTAGGCGTCGTGCTGCGCCTCGATCATTCACTAAGTTTTTAGGCCCAAACCCGGGAGATTCTGCGCGGACAGAGCCTTGTTTGCCGCCCAGGGCCACGGCTCCCTTCCTGCCGTCTGTCGCCGCTCGCGGCAGCGTCCTGGTCTGACCCCGGTTGACCTTTCCGTGGCGCCTCCCTCCGCGGGCCTCTCTCCGACCAGACGCGGCCGTGCCCGGGCCTGACGCTCTGTGGCGAGCAGGGCTGTCGCCCGGCCCCCGCGGCCGTGAGGAGCGGGGTTCGTCCCAGGCTAGCGAGCGAGGGCCCGGGACGCACTGACTTTGTCCCGAAGTCGGAGCTGCTCGCAGCTAACCCCCCCCCTCCCCAGACTGCAGGACCCGGGGCCAGTTCAGCGCCTTCTCCTACCATTTCCGAGGCCGGCGGTCCCTTGACTTCAGTTACCGGGAGGGCGAGCCCCCCATGGAAGCAGGGAAGACACCGAGGTACGGCGTCCCCGAGGGCCAGAGCGTCCACACCGGCGGGCCGGCCCGGGCCCCGGGCAGGGACGCCCCACCAGCCGCCGGCTGGGTCTTGGGCCCCAGACAGCCCAGGTGCCCTGGGGCCTGTGGTGTGAGTGTGTGCGACGCCTCCTGTCTGCTTCCCCGTCTCCCCTCCTGCAGCGTCGGGAAGCCCGGCCAGCGCCCCAGGAACGCCACGGCCGCCTCCCCGGAGCACCCCCAGGCCCTGGGGCCCAGCGACTTCCGGGACTTGGTGCTGGAGATGCAGCAGACCATCACGGACCTCCGGACACAGGTGCCACCCCGCCGTCCCCCCTCTTAGCTCGCGTCTCCCACAGACTCACCTCTGACCCCGGTGTGAGCTCTGCAACGCCCCTCACCTGGGGCCAGGGTCTCACTGCCTGCTGGCTCTTCTCCTGGCTTGTCCTGGGCTGGCCACACTGAGTCCCTCGGTTTCCCGGCGATCAGGACCCTCAGTGGGACCCAGGCTCCCGGGCAGGGCCTTGGGGTGACCCCAGTTACCCAGGCAGGGCCTCGGGGTGACCCCAGCTTCCCGGGCAGGGCCTCGGGGTGACTCCAGTTACCCAGGCAGGGCCTTGGGGTGACCCCAGTTACCCAGGCAGGGCCTCGGGGTAACCCCAGCTTCCCGGGCAGGGCCTCCTTCCAGGGCCCACAGCTGCCCCCGCCTGGCTGTAGGCCCCCCGTCCCCTCCTCCACCTGTGCGACCGGAGTGCCTGAGGCCTGGCGACTTGGGTGCAAGGGGGCTTCAGCCTTCCCCTGAAGCTTCGTTCTTAGGAACCGCTAACATTCAGGTGTGGGCACGCCCACCGGAGGCGAAGCGGGCAGGGCCGTCCTGAGCTCTGGGAAAAGCCATCAGCTGTCAGGGGGGCTATTTGAGCCCCAGAACATCCTGCAGAGATGTGCCTGCGTCCCTGCCCGTCGCGAGGCGCCGTGTCCCGGGGCGGGCAGGGCAGGGCCACACTCCTGTGGACTGACCGCGCACACGTTGGCTTTGCAGATAAAGAAACTGGAGTCTCGGCTCAGCACGGCCGAGTGCACCGACGTGGATGGCGAGCCCCACGCGGATGGCGCTCGGTGGAAGCGAGACGTGTGCACCGTCTGTGAATGCCGCGTGAGTACAGCTCTGTCTCGGGGACCCGGGGCTTGGACCACGGACTCGGCTGCAGAGTCCTGAGCCCCCAGTGGGCGGCGGGGTGGCCAGCGAGGCCCCGCTCACCGGTGGGGTCTCCTCTCTCTTCCCTGGGCAGCCAGGGGGGTGCACGCCTGCAGGGACAGTGGGCAGGCGCTGGGGTCCTTTGTGGCCGGGGTCTGGCTGCAGCTGGCCGGGCAGGAAGCTCTGGGAAGACCGCTGGGGGACAGGAAGAACCGAGCGGTCAGAGCCGGGCACAGGCTGGAACACGGGGGGAAGCGGGCGTGATGCTCGGGGTCCCCGGAACTGAACGGCCTGGCGCCGTCTCCCTCCAGGACGGGCAGATCACCTGCTTCGTGGAAGCCTGCCAGCCCGCCGGCTGCCCCGCGCCCGTGAGAATCGATGGCGCCTGCTGCCCGGTCTGCCTGAGGGAACCCCCCGGAGCGCAGCCGTAGATCCTCGCGCTCCTCGCAGCTCCGCCAGCGTCCCCCCCGTCCCGTCCCGGCCGGGGCAGGGAGCACGGGCTGGCGGGCCCCGAGGGCGTGCACGGCTCACGGCCACACCCGGGCGTCTCGGACGCCGCACAGGGGCTCAGACTGGAGCGTCCACGGAGCCGGTGTCCACGCCGTGGACACGCGGGTGGGAACAGACACGAGTCCTAACTTCATGTTAGATTCTCAGGTTTTTATTTAATTTTTTTAATGAAAAAGTGGTGCTACTATTAAACCGCACAGTTAAGTCATTTAGGCTCCCAGAGTGATGTCCCCCGTCCCACCGCTTCCTCTCGACGGAGAGCCGCTCCGCTTGCCCGGGACGGAGCCTGCGGACCCGCCGCCGGGAGGCACCCACGTTTCAAGAGAACGTTGGCGTTTGGCAGACGGAACAGTCCCTCCGGAGCCTGTCCAGGTGGCACAGGTGCCTGGCCCGGAGCCCCGATCCCTTCCCTGGCCTCTGCCATGGTCCACGCACACCAGCAACTCCTCACGGCAGAGCCCCGCTCCACACGCGCACCTGCGGCTTCTCCACTCCTGTCCCCGTGACTGAGGCTGCCGGCCGCTTAGAAACAGGCCTGTTTTCCCTAGGACCCTGCTGCCCGGTGGTGGGCCAGGTGTGAAACCCCCTTCGCGGTGGCCACGCCGGGCTCGCGCCCCCCAGGCTGCTCCCGGCCGCCGCACGGAGGGACCGGCCTCCTCCCTGACTCGGCTGTGGGTGCCTTAGAGACAGCGCCCGTACCTCACCCAATTCCCAAGCGCCTGAGTGTGTGAAAGCCGACCCGGGGTCCAGTGTTCGACGCGGCAGAGAAATCGTTGCCACTGTGCAGGCCTTTAGGATCCAGTGAAAAGCACCTCGTACCTCAGGGCCGCGCTCGCCTTAGTGACCAAACCCTCGTATCCTATTCTGTTCTGAGTGCAGAGATCTGTGTTCTGGGGCGCGTGTCCCTGAACACGCAGGCTCCGGCGCTGAGTGGGGTTCAGAGAGGGACCTGCCCTTCCCACAGGGACACAGCACCTGCCGTGGGCGTCACGGGGCGGCATGGGGGCGAGGCTCGCAGCGTCCCGCAGGCAGTGGGCAGTTTCAGAGCTGGTTCCGGTCCAGGGTGGGCCGTAGGCTGCCACGTCCCCGGGGGGTGGGCGTGGGAGGGCTTGGCGGACATCCCCGCGGGAGCGTAGTCACAGCTGTAAACGCGGCCGGCTTGACCTCTCGGCCGCGGGCCGGGAGTGGCAGGGAACAGCTGGCCCTGTGGCTCAGGACACGGGCTTCCTTTGAAATATCAAGTCAGATGGAGTCAGGACCTGGGACCAGGGTCTGTAGCGAGGAGGAGGAAGCTTGGTTGGGAAGGTGGGTGGTTCTGTAAGTTGCTCGGTGTCAGGCGGCGGCCGACCGTCCGCGAGGGTGTTGGCGCCTTGGAGGGTTACCTGTGGTTTCGTGGCAGAGGTGACAGGCACGTGAATCGGGGGAGGCCGGCCCACAGGGAAGTCGCGGCTGCAGGTGGCGTGTCTGCGGGTCGAGGTGGAGTCTCGGTGCGTGGGGAGCCGTGGACAGTGCGGACGCGCCGCGGGGGTCGCCGTGGTGGGAAGCGAAGTGTCCATGTGTATTTCCTTTCCTAACTGTGGCAGCAGCCAGATGCCTTGTCTGTGTTCCTTGTAACCAGTTCATTACCAAAGAAACGTTTGCACTATGTAACGATGCCTTTCAGTTCGAATAAACGGGCCGTGTTTTTCCAACGGAGGTGCACGCGTCTGCTTTCACGGGAAGCCATCCTCGCGGCTGCGCCCTGCGGGGTCGGGGCGTGATGCAGAGGCGGCCGTGTCCGGAGAGATTTTAAGCACATTTTCCAGGTACTTGACATTTAGGGGGAAACGTATTTTCTGACAGACTTTCAGGAAGTCACCTGATTTGCACAAACTGGGTTTTATGTGACATTTCCTTCTGGTTTTGCAGCCACGAGGGTCGAGGGTCGAGGAGGATGAGCAGGGACGGTCGCAGCCGCCAGAGGCTTGAGTCGGTCTAAGGGGTAGCCTGTGGTTACAGGGGAGGGGACGTGGTCCCGGGGCTCCGGCACCTGCAGGGGGAGAGCAGGTGGGGGTCGGACCTGACCTGGGCCTGGGGTGGCAGCCACTGTCCCATGGCCCGTCTGTCCCCGCTGGTTCCGCCTCATTGACCTCCCTCTCTCTTTGTTAAGAATATATTTTTATGGATTTCAGGGAGGAAGGGAGCGGGAAGGAGAGAGACACCAATGATGAGAGAGAATCACGGATCGGCTGCCTCCTGCACGCCCCACACTGGGGATCGAGCCCACCACCCAGGCCTGTGCCCCGACCGGAATCCAACCGTGACCCCCTGGTTCCTAGGTCAACCCTCAACCCCTGAGCCCCGCCGGCCAGGCAGACAAACTCTGCAGAGGCCCGTGCTCCACGCGTCCGTGGCCACAGTCTGAGTTTCTCGCATCGTCGTGACCAGTGGCCCGAGTGGACCACGTCCTCCCTCCCAGGCGTTCAGCTGCCCCCCCCCCCGCCCGTGACCTTGTCCCGTTGTCTCCGAGGAAGGAAGCCCCTCCCCGCCCCCGGCCACCTCACGGCCTGACAGCTTCCCCGACGGACAGGCTCTGCGCGTCGGCCTGATGGTCGGGCTTTTCCGCGGGGCCGCCGCCTCATCGTCGTCGCACACGCTTTCCTTTTCCACATCTGAGCACAGATTGTTTCCTGCGAAATGTCGTTTCCAAGGCGCGTTTCCAACATGGAATGTGTTTTTTAAAATACGATTTTATTGATGTCAGAGAGGAAGGGAGCGGGGGAGAGAGAAACATCAATGCTGGGAGAGAATCACTGATCGGCTGCCTCCTGCACGCCCCGCACTGGGGATGGAGCCTGCAACCCGGGCCTGTGCCCCGACCGGGAATTGAATGGTGTATAGGTCGACGCTCAACCACTGAGCCACACCAGTCGGGCCAAAATCGGATCTATTTCATGGCTGCTAACCCTCCTTTAAAAGCCTGGATGTCCCAAACCTGGCTGGTGTGGTTCAGTGGATAGAGCATCCGCCTGCAGACCAAAGGGGCCCAGGTTGCCGGGGTCCTGCCCCAGCGGGTCCAGGGGTCCCCAAAGGTGTGGATGGAGTCGGCGAAGAAGGAATGACATAGAGACAGCGTTCAGTTGATCAGCAACCTAGCCAGGATCTCTAGCCCGGATCTCCAGAGAGGTTCTGCTTCGGATCTCCAGCGAGGTTCTGTAGCCATGTTCCCTCGCTAGGTTCTCCAGTCAGGTTCAGTGTCCAGGTTCCAGTCAGGTTCTCCTGCCAATCTCTGTAGTCAGGTTCATTCCAGGATCCCTTGCCATGTTCTCCCGCTAGGCTCTGTCTCTAGGCTAAGAGGCCAGTCCCTCTCCAGGATCCTCCGGCATGCTCTCTCCAGCGAAGTTCTTCTGTCTCTAGGCTCCGTGTAGGTTCTGTCTTCTTGATTCTGTTCTAAGTTCTGTCTCTTGCTGTCTTGTTACATCTGTATTTATACCAGTTGATTCAATCCTATCAATCTCTATTACAAAGGTTAGGGCGTTTCTTATCTCCATTCCAGGGAGTAAAGATTATGTAGCTTAAGCATGATTGTTCATAGTTAAAGTGATTAATTACCCGCCTGGCACTTAGTTGAGGGGTTTTATTCCCTCCCTAACTTCAGGGGAAAATCCCTACCTAGGGATTCAACCTTTCTCGGAGAGGTGACCTTGGTTAAAACACAGCGCCAAGAAGGTGAGCAAACATATTAAGAACCGTATGCTATATATGCCAGGTCCCTTGAAACAGCAAGGATGGACCGGCTCCCGGCACCAGGTTTGATTCTGGTCAAGGGCACACCCTCGGTTGCAGGCTCTTCCCCAGTGGTGGTCAGGGCTCGTGCAGGAGGCAACCAATCAATGTGTTAATCCCACATCAATGTTTCTCTCTGTCCCTGTGTCTTCCTCTCTCTAAAAATCAATGGAAAGTTGTCCTCGGGTGAGGAGTAACAATAATCATAAATTAAAAGCCTGACTGTCCCAGCTGCACGTCACATGCTTCTTAAATCATCTGCGTCCCCTTGCACACAGTGGGTTTCTCATTCTGTCCTCACTTGCAGCACAAACCAGGTCAGGGCCGTGGAGGCCGCGGACGGCTTAGCGCACAGCTGTCCGCGGAGGAATCGCCGGGACTCTTGAGTGTCTGTGCTTCGGAAATCACTGCACCAATTATCTGGGGGAACGGCCACCCCTTCTCATCACTGAGATTCGGAGCAGACACACAGGGAGGGAAGGGGACGCTACGCTCCCGCGTCCCTGGCCCATCTGAGCGTGGCCTGCGGTGTCCCCGCCCCTCGGAACCGGGGCCCACAGCTCCCACCCACTTCGTGGCGTCTGGTCTGAGGCTGACAGACCAGCCTCCGTGGAGGCCGGTGGCTGCGAGCGTTTGTCAGTGTGTCACGCGCAGTCGCTGTGACTCGTCCATTAACTAGTTCACTGGCCACCTCTGTGTGCGTGTCCTCGGCCGCCTCTGTGTGCGTGTCCTCGGCCACCTCTGTGTGCGTGTCCTCGGCCGCCTCTGTGCGTGTCCTCGACGCCTCTGTGTGCGTGTCCTCGGCCACCTCTGTGTGCGTGTCCTCGGCCGCCTCTGTGCGTGTCCTCGGCCGCCTCTGTGTGCGTGTCCTCGGCCTTCACAGCACGGCCTCTGTGTGGTGTCCTCGGCCGCCTCTGTGCGTGTCCTCGGCCGCCTCTGTGTGCATGTCCTCCGCCCTCACAGCACGGCCTCTCTGCGTGTCCTCGGCCGCCTCTGTGTGTGTGTCCTCGGCCACCTCTGTGCGTGTCCTCGGCCGCCTCTGTGTGCATGTCCTCCGCCCTCACAGCACGGCCTCTGTGCGTGTCCTCGGCCGCCTCTGTGCGTGTCCTTGGCCACCTCTGTGTGCGTGTCCTCGGCCGCCTCTGTGTGCGTGTCCTCGGCCGCCTCTGTGCGTGTCCTCGGCCGTCTCTGTGCGTGTCCTCGGCCGCCTCTGTGCGTGTCCTCGGCCGCCTCTGTGTGCGTGTCCTCGGCCGCCTCTGTGCGTGTCCTCGGCCGCCTCTGTGTGCGTGTCCTCCGCCCTCACAGCACGGCCTCTGTGTGCGTGTCCTCGGCCTCCTCTGTGCGTGTCCTCGGCCGCCTCTGTGTGCGTGTCCTCCGCCCTCACAGCACGGCCTCTGTGTGCGTGTCCTCCGCCCTCACAGCACGGCCTCTGTGTGCGTGTCCTCGACCGCCTCTGTGCGTGTCCTCGGCTGCCTCTGTGTGCGTGTCCTCGGCCTTCACAGCACGGCCTCTGTGTGGTGTCCTCGGCCGCCTCTGTGTGTGTGTCCTCGGCCGCCTCTGTGTGCGTGTCCTCGGCCGCCTCTGTGCGTGTCCTCGGCCGCCTCTGTGTGCATGTCCTCCGCCCTCACAGCACGGCCTCTGTGCGTGTCCTCGGCCGCCTCTGTGTGTGTGTCCTCGGCCACCTCTGTGCGTGTCCTCGGCCGCCTCTGTGTGCATGTCCTCCGCCCTCACAGCACGGCCTCTGTGCGTGTCCTCGGCCGCCTCTGTGCGTGTCCTCGGCCACCTCTGTGTGCGTGTCCTCGGCCGCCTCTGTGTGCGTGTCCTCGGCCGCCTCTGTGGGTGTCCTCGGCCGCCTCTGTGTGCATGTCCTCCGCCCTCACAGCACGGCCTCTCTGCGTGTCCTCGGCCGCCTCTGTGTGTGTGTCCTCGGCCACCTCTGTGCGTGTCCTCGGCCGCCTCTGTGTGCATGTCCTCCGCCCTCACAGCACGGCCTCTGTGCGTGTCCTCGGCCGCCTCTGTGCGTGTCCTCGGCCACCTCTGTGTGCGTGTCCTCGGCCGCCTCTGTGTGCGTGTCCTCGGCCGCCTCTGTGCGTGTCCTCGGCCGCCTCTGTGCGTGTCCTCGGCCGCCTCTGTGCGTGTCCTCGGCCACCTCTGTGCGTGTCCTCGGCCGCCTCTGTGTGCGTGTCCTCGGCCGCCTCTGTGCGTGTCCTCGGCCGCCTCTGTGTGCGTGTCCTCCGCCCTCACAGCACGGCCTCTGTGTGCGTGTCCTCGACCGCCTCTGTGCGTGTCCTCGGCCGCCTCTGTGTGCGTGTCCTCGGCCTTCACAGCACGGCCTCTGTGTGGTGTCCTCGGCCGCCTCTGTGTGTGTGTCCTCGGCCACCTCTGTGTGCGTGTCCTCGGCCGCCTCTGTGTGCGTGTCCTCGGCCGCCTCTGTGTGCATGTCCTCCGCCCTCACAGCACGGCCTCTGTGCGTGTCCTCGGCCGCCTCTGTGTGTGTGTCCTCAGCCACCTCTGTGGGTGTCCTCGGCCGCCTCTGTGTGCATGTCCTCCGCCCTCACAGCACGGCCTCTGTGCGTGTCCTCGGCCGCCTCTGTGCGTGTCCTCGGCCACCTCTGTGTGCGTGTCCTCGGCCGCCTCTGTGCGTGTCCTCGGCCGCCTCTGTGTGCGTGTCCTCGGCCGCCTCTGTGCGTGTCCTCGGCCGCCTCTGTGTGCGTGTCCTCCGGCCACCTCTGTGTGCGTGTCCTCCGCCCTCACAGCACGGCCTCTGTGTGCGTGTCCTCGGCCGCCTCTGTGTGCGTGTCCTCGGCCGCCTCTGTGCGTGTCCTCGGCCGCCTCTGTGTGCGTGTCCTCGGCCGCCTCTGTGCGTGTCCTCGACGCCTCTTTGTGCATGTCCTCCGCCCTCACAGCACGGCCTCTGTGCGTGTCCTCGGCCGCCTCTGTGTGCATGTCCTCCGCCCTCACAGCACGGCCTCTGTGCGTGTCCCCCGGCTGCCTCTGTGTGCGTGTCCTCGACGCCTCTGTGTGCATGTCCTCCGGCCGCCTCTGTGCGTGTCTCCCGGCCGCCTCTGTGCGTGTCCTCGACGCCTCTGTGTGCATGTCCTCCGCCCTCACAGCACGGCCTCTGTGCGTGTCCTCGGCCTTCACAGCACGGCCTCTGTGCGTGTCCTCCGGCCGCCTCTGTGTGCATGTCCTCCGGCCGCCTCTGTGCGTGTCCCCCGGCCGCCTCTGTGTGCGTGTCCTCGGCTGCCTCTGTGTGCGTGTCCTCGGCCCTCACAGCACGGCCTCTGTGCGTGTCCTCCGGCCGAAGGCCGGGGAGTCTCCTGGCGCTGACCGGTGCCTCCCCCGGGCGGGCCCATGTCCCGGGAAATCGGACTTCCTGCTGTTACAAGGGTCCCCTTTGCTCCACAGGACGTTGGTGGCCCACAGAGTCCGGGAACCGGAGAGGATGTCCGGTCCCAGCGCAGTCTTCTGGAACCTTCCACCAGGGCCGGCTGCCATGGGCACTTCTCTGTGGGAGGAGGAGGCATGCACCTGGGAGCCTTGGGTCTGGTGTTGCGTTGCTGTGGGAGCAGCTGGAGTTGAGGATCAGCCTGGCCCCCGGAGCTGCTCGGCCGGTTCCTCCCAGAGTCTCCCAGGCTCCTCTCCTCTGGCTGCGGGTGGAAAACCGACCAGCCAGGCGGGGACAGCCCGCGGGCAGCAGCCACGGCCGCACCTCCTTGTCCGCAGGAGATTAAACACCGCTGAGCACAGCGCCTGGGTCAGCTGGGGGCCAGGAGGCAAGAGCAGACGGCGAGGCTACCCCGGGGAGCACTGAGCCTGGGGGCCTGGTCCCTTCGCTGCAGCTGCTCCCCGGGAGGCGGGTCCGCGCTCACCCCCCCGCCCCAGGAAAGGCTCCGGACCCACGGAAGGGTCGCAGATACCAAGCGAGGCCAGTGCCCGGCCCAGCCCACGTCCACACAGATGGTCACTGCCCCCAAGTCCTCAAGTCGGGTTCATTTTTAACGACTTTAATCCTCCCATTCACAAGCATGAAGTGTTTCTGCATTTATTTTTTACTTTATAATGTTTACTAGAGGCCAGTGCACGAAATTCATGCACGGGTAGCGTCATTAGGCCTATCGGGGCCTTCCAGCTGCCGGCCGGCCCCCTCCCTTTGTTCCGCACCGCCCCCTGGTGGTCAGCGCACATCATAGCAAGCGGTCGAACTCCCGAGGGGACAATTTGCATATCAGCCTTTTATTATATAGGGTAGTCTTTTCTAAAGGTTTTGCACATTTTTCTGACTTATTGTTATGCTGTTGTAAACACTTTTTAAAAAATATTTACTCCCTAGTTTTGTGTTGTTTGTATATAGAAATGCAATTGAATTTTGGGTGTTGACTTTATATCCAAAAATCCTGATACATTCAGTTACTAATCCTAATAATGGCTTTACAAATGATTCTGTTAGATTTTCTACAGTGACTTTGGGGCGTAAATAGTGACAGTTTGTTTCTTTCCAAGCCTCCCTGGTGCTGGGCGCCGGCGTGGTGGCCGGGCAGGTCTCCCCAGGACGGGGCAGGGGGGACGGCCCCGTTGCCCAGCTCGCACAGTAGGTGCTCATATAGCTTGTGGCTCGAGTATTTCTGAATCTAAATATTAAACGGGGGATTATGCTTCTGCCTTGTTGGCACAGCTACAAACGAGTCCCTTTGGGATGTGTGGTTGCACGGCGCTCAGCACGGCTGTCAGGATGCTGAGTGTCCTGTTCAGAGGCCAGGGGACAGGGACCAGGACGAGCCACGGCCACTCGTCAGCCCCCAGGGACCGGCTCAGGGGCCGGCTCTCTGTGCTCTGGACCAAGCCCTCCACCTGATCCCCCTGTAGAGTATGGAGGTTGGTCCGGCCGGCGTGGCTCAGTGGTTGAGCATCACCTAGGAACCAGGTCACGGTTTGATTCCAGTGGGGGGCCTGCAGGAGGCAGCTGATCAATGATTCTCTTTCATCATTGATGTTTGTCTCTCCCTCCCTCTCTGAAATAAATAAAAATCTATTTTAAAAAAAGACTGGAGTCTGAGGTCATCTTTTCTAGGAAGATTTCCCTGACCCTCTCACCTGCCTCCCTTCCTTCTTAAAAAAGAATAAAAAATTTTTTTTTTTAACTGTGAGGTTGTGCCCTCACCGGTTTGGCTCATTGGATAGAGCATCGGCCTGTGGACTGAAAGGTCCCAGGTTCGATTCCGGTCAAGGGCATGTACCTTGGTTGCATGCAGGCACATCCCCAGTGGGAGATGTGCAGGAGGCAGCTGATCGATGTTTCTCTCTCATCGATGTTTCTAACTCTCTATCCCTCTCCCTTCCTCTCTGTAAAATATTAATAAAATATATATATATTTTAAAAAGTGTGAGTTGTCACCAAGCGCCATTTGCTGTGTTAGCGGGGCTGTCTCGAGGCCGGGGGAGGGGCGTGGGGGAGGGAGAGGCCAGGTCCCCAAGCCCCTTCCCGGGTCTTCCAGGCCCTGCACAGCCTGTCCCACAGCTGCTGACCCTCCGGCTGATCCCCGCCTCCAGCTCTGACTTCAGGGCTGCCCTGAATGACACCTGCCCTATGGGGCCGCAGATGTGGTGCCCACAGACAATAGAATGTGACAGCAACAGGAAAGCATGACACTCTACACTTGGGAGCATGGGTGCACCTGGGGTATTACACCGAGTGAAATGAGTGAGTAGGAGAACGACACTGGATTCTGTGGAATCTAAGGAAAAAATGAAAACAAAACAAACAAAAACTCAGGCACAGAGAACAGACTGATGGTTGCCGGAGGGAAGGGGGTTGGTGGTTGGGTGAAAACAGTGAAGGGTTAGGCTTTACTGTTAGGGTCAGGGTTAGCTTTAGGGTTAGGGCTACGGCTAGGGTTAGGGTTAGGGCTAGGGCTAGGGTTAGGGTTAGGGCTAGGGTTAGGGCTAGGGCTAGGGTTAGGGCTAGGGTTAGGGCTAGGGTTAGGGCTAGGGCTAGGGTTAGGGCTAGGGTTAGGGTTAGGGCTAGGGTTAGGGCTAGGGCTAGGGTTAGGGCTAGGGTTAGGGTTAGGGCTAGGGCTAGGGTTAGGGCTAGGGCTAGGTTTAGGGTTAGGGCTAGGGTTAGGGCTAGGGCTAGGTTTAGGGTTAGGGCTAGGGCTAGGGTTAGGGTTAGGGCTAGGGTTAGGGCTAGGGTTAGGGCTAGGGTTAGGGTTAGGGCTAGGGTTAGGGCTAGGGCTAGGTTTAGGGTTAGGGCTAGGGCTAGGGTTAGGGCTAGGGTTAGGGTTAGGGTTAGGGCTAGGGCTAGGGCTAGGGTTAGGGTTAGGGTTAGGGCTAGGGCTAGGGTTAGGTTTAGGGTTAGGCCTAGGGTTAGGGTTAGGGTTAGTGTTAGGGTTAGGGCTAGGGCTAGGTTTAGGGTTAGGGCTAGGGCTAGGGCTAGGTTTAGGGTTAGGGCTAGGGCTAGGGTTAGGGTTAGGGTTAGGTTTATGGTTAGGGCTAGGGTTAGGGTTAGGGCTAGGGGTAGGCCTAGGGTTAGGGCTAGGGCTAGGGTTAGGGCTAGGGTTATGGCTAGGGCTAGGTTTAGGGTTAGGGCTAGGGCTAGGGTTAGGGCTAGGGTTAGGGCTAGGGCTATTGTTAGGGTTAGGGCTCGGGTTAGGGTTAGGGCTAGGGTTAGGGCTAGGGCTAGGGCTAGGGTTATGGCTAGGGCTAGGGTTAGGGTTAGGGTTAGGGCTAGGGCTAGGGTTAGTGTTAGGGCTCGGGTTAGGGTTAGGGTTAGGGTTAGGGTTAGGGCTAGGGCTAGGGTTAGGGTTAGGGTTAGGGTTAGGGCTAGGGTTAGGGCTAGGGTTAGGTTTAGGGTTAGGCCTAGGGTTAGGGTTAGGGCTAGGGCTAGGTTTAGGGTTAGGGCTAGGGCTAGGGCCAGGTTTAGGGTTAGGGCTAGGGCTAGGGTTAGGGTTAGGTTTAGGGTTAGGGCTAGGGTTAGGGTTAGGGTTAGGGCTAGGGCTAGGGCTAGGGTTAGGGCTAGGGCTAGGGTTAGGGCTAGGGTTATGACTAGGGCTAGGTTTAGGGTTAGGGCTAGGGCTAGGGTTAGGGTTAGGTCTAGGGGTAGGGTTAGGGTTAGGGCTAGGGCTAGGGTTAGGGTTAGGGCTAGGGTTAGGGCTAGGGCTAGGTTTAGGGTTAGGGCTAGGGCTAGGGTTAGGGCTAGGGTTAGGGTTAGGGTTAGGGCTAGGGCTAGGGTTAGGGTTAGGGCTAGGCTTAGGGTTAGGGTTAGGGTTACAGTTACGGTTAGGGTTAGGGCTAGGGCTAGGGTTAGCCCTAGGGTTAGGGCTAGGGTTAGGGCTAAGGTTAGGGTTAGGGCTAGGGCTAGGGTTAGGGTTAGGGTTAGGTTTAGGGCTAGGGTTATATTTCAGTGTTAAGGTGTTGGAAGCGTTAGGGTTAGGGTTAGCGTTAGGGTTAGGGTTAGGGTTAGGGTTAGATTTCAGTGTTAAGGTGTGGGAAGCCACCCATTCATTGTCTTCACTATCAGAGAATGTTAACAAAGAGCGAAAGTTGGTGAACCTTGAGCTCCTGGCAAGGGCCAGAGCTATGCACCAATATGTTTAGTGGAGACAATGGGGGCTCAAGCAATTTCCTGACCAAATAGTCTCAGAGTAAATCTTTCTAATATTTACTGACCTTTAAGATTGTCTGTTACCAGGATTGCCTGCCTAAGAGCTAGATGTGTATCCAAAATTGAATAAAAGGTTGGCAAAACCTGGGAACCGGTGGAAGTCCTTCCCCTTGCATTGGACTTTCCGCCTGGCCCCCCAATTTCCAAATTATTATTTCTTGTCTCGTCTCTGTCATTTGCACAGCCCTTCTCCAGATCCCGAACCCTGAACCGCGCAGGACGTGGTTCACACATTAAGGTGTGGGTTAGCTGTTAGGGTTAAGGTTAAATTTTAGCATTAGGGTTAGGGTTAGCTTTAGAGTTAAGGTTAGGGTTAGGATTCAACGTTAAGGTTAGGGTTAGGGTTAAGTTTCAGCATTAAGTTTTGGGTTAGGGTTAAGTTTTAGCATTAGGGTTAGGTCAGTGGTTCTCAACCTGTGGGTCACGACCCCTTTGGCGGTCGAACGACCCTTTCACAGGGGTCGCCTAAGACCATCCTGCACATCAGATATTTACATGACGATTCATAACAGTAGCAACATGACAGTGATGAAGTAGCAACGAAAATAATTTTATGGTTGAGTCACAATATGAGGAACTGTATTTAAAGGGCCAGAAGATTGAGAACCACTGGGTTAGGGTTAGGGTTAGGGTTAGGTTTCAGTGTTAAGGTTAGGGTTAGGGTTAGGGTTAGGGTTAAGTTTTAGCCTTAGGGTTAGCTTTTAGGGTTAGGGTTAGGGTTAGGGTTAGGTTTCAGCATTAAGGTTAGGGTTAGAGTTTAGTTTTAGCATTAGGATTAGGTTTTAGCATTAGGGTATGGTTAGCTTTTAGGGTTAGGGTTAGGATTCAACATTAAGGTTAGGGTTAGTGTTAAGTTTTAGCATTAAGGTTAGGGTTAACTTTAGAGTTAGGGTTAGCTTTTAAGGTTAAGGTTACGGTTAGGTTTTAGCATTAGGATTAGGTTTTAGTATTAGGGTTAGGGTTAGCTTTTAGGGTTAGGTTTTACAGTTATGGTTAAGGTTAGAGTTAGGGTTAGGTTTTTGTGTTAGGGTTAGGTTTTCGGGTTAGGTTTTTTTTTTTTAATTTTAGAGGAAGGGAGAGGGAGAGATAGAAACATCAATGATGAGAGAATCATGCATCGACTGCCTCCTGCACGTCCCTCACTGGCAATGGGGCCCACAACCCAGGCCTGTGCCCTGACCGCGAACCGTGACCTCCGGGTTCACAGGTCGACGCTAAATCTCTGAGTCACACCGGCCGGGCTTTCCCACTTTCAAAAGTTCTCAAGTCTGACCTACATCCTAACGGTGTCAGACACGATGTGTGTATGCACAGTGAGGCGTGAACGCCCAGGCAGCCGCCTGCGTCCCAGGTGGGCGTGGGGTGAGGGGCCACAGTGGCCACGCTCTCTGGCCTGCGGAGGAAGAGCCACTGCGGGAGCCTGGTTCTCCGGTTCCCTCCCCGAGCGACCATCGGGAGAAAACTTCCTTCGCGCAAATAAAATAAACGAACGTCACGTACGCTTTGCTTTCACAGACGCACCCGTGGGTCTCTGAGCCCAGCAGGGCCGGGAAGACGTGGACGCAGGCCGTCCGTGTGCCCCCGCGGGGCCTGGTTGGGTCTGGGGTTCCCGTGTCGTCTGGGTTTTTAGCCCAAAGACACACCTGCCGTGTGGGCACGGTGATGCCCGGGGACCCGCAGGCCCTGGTCTCTCGCCTGCTCTCCGCCTGGGCGGGGCCCACGCCACTGCCTCTCAGTGCGCGCTGACACGAAAACGACCGTGTTTTCATTACCAAGTTGCCTTGGCGAACATTTCGCCCAGTCTGACGGCATTTTGTATTTGCTGCGGACAGACCGAGAACCCGAGACGTTGGTATTTTGCCCTAATTGGGGGCAGACTGTGTTACTTTCCACCCCGCTGTCTGCTCGGGAGCCACCCTGGCAGACGTACGACTCGGTAAATACTCCTGACCTCCGGCCTCGCTCTAAGCCGACCGAAATGGGCCAAGTCGCCTGAGGAGAATGCAGAACGTGCACAGTCATCTTTTTCTTTCTAAAGGGATGACGCTTTAATAATGCTCTTTTCTCCACCACAAGGTACAACCACGTGAAATGCGAACAGAAGTGAAAGCTCTCAGACGACTGTGGTGAGAAAAAGTTAATGATGCCATTTTTAATAAGACCTTTACTTTTGTTTTTCACAATTTGTGTTGCTGCGTCCACAGATCCAGACTGTTCTTTCTCCAAATTAAAAACAAATTCAAAACGATTTAAAGAATATTCCGTTAAAACAAAATTTGACCGTTAGGCCCTAGAGGCGTCTAAAAAAAGACAGACATAAACTCTATCGGCAGTTGTGTTAAAGCTAAATCATCCAGCAGCTTAAATGTTTCACGGACTGATCCTTGTTTTCCTTTCAATCTCAGTGTCGGACCCTGTGCATATGGTAACGGTATCCTCTCGTCACAGAGGACTCTCCTGGCGCTGACAGCCGTGAACCGGCCGGACCCGGAGGGGCTGGCGGCTGAGTGACAAGGTGGCGCCGTGTCTCCGGGAAGAGGCCGGTGGGGACAGGAGGGGACATGATGGGCAGGAGGTCAGGCCCTGGGTCAGGATGCCCCGGCCATGCCTGCGCTCCCCACATCGGCCACCAGGTGGCGCCGCCTGCCTGTGTCATGAAGGGAAGGCCAGTCTTGTCCCGGGACACCCAGCCTCGGTCCTCCCCCTGGACAGTGCATGCGTCCCGAATGGGTTTATGAGGACAGCAGCCCACGTGGACATTGGGCTCTGGGGGCAGTTTGTCCACTGAGCGGCCAGCGGCTGCCACAGGGTCGCCTGTGACTGTGTGGTCACCTCTCTTTGAACCTTAATTTGCTGTGGCGCCAATTCCCTCCACGCGGGCACCCGAGGATCCCTCCGCCAGCCAAGGGCGGCACGGTGACCACCAGGGTGACCTCCAGGGCTGCTCACGGAGCTGTTACCCCTGATGGCCACGCGTGGCCCAGTTACACGCTGAGGACTCCGAGCCACGACGCGTGGTTACTCCGGGACCCGTGGGCGGGAGGGGGGGTGGTGCTGGCTTCTTACTTGTTCGTTAGCACAGTGTCCGAGGCAGAAGTCCAGCCCCCAGGGACCCACACCACCCCGTGAGCAGAGGGCACGAGGCTGGCACCGACGGGTCCCTGGTCCTGAGGCCGGCACGGGGCTCAGTGGGAGTGACCCCGACACACGGAGCCGCCCTCCGCTCGCTGACGGGTGGTGAGGAGCCTGAGGGTCATCTCCCCGCCTTGGCTCCTCTGCAGACACCAGAGGGGAGGCTGGTGGCCGTGGCCGAGTCGTCCTCATCGTCACAGAGCAGCTTCCCAGGAACAGTCATCACAATGTGGGGACGCAGGCTCCGTCACCGAGGACCTGGGAGAAAGCGTTTCCAGGTGGGGCGGGTAGCAGCTGCTCCTGCAGACGGTGAGCGGCAGCCCCGCGCCCCGTGCTCCTCCAGGTGCGGCTCCCGGAGCAGCGCACCCTGTGGATCACTGTCGGCGCCTCGAGGGAACGTAGAGAATGAGGAGAGAAAACTGAGATAAAGAGATGAGGAAAGGCTGAGCGAATAAGGAGAAAAGCGAGAAATCCAAGAAAATGGAAAGAATGAAAACAAAAGGGAGAGAAGGGAGAAAATAAAGAGAATGAGGAGAGATGTGAGAAATCCAACAAAATACAAAGAATAAAGAGAGAAACGAGAGAGCCAAGAAAACTGAGTGAATGAGGAGAGAAGCAAGAGACGGGGGAATATTGAGAGACTGAGGAGAAGAGTTAGAGATCCAGGAAAATGGAGAGAATGGGGAGAACAGTGAGAGATCCACGAAAACTGGGAGAATGAGGAGAAAAGTGAGGGAATGGGGAGAGAAGCAAGAAATCCGAGAAAATTTAGAGAATGTGTAGAGAAGTGAGAAATGAGAGAAAATTGAGATAAAGAGGAGAAAAGTGAGACATGAGAAAAAATTGAGAGAATGAGGAGAGAAGCGAGAGATCCAAGAAAATAGAGAAAATTAGGAGAGAAGCGAGAGATGGAAGAAAATGGAGAACAGGAGGAGAAAAGCTAGAAATGCAAGAAAATTGAGAGAATGAGGAGAGAAGTGAGAGATGAGAATATTGAGAGAAGGAGGAGAGAAACTAGAGATCCAAGAAAATTGAGAGAGTGAGGAGAAGGGAGAGATGAGAGAAAATTGGGAGGTTCCTCGTGCGCAGAGGGGGCGCACGCGGCGGGGACTAGCAGCGTGGTCACCAGCCTCCATGGGGAGAACGTGGGCTCCTGGTCCCTGAAGACGGGACTTACCACCTGCAAATCACCGTCCAGGTGGCGGCTGCCAGGACGCAGACCAGCAGGGCGCCCAGCGCGATGGACACCAAGGACGCCTTCGGGAGCCTCCCGGAGTCTGGGTGAGAGCCCGCCGGTCAGCAAGCCCGTGGGTCCCAGGCAGTGGCAGCGTGCCTGACCCCGAGCCTGACCTGACCCCGACCCTGAGCCGGACCTGACCCTGACCCTGAGCCGACCTGAGCCAGACCTGAGCCTGAACCTGAGCCAGACCTGACCCCAACCCTGACCCTGACCCCGAGCCTGACCTGACCCCGAGCCTGACCTGACCCCGACCCTGAGCCGGACCTGACCCTGACCCTGAGCCGACCTGAGCCGGACCTGAGCCTGAACCTGAGCCAGACCTGACCCCAACCCTGACCCTGACCCCGAGCCTGACCTGACCCTGAGCCTGAGCCGGACCCTGACCCTGAGCCGGACCTGAGCCGGACCTGAGCCCGACCCTGAGCCGACCTGAGCCGGACCTGAGCCTGAACCTGAGCCAGACCTGACCCCAACCCTGACCCTGACCCCGAGCCTGACCTGACCCTGAGCCTGAGCTGGACCCTGACCCTGAGCCGGACCTGAGCCGGACCTGAACCTGACCTGACCCCGAGCCTGACCTGACCCTGACCCTGAGCCGACCTGAGCCGGACCTGAGCCGGACCCCGTCCCAAGTCTGCGCCCACTGTGCCTCTGCTGCTTTCCTTTCGCTCTCGCTCTGCCGCTGGCTGTGCACCGTGGTCTTTGCTGGACTTGGGGTTAAGCTCAGGCCTGCACGGAGGCCCCGCCCCTCTGCGGGAGGGTGGATAAATCTGTCTTTCCCATTAACAAGTATCTGCAGGTTGTTTTTCCTTCACAGGAGCCTCGTTACGAATCCCAGGTCTGTGCCTGCGGGCTGTGTGGTCCCGAGCAAGTCGCTCACCCTCTCTGTTCTGTACACGGATAACCCGCTGGGGGTGAGGCAGGCCCAGGGCAGCGCTGGGTCCCAGGTCAGTCTCGGCCTAAGTAGTCACTGGACGTGCCTGCTCCCTCCCAGCCCCGGAGAGCGTAGCCTCGTGGACAAGCAGGCCTCAGCTCCAGCACAGCCGGAGTTGTCAGCCCAGGTGTGTAACTCCCGGGCGGGGCCCCCAGGGGTGGGCTCACCTACACAGGTCCGCCCGTCGTCTCCCAGCACGTACGGCTCCGAGCACTCACACCGGAAGCCGCCCTGGGTGTTCCTGCACCGGGCGGGCGCCTGGCAGGGTGGCCCCCACTCGTCTTCACACTCATTAATGTCTGCACAGAGCACGGAGGTCAGGACCTGAGGGACCTGAGGACCCGGCCACAGCCCCCTCCCACCTCCCCGAGCCTGACCCCGAGCCTGACCTGACCCCAAGCCCGAGCCTGAGCCCACCGTGACTCATGTGGGTGGGCCCCTTTCCCAGGGAGCCCGCTGCCGCTCCGTCCCCTCCTGGAGGAGGATGGTCAGCCCGTGGGGGCCGGCGGTCCCTGACCCTGTCCTCGGTGTCCTGCCAACATGGAGCCAGGCCCGGGCACAGCGCCTGACTGTGGGCGGCACTAAGTCTGAACCACTGACGCCTCCCGTGTGCTAACTTCTGGTCCCGGAGGGTGAGCTGCGGGCGTAGCCGTCGCCGGGGGAGTGATAAATGGTGAGAGCCGGGGGGACGGCCAGCGGCCCCGGGGGGTGCGGGCCGTGAGCCTGCTGCCTCTGGTGGGCGCCTGCCCTCGGGTTCTTCCTGCGGAAACACTTGTTTCGATTCTAGAGAAACTGGCTCTGCAGCTCCTTTACCGCCCGCCCCCCAGGCTGCCGTCCGTCCCGCCTGCATCCCCCGCTGGCCCCGCGATGCGCCCACCTGGACGCCTCGTCTGGGAAAGGTGTGCCCGGGGACAGGTCGGCAGGAGCGGACCGTGACCTCCCGGCCACACGGGCGGGGACGCCTGTGCCCGGAGCGCCCCCGAGAACAAGGCTCATTTTTAAGCGTCTGAAAGGGCAGGTTTGGGGCAGAGCCACTGAAGGGCGCCTGTTGGCGACTGACCTTTGCACACGGGGGGCTGGTCGTCGCGGCCCTGGCGGGAGCAGGCGAGCTGCTGGGGCCCCTGCAGCCGGAACCCGCGCAGGCAGGAGAACACGAGCACACGCCGCCCTGGGGGCCCGCACAGCACGGAGTCCCCGTTTGCCACACGCTCCAGGGGGCCACACGCGTCCTCTGGGCCGGGGAGAGGCTGTCAGCTCTGTCACCTCGTCACTTCCCTGGGGCTGCTCCCAGGCCCCCCCCAGACCCTCCCAGTCCCCGCACGGTCCCCCCAGACCCTGCACGGCCCCCCAGGCCCCACACGGACCCCCAGGCTGCAGGTTCTCTTCCCTCAATGGGAAACCTGCCGCCTCTCCTGCTGTCTCTGCCTGGAGTCCCCACTTTCCTCCACCCTGTGCCCTTGGCTTTGTGTCTCTCCCTGTGGTCAGGGCACAGGCCCGGGTTGTGGGCTCCATCCCCAGTGGGGGGCGTGCAGGAGCAGCCGGTCCATGATTCTCTCTCATCATGGATGTTTCTGTCTCGCTCTCCCTCTCCCTCTCCCTTCCTCTCTGAAATCAATTATAACATTTTTTTAAATGTGTCATCCAGGCGACAGCTTCTCAACCAGGGGCCTTGGCTCCACGGGGAGGTCAGCATCCTGCACCCACTGCAGCCATCAGCGTGGGGGGCCCCCGGGGACCAGGCAGGTGGAGGCCAGGGTGGGTGGGGGGCGCGGGGCACCCTGTCCCCCGGAAACCAAGGCCGCGCCCGAGCTGTCACTCCTGTGAGGGCGGGAGCCATGACGGCGCCCCCTCCGCACTGACCCAGCCACACGGGCAGCACCCTCCTCCGGGGAGGGTCCCGGCCGGGGCGTCCTGCCCGCCAGAGGGGACGCCACGAGGACGCGGCCCAGCTCCCTGCTGCTTTCCGCCAACGTGCTGACCGGCAGCCGCTCCTGCGCTGGGGCCTGCGCCCTTAACCAAGGCGGCAGGGGGCTCAGTTACCTGGGGGGGCCTCCCTCCAGGCCTCCAGGCTCAGGCCGGGGACGCCCTCGCACGGCGTGAAGTCCTGGGGGAAGGTGGCCGCGCGGAAGGCGTCGGCGGGCACGCGGGAGAGGCCCGTGTTGTCACAGATGACCCGCGACAGGGAGTGCGTCCCCAGCTCCCGCCTCTGCGCCTCCGTGAACACCCCGGCGTGTTCCCACCAAAACCTGCATGGAGGGAGCAGACCGGGCCGCCCTGGTCAGGGCTCCGTCCGGGACACCACGGCTCTGAGCGAGAGGGAGTCCAGGTGTTTCTCCCCGGCGTCAGGGGGAGCCAGCCTGCCCGCCACACCCTGCCGAGCCGTGGCCCCCGCCCGGGCCTGGCCGCCTCCTGTGCGCCGGGCTGTGGGTGACCGGCCCCGACACCTACCGGTCGCCGTCCCTCAGGGCCTTCATCTGCCTCCCGATGAGGCAGGCGAACAGGGGCCCCGTCCGCGCGCCCGGCAGCGGGTCCTCAGCCAGGCCGCCCAGCCAGACGTCCACGTTGTCCGGGTGCTGGTACAGGCGCATGATCCGGTCGGCAATGCTGCCGTTGGCAATGACGCTGCCGAGGTCAGCCCGGGTGTGCAGCCTGGGCAGCCCGCAGAACTCCCGCCAGGCGTTGTACCCTGCACGGGCACAGGGCACGGGGCACGGGGTTGGCCTGGGGCCGGGGGCAGGGGCGGCCTGGGGCTGATGGTGTGGAGGGGACAGCTGAGGGGAGAGGGGCCCAGAGTGGACCCGAGGGAGGGTGCAGGGGGGACGCCCAGGGCCCCGCCTGAGAAGAGGGGCCGGGCACACCATGGCTGGGAGGTTGGGCCAGCGGGTCAGGCACAGCCCAGGCCGGGGGGCCAGGGGGACGGGGACCGGAGGCGTGGATCCTGACCTCCCTGTGACACTGTGTCGCGCAGGCCGGCCCTGGGAGGCCCGACGCAGACTCCGCGATGGGCCGGGGACACCCAGCCTCCCGGACACCCAGCCTCCCGGACACCAGCCTCCCGGACACCAGCCTCCCGGACACCAGCCTCCGAGACACCCAGCCTCCCAGACACCCAGCCTCCCGGACACCCAGCCTCCCGGACACCAGCCTCCCGGACACCCAGCCTCCCGGACACCCAGCCTCCCGGACACCAGCCTCCCGGACACCCAGCCTCCCGGACACCCAGCCTCCCGGACACCAGCCTCCCGGACACCAGCCTCCCGGACACCAGCCTCCGAGACACCCAGCCTCCCAGACACCCAGCCTCCCGGACACCCAGCCTCCCGGACACCAGCCTCCCGGACACCCAGCCTCCCGGACACCCAGCCTCCCGGACACCAGCCTCCCGGACACCCAGCCTCCCGGACACCCAGCCTCCCTGACACCCAGCCTCCCGGACACCAGCCTCCCGGACACCCAGCCTCCCGGACACCCAGCCTCCCTGACACCCAGCCTCCCAGACACCCAGCCTCCCGGACACCAGCCTCCTGGACACCCAGCCTCCCTGACACCCAGCCTCCCAGACACCCAGCCTCCCGGACACCCAGCCTCCCGGACACCCAGCCTCCCGGACACCCAGCCTCCCTGACACCCAGCCTCCCGGACACCCAGCCTCCCGGACACCAGCCTCCCGGACACCAGCCTCCCAGACACCCAGCCTCCCGGACACCCAGCCTCCCGGACACCAGCCTCCCGGACACCCAGCCTCCCAGACACCCAGCCTCCCGGACACCCAGCCTCCCGGACACCCAGCCTCCCGGACACCAGCCTCCCGGACACCCAGCCTCCCTGACACCAGCCTCCCAGACACCAGCCTCCCGGACACCCAGCCTCCCGGACACCAGCCTCCCGGACACCCAGCCTCCCGGACACCCAGCCTCCCGGACACCCAGCCTCCCGGACACCAGCCTCCCGGACACCCAGCCTCCCGGACACCAGCCTCCCAGACACCCAGCCTCCCGGACACCCAGCCTCCCGGACACCCAGCCTCCCGGACACCAGCCTCCCGGACACCCAGCCTCCCGGACACCAGCCTCCCGGACACCAGCCTCCCTGACCCCCTCCCCGCGCAGGGCTCTTCCCTCACAGGGCGCCAGGCCCACGGGGTCCCGTTGTCTAAGAGAGTGAGCGGCTCCACTGCAGACGGACTAGAGGGAAGGGGGAGGGGGGTGAGTGGGACGTGATCACCAAAGAACTTGTATGCAGATAGGCATCCCCCATGGACACTGACAACAGGGGTGAGGCCGGGGCGGGGAGCAGGGGTGCTAGAGGGTCAGTGGGGGAAAGGGGAACATGTTAATACTTTCAACAATAAAGCTTTTTAAAAAATAAAAATGAAAGATAAAGAGTGTGAATATTTAAAAACATAATAAAACAGGAAATATAGTACCAAGGGAAAAAATAAAAAATTAAAATAAATAAAAATAGCCCTAGCTAGTTTGGCTCAGTGGATAGAGCGGCAGCCTGCGGACTGAAGGGTCCCGGGTTCGATTCCTGGTCAGAGCCCATGCCCGGGTTGCGGGCTCGATCCCCAGTGGGGGGCGTGCAGGAGGCAGCCGATCAATGACTCTCTCTCATCATTGATGTTTCTGTCTCTCCCTCTCCCTTCCTCTCTGACATAGAAAATATATTTAAAACATAAAAATAAATAAAAATGAAAACAATAAAAGCATTTCAGTCCTATAGAGCAACAACACAACACAACAAGGAGAACAAGGAGACACTGCACACCGATCAGAACGGGGAAAAGCCCGCTTCTGGGAAGTGGGCAGCAGGTTTGCAGACAGTTACTCCAGACCCCACCCAGGGAGCAGGCCTCCCGTTCGCCCCCAGGCCCAGCCCGGCCGTGGGGGGGGGGGGGGGCGCGAGGCGCTCACCTGGCAGCCCGTGGTCCCGGCCCCGCTGCAGGTTCAGCGACGCCAGGTCGAAGGTCCCGGCGGGCGCCAGCACGGAGAGCCTCTCCGTCAGCTCCTCGCTCACCAGCTGGCCCTGCGCCTGCAGCTTGGCCGGCCTGGCCAGGAGGCCCCGCACCAGGGGGTCCACGCCTCCTGCAAGACACCCGAGGGCGACGTGTCTCCGGCCAGACCTGAACCACGCGCTTTCCTAACCAACGCCCTCGGGGGTCCCCGACTCAGCCCCCGAAGCTTTCCAGTTCTCTCCGACGCCGGCTGTGGGTGCCTGGCCCTGCCTGGACCCCGAGCCTGCGGGGACTGATCGGGTGCGGGGTGGTCGGGACTTAGGTCCGAGGGGACCCAGATGTGAGCCCCTCAGATGCTCGAGTGTTTTGTTGTTAATCCTCACCCGCGGCTCCTTTTTCCACTGATTTTTAGAGAGTGGGTGGGAGGAAGGAGGAGGAGAGAAAGAGAGACACATAGATTGTTTGCCTCCCCGTGTGCCCTGACCAGAGCCAGGGATCGAGCCCGCAACCGAGGGACGTGCCTTTGATCAGGAATCGAACCCCGGGAACCCTCGGTCCATGGGCTCTAACCACTGAGCAAACCAGGCCAGGGCAGATGCTCAAGTTTTTTGCTTTATTTTTCTGCAGCAAAAACATTACAGTCAAGGGAAGCATTTGCTGAATTTTAGCATCAGTAACAGCAGTGGGGACTTGGCTTGGCTGAGGGCGCCCTGAGGAGTGTGGGGGCGGGCAGCCCTTCACCTCCAAAGTGCCAGCCATCCCCGGGGACCCTGTGGGGACCGGTCAGATCCCTGGTAGCCTGGCTGCACCCTGGCCTCTCCCACACGCTGTGCCGACCGTTTCCGTGGCGACTGAGCGGGTACAGTGGCCTCCTCATCCTCCTCCCCACAGCCACTCAGAGCCAAGAGCCTTCGGAGCCGGAGAGAAGCTTCCGGACACACAGACAGAGAGAGAACGGGGCGGGAAGAAAGGAGGGACCGGGGAGTGTGTAGAACCCAGAAACTGAAGCGGTTTCTAAACTATTCCCTTCCACACGTGACCCCACCGTGACCTTCTGAAACCACGTAGCACTGAGCGTGGCCTCCGGACCGTGTTTACGGAAAAGGGCCTCGTTTATCAGGTGGGATATAAAGTCCGATTTCCTTCAGTGTCATTGAAACCACGGGGGGCGGGGGGAGGCAGCGGGCCTGGGACGCTTTCCCCCGGGAGTGCTGAGCTGCAAGGCCTGACACAGGTGTCTGAGGCACAGTTAAGCCTTTAAAATCTCCCAGCAGCCCGGCCGGTGTGGCTCAGTGGTGAGCATCGACCTGTGAACCAGGAGGTCCGGGTCGGATTGGTCAGGGCACAGGCCCGGGTTGTGGGCTCGATCCCCAGCAGGAGGCAGCCAATCAGTGATTCTCTCTCATCACTGATGTTTCTCTCTCTCCCTCTCCCTTCCTCTCTGAAATCAATAAAAAGATGTTTAAAATTAAATAGAAAAATAAAAGCTCTGAGCACACGTGCTCTCTCCGTAAACACCGATGGCTGGCAAGATCTACCCAACGGCCCTGTGAACGGTGGGGCACGCCGGCACTGGGGGCTGCGGTGCGTTCTGTCTCTGAGAGAGAGGGAGGGGGGAGGGAGAGAGGAGGGGGGGAGGGAGGGAGGGAGAGGGAGAGGAAGGGAGAGGGAGGGAGAGGGGAGGGAAAGGGAGGGAGGGAGGGGGCTCGCACCTTCGTCAAGGACCCTCCAGGGGCTGAAGAAGGCGTCGCGCAGCAGCAGGGGGGGCAGGAGCTCCTGGAAGTTGGCGTCCAGCCGCCGCACCCGCGGGCTGACCGTGGCGTGGCCGAAGCGGAAGGCGGCCGTGGTGAACACGTTGGACACCGTGGGGTCCACGGCGGAGTCGTAGCCCTCGTAGGGGCCCACGTGCTGCCCGAAAGCCTGGGGGCCCAGGATTTTGGGGACGTAATCCCGCAAGGTGATGATCTGTGGGAAAGGAGATATGGGAGTCTCTGAGGGGGGATGGGAGAGGAGGAGGGGAAGCGGGAGGGGGCGGGGGGGGCAGCAGGGCTGGCCCGTCTCAGGGAAGGAGGGTCTCCCTGCCCAGCCGGGCTCAGAGGTGTCCGGGGAGGGACCACGCCGCTCAGGTATGCACACAGGCGAGCAGGTGCAGCACCGACCGTCCGACAGCCTCGGAGCTCCCGCATCGATGGCCTGGGCGGATGTCCGAGCCGCCCACTCCCTCCGGGGCAGGACAGGACAGGAGACGCCAGGCCACCTTGGGCCTCAGCACTGACTGGCCGGGAGGTCTGCTGCCCACGGGCTCCTCACCCACGTGGCAGACTTCCGTCCAAACCGCCTTCTCCCCTCGCGCCCACTCCCCTGCGGGCGCGGCGAGAGCTCCTGCACCCACAGCGAACATCCAATCCTCAGGGACCTGGCACGGGGGCTCAGGACGCAGACCAGCCGGTGACCCCAGGAGGTCGGCAGCCCCCCCCCCCGGCTGCTTCCTTAGCTGCAAAAGCCTCTTCCACAGAGTTTTTAAAAATTGATTTAAAAAATTGTTTTTATTGATTTCAAAGAGGAAGAACGAGGGAGAGAGAGCTCCCACCTGCTATTCCAGCACCTGTGCCATTCACCACATGTGCACACGTGTACACCCACCACACACACAGAGACACACACACACACACATGCGCCACACTCACATTCACACACTACATACCACCTACACGCATGCATACCCACATGTACACACATACACTCACCACGTGTATACATACCATACACACACACCACACGTATGCACAGCCACATCCCCATTCACACTCACAACATAACACACACACATATACATACTCGTACCACATACACACCACACGCACACACACCACACCACGACCCACTGGCAGGAGGAAAGTCTGGAAAGTCTTAAATCACAGGCGGTGGAAGGCGGGAAGAACAGACAATTGCACACGGAACACAACAGCAATCCTCTGATTCCACCTCAACCACCGTGAGCGAGGAAAGGACTAAGATCCTATTCCACTTGTGACTCACAGCCTCACACACACTGTCTTTCTCTAGCTTCTCCGTTGATTCAAAGCATAAGCTCCCAAAGGCCCTGGTGCCCAGGTGGCTCGGGGTTGCCAGGACTCACTGAGTTAAACCCGAAAGCTCTGGGCGCCAGGCACCAGCGGGCGGACTGAACCTGCTCCTGCCGGACTCCTGGTCACATGTCAGCCCCCCCCCCCCAGGGGATGAGCGTGCAGACCGGGCAGCCAGCCCTCAGGAAGCTGCGGGGTAACCTGGTGTGGGGCGCCCACGCGGCCTTGCGCACCCGCCCAGGGGCACCCACGCAGCTTGCCCCCCCCCCAGGGTGCCCGCGTGACTTCGCGCACCCGCCCGGGCTCCGGAGGGCGCTGGCGCACCTGGTGCAGGGCGCCCACCACCTTGCGCGCCTCCTGGTAGGCGGTGTCTGCGCTCCAGTGCGGGTTGAGGGCCTTGAGCGCGGCCGCCAGGCGGTTGTGCTCTCGCAGCCACAGCGTGTGCAGGGCCGTCAGGGCGGGGACCTCGCTGGCCCGGCTGTCCCCCGCCAGGAAGCAGGGCGCGCGGCCCGGGGCGCCGGGCTCGGGGGCACAGGCCCGGGGCGCGCGGGGCGAGACGAAGGGCAGGTGGGCGCGGCCATGGTCGCTGTGGCGCTGGTTGACCCGCAGCAGCCCCTCCGCGCTGGTCCGGTTCCGCAGCTGCTGCTCGGCGGCCGGGGAGCTGCCGTACACGGTGGACGCGTCCAGGAAGGAGGTCAGCCCGTTCACCTGCTGCCGCGGGTTCCCCGGGGACGGGCTGCCCACCAGGGCGCCCCAGGCCCCGCTGCCGCAGGCCGCCGTCGAGCGGTAGAAGGGCAGGCAGGAGGCGCCGGTGGCCTGGGCGGCGGAGGCGGGGAGCTGTGGGAGACGGGGAGGCGCGGTCACCTGGGGTCCCAGCGCCCCTGCAGGACCCTGGGAACACCGGGTACCTGGATGGGGAAGCAGGGGCCCCGGTTCTCGCAGGCCCGCGGGCAGGCGCTGGGGCTCTGCGGCGTGAAGGCGATGTCGTGGGCGATGTACTGCCCCCAGGCCACCAGCATGTCCGAGTACTGGCCGTCCTCCCGCACCGCCTCGTTGGCAACGTGGAGGACCTGCCGTGTCACCTCCCGGACCTGGAGAGAAAGGGGTCCGTGGGTCAGGCCGGACTGGCAGGGGTCTGTCTGTCGGGGGGGGGGGGGGGAGGGGGACTCACTGGCTGGGATGAGCCAGCACCTGACTACCACGCGTCTGACGTCTGAACAGGCCTGGCTTCCCCTGTGACAAAGGCCTTAGGACCCCCTCCCCCCCAGGAGGCAGGCGGGCCTTTAACCTGCGGTCCCCTCCCTACCGGGTGACGTCAGTTCCTCTGCCACAAGGGGCCCCACCCGCAGGAGAGCGGGGGAGGGGGAGGGGACCCCACAGACACCTGCACACAGCCCGCCACCTCCCCCCAGGCTCAGGGACAGGTGGTGGAGCCTAACCCTAATGCAGGTCACGCAGTGTCGGGCACTGACCGGGGGCAGGGGAACCCCGTTGTATAAGAAGTGGGGGTTCCAGCCTCGGGGCTCGCTGATGCCATCTTCGTAAGCAGGCGGCAGCCACCGGGCCAGGGCTGTGTTGGAGGCGCCCCATCGGGGATGGTCTCTATGGAGACAACGGTGCCCAGGTGAGTGGGGAGGGGCGGGAGGAGGAGGGAGGAGGCAGCAGGTCCACCTACAAGAAACCATCCTCAAGGGAGGCCCCCGGGCAGGCTCGCCCGGGCCCTGGCTCAATGCCACCTCCAGCCAGACTCACACCACGGCCTCCAGCCGGCCTCACACCAGGGGGGCCACCGAGTGAACGGGCTCCTGGGGGCGCATGGACCTGGATCCTCTCACGTTCCAGGTTCCAGGTGTGCCCTTCCCTCAGCCCAGGACACACCTTCCCACTGCCCTTCCGGCTCAGGTGCCCCTCACACTGCGGCCGCACGGGCGGGGTCAGGGCCCTCCCTGCAGGACAGAGACTTGGGGGGCTCCCACAAAGATGCAGTTTGGAAAGTTGCTGGTGTCTCGTCCCCCGGGCGCCCACCCGCCCGGGGCTGCGCCTGCTCCTGCCTCACACGTGCAGGCTCAGTGCGAAGAGGCTGCGAGAAGAGGTCGGGGAACTGCTGAACCCCCTCAGCTCAGAAGCGAGGTGGCGGTCGGGACCTTTGCTCTCTGCCTCTCAGCACCCATTTGAGTCCCGGCCTCTCCCAGGCAGGGCCTGTCTGTGTGCCTGTCGCAGGGAGGAACCTCGCGTCCTCCTGCTGGTCCCGTCTGGGCCCCGATCCGCGAGTGGGGCCTGCCCGCAGCACGAGGCTGAGGCCCGCTCCCCGCCTATCACGCACCCTGCTTGTTCCTCCGCGTTCCTGGTCACCCTGTGTGACCCTTTCCCCACCCCCACCCTGGGGTGTGGGGTCCCAGAGGCCCTGCCATGTGGACACAGGACCATGTGGAAGGCAGCGCCGGCCAGACGGGCGTTCAGACGACGTGTAAAGATGGGTGAGGGGCCAGGACAGAGGCCGGGAGGGAGTCAGGTTCCAATCCGACCTGCAGGTCAGGGGTGACGAGCTACCTGTTGTTGCAGGCTCCCGTGATGAGCCGGTACTTGTCGGCCAGGCAGGTGTCCGGACACTGCGGGGGCAGCGTGTGGGGCAGGCACCCCGACACGTTGGCCATGGTGCTCAGCAGCTCCCCCGACAGAGCATCTGGGGAACACATCAGCGTAAACCCTCTGTGAGGCCACGCCCCCTGGCCCAGCACCTGCCGTGGGCTCCGGGGTCTGGGTCCCACATAATAATCCTCCCGCTCAACCCCCAAGAGCATCCCCACTGCTCAGAAGACGGGCTTTTAAATTGTATTTTCTTCTGATCTTTCGGAAAAGCAGGTCTCAAGAGCTCTGAGCCCGGGGAAGGCCAGTTCTTGGGGTGACCATGACCTCGCTGGGCATGTCTTCGGTGGCACACGGCACAGCTGAGGCCTGTGTCCAGCCATGTGATGCTTCAGTGGACGGCGACCACCTGGTATCTACCCTCCCCGCCTAAACCCTGCCGGGCCAAGTCCTCTGACGAGATGGGTGTGTCCGCCCACAAAACCTTCCTGCTCCTTCCTGCTGATGCTGGTGAATGTTCCAGGTCAGGACCCCAGAAAACAGGCTCTTTCGTTTTTGTGGGTTTTTCTTTTGCCAATTCTATTGCTGTTTGTTCACAAATTAATTTCGAGCTGGTTCTCCAAATCCAATTTGAATAGGAGAGAAACAGTTCATCCTCAGACGAACAAAAACAGAAGATCATGTTTTACCAACTGCTGGGTTAGTCCTGCGTGTGAGTAGGAGTCATGCCTTCCTGGGGCCCCGCCCGGCCCCTGAAGAAGGGGTACTCCTGGCGGGCACTCCCGGGGGGACCGGGACCCCTCCGAGCGCTCGCTCACCTGTTGGAGGCTGTGACTGCCTCAGGTTCACCCTTCTGCTCGTTGCCCACACGGACGTCTCCATGAGCTCTGCCGCTCGGGAAAAAGCTCGGCTTGTTGGTTCAGGGAGTTTGGGAAAAGACAGGAGCCGAGATGGAGAAATGATGTCTCTTTTCTTGAGGTTTCTACAGCACAAAGGGGAGATATAAAATCTACTGCTTCTTGCCCAGCTGGTGTTCCCAGGAGCAGCGATCTATGAAGGGGAGGTCACGGTTCCATTCCTGGTTGGGGCACATGCCCAGGCTGTGGCTCGATCCCAGTGTAGAGGCAGCCGATCCATGATTCTCTCTCATCACTGATGTTTCTATCGCTCTCTCCCTCGCCCTTCCTCTCTGAACAAATTTTTAAAAAAGAGAGAGAACATGGGCAGATTTAGTCCCACAGCCCTGGTGAACTTCGGCTCTATCCCAGCAGCCGTAGCCCTGTCTCCACAGCTGGTGCCTAATTCTTGGGAGAGAAACCGCCCACCCGTCAGGACCTCCACTCCCCCCTCCCCCGCCCCCAGGCCGGGATCGGTCATCTCACTCCCCCCCTCCCCCACCCCCCTGCCAGGATCGGTCGGGGCGATGGCTGTGCTTGGCTCTGTTTTGCTAGAGAAAGACTGGGAGACTGAATAGTGCTTCCTCCGGCTGCCTCCACAGACGGTGGTAAGTGCATTAGTCCACGTGAGCTCCGGTTCTGAATTTGCAAAACGGAGACTCTGGGCCAGTTTGGAGGTGGTTGTGAGATGAAACAGGTGAAGGTGTCACAGGACCAGGCACGGCCGGTCCCCTTCGTGGGCGCGGACGTACCTCTCCCTCGTGCTGTGGGTGGCCGCGTCCTCCAGGCGCCGGCTCTCCTCCAAAATGCTGAGCGCGTGCGAGTCCTTGGACTTCCCTGTGGAACCAGTGCCACCCTCAGCGCAGCACGAACGGCCAGCACCGCGTCCTGTCAGCCTCTCCGTGGTGCAGCTTGGGCCCCTGCCCGTCTTCCCACCTTAACCTGTGGCAGCGCGTCGCGGGCAGAGCGCCGGTGCCCGGGCACCAGGACGGGGCCCACTGCTCTGGCCTCAGGTGGGTGCGGTGGGTGTGCCTTTTTCTCACTGGCCCCGGCCGCCACGATTCTCTACAGCCTTTTCTGAATATTTTTGTTACCTGAACCAGCAATATAGAAAACTCATGGTAATATTTGCCTCTTTTAACTTGTGCTTTTTTTTTTTTTAAATCCTCATCAGAGGATATTTTTCAATTGGTTTTTAGAGAGAGTGGAAGAGAGAGGGAAAGAAAGAAATATGAATGTGAGAGAAACACATCGATTCGGTGCCTCCTGCACGAGCTCCCACCAGGGCCCTGGCTGGGAGGAGTCTGCAATCAAGGCCTGTGCCCTTGACCAGAATCGAACCCGGGACCCCGCGGTCCACAGGCCGATGCTCTATCCACTGAGCCAAACTGGCCAAGGCTTAGCCTATGCTTTTAACTAAAGGTAAACCACTCCAATGTGCCCGCGGTTTCCAGTGAAAAGACGCCCACTTTGTTTTATCTTTCAGTCCTTGGGATGGCCAGGAAGCGCCATGGTCTGTGTTTGTCGTCCAAATTCACGGCTGACCTTCCGTTTGAGGGCGGCAGGAGGTGGGGCCTCACGAACAGGGTCCAGGCCCTGACAGCAGAGACCCCGGGGCCTCCACTGTGACCCCAGATCCACGGCGCCTGGACTGGACTTCAGCCTCCAGAGCTGCGAGAAATGAGCATCTGTTGGTTGGGAGTCCGGTGCACACGGCCCACAATGTGGCAAATCCATTTCCAGGTTAAAATGCGAGGCTCCAAGTAAAGGATACGAAGTCCAAGGAACTGGAATGAATTTGTCAACTTTTTCCTTTTTAAACAAAGGCTGCTTCCTGCTTCTTCCCTCTGCAGGCCACGCCTCTCCCTGCTGGCCACGCCTCTCCTCTGCAGGCCACGCCTCCCCTCTGTAGGCCACGCCTCCCCTCTTCAGGCCACGTCTCCCGTCTGCAGGCCACGCCTCCCCTCTTCAGGCCACGCCTCCTCTCTGCAGGCCACGCCTCCCCTCTGCAGGCCACGCCTCTCCTCTGCAGGCCACGCCTCTCCCTGTTGGCCACGCCTCTCCCTGCAGGTCATGCCTCCCCTTTTCAGGCCACACCTCCCCTCTGCAGGCCACGCCTCTCCCTGCTGGCCACGCCTCTCCTCTGCAGGCCACGCCTCCCCTCTGCAGGCCACGCCTCTCGCTGCTGGCCACGCCTCTGCTTCCTGCTGTCCATCACCTGCATCTTATTTTCTTTCATCCGCAGGACTTTCTGCTTTCCTACCAGGTCTGGTGATGCAACACCCTGATTCCCGGAGGGCACCACATAAGTCACTTAACGGAGGGGACTTTCCGGCAAAGGAGCAAGCAGGTGCTCCCAAGCGCTCTCCTGCTCCAAGTACCTGAGCAGGTACATGGCCGTCTGCCGAGCACGCCTGGGAAAATCGGTTCTTTTCCAGAAGGAGCTGTGCTAATTCTGTGAAACTCATGAATGGCTCTTCTTTTTCTGGGAAGGGAGAGAACCGCGGGCCTCCCACCTGCCTCTGAGCCCCAGCGCCCTCTGCTCTGGAATCGAGGGCGGGCCTTTGCCGGTCCTCAGACCCCACCCGTCTGTCACTTACCCCCGAGGGCCTGGCCCTTCCGGACCGGGAAGAACAGGAGGCTGCAGGCCACGGCCAGCGTGACGCCCAGGGCGGCCGGCGCGCCCATTCTACAACCAAATGAAGAGACGCACGCTCAGGGCTGGGTCCCCAGGGCCTGCCTTTTGGGGCAACTTGTAGGCAGGCCCTCTGTCGCTGACCCTTCCTGTCCCCACACGGCGGCAGGTTCCCAGAGGCTGGCGTGGGCAGCGGAGGACCCGAGTCCCGCCCTGAGCGGGAGGGCCGCCCCCCCGCAGGCTGAGCCGCCGCAGGGTCCTCGTGACCCGAGAAGGAACCTGGCCGATGGCAGCTGCAGTCAGCGAGCAGCTCAGCGACACGGGCCCTTGTTTCATGCTGACGTCCAATCGTGCGAAGTTACCGGGAGGAAATCCGGGAATAAAATAACTCTGCTTCCCGTAACACCTCTATGTACAAAAAACGACTATAGGACCTCAGCCATGATAAACCCTAAAGGCACAGGGATTTCGCAGCTTTCTCTCTCCTGCTCCTGAAATGATCTCAGAATCACAAAGCAGACCCACACCCATCGTTTCTGTGCCCCACACCGCATCTCCCTCATCCGGGCTTCCTGGATGGGATGCGTCTGGTCTGGAGTTAACTGACCGGCACCGAGCAGAGGTCGGAGGTCATGGAGACCTCCCCAGAGTCGCCCTATGGCCCACATCACAGCCCCCCTGGGCTCCCGCACACGTTCCCATGGTGCATTTCTCCCAGCAAATGGAAGCAGCACGTCTTACAGGCTGACCTTCTCTCCTCTTCTGAGCCCGGAGGTGAGCGTGAGGACCGGAGCTCCCGTGGCCGCAGCTGGTCTGAGCCACGAACCTCAGCCGCGTCTGCTCCGGGGCCTGGCTGCTCCCCTATAAGCTGGCTCTGCGCTCCGGCGCCCGCTCAAGTGGCCGCGCTGAGTGGCCCGTCCCTGGGCGACCAGAGTCCGGCCGGTGTCCGTGCCAGGCGTCTATGGGCCGAAAGGCGGAGCCTCTGGCCACGCTCCAGGAGAAAGGAAAAGAAGACACGCTGAGGAAGAAAGCAGCTGAGCCGACCACACACCTGGCCTTCCTGCCTCGCTTTCCTGAGCTGCCGCTAACGGACACGAGGGCTCGGCCAGCTGACGGGGCTGCCCCGGGACCCGCAAAGCTGGCTGTTCCCTACTCAGTGTCCCAGCCTCGTCCCCTCTCCCTGGGGTGACGTGTGCCGGGAAGGCTGTCTGCCCCATTCCCATCTCATCTCAGGTTTCCTGGGAAAGCGCTTCCACCTCCTCTCGTCCCCTCTCTTGTCAGGAGTCAGTGGAGCATAAGGAGGCTGCCTCCCAGAGGGAGAGGTGAGGTGAAATTCTACAACAGGTCACAGAGGCCCCCAATCTCAACCACAGGCTGGGCAGCCCCCCAATCTCAGCCACAGGCTGGGCAGTCCCCCAATCTCAGCCACAGGCTGGGCAGCCCCAATCTCGGACCACAGGCTGGGCAGTCCCCCAATCTCGGACCACAGGCTGGGCAGCCCCCCAATCTCAGCCACAGGCTGGGCAGTCCCCCAATCTCAGCCACAGGCTGGGCAGCCCCAATCTCAGCCACAGGCTGGGCAGCCCCAATCTCGGACCACACGGTGGGCAGTCCCCCAATCTCAGCCACAGACTGGGCAGCTCCAATCTCAGCCACAGGCTGGGCAGTCCCCCAATCTCGGACCACAGGCTGGGCAGCCCCCCAATCTCAGCCACAGGCTGGGCAGTCCCCCAATCTCAGCCACAGGCTGGGCAGCCCCCCAATCTCAGCCACAGGCTGGGCAGTCCCCCAATCTCAGCCACAGGCTGGGCAGCCCCAATCTCGGACCACACGGTGGGCAGTCCCCCAATCTCAGCCACAGACTGGGCAGCTCCAATCTCAGCCACAGGCTGGGCAGCCCCCCAATCTCAGCCACAGGCTGGGCAGCCCCCCAATCTCAGCCACAGGCTGGGCAGCCCCCCAATCTCAGCCACAGGCTGGGCAGCCCCAATCTCGGACCACAGGCTGGGCAGTCCCCCAATCTCGGACCACAGGCTGGGCAGCCCCCCAATCTCAGCCACAGGCTGGGCAGTCCCCCAATCTCAGCCACAGGCTGGGCAGCCCCAATCTCAGCCACAGGCTGGGCAGCCCCAATCTCGGACCACACGGTGGGCAGTCCCCCAATCTCAGCCACAGACTGGGCAGCTCCAATCTCAGCCACAGGCTGGGCAGTCCCCCAATCTCGGACCACAGGCTGGGCAGCCCCCCAATCTCAGCCACAGGCTGGGCAGTCCCCCAATCTCAGCCACAGGCTGGGCAGCCCCCCAATCTCAGCCACAGGCTGGGCAGTCCCCCAATCTCAGCCACAGGCTGGGCAGCCCCAATCTCGGACCACACGGTGGGCAGTCCCCCAATCTCAGCCACAGACTGGGCAGCTCCAATCTCAGCCACAGGCTGGGCAGCCCCCCAATCTCAGCCACAGGCTGGGCAGCCCCTATCTCAGCCACAGGCTGGGCAGCCCCCCAATCTCAGCCACAGGCTGGGCAGCTCCCCAATCTCAGCCACAGGCTGGGCAGCCCCCCAATCTCAGCCACAGGCTGGGCAGCCCCAATCTCAGCCACAGGCTGGGCAGCCCCCCAATCTCAGCCACAGGCTGGGCAGCCCCCCAATCTCAGCCACAGGCTGGGCAGCCCCAATCTCAGCCACAGGCTGGGCAGCATAACACTGTCACCATCAGCATTGAAAAGGTCCCACCGCAGGGGACAGCGAGCTTGGAGGGGGCTGCCCCACCCGCCTGGCGGGGTTACACTTGTGCTGTTGATAAACAGTGAAAAACCAGCCGGAATCAAAACTTGGATTTTTTTCTGTAATTGGACCTTTTAATGGGCCAGCTCTGGTCACGGGAATGTGTGGTCCCAGGTGCGGACACGGAGTGTGTCTGTGATGGAGGGACATCCTGCCCTCTGTGCGGAGCTGGGGCCCCTGGGGACCGGTCACCCTGGTGGGAGTTTGGGTTAGAAATGACAATACTGAGGTTTGGGAGGAGAGAGCCAGGTGCCCAGCAGGGCCAGGGATGGGGGGGGTGGGAGGGTGGGGGGAGGGCCAGGTTCTGGGCCTTGGGATTGCGTCACCACCCTCAGGCAGGCCCCCAGGGAGGCAGGGAGGGAGGGCAGGGACCCAGGTCCCAGCCAGGCCTCTGTCCTGGAGATCTCGCTACCAGACTCCACGAGGGGAGGGGAAGGTGGGGTGGAGAAGGGACCAGGCACCAGGAGTCCCTTCTTGACTTGAGTTAGATGCTGGGAATGTTACCCAAAGGCTTTCCTATCAAAACTCAACTTAAGCCCGGCCAGGGTGGCTCAGTGGTTGAGCGTTAACTTAACCAGGATGACCTATGAACCAGGAGGTCACGGTTCAATTCCTGGTCAGGGCACATGCCCAGGTTGCAGGCTCCATCCCCAGTGTGGGGCGTGCAGGAGGCAGCCGATCCATGGGTCTCTCTCATCATGGATGTTTTTATCTCTCTCCCTCTTCTTTTCTCTCTGAAATCAATAAACATACATTTTTAAAAATATTTGCTTTAAAAACAATAATAAAACAAGGAACTCGTGGTCTGACGACCATCCCAGGGCCAGTCTGCAGAGGGGAGTGAGGCGGGAAGTAGCACATGTCACCTCAGCACCCCACTCCTCCCCTGCAGCCCTGAGCCCCGCCCGCTGGCCTGCCACCGCCCCTTCGCTGAGCCAGGGTGAGTGACAGCCCACGACCCCCCGTCGTGTCGGTTCTGGGACCACGTGGAGCTTCCCACCTGTGACCCACGAGGACATCGTGGCATCAGAGCTGTGATGTGACTGCGTTGATGTAAGTAGCTTGTTGCTTCAGGACAAGTGCCCACAGCCAGGCACACACGCAGCCTCCGACCACACACGTGGCACCCCTGTGAGCATGCCCTGCACACGGGACACGGGTCCGTGGTCAGGTGGCCCCGCCTGCGGCAGCAGGATGTCCTGTGACTGCTGGCCCGTGACCGCCCTCTGCGGTCCACTGGGCCCTCGAGCCGGTCGCACGCTCACGAGAGGGTTCAGAACATCAGCAGAAGCCGCAGAAAGCACTGGAATAATGGGGCCCCGGCCCCAACTCTGCACATTCATTTGCTGCCTCTTTTTTTAAAAATTGATTTCAGAGAGGAAGGGAGAGGGAGAGAATCAAAGATGAGAATCATTGATCAGCTGCCTCCTGCTCACCCCCCACTAGGGATTGAGCCTGCAACCGAGGTAGTGCCCTTGACTGGAATCGAACCCGGGGCCCTTCCGTCCACACACTGAGGCTCTATCCACTGAGCCACACCAGCCAGGGCTCACTCGCTGATAAAGATTCAGGCAACTCACCTCGGCACCACCTGGGGGTCGGACCAAAGCAAACTGCCTTTCCGGAAGGTGAATTGCCGAGGGATGATGCTAGCGATGCCAGGCGGGCTCTGCGCTCCAGGCTCGTTCCGGACCTGAGGGCCTCGCTCCTGTGTCCTGTGCTGAGCATCAGCGTTTGGTGAGCCAGGAGCGAAGCCCCAGAGGACTTTCCCGAGACGCCTGTGCTGTCTGACCACGTCTCAAGGACGAGCTGGAAGATTGAAAAGAAAGCGCCGTTGGAAACGGAAATAAAGAGAATGCGTTGGCTTTTGGGGGAGCTCACACCAGGATCGTCTGCTGTCCCATCTGTGACAGGCCCAGGCGTGCGCTTCTGAAAGCCCAGGTTGCCCTCAGGTGTGTGTGAAAGCCCAGTCACACGCCTTTTCTCAACCTTCAGAGCAAATAGCACAGCTTCCAGTCGGGGCCTGACAGCTGGTTCCCCACAAGGCCCGGCCCCCACCCCCCCACCCTCCCCCACCCCCCCACCCCCCCACCCTCCCCCACCCCCCCCACCCCCCCACCCCCCCACCCCCCCCTCACCCCCCCCACCCTCCCCTGCCCCGGCCGCGCTGGGTCCGTGCGGCCCTGGGATTGGAAACACCTGTGCTGACGGGAACTTCTCTCTGGACGTGTGTGTCCGAGTTGACATGGGACAAAGGCCCCAGGGAAACAAAACAGAACAAAAAGTGTACATTTAATGTTGATTTGAGCAAATTTCAGTTTGAGAGAATGTATGTTCTCTTTCTAGGCAGTTTGGGGCTTTGTGATGACAGTTAAGAGTCTAAAACAAAGGCCTAATTTAGAACACAATCCAGTTGAAATGTTTCCCACGGCTCAGAAAGGTAGAGTTAGTCTTGGGTTCCACACATGCTCACTGAAGGCCTCTTCAGGGCCAGGCTCGGCGCTGGACGGGTGTGAACATGAGGCCGGGTCTCCCTGGGTTTACGGAAGGTGCCGTGTACTCAGGATGCAGGCATCCCAGTCACTTCCTCGCAGGCGATATGCCTCCCCTTAGGGTCCCGGGCACGAGCCTTGGGAACCCGGGATCAGGTGCCTGACCGTCTGACATGACGAGGAGGACAATCGGGGGGGGGGGGGGGAGAGCAGGGAGTGATCGGGAGAGGACAGGCTTCTGGCTGACACGGCAGCTGGAAGCCTCCAAGATGTGTCAGTTTTGTTTCTTGTTCTGTCCAAGAAAAGCCTGGCAAATATTAGCAGTCAAAAATGTTTGTAAGTGGATGGGTAGATGGGTGGGTGGGTGGGTGAATGGAAGGATGGATGGATGAGTGGATGGGTGAGTGGATGGATGGGTGGGTGGATGGATGGGTGGGTGAGTAGGTGGGTGGGTGGGTGGATGGATGGACAGATGGGTGGGTGAGTGGATGAATGGGTAGGTGGATGGGTGGATGGATGGATGGATGGATGGATGGGTGGATGGATGGTGGATTATGGATGGATAGACAGATAGATGGATAGATGGGTGGGTGGGTGGATGAATAGATGGGTGGGTGGATGGATGGATGGATGGATGAGTGTATGGGTGGATGGGTGAGTGGATGATGGGTGGATGGATGGATGGGTGGGTGAGTAGGTGGGTGGGTGGGTGGGTGGATGGATGGACGGATGGATGGGTGAGTGGATGGATGAGTGGACGGATGGGTGGGTGAGTGGATGGATGAGTGGACGGATGGGTGGGTGAGTGGGTGACTGGATGCTGGAATTTGGATGGATAGACAGATAGATGGATAGATGGGTGGGTGGGTGGATGGAGGGAGAGAGGGACAAAGAAAGGGAGAGAGAACACTGCTGACAGGACACCTCGGCTCCCCGCAGGGCACCCTACGCGATGCTTCTAAAGCTTGAATTTCCCCCCACAAGGCCGCATGATTAGAAAGCCATCTATTTACTTTTTTGTTTTTGTTTTGTTTTTTTGGTAAAAGATAAAAGGCATTTTAAAAATATCTCCTTTAGGCTTAGTCATTAATGATTGATTTGCCAAGACATGAAGAAAGCTCTACGTGGGGCTCATTCAATTCTCAGATAAAATTAACTGAACAAACTCACCTGCAGTGAGTCCACATCAGGCTCCCCAAGATGGGAAGGAAATGACATTCTCCTTGCTCAGCTCGGAGGGGCTCTCACATCGTAATAGAGCTTCGAAGGCACATGCACAGGACAGAGGCAGATATTTTTGGTTTTTAAGTAATTGCTGGTTACAGCTCCGTGGGTTTTCTGTGACCCAGTGGGCCCCCCACCCCCCACTAATGTTTAATAACACTTCAAAGATAAGTTTTCTAACCGTAAGAGGGTTGGCTACTGTAAGAAGGACAGAAATAAACATGAAGGTGGGTTCGGGCTGGGCCAGGTGGCCATGGCAGGGGCAGCTCACCTCGCCGGGCGGACACGGAAGTTGTGTAGCTGTCTTTCTCCTCAGTGGTGACCAGCATCTGCCGTCTCGAGTGTTTTGTTCATCGGTTGTCCCTGGAGTGGACCAACATGGTCCCAAAATTCCTCCATCAGCGGCTGGGGGAGTTACCTGCAGTGACCGCCTATGAGGGGCCCCCTTAGACGGTGCCTGTACTACTCCATCATGAACAATTAGGCAAGGAGTCGCCCTAGCTGGTTTGGCTCAGTGCACAGAGCATCGGCCTGCGGACTGAGGGGGCCTGGGCTCGATTCCGGGCCAGGGCACAGGCCTGGGCTGCAGGCTCGATCGCCAGTGGGGGACGTGCAGGAGGCAGACGATTAGTGATTCTCATCATTGATGTTTCTCTCTCCCTCTCCCTTCCTCTCTGAAATCAATGAAAAAATATATATATTTTTAAAAAGGAGCTAACATGTGCACTCCTATTGATTCAATTCAGTGGCGATGTACTGAGCACTGGCCGTGCTGGACATATTGTGTATACAGTAAACTCCCGAGTTACAGGGGGGGAAAGCCTACTTGACCAGCACGGGGCGCTGAACTCCGCCTTCTCTCTCACGTTCGTGAATGTGGCCGAGACAGCACAGCCGTGCACTGAATGGAGCTGCTCTGTGGGCCCTGACTCTAAGTCAGTGGTTCTCAACCTTCCTGATGACGCGGCCCTTTAATACAGTTCCTCATGTGGTGGTGACCCCCAACCATAAAGTTATTTTCGTTGCTACTTCATCACTGTCATGTTGCTACTGTTATGAATCGTCATGTAAATATCTGATATGCAGGATGGATTTTCATTGTTACAAATTGAACATAATTAAAGCGTAGTGATTCATCACAAAAACAATATGTAATTATATATGTGTTTTCCGATGGTCTTAGGCGACCCCTGTGAAAGGGTCCTTTGACCTCCAAAGGGGTCGCCACCCACAGGTTGAGAACCGCTGCTCTAAGTAGATTTAATGGCACACGTTCTGGTCACGTTCCCTGCAGGTCCCACCCGCAGGTCAAGGCCATTCCCACTAGAATATGAGCCCACGTGGGCGAAAGGGGCCACGTGCTGACCTGACCAGCTCCGGGGAGGCCTGCGTGGCGGCCTTGCAAACTCAGAGGCTTAGAGTCACCACGAAGGGGGTCTGAGAGGAAAACTTTTTTTTTTCTTTTTTAACTAAAAGCAGTTTCTGGTGGGGAGTCAGGTCCTAAGGCAGTATTTTCCCCGTAAGGGTAATCCTCACCTTCACTAGGCCTGTTTTGTATCTAAGATAACATGGCTGATGAACATGCCTTTGCAAAAACCAAGTAATTTTCCTTCTTCCCCACCCTTCAAGCACAAAGGCCCTCATTGTTACTGAGTTAGTGGTTGACTGTGCACGATCGGGCACCCACCCAAGGTAAAAGAAGCGTCTATCATTCACGCTTCACCCACTCCCCGAGGTTCTCCGGAATCTACACCCATGCATTTCATGGAACCGACTTAAATCTCCTCGACTGTAATTTATAAAACAAGGTGAAACCTGCTTCCTGGCGACTGTGGACAGTTTGGCTCAAATAGACGCACACAAATTCTTTAAGGTTTGAGTGTTTCTCAGTGAACACAACGCCACTGTCTGCTCTGGGTTTGGTGGTTGAAACTTGTTTAAAGTGAGTCCGTCCAGAACTTCACCCAGTGGGTGCTGGGGTGCCAAAGCCTCCCAAGGGGGGTGTGTGTGTGTCCATTCCTGGGGGTGACAGGCCCGTGGACGGGTGACCAGAGGAGCACAGCGAAGAGCCACACGGAGCCAACACCTCCTACATCCACGCAGTCGGTCAGACGCGCTGGAAGCTTCCAGAGGCTTCCGGCCGTGAGAGCCACTCACAGGCTCACTGAAGCCAAGTACCCGTGACGCTCTGTGCTGGTTTGATCTACTTGCAAAATGAGAAAACAAAACAACAACCTTCCCTTTTTTTTAAGACCACCACCGTGTTCCAGAACATTCTGTTTCTTCCAAGAAGCCAGGGGCCCAGGTGAGTGAGCACAGATTAGTCCACATTTGGCTGCGCCCAGAGCGGTCTGCAGTCTGCGCTCGGAGAGGCGCGGTGGTGTTTGATAGGAGGCTGGTCACCGGCTGATTGTGCACAGATCAGGGCTGACCTCACCCAGCCCCGAGGTCCCACACCCAGGCCCCTGGCTCGCAGGATTCCTGCTCAGCAAATTCTTCTTTAAAACAAAAGGTAAACTACACACGTTTTCCTTATTTTACTTTTTAAATCCCCATTTATCCCCCCTACACCCTCTTCCACCTCCATCCACCCTCCTCCCCCAGCTCAGTAAATTCGTATTTGAATTTAATGTCTTCGATGCTGACCACCTAGGGTCAGCAAGCTTTAGGAAAGTGACTCGTCATCCTTTATCGGCATTTCATAAAGACGGGCTGAGTATCTGAAGAGACGCTCACCGACGAGGACACACCGATGCCAAGAGACACGTGAAAAGATGCTCAACAGCACCAGTCGCCAGAGAACTGCCGAGAACCACAACAGCGAGGTGCCGCCTCACACCTGTCAGAACCGCCGCCCTCATAAACCAACAAACAGCATGGTAGGCGAGGATGTGGAGAAAAGGGAGCCCTCGTGCTCTGCTGGTGGGAGTGCGTGCGGCACAGCCCGGTGGAAAGCAGTATGGAGGTGCCACAGACTAAGTCATTCCACTGCTGGGCATTTATCCAAAGAAAAGGTATATGCACCCTATGTTCATTGCAGCATTATCTGCAACAGCCAAGACATGGAAGCAACCTCGGTGCCCATCAGTAGGTGAGTGGATAGAGAAGTGGTACTTACGTACAATGGGATATTACACAGCAACAAAAAAGAATGGAATCTTACCATTTCAATAACATGGATGGACCTAGCCAAGTGCCATATGATTTCCCTTATACGTTGAATCTAAAAAACACACAAGACAATGATGAAGCAACAAAACAGAAGCAGGTTCATGGATGCGGAGCTGATGGCTGCCAAAGGGGAGGGGGAACGTGAAAAAGAAAAATAATAGACAGGCCGACAGAACACAATTTAAAACAACAACTACAAATCCTGGGCACGACAGAGCAAACGAGAGTGCGAGGCCCTGGGAGCCGCCCGAGGTCGGGAGGAAAGGAGACTCACGGGAGGGGACCCCACAGCGTCCGCAGGGGCCCAGGCTGAGGCGCTGTCGGCCTCGAGTGAAGCGGTGACACTGTGTTAGTGTCCATGAAAGTGACTTCGGTCTCCACATGACATGATCAGTGTCAGAGAAGTTGTCTGTTTCCCCAGGTGAGGCCTGCTCTCCACAGCCATCCACTACCGACTGCGTCCAGACAGTCCGTCCTAATCCAGCCGGGGTGTCACCTGAACGCTGTGTGGACGCAAAGGGGCCACATCCTCACCTGACAGCTCAGGGGAGGCCTGCGTGGTGGTTTTGCAAACTCGGAGACCTAAAGTAACCACACAGGATGGTCTGAAATTAAAACTTTATCCAAAAGCAATCATGGTGTGTTGTCACATCCTAGGCCAGCATCTTCTGTGACAAAGGCCAATCTTAACCTTAACTGAGCCTATTGTCTTTTTGCATCGACAATATCCTTGGAAGGTCAAAGTAATTTTTCTTTTTCCAGACTCCTCAGGGCACAGACACTGGCTCTGCGAGACGACAAATCTCCTCATTGTTATTGAGTTAATTGTTGACGGTTAACTATCCTGCGTTCACCTAAAAGAAGTGTGTGTCTATCATTTCACTCTTTATCCAACCCCAGAGGTCCACCCCCTCCCCTTTGCTTTCTCCCGCCTCCCTAATCTATCACCATGGATTTCAGGTAACTCACATCTCCTCCTGTGACTGTAATTTATAAAAATAGGTGAAAAACCACCATTCTCCGGAGCATTATCCCAATCCATTGAGATCCTGCTTCCTGCCAATTGTCCACAGTTTGGATCAAATAAACGCACAAAAATTCTTTACAGGTTTGTATGTTTTTTACGTTAACATGGTCATGTGAACACGGGGTGTGGCTGTGCCAGCAGGAGGGAGTGGTCATGTGACTGTGCGGGCGTGGCCATGTGAACAGCTGGAAATGGGCACGGGAACAAGGAGGCAGGGCCGCGTGGACACAGACAGAGCACCATGTAGGACACAAGGATGGGCCTGACTGTGCTCCCGTCCGACAGCAGGCAGCTGTCTCAGAACCGTGGGATACACCGGGCTTCCGCTGGAGAAACTCCTGGGTGTTTTCAGTGAAATGAGGACACACAGGCTTCTACTGACCTTTTCGCAAAGTCACGCTCGGCGTCTCTACCCCTCCACGAAGTCAGGAGGCGCTTGTTGACACTGGCCAACCACCGTGACCGGTTCTGTGCGCCCGTGTGCGTGGACGGCTCTGCCGTGCTGCATCGGCACAGCCCGGCCAACCCGGCCCTGCTCCTCCCGGCTCCGCGTGCTCCGTGTTGCCATGTGAAAGCTGGAAACGTCTCCTGCCGGGTGGATAAGAGACTGGGGTCTGAAGACTTCAATGCAAGTTTCTGGGCAGATAAGTTATAACATGAAGGCGCGACCGGGCGTCACACAGCAGTGAGGTCCTGGGGGAGGAGGGGGGCGTGTTCTCCCAGCGGGCGGACGCCTGGACACCACTGGGCACCACTGGACACCAGGGCGCCCCGAGGTGGGGGGACGGGGACCTCTTAAGTCTTCCTGTGGTCTACACTTACTATTGGGCACCAAGAAAATATACACCCTTCCCCCCCAACCTAACTCAGCATTTTCTATTTGGTCGCTGCCACAATACAAATACATCTTCTAGCCCTGGCTGGTGTAGCTCAGTGGATAGAGCGGCAGCCTGCGGACTGAAGGGTCCGGGGTTCGATTCCAGTCAAGGGCACATGCCTGGGTTGTGGACTCAATCCCCAGTGAGGGGTATGCAGGAGGCAGCCAATCCATGATTCTCTCTCATCATTGATGTTTCTATCTCTCTCTCTCCCTCTCCCTTCCTCTCTGAAATCAATAAAAAATATTTTTTAAAAAATAAAAAATAAATAAAACAAAATCAATGGGGAAAAATGTTCTCCGGTGAGGATTAACAAAAACAACAACAATAATAATAACCTTTAAATGATGCATTACTTAATGACACTGTAACTCATATGTCATGTTTGATACAAAAATTGACTCCCATCCCCACAGTCCTGCTGCTCATAGCCTAGCTCACCCCTGGCTCCGCCTCCTCCTGGGCGCAGGGGAGGGGACCCCCCACCCCAGGAAGCACTTCCTCTCCAGGGAGAGGGAAGCAGGGGGGTTGGGGGGGGCGCTCGGTCCCCTGTCACTCCGTGGAAGGAAACCTGGGTGTGGCCAGCGAGGGACGTGGTGCGTGGGGGCTCACCCCTCGCAGGGCCCGGAGGGACGCAGGGATGTGGCGATTCACGGGCCAGGGCCCCAGCCACAGCCGCGCCTGCGCCCTGTGGGACCGTCCCTCTAACGAGGATTTCCGTGGCTGGAAACAGGAAGGACTTTACTGGTATCACAACCGTAGGCTCGTTATAAAGCCACAGAGCTCCAATGCTGGGCGGCAAAGCTTCGTCTCTTAAGAAAATAATTTAATTCTCGTCCTTGACCGAGCGCTCAGCTGCTGCCTGGGGGCTTCCTGCTGAGGCCCTGGCTGCCCGCAAAGCCGGGGTCCAGGGAGGCAACCTTGGCCGCGAGGAAGGCGTGGACGCAGTGCAGGACGGCCGTGAGGTCCGGAAACTCCAGCTCCTGCAGGAAAGACAGAGCGGAACGTGTGGGTGTGAGCATCAGGGACACGTGGCCACAGCCAACCAGGCCTCTCTGCCGTCGCCGCCCGGGTGACTCAGGCCCCGGACACAGGAAAGGAGGCAGGTGAGTGTATGTGTGTGTGCAGGTGTGTGTGAGTGCGTGCAGGTATATGAATGCATGCAAGTGTGTGTGTGTGTGTGTGCAGGCATATGTTGTGTGTGAGTGTGTGCAGATGTGTGTGCGAGTGTGTGCAGGTGTGTGTGCATGCAGGTATTTATGTGTATAGGTGTGCAGGTGTGTGTGGAGGGACTGTGTGTGCAGGTGTGTGTGTGTGTGTATCTCTGTGTGTGGGTGTGCATGCAGGTATGTGTGTGGTTGACTGTGCATGCAGTTGTGTGTATGCACGTGCAGGTGTGTGGGGGTGTGCATGTGTGTGTGCATGTATGTGTGCGTGTGGGTATGTGTGCATGTGTGTGGGTGTGCATGTGTGTGTGTGCATGCAGGTGTGCGTATGGGTGTGTGTGTGTGTAGGTGTGTGAGTTTATGCAGGTGTGAGTGTGGGTGGGCAAGCTTTTGCCCGTCTCTGTGCTATGAGGTGGGCGGCTGGTGCAGAGGGAGCTGCGTCCTTACCGTCGCCTCAACCTGTCGGGTGTGGAGGTGCTGGAAGAGCAGCTTGAGGCGGGCCTTCCCGTCGTCGGACAACCCCCGCAGCCGGGAGAACCTAAAGCTCCAGAGGATGGTCTGCGAGGGAGTGAGGGAACCAGAGATCGGAAACCAGAGCCCACGTGTCGTTACCTCAATTCACACATCGAGTTGTCTCCATAAAGAACGCAGACACTGGCTTCTCTAAGCCGGGCAGGTGACAGCTCACCAGATTCCCGCCTTCCCATCCTCCGGCCACAGAACGGTCCTCACACGGCTTTCTCTCCGACCCTCCCCTCCGGCCCAGGATGCTGGTCCCCCCCTTGTGCCCCTCACCTGCGTCCTGCTGGCGCAACAGGTGAGTCCTGAGGCGAAGTCCACAGTGAAGTGCAGCGCGTCTCCCCGCCAGCTGCACGGGTAGGTCTTGGACTAGAAAACGGTGTTGGTTTTGAGAAACATCCTCTAATAAAGTGTTACTATTCTTCGGGGCGCTGCACCCCCCAGGCTCAGAAACGGCTTTCAGTCTTAACGTGCAGACCACAGGGAGTGGAGGTGGAGCCCACGCCCCACGCGACGTGGAACCAGAGACGGCAAAGGCTGCCCCCTCCCTGACCAACAGCCCAGCGCGCCCCGCGCCCCAGGGAGTGTGAGCGTGGGAGCCCCTGCCCGCTGCGGAGCGCCCGCTTTTCCTCCGTGTCCCAGCCGCCTCCGGACAGACAGATGGTCGGGGCCCAGCACCCGGTCCAGGGGACCCAGACGTGGCTTCCTCTTGGGAAAACTCTGGGGAGCAGTGGGTGTAACAGCCGAGCATCCCAAAGCCAAACCCAGGACCTGGGCCCTCACGCTGATGGGCAGCAGCAGCCTCAGCTGACATGTGAGCTCCAGACCAGACGCTGAGATGCCGTCTGTCCGCAGGGCACGTGGCGTCAGAACTTGAACATGAGAGCACATGGGGCACGTGCTCTCTGTCTCTCTCTCTCTCCTTCTCTCTCTCTCTCTCTCTCTCTCTCTCTCTCTCTCTCTCTCTCTCTCCTCTCTCTCTCCTTCTCTCTCTGTCTCACACTCGCGCGCACGTGGGCACACTTCAGCCAAGTCAGGCGAAAGCCCAGAAATGCAGAGGTCTGTGCTTCACTGCTGTGCGCTCCCCGCGTCTAACCAAGCTGCTGACCCGGGGCCAGGGGCACGGAGGTCCTGCTGGCGCCTCCTCACAAACCTCCGCGATGAGCCTGCGGAGGGTGTTCCTGCTCCAGGACTTGGCCCCGGTCCGAGAGGAGGGCCCACGGCCTCGGGCAGAGCTGCCCCATCCGAGTGCCCGATGGAGGCCGTGCACACTCTCTGTCTTCCCTCGGCTCTGCAGGCTGCGTCACTGCGGGTCACATTCACGCATGTCCCCGCTGCCCTCTGTCCCCCGTCTCTCTGTCCCCGCTGCCCTCTGTCCCCCGTCTCTCTGTCCCCGCTGCCCTCTGTCCCCCGTCTCTCTGTCCCCTGTCCCTCTGTCCCCTGCTGAGCTCCCACCTCAGTCACTGGACGTCCCACGGACGTGCATGAGAGGCCCACACCCACCCCACTTTCCTTAAGGCCTCCTGGTACTTGCTCAGCACCCTGAGCAGAAACATCATCCTGAGATGATGGCTCAGACGGGAATGCTCAGCTTTCATGGAATTTTCCAGGCGTGGATCGAAACATGCACACGGATTGTCACTGCACATGGATCGTCACATGCTCATGGAGTGTCACATGCACATGGATTGTCACATGCACAGATTGTCACGTGCACACAGATCCACGGGCCTCTGGGCACAGTTGCCTCATCGCACACGCAGGTTGTCACACACAGATTGTCACACACACACACAGGTTGTCACATGCACACGGATTGTTACACACGCGGATCGTCACACGCACACAGGTTGTCACACGCACTCTGCCTGAGTGTTGCCAGGCCTGGTCCCTTCCCTGGGAGCTGCGGTCACTCACCCCTGCCCTCCACACCGCCCAGCAGGTGGCTCTCTGGAAGGACGCCTCCCACGCGGCCAGCTCGCTGCCTAGCTCCACGGTGAAGCGGTGGCTCTGGCCTCGGCCGACCAGGACAGGAAGCTGTGCGGCCCTGGGTCCTGGAGGCCCGGGCACAGGTGCACTTGCTGCCGGCAGCCCCCCGGGGACCAGAACTGAGACAGAGGGGTGGAATGTGGGCACAGAGGTGGTCCCAGGCAGCAGCTCGGGGAGGGGTGTCTGCTCAGCCTGGAGGGCACGCTGCTGAGAGCTGGGGGGGGGGGGCGGGGGGCGGGGGCCACCCCCGGGGCAAGGCCAGGAGCAGTGCTCTTCAGCCGTGCACAGGGCCCTACGCGAACCTCTGCAGGGACGTGTGTCCCACTCCTCGCTGTCTGTACGCACCTTCCACTGGAAACACTGGTAACCGCACTTCTTACTCTACATCCAACTTTAAAGGTAAGACTCCTGGGACTCCCGGGCTCACATTTAACAAGAAACAGCAAACAGCTAAGCCCTCGCCTCTGCCTGAGGCCCCGCGGGGTCACCGGGCTCCTCCTCACGCCTCCTATTGTCCCAGTGGAGACTTCACGCTCAGAACACATCCCTCTCCCTGTCCCTCTGTCTCCCTAGATGCAGGCCCGTCTCAGCGCTCCGGCTCACCCACTCACACCATCGAGCCCTCACTGGGCACAGCCTGGAGACTGTCCCTATGAGACCAGCGTCCTTGTGACCCTGATGAAACCCAGCTCGGAGCCCTGGTTCTATAACCCCCCTCTCCCCCGACCTCCTCCCCTCTCTCCACCCCTCGCAGACCCAGTCTCTCCCCAGATCAGCAGCCCTTTCCCTCCCCACCCCTGAGGCAGCAGCAGACCTGACTGGGGTCAGGGGGTCGGGACCTCTGCGGCTAAAGATGACACCTAAGTCACATGTGAGCTCCTGAGCTCTCGGTGGAACTGGCTACTTTCCCACGAAACCCGACGGGGGACTCCTGAGCTGACCTCAGAGCTGTGCTCGAGGCCTCGAGAAACTATTCACTGACCCTACTTCACCTGCAGGCAGTCGGCTCACAGCCCCATCCACGTGTCTTGTGATTTTGACACATGGTTTATGCATGTGTTATGTGCATGTTGTACATGTGTACATGTGTAAGCACATGCAGGTTGTATGCATGGTACACGTGCCCATGTGCATGCGGCGTGCACATGGTATATGTGTGTGCGTGGCACGCCTGCATGTGTGCATGCATGTGCATGTGGCACCCATGCTGCACGCACACATCTGTGCATGTGGTGCATGCAGTGGCATGTGTGATACAAGTGCCCATGTGCATGTGTGTTATGTGTGTAGCTGGCATATGTGTATGTGGAACACAGTACATGTCTGTGTCATGCATGGTACACATGCACACGTGTGTGCGTGGGAGGGGGTGGAGCCACAGATCCTTCACTGCAGGCTGGGACACACAGAACCATCCAGGGAACAGGATTGCACTTCCTGAGCCAAACAGGGCAGGTAGAGTCACTGGCTGACACGTCGTAAGTCACACTGATAGTTGCTGAACTGAGGGTCAAGACTGACAGACAAGGAAGAGCTCTTGGCGAGTGTTCACGGGGCGATGCCGCGGACGGGGCGGCAGGCCCGGTTGCGGTCGGGGAGCTGGGCTCGTCCTCGGGAGCAGGTCTGAGGCCGCTGACAGACGGCAGACCTTCCTTTGCCAACGACTAGCTGCTGACCTGGGCCGCTGACCTCCCAGAGCCTCGCGCTTTGACCTACAGGCTGGAGTCACAGATGCAGATGCCACGGCTTTCCGTGACGCACAGGCCCAGCCCCCGCACACGGGCCCTCAGTCATGCTAGCGCACGTCTATTCACAGAGGCCAGGCCGAGGCCGGGCAGCTCTGGGCCCGACCTCACCACCCAGCTGACCAGCTTCCGGACAGCCAGCGGCCACGGTCCCGCTGACCCCCGTGAGCGCCCTCGCCCTTCCCAGACACACCCCTCCCCCCGTCCCCGCCCCCCCCCCCCTCGCTTCGCTGAAAACAAAAGGGCCTTTTTAAAATCCTCACCTGAGGGTATTTTTTCTATTGCTTTTTAGAGAGAGTGGAAGGGAGGAAGGGAGGGAGGGCAGAAGTGTGCACATGGATGTGAGGAAGACACATCGACTGGTTGCCTCCCGCACAAGCCCTGACTGGGCCGGGATGGAACCTGCGCCCTGTGAGCCCCCGCTCCCCTCCTGTGCGCCCCGCGGCGTCTCGCACAGAGCAGCCGATGGCAGACACTCACCTCGTGGGCTTTGAACAGCACCTCCCAGAGGCTGTAGGTCTTTTCTGCGCACGCCCAGTCCCGCGTGCTCACCTGCAGGAAGGAAACGCACACACGTCTTCGCATCCTCAGCAAAACAGACAGCCCACAACACAAGCCGCTGGAAAGGCAGCGCGGGAGGGGGCGGCCGTGGTGAGGGACCGGGTGGGAGGCCATCCCTACGGCACGCACTGTCACCACGGTCCTCTCCTCGTCAGCGATGCCTCGGTGACGTGGGGAAGTTTCCAGTGCCTCCAGGAGAGGAACGTGCTGGTGCAGAGGAACCTGCCGCTGAAACCCTCGCAACAGTGACTCGGGCGGCAGCAGGTGGTCGGCACGTAGGCCTGTGGGGGCCGTGGACAATGGTGAGGGGGCGTGGGCGTGGGCGCCTGTGAGGTGTGCACATTCTGACACAAGAACGTGCTAATGTACAAACTTACCTGTTACAAACGGGTATAATTTTGAGAATTCATTTGGGGTCCCTTTCAGATTAAAGATCTTTTTAGGTTAAATTTTAAGAGAATGTATATTACAAAATATATATAGTAGGACATAAAATACATATACGAGAGAAGAAATGAGAAGTGCGAAGCTGGCGAGCGGACAGCGGTGTGGTGACCTGGAGGCTCTGACGCGGGTCGGCCCGTCCGGAGGGTGCGATGGAGAAGCAGAGAGTGGGCTCAGGGGTCCTGATTCTTATTTTAGGTGACGTTACTGCTCTTTGTTAAAAAGCAGGCGGTGTGAGCCCGCGTGGGCCAGGGCCGCAGCACCACCTCGGAGAGAGGCAGAGCGTCGGGGTGTTTGCAAATGTTCCCCCTGCGTGTGCAGTGCTCCTGATGGTTTTGGGACAGTGATGGCGAACCTGTGACACACGTGTCAGAGGTGACACGCGAACTCATTTTTTTGGTTGACTTTTCTTTGTGAAATGGCATTTAAATATAGAAAATAAATATCAAAAATATGTCTTTGTCTTACTAGGGTGGCAAATATCAAAAAATGTCTCTGTGACACGGCACCAGAGTTAAGTTAGGGTTTTCCAAAACGCTGACACGCCGAGCTCAGAAGGTTCGCCGTCCCTGTTTTAGGAGAACAGCTCCAGGGTAAAAGCCCGACACCTTTAGGGAGGAGAGGCAGGCCGTGGGGAGAGGGCGGCGCAGGGCTGAGAGCTGTGGTTACCGAGCAGACGCACGTTCAAGCACCGCTTCGGCTACAAAACTTCCTCATTTTGCAAACCAGACGCTCCAGGACGTCGTTTCCTTAAACCAGAGTCTCCGGCAGGAAGCGGACGTGAGCGATCCTCGCTCTGTCCCCCAGGACGCAGCTCCTCTGCGGAAAGGGGTGAACGCACTGCGTTTCCCAGGTAACAATGGCTGGTCGCGTCCTGTGCTACCCGGCCACTCGACTGCTCGCAGCAGAACGCAAGCTACCGGTGCAGCACGCTGGCGTCTCCCAGTGACTGCGGAGAGCCACTCTGTCGCCCCGAGTGATTCCGGTGGCCCTCCTGGGTACAGAGCTGTCTGCTGTGTCTTCCGTCTACAAACCTGCCGTCAAATGGTGTATTTCCAGGGACATTTTTTAATGACAGCTTGCCTCGTTGACATTCTTAAAATTGCTCTTCATATTTCTTGCATATTCACGGGCAACTCCTCTATAATTTATGTGAATGCCATGAGGTGCTATAAAGTTTATTTCATACGGTTAATTAACACCTTTTAATGGTGTTTGAAACATGAGCAGCTGAAACATTATTTCTCAGATTCCAATTCGCAAATAAGAAATGGATACTCTGGCCGCTGACGGAGGGGCCTGGGTGAACCCCATGTTGGCGGCATCTTTCGTGGAAACCTGGGGTGATCCCCCCACGCGGCTTCCTGGCTCAGGATAAACACAGGCCCCCAACCCCGACTCCATTCCCTTCTCCCCTCCCTTTTCCCTCTCTTCCTTCAGCACCACGCCTTTCGCTCACCTGACGGAGCTCAGAAACCACCCTCGGACACAAGACTGTGTCTTTTAGTTTTTCCTAAATTATTTACCACAAACTGTCTGGGCCTTTTCCCATTTAAATATCCGACACCAAGTGTTGAAACAGCTCCACGAATGCGGCCGAAGCTTCAGGAGCAAGAGCCACTGCCCCTGTGGTGCCTCCTCCAGGCTTAGGGCCCGAGGACACCAGGTCTCGCTGTTTAGTTCTCACGCTCAGACTCCAGGGGTGAAGTTGTCTTGGCTGATACACTTCTAGGCTGGGTGCCCAGGCTGAGGAAGTGGCGTTGGAAGGAATTGGAAAGGAAGATTGCAAACTGTAGCGTGCAGCATTACGTTTATATGATGGCCTGACTAAATCAGGATGTTTATTTTGTAAATGTTTTTATTGCTTTCAGAGAGGAAGGGAGAGGGGGAGAGAGAGAAACATCAGTGATGAGAGAGAATAACGGATCGGCTGCCTCCTGCACGCCCAACACTGGGGATGGAGCCCACAACCCGGGCATGTGCCCTGACCAGGAATCGAACCGTAACTGCAACCACTGAGCCACGCCAGCTGGGCCAGGCTGTTTAATAAAACTTGGATGGCCCTCGCTGGTTTGGCTCAGTGGATAGAGTGTCAGCCTGCAAACTGCAAGGTCCCAGGTTTGATTCTGGTCAAGGGCACAGGCCAGGGTTGTGGGCTCGACCCCCAGTGGGGGACCTGCAGGAGGCAGCCAATCCATGATTCTCTCTCATCATTGATGTTTCTATCTCTCTCTCTCCCTCTTCCTTCCCCTCTGAAATCAATAAACACATATTTTTTTTAAAAAAACAAACTTGGATGATCTGAGGGAGACATAGCTTTTAAATTCCGGCATTTGGCCATAACCTAGAAATGTGTGAGGAGAAGGGGTCTGTCTGCTTGTCTATGTCCTGGACTCTTTGACACATAACTGATGCTCTAGAACAGTGATGGCGAACCTTCTGAGCTCGGCGTGTCAGCATTTTGAAAAACCCTCACTTAACTCTGGTGCCGTGTCACATATAGAAATGTTTTGATATTTGCAACCATAGTAAAACAAAGACTTATATTTTTGATATTTATTTTATATATTTAACATTTAACAAAGAGAAATCAACCAAAAAAATGAGTTCACATGTCACCTCTGACACGCGTGTCATAGGTTCGCCATCACTGGTCTAAGACATGGGCCTTCCACCCCCAAATCTGCAGAAGCAGGAAAATGCTGGACCATCTTAGCGGCTGTTTGAACCGAAATAAGTGGGTTAACAGATTTAGAGAAAGAAACGCCCATGACCCTAAGCAGAACCCCCCCCCCCCCCAGCCACGTGGGGACGAGGACAGGGCACGGCCCCTCCTTCTCCTCCAGGTGCCCTCCCAGCCCCTCCTCCGGGTTTCGTGGGTCCTCACTGTCCTCACCGGGGGGGGGGGGGGGGGGGAGCTGAAGACGCAGACCGAGGAGCCCTTCAGGGCCAGGAACTTGGGTGTGAGGGTCGGAGAGCAGTCGGCATCTTCAAACCTCTCGTTGACCCAACCCATGTGCACGACCTGCAGCAAGACACCATCAGCCACTGTCACGTCTGGAAGGACAAACACGTCACCCGCCGGGACACCCCCACCCGCCGGGACACCCCCACCCACCGGGACACCCCCACGGGCCAGGACACCCCGACCTGCCAGGACACCCCCATCCGCCGGGACACCCCCACGGGCCAGGACACCCCGACCTGCCAGGACACCCCCATCCGCCGGGACACCCACAACCACAGACTGGGGGACCAGGACCTCTAGGTCAGTCTCCAGTCTCCAAACCTGGCACGCATGTGGACGCCCTGAGTGAACACCCAGGGCTGCAACATACCGAGTTTCAAACATAAAAATTCAGGCCAGGAACTGTCCAAACAGAGCCTCTGTCACGTGAGACTGGTGGACACCGTGCGTGAGTTGTGGCCATTATTCTGAGCCGGTACATGCTCACCGCTCTGAGCAGCATTCCTCCCAGCTGTGGGCCCACTGCCCAGTTTCTCCTCTAATCCCTGTCCCCCCCCACCCTCCCGGAGCTGGGCTGAGCTCCCCTCCTGGACTGGTCAGTGGTGCAGGGCACACGTCCAGCAGGAGTTGTCTACTGAGGAGCGAATGAGAAGCTCCTGTCCCGGCCGAGGCAGCAGCACAGACGCTTCATCATCGGGAATGTCCGCAGTTCGGATGTGGACTTGCTGGAAGCCGTGTAGTGTAATTCTGTCTAGATTAATCAGCAGGGAATACATCATAGCTTAGCTCCCGCTGGAAACATCGGCTGATTTATGAATCTTTTTAGATATATGCAGTTCATAAATAATTTTAAGGGAAACTAATTTTATCTCCTACATTATGAAGTTTCTAATGGTTTAGTGCCGGTCCCAATACATGCACATTATACTTTTATGAGCACCTGCCTGATTGCACCGCCATCATGAAATCAGAACCCATAACCATGATGACAAAGAAGCCCATTTCCACTGATCCTCCTGGTGGCGTTTCTGTGGAAACTCTTCTTGCTTCTCCTCACACGGGGGGACCGCGGGGACTCAGCCCACGGGGAGCTGACCGCCCGCAGCGCTGTTCCCACCGCACGAGCCGCTGCGCAGTCACCCCGATGACCGGGCCCCGCCTCAGGCGGAGGTGTCCTGTCGTTTTCCCATCAGAACTTCCAGATCAGATGCCAACAACGGAAGAGGCTACTTTCGGAGACTTGTTACGCGATTCGCACAAACAACCCAAACCCACCTGGTCCCTCGGAGAACAGCACTTGTTGCCCATTTTCACCTGCGGAGAGAGGGAGGCGGGGTCAGGACGACTAGCACATGGGTGCCCGAGTTTCCAGCCTAATGAACGCCTGGCTAATGAACGCCTGGCTAATGAACGCCTGGCTAATGAACTGCCTGGCTAATGAACGCCTGGCTAATGAACGCCTGGCTAATGAACGCCTGGCTAATGAACGCCTGTGTCTGTGTGAGGACGGAGAGGGAACCGCGTGAAGTATCCGAATGTCCGACTAACCCACGCTCTTGAGCTAGGAAACACTTATGACGTCATCTTAAACTGTTTTTAATCAGAGATTTGAAATGTTAAAAAAAGCACACGTTCTTCTGTTTAACGTTACAGCCAGTTATTCCTGGTTAATATGAATGCAGAACCTCGTAACTATTTGTGTGGGTGAAAGAAAAGGGCGGGTGGCATCTCGGCTCACCCTCTGCAGCGTCAGGTCATGGATGTTCGTGGCCACGGCACTCAGCCAGTCGGTGGTCTCCTGGGCCGTGGCGCACTGCAGCATCCCCGAGCGGACCCCGAGCGCCAGCACCTCGAAGGCGTGGGGCCTGCAGGAGAACGAGAACGGGATGCGGTGAGGAGGGCAGAGGAGAAACGTCATCTCAGACCCTGGCCCGGGGCCGCCGCTCCAGCCCCCTCAAAATCATCAGTCACCATGGAAAGACAGTGACCACGGTGGTCAGACCACTGACACGATTCAGGATCTTATGTGGTCAGGCCATTGACACGCTCCACGGTCTTACATGGTCAGACCACTGACACGATTCAGGATCTTACGTGGTCAAGCCACAGACATGCTCCATGGTCTTATGTGGTCAGACCACTGACACGCTCCACAGTCTTATATGGTCAGGCCACAGACATGCTCCACAGTCATACATGGTCAGACCACTGACACAATTCAGGCTCTTACGTGGTCAGGCCACAGACATGCTCTATGATCTTATGTGGTCAGACCACTGACACACTCCACAGTCTTACGTGGTCAGACCACTGACACGCTCCACGGTCTTATGTGGTCAGACCACTGACACAATTCAGGATCTTACGTGGTTAGACCACTGGCACACTCCACAGTCTTATGTGGTCAGACCACTGACGCGATTCAGGATCTTATGTGGTCAGACCACTGGCACACTCCACAGTCTTATGTGGTCAGACCACTGACGCGATTCAGGACCTTATGTGGTCAGACCATTGACACGCTCCACGGCCTTACATGGTCAGACCACTGACATGTTCCTCACTCTTACGTAGTCAGACCATTGACACGATTCGGGGTCTTACGTGGTCAGGCCACGGACATGTTTTCAGGATCTTACGTAGATTTACTGAAGTTAAATTTAAAACGTTGAAATTCTCACCAACAGCTATTTCTAATTCAATAAAAATCTGGAAGGCAATTCATATAGGAAATAACATTGCTCTAGTAGAAATTTCGGAGTGATTGTCCTGGGGGGTCCTTAGTAATCATTCTTTGGGAACCACTTACTGAGGCATTTAAAGCTGCTGACACGGTGACAACAGGCAAGTCCAGCATCAGCTCGGCATCGCGGATGCTGTGACCACACATACATTTGTTACGACCGAGCTCGCGAGGTCGGTGCTCCCGCCTTTTCTCCCTGAAAGTCACCTGCCCGCAGCCTACCTCCCACGGGAATAACCGTCTCTGGTTAAATAGGCTTCCCCAGGACGCACAGCCTTCCTCAACTATCACTCACACGGGCTCCTGTGGACTCAGGTGGGGAACCCCAGATTCCTATGCTGAAGCCCTGACCCCCGTGTGGTGTCCTTGGAGACGGGGCCTCTAAGGGAAGAGTTAAGGTGAAGTGAGGGCCCGAGGGTCCCGATCTAATGGGACCAGAGTCTTCATGAGAAGAGGCACCGAAACGCCTGGATGATGGGAGACCAAGGACCTCAATTCATTCCCACTTTCCACAGAAGGGAGGACACACGGGATTCACGAAACAGAAGAGAAGAGAGAAAACCAATGTGAACGAGGTCTGGTTCTTAAAAAGATCGACAAACTTGAGCTAGATTTACCAAGAAAGGAAAAGAAGGAAGACTCAAATGCGAGACAAGAAATGGAAGAGGAGGTGGGTCTATCGACGTCTGAGCGAGGAGGGTGATAAAGGGTTTCTGTGGACGACTGTGGACGGTCCATGCGAAACTTACGTGAACTGGGGAATAATCCTAGAGAGACAAACTGTTGGACCGCGTCCGGAAGACATCTGAGCGCACAGCATTACAGCGAAGAGTCTGAATAACCAAGAAACTAGCCACAAGAGAAGCGGGGCCGAGGGCTTCGCTGCCAAATCCCACCAGACGCTCAGTTATGCACAAACTCCGCCCGAGACACACGCCATCACGGCGCAGTGACGTGGGCCAGACATGGGCACCTTCCGTGTCCTGTCCGGTTCCCTGTGTCCAGTGTCCTTCACCCCTCACCCCTTTTCTACCCACCAGAGCCACACATGCGCTCACATGGGCACACACAAACACATGCACACACACGCACATGCAGACCCACACGTCGTGCGCACGTCACATGCATGTGCAGACACCCGCATCCCCAGTGGGACCCCTGGGCTTCTCACTGAGCCACCAGCTCTGAGCCCGAATTGCTGTCTTTCCATGGATTTGGCAGTCACTCGCCTGTGTGGGCGGAGCCCTAAGCAAAACCCAGGCTCCTCCTTTCCTTGAATTTTCTTTTTAAATTCACACACAAGTCTTCATCCCGTGTGAGGTGGCTTGAATAGGAAGTAGGCTTAGAGCTCCTTACCAGGGAAAGGAGCTGGTTCCCCCAACTTCCCTTGAGAACAGTCGGCGTTCCAAAGCTGTGCCCACTTGTACATGCGGGTACAGAGGCACGGGCATGGCTAGCGTCAGATGCAAACTCTCTGGGCGTGGAAGGCTGAGCCGCAGGAGACCAGGCAGCACCTGATAAAACTCACGTTCGACGAGCAGCCTGGGGGGCGTCGGAGTCTGACCGGCAGGAAGGCGCCCAGATGCAAACTTCAGCCCTGAAAGCCTGAGCGCGGCGGCCAGCCTCCTTCGCCGCGTGGCACGTACACTCACCCCTGAATTCTGCGGCGCACCCACAATCGTGTCTTTGGCTGATCTGACAAAAAAGGGCAGACTGTGATTCATTCAGACCAGAATGGCTATTGTTGTTCTTTATTTGACAATCTGAGGGAAAGAGGCCAGTGCCCTGACTAAGGTCAGGTGTGGCATGTTTTACAAGTTCTTTCATCCTGGGAAAGTCATACAGAAAATCACACGCACACACCAGAAGCCGTGCTCCTGCGGGGCTGACTGGCGCTTAGAAAGCCAGGGGCCGAGAGGGGCTCGGGCGTGGAGTGTGTCAGCGGGACGCGGGTCTGGTCGGTGACGTTCTATCCCTCAGTATCTCACCCTTCGCCTTTCGGGAAAAAGGAAGTATTTTTGTGTGATGTCACATACTAACACAAGCTTTCACCACATCCCTTACATCTATTTACTACAAGACAGTAACGCCAGGTCCGCCCCTCGTCGCACTGCACCTGACGGCTCTGGCGGGCTCCCGTGGGGGATGAGCCGCTGGTAGAGACGTGAGCTTTGCAGGAATTGTGTTCTTGCTAAAGTGGGTGATAAACCAGAACTTCTTTTTGTCATCAATTTAATTACGAAACACAGGATGAAAACGGGGGATTAGCATCCAAAATATGTTGTCTTTCCCCATTTTGGCAGAGTCCCGACGACTCAGAAACACGACGTGTCCTTATGGTCACGCCTTCCTCGCAGATCTGTAGGCGGCAAACATTTCCCGGGAATTACTCGTCACCAGACGCTGTGCGTTTCTCCAGGAGGCTGCTTCTTCTGTCCTGGTGTTTACTCTGCAAATCGTCTCCTCGCATCTGCTCACCGATAAAGAGGAGCCTCAGACTGAGCTGTAATTGAAAACTCGGTCCAACACATTGGACACAGTAACGTGCGGTTAAGAGTCTACGCTAAACAGAAACGAGGCTAATCTGACTTGTCTGTACTAGCAAGCTTTTCACTTAAATCGACAAGCTCCATGAAAATCGCAGCTGCCTCCACGGACTCTGAGGTTACAAAATGAGCGGATGTTAAAGGACGTCTGTTAGAAATTCCGAGTCCTTGGCCCCAAAGTGACATGATACTTTCATAGTTATGCAATCGAATATAATTTCAATGCAATTACTGTCTCTGTGGAATCGTCAGCAGTGGCTTTGTTAAAAGGGGCAGCACTCCGTGGGCACCCGATGGATAGAAAGTTACACGTGTGACATCAGAGTCAAGATCTTTCCGTGGAAAGTCACTTAGCACATTTGCGTGACCTGGGACTGATCTGCTCCTCTTCTTGCAGTTTCGTGACAGGGAACTCCCTCTGAAGAGGAGAGCAGCCCTGGCCGGTGTGGCTTGTGGATGGAGCGTCGGCCGGGCCCAGGTCGGGCACGTACAGGAGGCAACCAATCGATGTCTCTCTCACATCAATGTTTCTCTTTGTCTTTCCCCCTCCCTTCCACTCTCCCTGAAAATCAATGGAAAAATATCCTCAGAGGAGAATGAACCAAAATAAATAAATAAAAATAAAGAGAACACATTCTTAGCGGCAAAACAATGGGCTCCTTCCAGGGGAAACGTGTGAAGAGACATTAGCAACGAAACTGCTCTGGGCCCGACCGGGTTCAAGGGGAAACAGCCGTGGGTCCTGGCGGCTTCCTCCGGGAGGACAGATCCCGCGCGGCTCCTGGGCGTCCGGCCCGGGCCTCCGTCCGGGGCTCCCGTCTCGTCCAGTCCCAGCTCAGAGCCTGGCTCCCAGCAGGAGCTCAGACGCGCCTGTGTGTGCACACTCATGGCCAAGGACGCGATTCTAGCACCAGGAGGTCCCAGCGCCAGCGAAAGCCTCCGGGCGGGCGAGGAACCCGGGCCCCGCCCGGGCAGCGGGTCCCCAGCTCCCACCCACAGGCAGAGCCCGGGGTTTCTCTCCTGCTACAGGGACCGGGACGACTTCAGGACTCAAACCAGATGCGAACTTCCTTCGCCAGAACCACGTGAGGCTGTGCTGACCGGCACAGTGAACCTGTTCCCCAGCTCACCTGGGTCTCAACGCCCCTGGGGAGGGTCTGAGGGGTAATTTCATAGAGGGAACACGGAAGGTCATTACAGTGTGAAAATTCAAACGGATGGAGCCATTTGCTGAAATATAATTATCTGAAATCATGAAGGGTAATAATATTCAACAGGAAGTATAATTACCTGAATCATGAAGGATAATAATATTCCACAGGACAAAATTATGTTCTACCATGAACAGTTACGTTGACTTGTAAAATGGATATTGAAATGTACCTGTTATAAAAATTTAAAGATACTATTTTATCCAAACCCAAAATAGCTAATCGCCAACATAAAATTCTCAGTAGAAAAGCCAAAAAAGGGACTTACTCCCTCTTAGTCACAGAACGCATACCTTCCGTTCAGATAAATATTTATTGATTCAACTGGTATGTACAGGGTGTCCCCAAAACGCATCCACACTTCAAATAAGTATTCATTCCAATGGTCTAAATCTGAAAAGAAAGAAACAGCCATGAAGCTATCAGAAAACAGCGTGTGCACATTTTGGGGGGCACCCTGTAGGTACCCGCTACGAAGTGCCAGGCATGTAACTGACTCCGTCTCGGCTTCTGAAAGAAAGGGCGAGTCCCACTCACTCACAGGCAGCGCTGACCGAGACGAGTCCAGGGGACTAGCCCGGATCTAAGCCACGGCGTCGCGGACAGCGCCGGGTTCCGCAGCGGGCGAGGGGTGAACAGCTGCCAGGGAGGGGCTGGGCTGTGACAGGGACTGGAACCGAGCTGGCTCGGCTGTGGGGCAGCGGTGAGGGCTGGGGGGACGTGGAGGCAGAGGAAGCAGCACATGCAAAGGCCCAGCCGGCAGAAGGAACGCCCGTGCATCGGGAGTTTGACGCAGCCATGGCCTGGATGGTGGCATAAGCATGTGGGTGATGCTGGCATCCTGACATATGAACACGGGAGAAAACCCGGTTTCAGGATTGAGGCTGCGATGCTGGTTTTGGAAATGGGAGCTCATCGGCCAAGCAGGAGGCAGACGTGGGGGGGGGGGGTGTCTGAGCCGAGTGGCCAAGGCCCAGCGGGGGGTCTGGGCGGATGGGGGGCAGGGAATGATGTAAACCGGAGGAGGGAGGACACCTGGCTACAAGTGTGGAAAGAGGAGAGCGTACAACAGAAGCTCCGTGTGCTCCCGAGATCCTGGGGGGGAAGGAGAGGAAGGGGGGCTTGTGGGTGGGCCAGGCGGGTCTGTGGTCTGGGCACGGCGTGGAGGCTGGAGGTGGAAGCAGGTGGCGGCAGCGACCAGGTGCTCAGAGCTCCGGGCACAGGCTGGGAGGGACAGACCCCAGGAAAGGGGCCAGTAAGGGAACTGGACGCAAACGTGTTCATTTATTCGTCTCCCTCAACTCAGCATCTCCTCCTCCCACCCGTTATGCAGCAGCTAAACGTCTTCATGTGCAGCTCATGGAATGTGTTTCTTCCCTGGAATATACTTAAGGCCGCCCTCACCTTAGCCTCCCTCCAAGTGTGTCTCATAGGACATCCTGGGAAGTGGAACTGAATAAAAGTTGAAATTTAAAAGCCACATCTATCTTTATGTATTTACACAGACACACAGACTGTTGGGAAATGAGGCAGCTTTACCATTAATATTTTCAATAAATAAGCGCACCTTTAACTTGGATCTTGTTAAAATGTTCACTAGAGAACAAATCTCCTGATAAGATCAGATCATCCCCCACTTTATTTTTTTATTTTTATTTTTTTAAATCCTCCCCCGAGGATATTTTCCCATTGATTGTTAGAAAGAGTGGGAGAGAGATGGAAAGACAGAGAGAAACACTGATGTGAGAGAAACGCATCGATTGGTTGCCTCCTGCACAAGCCCGACCAGGGCCCTGGCCTGGGAGGAGCCTGCAACCAAGGTATGTGTCCTTGACCAGAATCGAACCTGGGACCCTTCGGTCGGTAGGCCGACACTCTATCCACCGAGCCAAACCAGCCAGGGCTGTTCCCCACTTTAAAACAAGGGAGTATTGCTTGTGACGTCACAGACCTCACCAGAAATCCCACCACCGAAACCGAAGACGAGCCAGCAAGGACGAGAAACGTGTCCCCAAAGCGTAAGACCAACGGACAGCACGTCGCCCAGGAGACCAGGGAGTGTCTCCTACAACCACACGCGGAGAACACTAGGACAGCACACCCCTGCCTCAGGCCCTTCAATGCTTCCAGCCCCTTCCGCGGACGCAGCTTAGTCAAAATCCGAAAATGCGCTCAGTACAAATCCAACCTACACGCAGGACACGCTGCAGGGACGGCTCTCCACCCGTGGGCTCCACCACGGGAATGCAGACGGCCAGGCACACGGGCGTAGGGCTCCCTCAACTCAGCAGCATGTGGAACAGGGAACAGCCACCACGGGGGAAAGACATTCCTATACCGAACAAGAGACATTTAAATCTGGCCAAATTCCCATTATTCACACAAGCAGCCATTGTAAAGAATGTGTTGTATTTTTCACATCAGAAAAAAAATATTTATGACTAGAAATATACTGGGTCTCAAACAGCTTTCTTTGATATCACTTTTCTAAGTAGAAGCACTAAGCTCCCTTTCTTAACTGAAATGATTACGTGACTATGCAAATTCAATGATGTCACGGGGAGCGACTAATAAGAAAGTGAGTCTAGACCCCAATCATCCAAGTAAAAATGAACAGCCAGGAGAGGTTCATAGGGCGTCGATATACAGGGCCATTTTTCAGCTATTTAAGCTGTGACTGTAGCTACAGATGTTCATGTTTTTAAAGACAGATGTGCGGACAGGGTACTTAACAGATTCGTTTTCAATAACTGGGAACCTGAACCTTCCCATCCACTGGAGTTCAGGGGTGGTGCATTGAGCACCCAGCATTTCTGGGAACAAAAAGTTATTCTTGCTCTTCCCATGCCGTGTCATTATTCTAATCCTTGGTGTCCGATGCTGACAAAGCTGCTTGCAAATACAGGTCACTCAGGTGGTATCATACAGTCAAGGCTCTCCTATGTCCACAGCAGCGCAGTTGACAGTAGCTAAGATTTGGAAACAGCCTAAGTGCCCTCAGCAGATGAGTGGGTTAAAAACTATGGTACATCCACACAATGGAGTACTGCACTGCTGTAAAAAAAGAAAGACATTTCACCATTTGCAACAGTATGGAGGGACCTGGGGAGCATTATGCTAAGCGAGATAAGCCAGTCCGAGAAAGATAAATATCGCATGACCTCACTCATTTGTGGAATATAATGAACAACATAAACTGATGAACAAAAATAGATCCAGAGACTTAGAAGCATCGATCAGACCGTCAAACCTCAGAGGGAAGAGGGGGAGAAGGGGATGAACCAAAGGACGTGCGTGTATACGCATAACCAATGGGCACAGACGACTGGGGGGAGGGGGCATGTGCTGGGGGGCGGCGGGGAGAGGTCAATGGGGGAAAAGGAGACATGTAAAACTTTCAGTAAATAATTAAATATATGCATATACATCTATATTTTAAAAAGAAAGACTGCAGGCTACAGAAAATGAATTAAGAAAAATTTAAAAACAAAAACAAAAAACCCAACAGCAGCACGAACCCCATCCTGCAGCCGAGGGGCGACCAGCGCCCCCTGGCGGCGCGCTCCAGCGCCCGCGCCGCGGAGTCCACAGTCGCTCACGGAGCGTATTGGGGGGCCTTGCCGTTCATTTCTTCGTAAAAACTGCAGTGACTGCCAACACGCATCCGCGCGGTGCGTTCCGCGCGGGACGAACCCGCTGCAACCACAGGAGGACGGCGAGGCCTTTCCCGCCGGAGCGCTCCTTCCAAACCCAAGCAGCGCTTTCTGCCCCCAGCCGCTCCGCGCCCTCAGCGCAGCTGCTTCCAACGACACGGCCCGTCTCCCGGGGAGCCGCCCCCGCACCGCGGGCCCAGCTGCAAAGGCTTGAACAGACCGGCTGCCCACGGTGCCGGCGAGGGTGCTGCGGCCCATGCGGTGGGAACGGACGGAGGGGCACCGCCTGTGCACAGGTGTGAGTGTGAGTGTGAGTGCGTGTGCGCGCGCGTGTGAGTGTGAGTGTGTGTGTGCTCTCTACGCCCGGCTGAGAGGCAGGTGACAAACAGCACCTTGCAGGAAGCTCCCCACCTGCCGGGGTCTGGGCACTGTCACTCAGGCCCCGCGGGGGTGGGTGGGTGGGGGTCACCGCGTCGGCAGGGGCGCCGGGTCCGTCCCCCGCGGCGGCAGGAACTCGGTTCTTTCCTAACTGCCTCCAGGACACGGGCTGCGGGTGGCAACTTGACCGTTTCCACCAACTTTCCACTGAGGTCTGAGCCGCACGTCGGCTCTTCCTCACGCAAGTTCAGTTATTTCAAAATGGGGGGGGGGCAGACAAGGAGACGCGGAAGCCGGTGCTAGGAGCCCCGAGTTCCTGGCCGGGAAGGCGCCCGCGACCCTCCAGGTGGCACCTCAGCACCCGGCCCGCCAGGCGGTGGCCTCGGGACGCTCACAGAGAAACGGGGGCGAACCCAGACCCCAGTTCCGCAGAGCCAGCGCCCCGCGCTGCCCGGGGGCGCGGGTGAGGGGGGGCGCGGGAGAAAAGGGGGCCCTCCGTCAGGAGAGGCGCGGAGGGCGCACTCACCCGTACGGGCACCGGCAGGCGGCTCGGGGGCCCGCGGGAGGCGGCCGGGGGCGTGGGTTTGTCGCCGCTCATCACCTCCCACGCGGCGGGGCCGCGCTCCGGGCCGGGCGAGCTCAGTCCTGGGCCCCGCGCGAGCACCCACCTGCCCCGCGGGCGCAGCGTTCGCGTCCCACTCGGCTGCGGTTCCCGCTCGGCTGCCCGCGGCGGAAGGGGGCCCAGAGCTCCGCCCCCCGCCAGCTCCGCCCCTCCCCGAGCTCCGCCCACCAATCGCGGGCACCCACTCGACTGCGGCTCCCGGCTCCCGGCCGGCTGCCCGAGGCGGAAGGGGGCCCAGAGCTCCGCCCCCCGCCCGTCAGCTCCGCCCACCAATCGCGAGCACCGGACCCTTGGGCGCAGCGTTCCTGTCCCACTTGGCTCCTGCTCCCGCTCGGCTGCACCCGTTTCCCTCCGTGTCCGAATCCTGGGTCGAGCCCCGCCCCCTGCTCCGTGAACCGCACGCAAGCTCGCCCCAGGACCCTCCAAGGCCAGGAGCAGCCCCTACCGTCACAGCCGTCATCATCAAACAGCAACCGCAAGGAAGTCAGTGAAGTTTGCAGCCTTAGACGAATTCAAGCCGTTGCTGATAGAAACATGAGTATCTGGATTTACTGCCCATCAGACCCCGAGGGAGAGAACCTGACACAAAGCCCAGCAGGACCGAGTCCCCGTTATCTAGGGCTCAGCTAGGGGCATCCACTGTCATTCATGCCCGACTGCAACCGAGTCAGCCAGCCACGGCATAATTCTAAACTGTACATCGCAGACTCAATGCAATTGTATCCACGACAGTCGGCTCTGATTCTTAAAAACGTGTATTTAAGGCCAAGACAGAGGAGGCTGCACACACCCAGGATGGAGGCTGGAGGCCAGAGGCCAGAGGCCAGTGCAGGAGCTGTGTCCGGGTGTGACCTGTGACCACCTCCTGCAGGCAGCTCTCCCTCCCAGAGAAGTTGCCTGCCCACCGGGCCTTGCCCCTCCCTCCATCCACAGAGACACCAGGGCCACGAGGCCATGGGCTCAGTGTCCTGTGCGCCCAGCTCCCGGGTGATGGTCCCTCTCAGGCTGAGGACACAGGAGGGAGGGAGGGAAGGAGAGAGGGAGGGAGAAGGGAGGCCTAGAGGTGATTTTCGTGGCAGGAGGGGAAGCTGTGATGCTGTGGCCGTGGCGACCTGCAGCTTCCTCACCGGACTGCTGAGCACATGGCACTGGTCCAGCCCCAAGCCTGGACCCTGGAGAGAGGAGGCTTCATGGGGCGTTTGCCAAATAACGCAGCCACAGGATGGGAGACGGCGAGGTTCACCCTGAATGTAATCCTCCCAATGAACTGCAAAGCGAACGCCAGCTCTGTGAGCTTGCAGTGCCGATGGGCGAGGAACAGAAAACTCACAGTGCATCTTCAGGGATCACTTCAAATATAACCTGTGTTCAGAACACGTCCCTGCCGTGGAAACGCGCGAGAAGCTTCAGGATCCCCAGACGCTGGCACTAAGCTGTGAGCCTGAGCACAGAGGCCCGTTTGGAAACACCGTGCTGGTATCACCACTGCAAGGATTTAAGAGCCTTAGAGCGCAGTGCGTCCGTTTCCTCCCCCGGGAATAAAAGCGAGCTCTTCCCAAAATAGGTTACTCTGCAGGCGGAAAATGAGCGTCTGTCATTGCTGCCACCTCAGGCATTGCTCTGCAATCCCGCCTTCTCTGGGCTGAAGTCGTTTTAAACAAATGAGCTGTGGGCCGCACCTCCTGCTGAATGGGATGGGCAGTCGGAGTTCTTTTCAGCAGATAAAGTCCTGATCCCTCTATTCAGGCCCGGAGGCCAGTGCCAGGTGGGGCTCAGCCGCTGGCACTACATGTAAGGTTATTCCTCTGCCCTCCTGCCCTTCTGGGATGTGGGTTTCAGCCCCACAGGAAGATGGATGCTTTCTGAACACACGGGTTAAAGAACCCAGTCTCTCTGAAGTCACTGAGCTTTCTGTTTGCCGGGCCAGGAAGGGCACGAGACAACCCCGACCCTGGGCATGTCTCCAGGCCGGCCTGGAGGCCACTCAATCGCCTCTTGGGGAGGGGAGGGTACGAGTTTACCTCTGCCTGCGTTCTACCTGCAACGCGCTCCCCTGGGAGGTCAGTGCAGGGGGGATGTTCCTGGGGAAGAGCGGCCTCGGTCTCCGAGCCCCTGAGGGAAGAACTGCTCTCCAGAGCCCTCCTGGCTCCATCACCGCTTCCCGGCCTCTGGTTTTCCCTCTGTCATGGCCTCTCCCAGGCTGTCCTGCCTGCGGCTGCACCTGCCACCAGACCCTCACGGTTTATCTGCACCACCTCCTGTTCCGTCTGGAATGGTCTGGTCGACCAGCTGCCTGGCCTGTGATGGCTTCTGTCATCCACAGCCACGCATGGGCATGCGTGACCAAGAGCCCTTTTGATGTTGTATCTACAAAGACATCCCAATACCCACGGTCATCTCGGTCATCTCGGTTTTATCCTATGCTATCTGCTTGGAGTTTGTAATTTTGTTTCACATTTAGGTCTGTGATCCATTTTGAGTTAATTCTGTGCCGGGTGTGAGGTCTGTGTCTAGCTTTCTTTTTGTAAGAAGCTATCCAGTTATTCCAGCTCCCGTGGCTAAAGGGACGGTCCTTTCTCCGTTGTGCTGCCTCTGCGCCTCTGTCAAAGATCAAGTGACTGTATTGATGGGGTCTGCTCTGGCTTTCTGCTCTGTCCCATTGCTCTACTTGTCCATTATTTCACCAACCACCCCCCCCATGGTCACGGCAGCTTTATGATCAGTCAAGACCCCGAGTGTCTCCTCCACTCTGTTCTCCTCCTTCAATACTGTGCTGGCCCTCTGGGCACGTGGCTTCTCTCCATAGAAACTCCAGAATCGTTCTGTCGATAGCCACAAACCAACTTGCTTGAATCTGGTTGGATTGCATTGAATCTATGGGTCAAGTTGGGAAGAACGGACATCTGGTCAAGATTGAGTCGCCTCCCCAGGAACATGGACCATCTTTGCATCCATTCAGGTCTTCTCTGACTCTTTTCATGAGTGAGGGCGTTTTCCTTACATTTATTTTGTACATTTCTTAGTCTTAGGTCTCAGCGTTTCTCCTTATTTGGGTGCTTATACCCATGGCGTTGGGTTGTTAATTTCAGATTTCAGTGGTTCCCGCTGGAGTGTAGGAAAGTGATGGCTTTTGTGCATGAAGTGTGAGCCCCGCAGCCCGTGCTGTAGCCATGTCAGTTCCAGGAGATTGTTGTTCTTGAGTCTTTGGCATTTCTACACAAATAGGCATATCTTCTGTGAGCAAAGACAGTTTATTTCTTCCTTCCCAAACTGCACAACAACTCTTACTATTTTGATAGCTAACTTTTAATTGCCAGGATCTGATCGTTAGATCTGATAATGATCACGTCCGATTATTAGAGGAGTAAGAGCTGTTTCCAGCAGGAAGTGGACGGGGGAGGCCCAGAGGGTCAGGCAGGAGCCAGGCGGGTCAGTCACAGACCCTGCTTACCAGGCTGGGAAGGGAGTGGCTGCGCTGGGAGGCGGGCATGGAGGCGTTGGGGTGGAGGACATCCTGTCGTGACTGCTGGTGGGGAGCTCCGGAGAGACAGACCTATGAATGTTTGCGAGCTCTCTCACCTTGGCGACTCCTGTTACCAGTCATTATTCCTTCAGCGTATCTGAAATGCAGGTAAGATTAAATCTTATATTCAAAGTTAGAAACCTTTACAACCATCAATTAATATATTTCTCGGCATGTTGACCTTGAATAGAAATTCAAGGCAGAAATAATGCTGACAATTTTATTAACCGATGTCACCCCAGTAAATTCAATAAAAAAGAAATAATGCTGAGAAATCCATCCCATTAAAAAGAAAGAGCAATTACTGAAAAATTACCATTATCCTAGTGAAAATGGAGTGCCAGCGCACATTCCTCCCATCAATTATGACCCATTAAGTCCTAGGAAGTAATCTGGAAATGACCGGACTGCATCAGCGGTCCCATAGTCTTCTAAACTATAAGGCATGCCCTTTGACCCCTAGTCACTCTGATGGGCTGTGTGACCTGGTGGGTGTGCTCTGAAAGATAATCTGGGGGGGAAAATATAAAAAGAACATAAAATCTCCTGTGATTAATGTCAATTCTCTTAAAATTTCATAATGTCTATTTCAAAATGTCTCAGAATTAACCCTCCAGAGCCAGGCTTTCTTTTCGTGTTAAGAACTTGCTCCCACTGTGACCTTGTTTCTACCTGAGCTGTGTTTCACTCCTATGACGTCCCCACTGCTCACAGGGCTGCGGGACCAAACTTTGCTTGAACGTGTGCGGTCTGGGCTGCCTCCGTGTCACACGCCCTCCGTTAAGTCCGCATCTCCAGCTGCCACAGAACTTGTTGAAAAGCCTGGGGTATCTGGGGGGCGGGGGGTGGCGGGGGAGAGGCGGGGAGAGAACCGTGAAGAGAGGGAGCCTGCCCTGGACATGAGGCACCCATGGGGATAGCAGCTGGGATGCCCAGCCTGACAGAGATGGATGTGGGGACCTGTCCACTGAACACTCGTAACAATCGATAACTTTCATCCTGTCACTGACTTGTCATAACTTCGCATCACTGTCATCATTATGGCCCAGCATGTGTCTCTGCCTGTGAACGGAACCGTGACCTCCTCGGTTCATAGGTCGATGCTCAACCACTGAGCCACGCCAGCTGGGCAACATAGATGAACATTAAAGACATAGGACTAATGAAAGAAAAACTTGAGAAGGTGGCATATTGTGATTCCAACTATGCGACATTCTGGAAAAGGCAATACTATGGAGATAATAAAAATGAGTGGTTAGCGGGGGTGAGGGAAGGAAGGATGGGCAGGCAGAGCACAGTATGTTCAGGGCAGGGAAGCCATTTGTGATGCTATAATGATGTCATCATACATTTGTCTAAACCCATAGAATGTGCAACACCGTGACCCCTCACTCACACCGTGGACTCTGGGTGACGAGGCATCAGTGCAGGCTCCTCGGTTTTAACAAATGCCCTACTGGGTGGGGATGCTGATGGAGGGAGGCTGTGCCTGCGTGGAGCTGGGGCCACATGAGAAATCTCTATACACTCCCCTCTATTTTGCCGTGAACCTTCTCTAAAATACGTAGTATAAAACCTTAATAAAAGATTCTATGCTGTATAGAGTGTAACCCACCGATTCTACCTGCCTGTGAAGAGAAATCCTCACAGTGTGCATGGAACACCTGTTTACGTATTTAAATATTCATGAGAGAGGCAAATTTGAAGGGCACAATTATAGCATCAAGTACTGTCACTTCCAGCTAGATTAGAGGCCGTGGCTGCTGAAGCTGGCGTAGGTGGGCCCTTACTGAGGAGTTTATGAGGCACAGTCAGCTGACAAGCAGATGAGGTCGCGAGGAGGAGCCGAGTCCTGAGGAACTGCTGTCATCGCACCTGCGGCCAAGTCGCGCCCGGAGATTCTTGGATTAATGATCTGTCATTTTCTGTAAACACGCATCTCCAACCCATGAACCCACAAGTATTGCATGAAAATTCCATTAAGTAGGGAATGCATTTCATGTGTGTTGCTATCATGTCTAAAAATAGCAAGGGGCCAGTTCAAAAATGCAGGGGTTCCGACCACCATTGACAGAATACATTCCTTTTTCCATCAGTCAGGTTACATGAGCCCAGACGTCGGTCGGCATGGAGGGGCTGAGCAGACGGAGCACGCGGCCTGTCCGGCTGGCCTCTCCACCCAGGAATCTGCGAGTGTGGCTTCTTCATTTAGGACGTGGCCACTCTGAACTGAGAACATGAAATCTCTCCAAACATCCATGTAAGCCTGCGTCCAAACCTCAGGGTCTCATGCTCCTTAAAGCCCGACCTCAGCTCACACTTAGCAAACCAATGGATACCCTAACTTCTGTTAACCAGTTAACTACCACACGTCCAAAACGGAAACCATCCCCGCATGCCACGATATTTTGAATTTAATTAAAAAAATCAATTTGCAATGAATATTATGAAAATAAATATATTACAATTCGGGTGTTCTTGAATATTTTCAGCTGAAAATTCTCATGAAAAATGACTTTAAAGTTGGTCAGTGCTGCCACTTAGGGAAAACATTTTTCTTTTTTAATAGATGCACGTGGCATGTGGGGAAGGTCCGTCGCTTGCGTCTTCAGACGCTCATGGCATGCAATGGGTTAAATTTTACACTTCTCAGCTTCTCTATGAAAACCCAGGAGCCCACCCTGCCCTGACCTGCCCTGACCGGTTTGGCTCAGTGGATAGAGCGCCGGCCTGCGCACTGAAAGGTCCCAGGTTCGATTCCGGTCAAGGGCATGTACCTTGGTTGCGGGCACATCCCCAGTAGGGGGTGTGCAGGAGGGAGCTGATCGATGTTTCTCTCTCATCGATGTTTCTAACTCTCTATCCCTCTCTGTAAAAAGACAATTAAAATACATTAAAAAAAAGAAAAAGAAGACCCATGAGCCCTTGAAAACAGGTTTGGGTGGGATCCAGGACTTCAGGAAGAGGAAAGAATTCAGTGGCTGCCCTGGAAGAGAACTCAGAAAACAAACTCACGACGGGAGTTTCGGTGTTTTTGAACTAAATTCCGGGCTGTCCTTGGAATGAAGGCAGAGACAGAGTACAGCTTCCCGAACGTGCAAAGGAAAGCATCTACAGAGAGACCTGGAGTCAAAGCACGCTGAACACAAACCCAGTCAGTCTGACTGACCTAGAATGTGGCATCTTACAAATTATACGGAACTTTTCAGGGAAACACAAAGCAATAAAAAGACAAGGCCACAAAACACTGTGTAACTAAAGCCAATTATTACGTTTCCTGTCCCAGCGCCTTTACTTGTGACGTTAAAACAGCAGCCACAGGGAACCCGGGAAAGTGAGAGAACCTTTCTGACCTGAAATGAGGAACGTTAGGAGACAGCTGAGAGAGAAACAAAGACACCATGGTTAGCATAACAGCCTTCACATTTATTAGCGTGCATTAATTCTGTGTGCCACTGGAAATGTTTATCTTTCCAAAGGTGTCATAAAAATAAAATATTTAGGAAAGAGTGCATATATATGCTTTTAATTACTAACATACATATATGTATATCTATCTATTTATCTATATATATATACCCTTTAAAATGAGGAATGTTTCTTTTATTAATTTTTTAAATGAAGGATAGTATTTTTCACGGAGATTTCTTCTGGGTCTTGCTTGATTAAACATCATAGAATAAAATATTTTTAGATGAATAACTTTAACATAGCTAATTCATAATTAATACTATCATTAACATATCTCAAATGTACTAGAACACTGGAGACCATTTTTCAATAAAAGTTACTATGGGTTTAGATAATTAAGTTCTCCTTTAAGAATAAAAATTAGAACATCTCCGTGATTTTAATATTTATAACTTCTAATTTTTCTATGGCAAACAGTAAGATTCCTTTTTCCAGAGGTAAAAATTCCCAACGCTGTGCACCGGGCAGCGGGCAACGTCCTATTTGCTTCCTGCTGGTTCACGGGGCCGTTTTGTGAACTCAGCAACCTGGACAGGCGTCCTGGGACCCGGTACAGGTGGGCTCTGGGGACCTGGGGTTCTTAGGAGGCAGGTCCTTTTCGGTGCCTTATCTTGTCCTTCCAACAAGGCTGTGCGTGTGCAATAGCTCCCCCCCCCCCCCCGCTTCCTGTCCTGCTGTGGTCCCTCCACATCCATCTCATCGTCCCCTCCCCCATGTCCAGGCTGGTCTCCCAGGAACCTGCTCTCCCGCCTTCCTTCTCTGAAGCTGTGCAACCACCGACTCACAAGTCCTTTCTCTAGGGGAGTCCCTCCTTTTCCAGGAATAAAAACACCTCCTCCCACCCCGTGCTGCACTTACATTTTTTATCTTGTTATGACACACACCACAGCCCATCCATAAAAATAAATTTACCTCCACGGGGGACGTTTAGAAATAGACAAGGACCCTATAAGGCAGGCAGGTTTATTAAAATTTGAAGGAGTACATAGAGCATTTGCAAGAAGATGAGTGGGAAAGTGACAGCAAGACAGTGTGCAACGCTGTGACAATCTCCCTGTGGCATCCGAGAGCTATTTACCATGTGGGCACAGGTGAGGTCGTGAGGCCACCAGGGGACTCCCAGGTTGCTCTCGTAAAGGGGCGGATTCTTATGCTCAAACTTGATTAAATCCCACCGGTTCACACACAGCTACTGATGCAGGACAGGCAGGAGCCGAGGGACAACACACAGCTCAGAACCAGGCTCAGACGCCACAGGTTTGGGAAATAGCAAATAGGGTATTTGAAATAACTGAGATGAGTATATTGAGGGCTCTTATAAAAAGGGCAACATTCAAGAACAGATCAGTGATACAAGCAGAGATAGAAACTGAGAAAGAAAAGGAAGGAACTGCTTAAATCAAAAACTCTCTAATGGAATGGAAACCTTTGATAGCTCATGTGATTAAATTCCATAAAATATTATTCATTGTCTTATAGACTTGAATGTCAGTTATTTTTTAAATATATTTTTATTGATTTTAGAGAGAGGAAGAAAGAGAGCGAGAGATAGAAACACCAATGACAGAGAAACATCGATCAGCTGCTTCCTGCATGCCCCCTACTGCAACTAAGCTACATGCCCTTGACTACTATCGAACCTGGGACCCTTCAGTCTGAGGGCCAACACTCTATCCACTGAGCCATATCGGTTAGGGCTAAATGTCAGTTAATTTTAACACAATTACCTACCTCCATACCTTTTATTTCTTCCAATATGTGTTTCATGTGGGGTCTGCTTAAAGAAGGTCATTTTTATTTCTTTTCACTAAAGCCTGATTATGATATTCTCTCACTTTTTTTTGTCTATAATGGGCTTGTTCTTTTTTAAAAGCCATACACACACACACACACACACACACACACACACACACACACACACATACGTACACATATTTTTATTGATTTCTGAGAGGAAGGGAGAGGGAAAGACAGAAACACCAATGATGAAAGAGAATCACTGATCGGCTGCCTCCTGCACACCCCATACTGGGGATCAAGCCCGAAACCTGGGCATGTGCCTTTGACCCGGGAATCAAACCCAGGACCCTTCAGGTGGCAGACCGACGCTCCATCCACTGAGCAAAATCAACTGGGCTGGCCCTGTTCTTTCTTCGTAAGTTCCAGGAGATTTCCAGAGGGTGGACTTCAAGGTCAGTAGCTATTTCTCTCAGCACTTTACAAATGTGATTCCATGGTCCTTGATTCTGAGATTACAGCTGGGAAAGCAGTGTCTCGGAGAAACCAAGATGGCGGCATAGGTTAACGCCGGAGATTGCTGCCCTCGAACAACCACTTCAGAGATATAACTAAAGGACAGAACAGACAGCATCCAGAACCACAGGAAGGCTGGCTGAGTGGAAATTCTACAACTAGGAGGAAAGAGAATATCATACCCAGACTCAGAGGAGGCGCAGTGCTGAAGTGAAATACTCAGGTGCGGAGTGCACAAGGAGCGGGCTGGCGGCGGAGGGCGCGGTTGTTGTTTTCAATCGGGAGGGAGTTTTGGACTCTGAGCTCCAGATCCGGGCGAGTCTCTAGGGACCCAGACTCAAACGGGAGAAGCGGGACTGTCTGGCTTCGGTTGGAACTCGAAGGCAGCTTTCTCTCCGAGGTTTGCAGCGGTTGCTGGGACTCTGTGAGGCAGAGCCCCTGGGGACAGAACTGAGAGCAGCCATAACTGCTTGCTCCGGCCCGCCCTGTAGATCCCCGGGGAACCTGCCCCGCCCAAGCCCTGCCCAGAGCCATTTGCCAGATAGCCTCAGGCAAACGCTACATTAGCACCGCCCTAGAGATCCAGCACAGAAGCTCTCCCACTGCAGACACAGCGGATTCTCATAGCCAGTTAGCCTGGAGGTCAAATCACCCCCGGTATTGCTGACAACAATCAAGGCTTAACTACAACAAGACTGCGAACAAAGACCACTAGGGGGTGCACCAAGAAAGCATAAAAAATGCGGAGACAAAGAAACAGGACAAAACTGTCAATGGAGGATATTGAGTTCAGAACCACACTTTTAAGGTCTCTTAAGAACTGTCTAGAAGCCGCCGATAAATGTAGTGAGATCATCAAGAAATCTAATGAGACCCTCGATGTTATGATAAAGAACCAACTAGAAATTAAGCATACACGGACTGAAATAACGAATACTATACAGACTCCCAACAGCAGACCAGAGGAGCGCAAGAATCAAGTAAATGATTTGAAATGCGAAGAAGCAAAAAACACCCAACCAGAAAAGCAAAATGAAAAAAGAATCCGAAAATACGAAGATAGTGTAAGGAGCCTCTGGGACAGCTTCAAGCGTACCAACATCAGAATTATAGGGGTGCCAGAAGATGAGAGAGAGCAAGATATTGAAAACCTATTTGAAGAAATAATGACAGAAAACTTCCCCCACCTGGTGAAAGAAATAGACTTACAGGTCCAGGAAGCGCAGAGAACCCCAAACAAAAGGAATCCAAAGAGGACCACACCAAGACACATCATAATTAAAATGCCAAGAGCAAAAGATAAAGAGAGAATCTTACAAGCAGCAAGAGAAAGAAACTCAGTTACCTACAAGGGAGTATCCATACGACTCTCAGCTGATTTCTCAACAGAAACTTTGCAGGCTAGAAGGGAGTGGCAAAAAATATTCAAAGTGATGAATAGCAAGAACCTACAACCAAGATTACTTTATCCAGCAAAGCTATCATTCAGAACGGAAGGTCAGCTAAAGAGCTTCACAGATAAGGAAAAGCTAAAGGAGTTCATCACCACCAAACCAGGATTATATGAAATGCTGAAAGGTATCCTTTAAGAAGAGGAAGAAGAAGAAAAAGGTAAAGATACAAATTATGAACAACAAACATGCATCTATCAACAAGTGAATCTAAGAATCAAGTGAATAAATAATCTGGTGATCATAATAGAATCAGGGGCATAGAAAGGGAATGGACTGACTATTCTTGGGGGGGAAAAGGGGTGTGGGAGATGCGGGAAGAGACTGGACAAAAATCGTGCACCTATGGATGAGGACGGTGGGTGGGGAGTGAGGGCGGAGGGTGGGGCGGGAACTGGGAGGAGGGGAGTTATGGGGGGAAAAAAGAGGAACAAATGTAATAATCTGAACAATAAAGATTTAATTAAAAAAAAAAAGGTGTCTCGATTCTGTGAAATGTGCCTTAAAAATGACCTCTGTTGCACTTCCCGCTATAAATAGCTTCTCTTTTCATTCCTGTGCTGCAGTGCACCTGAGATTAGTTTTTTCTTTATTCATGCTCCCCAGGTTTTATTGCTCATCTGAATCTTTGACTTGGTAGGATATATTGTTTTGAAAAATTGGTATATTTCCTTTAAGTATGACTTGGCCTTTTCCCCCTTTTCTCTCTCAGACTCCAAACACAGTTTGTTCTTCCATGATTTATTATATTACTTTATCACCTTTTCATCTTTCATATTCTTCTTGACCAATGTGTTGAGACTGAATGTTTTCTTCTGCTTTAACTGCCAGTGCACAAATCTCACCTGTCACCAAGTGCTCCCTTCAACTCACCTGTAAGAGCCTGCAGGTTCTTAATTTTAGAAATTGTTTTCACCAGAATTTCCAAATTTTATTCTCTGCAGTTAAAATTCTCCATCTTGTCAACTAATCTCTTGGAAGTATTTTATTTTTTCTAAATCAGTGTCCGGTACCCAGCGTCCAAAGCTCCCTCCGTTCGATTGCAGTCCTGGTTGAATTTGTTTTTAAGCCATGAATGTTGTCTCCTGTGTGTTTGCAAACATCTGAGAAACATACAATTCTATGTAATAAAAGAGTAGTATGCAAACTGTCCCCTTAACTGGGAGTTGTCCGGGAGTTCAACCAGGGGGTGGGGCCGGCCGGGGGCGGGGGAGGAGGAAGTACCTGGCAGCCACTAGGGACCCTGCCAGTGCACACATTTCGTGCGCTAGGCCTCTAGGCTATATAAATAATGTTAGAGAAAATTTGGGACTCTGGGTGGCATCGTCTTTCCCCAAAGAGGAGTCACTTGTGACCGGCGGGTGGCTGGTCAGAGGCGGGTCGTGGGCTGAGGTGCGTCTACAGTGCTGCCGTCTTTGCCTGCGACCTGCTCTCCTTCCTGGTCATCTGACGTCTGGGGCGCATCAGGTACCCTTCATTAGTGGGTCCCGAGTTCAATTTGTGTCCCTTCAGGTTCTGAAGATTTAAAAATTATTTTCAGAATTTCTCAACCACTTTGACTACGTTTCACTCAGCTTCTCCTGGTACGTGATCAAACTCACGGAAGGAAGGGCAGCCCCCATCGGTCCTGCTCCACTTTCCCTTCTTTGGGGGACCTTCCTCACTGCCTTTCCGTTCTCTGGTATCTGTCAGTTTTGGCTTCCGCACTGTGTTTTACGCAGGTTCCCAGGTGCTTTGTCTGCAGTGAGCAGTGGACGTCCTCCTCAGCTCTGCATGCCCTCTGGTGAGGAAAAGCCTCCGGGGACAGCGATGTGGGTGAGGACCTCGGCAGGACAGGAGCAGACCTCCCCAGGCACCTGGAGCTGCTCTGCAGCCCTTCCTTCCACGCACAGCTGCCTGTCAGCCGATGGAGCCACCTGTCAGTGATGGGCAGCATGCAGGGCACCTGTTGTGCCACCACTCCCTCCTGCTCATGTGCCGCTCTCTCTACAGAGATCATGACATGGGTCCAGGATTTACACAGATGTGTCCGTGGTTTCCTGCATCTACTGTTCCTCCTAGGATGGCACTGCCAAACAGATGAGTCCTATCTGCAATCCTGTGCACTCCCCTGTGCACGCCCTTCGCCACGGCTCCTTGTCGCAGAGCCTGGCCAGCGCCGGTCTGTGAGTCACGTCACTGCAGACAGTCACTGTGCTCCAGCCTTGAACCCCCCTCACCGGCTAGAGAGGCGAGGGTGCAGCTTCGGGAGGAGCTGGGGACCAGGTGTTCCCGCTCAGGCCAACGGGAGCCCAAGTGCCCCAGACAACCCCTCTCCACGTCTCTCTGACGGTAGAACATGGCAAGTAAAAAAGAATTCTTATAAAATGCTGGATATTTTTTGTGATAGATTTCCAAGACAAAAAATAGAAATGTATTAGAAAAGTGGGCCTGGCAAGAGGAAAGATCCAAGTCTAAGCACCTGTCAACATTCTGAACTGCCTTCGATTTTATGCCTGAGGGAGTTTAAAATAGCCACACAAACCTCAGTGAAAAGCAAGTGTAGAAGTGAAATAAAATAAGAAATTCTACTACTGTATAAATAATTGGAATTCCATTACGTAATAGATTAGAGAGAAGAAAGTGCAGATTCCGTAATATAAACAGAGGTGCCTGTGCAGGGTGTGCTCGTCCTGGCAAGGACGGAGAGCAGCGGGAAGCGACTGCTGCAGGCCAAGCTCCCGCGGAACAGTTCGCTGCAGCCTCTTCTAAAAACAAATGCTCCCCGTGGCTGCGGAGATAGTGTCAGGATGGCTACACTCTGAAAAGGATGAAACTGACGTTGGTGTAAATAGACAGGATGAAGGAACTAAAGTATATGCTCTTATACGTTCTATTGGACAGAGTAATTCTTAAATCAAGAGAATTTCTTAACCTCACGCCTATGTTGTTCAGTGTTAGACAATCTTGGTAAAGGTAATTATTAACAGTTACATTAAACAGCTTGTAGTGAAAGAAATCGCAGGAGAGAAACACAATAGGAACATCCTTGATGAAAAGGAGGCTGGACTTCTTCTACCGGGGGACAGCGATGAGACGCTGCGCACCCAGGGCCAGCCTTCTGCCCTCACCACGCCACACCCCTCGCGGGGGTCTCTGGATGCTTTTCTCGGGACTCTGTGAACGAAGACGGTTTCCACAGACAGAACCGTGTCCTGTGTGTGTCTGTCTCCTTTACAGAAAGAGAAACCTGAACCTGACAAGTTAAAAAATCAAGAAATTTACATCTTCCATAAAAGATCTATTTATTAGGCAAACGCAATCTCCAGTCAGAGAAGACTTGTGTAAACAGCTGGTTGGTTTAATAGAGCAGAAACATCCATATTAGGAAAAGCAATTGGAGCTGCACAGCCACACTGATTGGGCCTGAACCGGCTGTAGATTCTCAGACAAAATGTTTCTGGCCTTTAAACCTTTTCAAGATGCAATATCCAGTGCGCAATGCAGCGCAGAAAGGCGGGCTATGACACCTCCCAGAGTGAAATACAAGCGCTGTGTTGCTGTCCACGGCTGACGCACACTTCTACCCGAGCAGGACGAGTGGGAAGCAGAAGGAATGTTGTCTGTGCATTAAAAAGAAGAGGGCCCGGGGAGAGATGGGTTGGGACATTACAGAAGTAGTAACAGTTATCACTCATTAAGCAAAAGCATTCACTCGGCACAATGCACGGCCTTTAGGGCATATTGTCACAAATCCTAGAAACCACCCATCAGAAAGGCATTATTAGCCACTTTTACACACAACAAACTAAGACTTGGGCAATTAAAGAATAATAACCAACCCCCGGCCACGCTGCTGTGAGGGAAACCCTTCATGCTCAAATCCAGTTTTCTCTCATCTAAAATCCGTTTTCCCAGAGCCGCCTCCCAAACACGTGCTGGAAACTCTGTCCTCAGCACCTGAGCTCACCTCCTCCATTGATAACACCTTGTTACTGATTCAATGTCCCCGAAGAAGACAGGGACTACACTTGTTTGCCCGAACTCTTCTTCCTCCTTTTGCGTGAAAGGCCTTTGTCTAGGACAGAAAGTTCTGCAGTCACAGCATTCGGTTCTGTGTTGTCCTCGGGGTCTCTGTACAAATACTAGAGGCCTGGTGCACGGATTCGTACACTGGTGGGGTCCCTCAGCGTGGCGTGGGGGATTGGGCCAAAACCGGCAGTCCAACGCCGCCTGCCCTCCTGCTCATCCTGGCTCCACTGCGCCTGCTGCGGGCTCACGCCCAGTCAGTCCCGACTGGGAGAGGCCTGGGCCACGGCCCTGCGTCTGGCGCCCGTGGGTCAGCTGAGCAGCGCTCCTGCTGTGGGGGCGCACTGGCCACCAGAGAGCAGCTCCTGCCTTGAGCGTCTGCCCCCTGGTGGTCAATGTGTGTCATAGTGACCGGTCATTCAGGCTTTTATATATACAAACTAGAGGTCCAATGCAGGAATTCATGCACGGGTGGGGCCCCTCAGGGTGGCCTACAGGGATCGGGCCCCAGCTCATGCCCCCAGCCTCACAGCCCCGCAGCCCGCCTGGCACCCCACCATGGCCTGGCACTGCCCCTTCACCTGCGCCACCATCCCGCCTGTGGGGCGATCGGTCGGGGCCGGGCCCCCTGCCGCTACTGCCACTGATCGCTGTCTGCGGGGCAATCGGTGGGGCGACTGGGCCCCGCTCACATCTGCCTTGGCCTGGCGCTGCCTACCCATCTGCTCCACCATCCCGCCACAGTTCCGCTCTCATCGCAGCCCATCAGGACTGGCAGCACCGCCACTGCTAGCCCTGCGTCGCCGACGCCCACCATGTTCCACGCCACCCCCTGGTGGTCCGCGCACATCACAGCGAGCGGTCAAACTCCCAGTCGAGGGGACAATTTGCATATTAGGCTCTTATTATATAGGATAGACAACACCACACAACATTTTCATCACTAGTTACTAAATGAGCTGTCAGGACAGGCTCAACAGTTCATTCACACTGCAATCGTTTCCACAGATAACACATGACTAATGCCCTGGAGAGGCTCAGATCAGACAGGCAGGACATAAATCCCACCAAATCGGCACAGCGCAGTGTGGCCATGCAGTCACAAACTCCTCTGTGAGCACAAGGGTAGAGATGCAATGACAGAATATGTTTTTACTGATTTCAGGGAGGAAGGGAGGAAGGGAGGGAGGGAAGGAGGGCGGGAGGAACATCAATGATGAGAGAGAATCTTGCATCGGCTGCCTCCTGCACGCCCCCTACTGGGGATCAAGCCTGCAATCCAGGCCTGTGCCCTTGACCTGAATCGAACCCAGGACCCTTCAGTCCACAGACCAACACTATCCACTGAGCCACACCAGCTAGGGCTGCACTGATAGAATATTGAAAAAATAAAGTGGAAACGAGGTATTAAATTGTTGGGTTTTATCTCTAAAGCTTTTATTACCCATGATTATAGATTTTTCACAAGCACATTTTAAAGTAACTTTTTAAAGGCAATCTAATAAAGAACCCCCAAAATGACACATTTAGCTATTCCATGGTGTACAATTTTCTCACCTAAACTCCAATGGTGTTGACTAAAACCTCTCAGTTCAACAGGCACGAATATATGAAAGCTCATTCTGTTGCAAACATCATGGAAAAGGTGTTCCGGTTCCCACCGCGCGGGACCTGGGACCGGCCTCGTGCTGCCACCTGCTGGTGCCCCCGTTAAACTGCGGCTGCGCTGGGAGCCCGTGGACGCCCCTGACCCCTGATCCCCACCCCCGGGCCTGAGCGCCTCTCCCGGACCGGGGGCGCCGCCGAGGGGCAGTCACCTCCTGGCGGAAGTCGGAAGAGAACAAGGGTCAGCTTTGCGGGAAACAGTCTGCACTGCACGTGCGGGGGCACTTGGATCTTTCCGGACCTTTCCACTCGGGTGCAGGGAACACTGTGCCTGACTTCGGGAAACGGAAAAACCTATTATCGAAAATTAGGACACTGAGCTCAAAGGGGCGGCCGTGGGGATAGAGCCAAAGGGCGGAGAAGGCCGCGGGCGGGGCAGGAACCCGACGGAACCCTAACACCCCCAAACCGGAGGCCGGAGAGCGAACCCGGCGCTCCCTCCGCCCGCGAGCACGAGCACGCGCCCGCCGTACGCCGCCGCCATCCCGTAAAGTCCAACGAGGGGACCGCGGGGCCTGGCTGTCGGACCCGGGGACCCGCATGTCCGCGTGTGGGCGGGAGAGGCGGCTGGACCGGGGCGGAGCGGGCAGCCCGGCCGCCTCCGTTCCTCCCAGGAAGAGACCATGAACTCGCAGGCCCTGGACGCCACACCGGCACCCGGGCGGCCCGCGGCTCCGAGCGCTGCGCTCGGTGGGAGGGAGGACGGGCCACGCGCGCAGACCGGGACGGAGGCACCGTCAGGCCAGCACAGGCCGCCTCTGGCAGCGGCGCCGCGCTCCGCCCCGGGAAGGCCGCCGAGAACCGCAGCCCCCGCCCTGGCGGCACCGCGACTCGGACCGGCTCTGCGCGCTGCCCGGCGCCCCGCCCGGCGTCCTGCTGGGAGAGCGCCCGGGACAGACGGCGACGCTCCGCGGGCCCCGCGGGCACCCCTGTGCTCACGTCACCGCCACGAGATACCGCGAGATGTGCGCTCGGACCGCGTTCACAGGGGACGCCCGCCCCCTTCAGGTCTCGCGACACACGAGACCCCGGGAGGGGCGACGCGAGAGGCACAGCTGCCGGTAGTCGGGCGGGCTCAGCCTGACGGCGGCGGCGAGGGCGGGTGCTTTGGGCACGATGCCGTCCGCCTTCTCAGTCACCTCCTTCCCCGACAGCATTCCCGCCGTCATCACGGTAACTTGGCCAGTTCGGTGCCGGCGGTCGGAGCTGCTCGAACTTCCCAACGTTCGCCATGGCGTTGGGGGCGGGGCCTGAGCGTCTGGGGGAGGGTGTTGGTGGAGCGTCCGGGGCGGAGCCTGCGCAGTGAGGACGGGGCCTGCGCAGTGAGGGCGGGGCTTGTGGGAGGGGCGGGGCGTGGGCGGAGAGGCGCGGCGCTGCTCTCCCCCTGCCCCGCCTCCCGGAAGTGTGGTGCCCGCCCGCCCTCCCCGTGCCCCTCGCTCTGGACCCTCGGACGCGAGTGGGTGGACGTAGCTCGCGGCCAGCTTACCTGCCTGGCTGCATGGTCCTGCCGGCCCGGCGTGCGGGAGGGCGGCCGCACTGGGCCTGAAGGCTTCGGGCTCAGTCCGGCGGGGGGCCTGGTCTGCAGCCGGGTCGGGCAGGACGTGGATCCGAGCACAGGGGGGCATCGGGCCGTGGGGTGAGGACCTGGCCAGCGTGGGGTTGCGCAGACCTGGGCTGGCAGCACTGTTTGCAGGCTGGTGCAGGGCGAAAGGAAAAGCAAGTCTTGCCATAGGGATGGCTCGGATTTCTCAAGGCCTTAATCCTGGTTTAGGGGCTTGAAATAGGGGTCTTGAGGGGGAGTAACCAAGGGCATCTCCTGAACAAGCCACTAACTTCCTCCTCCCTCCTGGGACAGTGACCCTTAGGGTCCACTCGTCTCAGTGTGACAGCTCCACAAACCCCAGTGCAAGCCGGGGAGGCCACCCCTCTGTGCTCCGGCATTAGACCCTGAATTCCTCTCCGGATCGGGGGCCATGGTAGCCACGGAGGGGTCCCGGTTCCCTCCTTCCCTTCCCGCTCCCTCCCCCTCTTCTGTGAGGCCCGGGTCGGGGGCCTCTGGACGCCTAGCTCAGTAGCCCCAGAAGCCCGTCCTCAGGAGTGAGGGGTCACTGACCCCCCACTGACCCTGGAGACTGAGGCCTGGCCCTGAGGGAGTTGATGTTGACGAGTGTCCAATGGTGTGTCCACAGCAGATAGACTGGACGGAGCCCTGGCTCCTCGGCCTGGTCGTCTTCCACGCGCTCTGCCTGCTGCTCACCTGTGTGTCCTCCCGGCGATACGAACTGCAGGTCGGGCACTTCCTGTGCCTCGGTGAGTGGAATGGACAGAGCTGCGTGTTGTGCCTTACGTGTTCTCAGCATGTAGCGTGTTCCCGGGGCCCAGCCCTTCTGTCTGAGGCTCTACTCTTAGTCTCAGGGCTCGCCCGGATTTCTCTCGGGAATTCCAGAGGTGACGTGAATTTGTGGATATTGTATTTGAAAGGAATCTACTGAGCGCCTGCCTGACCAGGGAGGGGTCGGGACCAGTTGCACAAGACAAGTCAGGGTTAGTGAGATGCTGATTCTTGACAAGCTTTTCCCCATGGGCGAGCGCAGTGCTGCTCGCTCTGGCAGGGAGGGTGCGAGCTGGGAAGGACACGTGCACAAATCAGCTCCCTGCGGCTGGGGCCCCTGCTGCCCTGGCTTGGCCCCCAATGCTGCTGCTCGCAGGGCGGCCCCTGTTGGCGGAATCGCGAGGTCCGGGCTCCGCGGCTCTAGGCCCTGCTGCCCAGCGTCCCGTTGGCCTGACCTGTGCCTGGGGCGTGAGGAAATGGGGCAGATAGCCAGCGCGGTGGCTCTTGGTTTTCAGGCAGAAGACTGAGTGTTGCTGAACCGCTGTGCGTGGTTTCACTGAGACATGGAGACTGACGTGTGTGGACCTGGTTTCCTTTCCGTTAAAGGGTGTGTCCTGACGTTTCACAGTTTTATAATTGTTGCCTGACGTTATATCTACAGGAGAAATTCCACTTCTCCTCAAACTCTTGCTGTCTTGTGTTTACACTGAGCATGCATCTGTAGGGGATGTTTCCACAATGACTAATGGTCAGTCACGCAGGTTCTAACACGGTTTCTCTTGCAGTGACCTTGGTCTATTGTGCTGAGTACATCAATGAAGTGGCCGCCATGAACTGGAGGTGAGCCCGGTCGGGGCAGGTCGCTGTCCGGCTTCTGCTTTTTGGAACGAGCACCTGCATGCCCCACAGCAGCCGCCGCTCGGACAGGTTTAGGCTGGGACGCGCTCCTTACACATTCCTCCTGGCAGTGCCAGCTGCAAACTGGGTGATGCTGGCCATGACCTCGAGGGAGAGAGAGGTCGGGGCTGTTGACAGTGATGCTAGCGGCAGAGTAAGGAAGTGGCCTGATGGAGTTGGTGCGCGTGGGCCGAGTGGAGAGCACGCTGCAGCCTCTCCCCTCCCGGGACCACGTCCAGTGTCGGGGCCTCAGCTCCGCCTCCGGACGCCAGGGTCTGACCGTGTAGGACCCGAGGGCCGTGCCGTCGTCGGGGGTGGGTTCTGCCTTCGTGACCGGGACCTCCAGCAGCCTCACACTAAGCAGAGCACGTCATTAAAACGTGGTTTCGCTACGCCAAGTGATTTTAAATTTTTCTTGAAACAGGTCGTTTTCGAAATACCAGTATTTCGACTCGAGGGGGATGTTCATTTCCCTGGTGTTTTCGGCGCCGCTGCTCCTCAACGCCATGGTCATTGTGGTGCGTACTTATGCCTGCCGCGCCCTCGCTTTCCCCCTGTACGTGTCCCCAGTGTGAACGCTCTCCGAACTCCTGCTTTCAGATCATGTGGGTCCGGAAGACGCTGACTGTGATGGCCGACCTCAAGGCCCTGCAGCAGAAGGCGAAGGAGCGGAGGAAGAGGAGGAAGGAGGAGTAGTGAGTGGCGCAGCGGCCGCGGCGTTCCTGGAGCTGTCCCGTCGCCATCTTGAGAACTAAGTGCTGGCGTGGCCGGCCCGTCCCAGCAGCCACTGTCATTTGTAAAGATGGCTTTCACCGCGACACTGTTTTGTCTGCAGCTAATGCTCAGGTTGTCTCTGCGGTCGGTTATGTGACCTGGGTTCCTGCAGGAATTACGATGTGTGATAATCATCCCCCACAAGTCATAGCGTCCAGGCTGTTACCTCGGTCGCCGGTGACCGGACACGCAGTGCCAGCTGGTCACGAGGCCCCGGCACGAAGCCCCAGGTGGTGGACGGAGCTGGGCCTTTGTGGAGCCGGCTCCCGGAGGAGTCACGGAGCCAGCTGGGAGCTGGTCCAGCCCAGCACGAGCTGAGAGTCCCTGTCGCTACAGTGCAATGCTGGTGGGACGAAGGCACCGGCATCGGTGGGCCAGGGGTTCTCCCTCACAGGCCGCTGCCCGGCTTTCTCCACCGGCAGAGAGTGGCGAGGCCACGGCCACTGCTGAGGCCCCGGGGTCTTCGGGGCCTTGGAGGTCAGCACAGTGGCCCCGCACAGACCGGACACTCGGGTCCTCACAAGCCCCTGGTATGAAGCTAAGTGTCCACACGTCTCAGCCCCTCTCCCCACGCTCCGGGGGATAAGGCCCCCGCGGTGCCGTCAGCCGCTGAGCGCCTGGGTGATTATTGACAGCAGGTGTCCCTTCAGAACAGTGTCACTCACGTCACAAACTAGCGGATTTGAAATAAACCAACACAGCAGCCGCCCACGCTGTAGAACACACTCTCCCGTGTGTTCAAAACACACCCGCGGGCTGTGTCCTGGACGAGCCTCCGGTTACACCGAACAGATAGCACTGAGCTAAGCAGTTCCCAGCGTGGCTGTGAGTGGTGTTAACTCCATACAAAACGGTCAGGCTGACTCACACGCCTGGGCACCGTCACGTGTCACCGCTTTCTCAGGTCCCCTGGTTCGCTCCCAGCGCGGTGTGGCCCCAGGCATGTGACACTGAGTGGTCACTGGCGGGGTGGGCGTCCTCCATCAGCCCCAGATGGCCTGACCCAAATGACAGCAGTGCCGAGGCAGAAACGGGGACCTTGAACGGGACCCCGGGAGCGAGGTCCTGACCGGACGCTACGTCTCAGCATCCTGGACCCTTCCCGCGAGGCCGGCCCTGCGAACAGGCTCTGTCCTGGGACGAAGCAGAAAGGGCTCCTTTGCTGCTCCGTGACGGCTTGATTCCCGGTCAGGGCACAGGCCTGGGGCTCGGGCTCAACCCCTAGTGGGGGGCGTGCAGGAGGCAGCCCATCAGTGATTCCCTCCCTCTGAAATCAATAAAGATACATTTAAGAAAAGAATCAGTTTACACTTGGCATGTAATAGAACGATTCACAACTTCGGAATGTCTTCAGTAGACATTGGTGGAATTTTGTCTTTAATTTCTTTTAGCGGAACATTCAGCCTCCATCCACACTGCACTTGGCTTTGTAGTGAAGCTGATGGTGGGCTGGAGTTGGGCCGGTGACCAGGGGAGATGCTCACTCCCTGGAATCTCCGCCCCGAGCGGAGGGACTAAGGTTCCTGGGACTTTGGGTCTTTCCTGGCCCCCGGGTTTCATCAGGGGCGAGGGGAGCCAGGTGAGAGAGTGGCTGCCAAGGGTCCTGCCCTCTCCGTCCCCGTGATTCCTGTCCACGGGCTCCAACAGGAAGCCGGACAGGAGGCAGGGAGGTGCCGGCCTGTGCTGCTTGTAACTGCGATCAGAGGGGGGCGTCCCGGCTCCTTCGCCGTCTGTTCTCGTAGAAGCAGGAGTTAGAGGAGAGGGCCCCAGAACACGGGCTGTGTCTCGCGGCTCCAGCAAATGAAGGAAATGGACATCTGTTGTAGGAATCGCGTCCTCGGGCTCGGGGGCCAGACTCGGGTTTTCACAGCAGCGACCAGTGAGCTGCGTAATGGGCAAAGCTAAAGAAAAAAGCTGCTGTCATTTGGGATTTTGCCAAGATTCAACTTCAAACACTAAGGTGAAGGCTGGTGGGGGTCTTTGTGTCCCAATATCCCCGCCGAGAAGACCCCGGTTTCCGGAATGGACGCTAGGTGGCGCCCGAACTGCAGTTTCCAGCCGCGTGCAGGCCCAGCTGGTTTGGTTTTCACTCTTCAGACCCTTCCTGGCAGCAGCTCCACGCAGAGGAGGCCCTGCTGTCCGAGGCCCGCCCGCCTCCCCCGCCCGGTGGCCGCCCCTCCGGAAGAGGGCTGGACCTGCCCTGGGACGGCTCCGGTCACAGCCCAGCGGCCCCTCCTCCCAAGGCTCTGCTGCTCAGGAGCCGCGTGGTCCCGGGGACGTGAGGTTGGCATCTTACGGCGTTTCGTTACCGTTTTGCATGAAATCCCTGTAAGGCCTGCAAAGCCTTTCCTTCCGCTTGTAGAAAAGCCATCTCACAACCCAGAGCTGGGGAGACATGGCTGCAAGGCCGGAGGGGGTTCAGGTCCGCGGGCGCCCCCCTTCCCCCCCACCCCCCGGCTCCCGGGTGAGTCCCGAGTGCAAGCCCTGGACGCCCCACAGGCTTGGGGGGCGGGGGGGAGACACATGCAATTTCATGGACTTCACATTAACGTTGGTTATTTCAACTCTAATTTTCAGCTCGTGCTAAATGCAGGTCCTTTGCTGGGGCAGGTGTGGGGTGAGGCCAGGGTCTCCCATGGCAACAGGCGACTAGGATAAGCAGGCGAGTGTCTTCCCCTGAGAACATGGGCTCACCTCCAAGTACCAGGTGCGGGATGCAGCCCCCCAGGTACCAGGTGAGGGATGCAGCCCCCCGGGTACCAGGTGAGGGATGCAGCCCCCCGGGTGCCAGGTGAGGGATGCAGCCCCCCGGGTACCAGGTGAGGGATACAGCCCCCCGGGTACCAGGTGAGGGATGCAGCCCCCCGGGTACCAGGTGAGGGATACAGCCCCCCGGGTACCAGGTGAGGGATACAGCCCCCCGGGTGCCAGGTGAGGGATGCAGCCCCCCGGGTACCAGGTGAGGGATGCAGCCCCCCGGGTACCAGGTGAGGGATACAGCCCCCCGGGTACCAGGTGAGGGATACAGCCCCCCGGGTGCCAGGTGAGGGATGCAGCCCCCCGGGTACCAGGTGAGGGATGCAGCCCCCCGGGTACCAGGTGAGGGATACAGCCCCCTAGGTACCAGGTGAGGGATACAACCCCCCGGGTGCCAGGTGAGGGATACAGCCCCCCGGGTACCAGGTGAGGGATACAGCCCCCCGGGTACCAGGTGAGGGATGCAGCCCCCCGGGTACCAGGTGAGGGATACAACCCCCCGGGTGCCAGGTGAGGGATACAGCCCCCCGGGTACCAGGTGAGGGATGCAGCCCCCCGGGTACCAGGTGAGGGATACAGCCCCCCAGGTACCAGGTGAGGGATGCAGCCCCCCGGGTACCAGGTGAGGGATGCAGCCCCCCGGGTACCAGGTGCGGGATACAACCCCCCGGGTGCCAGGTGAGGGATACAGCCCCCCGGGTACCAGGTGAGGGATGCAGCCCCCCGGGTACCAGGTGAGGGATACAGCCCCCCGGGTGCCAGGTGAGGGATACAGCCCCCCAGGTACCAGGTGAGGGATGCAGCCCCCCGGGTACCAGGTGAGGGATGCAGCCCCCCGGGTACCAGGTGAGGGATGCAGCCCCCCGGGTACCAGGTGAGGGATGCAGCCCCCCGGGTGCCAGGTGAGGGATGCAGCCCCCCAGGTACCAGGTGAGGGATGCAGCCCCCCGGGTACCAGGTGAGGGATACAGCCCCCCGGGTACCAGGTGAGGGATGCAGCCCCCCGGGTACCAGGTGAGGGATGCAGCCCCCCGGGTACCAGGTGAGGGATGCAGCCCCCCGGGTACCAGGTGAGGGATGCAGCCCCCCGGGTACCAGGTGAGGGATGCAGCCCCCCGGGTGCCAGGTGAGGGATGCAGCCCCCCGGGTGCCAGGTGAGGGATGCAGCCCCCCGGGTGCCAGGTGAGGGATGCAGCCCCCCGGGTGCCAGGTGAGGGATGCAGCCCCCCGGGTGCCAGGTGAGGGATGCAGCCCCCCGGGTGCCAGGTGAGGGATGCAGCCCCCCGGGTACCAGGTGAGGGATGCAGCCCCCCGGGTACCAGGTGAGGGATGTAGCCCCTCAGGTACCAGGTGAGGGATGCAGCCCCCCGGGTGCCAGGTGAGGGATATAGCCTCACAGAGAACGCAGCAGCAGCCATTGCATCTGGAGTCCGTCTCCCGCCTGGCCCCCTGGCCCCCTGGCCCCCCAGCCCCACCGAGAGGAGCATGGAGATATGACATCAGCCTCTGACGGGCGAGCTCCTCACTCAGAAGAAAGCAGACCCACTCCCTCTGTCACGTCGCTTTAAAGCCGCGGTGGCCAAGCAGCCCGAGCATCCAGCATGTGGCACTGATCTAGGCTATGACGGCTCCATCGCTGGCCCTGCCTCATTGGCAGTGTCTGACGACGCCCACCCCTCCGTGCAAATACCTGGATCCGTTCCAGATCACTCCCAGGGCCTGGGCCCAGAGACGCATTACCGCACGCCGAGCACCAGATGCTCTGGGGACTGACTGTGCTAAGTTCCTGGTTTGGGGCCGCACAGGCCCGAGGATGGAGAGCTGTAGCCAAAGGGATTCCGTCGACCCAGCGAGGAAGCCGTCCGTGCTGGTCCATAGACGGTGCCTGAAGTCCCAGGCGTCCTGGGAGCCTGCGGGGCGGAGCCGTCCTCGATCGCGAGCATGGACACCGTCCAGGCTGCTGCCCTCCGCCAGCTGCAGCCCAGCGTCAGCTCCGGCTTCCGGGCGGAGTCCTGGCTGCCGTTCGCCTGTGGGGTCTCGTGGACCGTCATGGAGGAAGCGCCAGGCGGCCTCCCTCCCAGTCCCCAGCCTGGGGGCAGGGAACACGCCCTCAGCGCTCAGTCCCCATTCACACCGCCAGCTGTCACTGCTCCTGTGACCGGCATCGACCTGTGGTCAGAAGCCTGAGCCTGGGGTCTGCACCGGGGCACCCGGGACCGCAGGCCCTGCAGCCCCCTGGGGACCAGGAGGAGCCGAGTGGGACCGTGCTGCTGGGACATCCAGGGCCAGCGACGTGGCTGCAGCCGAGGCCCACGAAGCCACCAGGACGTCTTACCACCTCCTTGCCCCCCAACACACACCTATGGGAGTGCCTGGCCCCTGACCAGTCACCAAGGCAGCCCTCCCACCCGCCCTCCCCCTGACCCCGGGCCCTGGGTCGCTGTGGACAGCATTGGGCTCTGGGTGCCAGGCAGCCGGGTCCCTCAGGCCTACAGCAGCGAAGGGTCATTTTGGTCACGTGACGTGCGCAGGTCACGGTGGCTTCTCCACATCGTCATCGTCCCCATTCCTGGCCCCAGCCGGCCTGAGCCTGGCCTCTACCCACACAGAGGGAAGACCATCTCCTGTGCCCGGGATGCCCCTGGGCTGTCCCAGAACAGGCAGGGCACCCGCTCCCACCACAGGGTGCCTGTCCCACCTGGGACAGAGCCAGGGCGGCGGGCACCGCCACAGCCTGTGGCCCGTCCTCGTGACTCTGCACGGTGTGGGGTGATGGGATGGGGCCAGACGGGCCGGACACGCCCTGGAGCCAACCTCCCGCGGTCCCTCCCCTGCTGCTGCACCTGGTGTGGCACCGCGGCTCGAAGGGTGTCTGTGGGGTGAGCAGGGTCCCTCCGGAAGGTGGGGTCCCTCGGACTGGCCTGTGGGGATCAGGATGAAAGTAGCTCCCTGACATCCCCTGAGGGGTCCTGGAGTGCGAGAGGGTGATTCTCAGGTGACACACCCTGGAATGGGGCTCCCCCCTCTCTGGTTCCAGGGTGTATCACCCGAGAACGAGAACCGCCGCTGCAAGTCACCGCAGCTCAGCAGCTCCTGCGTTGAGCATCTGCTCCCTGGTGGTCAGTGCGTGTCATAGCTACCGGTCAGACGGTCAGACGGTAGCTTAGCCTTTTATAGATATAGATATAGATATAGATATAGATATAGATATAGATATAGCGATAGATAGATATAGATATATAGATATATAGATATAGATGATTAGATATAGATATAGATATAGAGATATAGATAGATGATATAGATATAGATATAGATATATAGAGATAGAGATAGATGATATAGATATAGAGATAGAGATAGATAGATATAGATATATAGATATAGATGATTAGATATAGATATAGATATATAGATATGCACAGCCCATGGACATGGGCAGTGGGGGGCGGAAAGACCTCGGGGTGGGGCGTGGGTGGGTTAGGGCTGGGTGGAGGGGGTTGGGGGGATGGGAGGCATCTGTAATACTATCAACAATACATACATATATTGTTGCACTCACAGGGTGCACTAGCAAACGCAGGGGTGTGAGGGTGGGGGAGTGGCTCTCTTTCCACGAAGACAGATGTGCTTGGCCCAGAGCCCACATTAGCAACTGCGAATGACAGCCGTATTGATTGCCGGCCGCGTGGTTTCTGAGAGCCGAGATGGCACCCGAGGTATGCGTTCCTCCAATTGACTGCAGGTGTGCTGTGCTTAACGCATTAAAGATGCATTTCAGAGTCATTTCGAAAAGATTACCTCATTGATGTGGGCGAAAGGTTGCCAGGAAGTGCGGGCTGCGGGGGCCGGGCCCACCCGACCCTCAGCCCTCACCTGTGGCCTGTGCGGGCCCCCGAGGCGGCCCAGCTGGAATTTTGGTAAGAACATCTCTTAGCGCATCTGTAACCCCCTATTTGCTGGCCCCAGGTCAGCTCCAATCCCCCTTTTAAAGATGATTTTTGCCATATTTACACGAGGAAAGATGCCACAGTTGCAGTCCATCAATCTGTGTGTGAAACGCACCGGTATTCTCTCCTCGCTGTGCTTTTCACACGAAGAAGAATATTCCAAGTACTCACGTCTGAACTAGGTTTTGGTGTTTCTCAGGAACACAGACGCGGGCGCCCGGGAAATGCCACTTCCTTCGAAGTTAACTCTTAGGAGGCTCCAGGGGCCTGGACAGGTAGCTCAGGAAAGAGCGATTACTCTAAGAGACCACCGAGTCCTCTCTGTGGACATCAGCTCCCACACGTACAGGCTGCAGCTCAGAGCTGTCTTATGAGTATAAACGTCTTCATGGTTCATAATTAGGGATAAAGCAAGTTCTCTCAGGATGGAAGCCTTCACATCATGCATCGCTCATGGCCAGTGGGACCTGCTTTGCACAGATGCCTGCAAGCCTCGGGCCTCAGGACTTGCTCTGTGGTACGGCTACTGTGGATACGACGCTGCTGGAAAAAAGAAAGATCTCTGACCATTGCAACAGCACGGAGGGACCTGGAGAGCATCGTGCTGAGAGAGATAAGCCAGTCGGAGAAAGACAAGTATCACATGATCTCACTCATATGTGGAACCTAATGAACAAAATAAACTGATGAACAAAATAGATCCAGAGGCACAGAAGCATCGAACAGACTGTTGACCCTCAGAGGGAAGGCAGGGAGGGCGGGTGGGAAGAGAGCAACCCATGAACTTGTGTGCATATATGCATCACCCACGGACACAGACACTGGGGTGGTGAGGGCCTGGCGGGGAGCGGGCTGGAGCGGTTAATGGGGTAAAAGGAGTACGAATGCAATACTTCCAACAATAAAGATTTAAAACAAAAGCTCTCTTCCTCAGCGCTGCCTACAGAGGTGGCAGCCATCTCCTACTCGGCACCATGGCTGCCCTCAGACCCCTCGTGAAACCCAAGATTGTCAAAAAGAGGACCCAGTCAGACCGAAGTGTCAAGATTAAGCGGAACTGGCGGGAACCCAGAGGCACTGACAATAGGGGGCGTAGAAGACTCAGGGGCCAGATCCTGATGCCAACGCTGGTTATGGAGCAACAAGAAAACAGCACAGGCTGCCAGCGGCTCCCAGAGGCTTCTGGTCCCTAACGTCAAAGAGACTGAAGCGCTGCTGACGTGCAGTCTCACTGTGCTGATTGCTCACAGCGTCTCCCCAAAGACCCGCACAGCCACTGGGAGAGGAGCAGCCCAGTGGCCATCAGACCACCAGCCCAACGCCAGGCTGCTCAGCGAGAGAGTGAATAGGCAGACTGTGTGCTCATTGTATTCGTGTTAATAAAACCATACAATTCTGGAAAGAAAAAAAAAAAAAGAAGAAGTTGCCCTGACTTTCTGAGCAGTGGTTTCTCAATTGTGACGTTAACTCCAAAGCGAGGCATTGAACCGGCTGCCCTTTGTTGTAAGAGCCGATGGGATGGCCCACAGGTCTCGGCCAGGGGGCCTGGGGTGCTCTACACACGGACCCGCGTTCTCCCCGACAGACAGAGGGAGGCTCTGCCAGCGCCCCCTCCCCCGTCCCCCCTTCACCCCTCCCCATCCCCCGCCCTCCACCCCACCTCCCAGCACCTTTTACCTCCATGGGGAGTTGCCTGGTGGCGGGGAAAACCCCCTCCCATTGGAATCTGGTGTCACAGTCAGAAATATAAGTGGCATTTGTTTTATTTCATACATTTCACATTTATCTGTTCCGTCACCCCATCACTACAGGTCTCGTTATTACCATACGCAGCGTTAGAGGAAGACCCTGGCCCAGAGAGAGGGGAGCAGAGCCGAGTTGGCTGTGCGGGACCGTGAGATGGGCAGGGACAGGCAGCCAGTGTGTGTGTGGGAGGGGGATGGGGGGGGGCAGCGAGTAAGAAACCGCAAGAAAAGACGGGGTGGGTGGGGGTGAAAATCCAGTGCGCGGAGCAGTTTTCCCCAAGTCACCATGGAAACGGCAGATCCCCATCAGCTCATTTTAGGGACTTACCTCAAGTATCGTGAGTGTCAATCATGCTTTGACGTGTGAGGACGAAGGAACCCAGCTGGTCACCCCAGTGCTCCCCCCGAGGAAAGGCTGTCGCCCACCAAGTCCGGGCGCGGCACCCGCTGGGTGTCTCCTGGGCATGGCCTCCCACTTCTCTGAATCGGGCTGAAGAGAATTTAAACTCGTTATACAAACCACACACGGGAGTAAACGCCCATCTAACTGACCACGGAACAGACAGGTGGACGGTCATTTCGTCCGCAGCTGTGCAGAATGCGGTCAGACGGCCGCGCCCAGGGCAGCCCCCGAGCCCCGCAGCCACGGCCCGCTGCCCCATCGCTGCCGCGGACCCCAAGGCCCAGGAACGTTTCCTTAAGGCGACGCCCCCAGTTCCGAGCCCTTGAATTAGTTGTTGATTTGTTAATCCTCACCCGAGGATATTTTTCCATTGATTTTTAGAGAGAGTGGAAGAGAGAGGGGCAGACAGAAACACCGATGTGAGAGGGACACATGGATGGGTTGCCTCCTGCACGCGCCCGACCAGGGCCCAGGCCGGGGAGGAGCCTGCAACTGAGGTTCGTGCCCTTGACCAGAATCGAACCCGGGACCTCTGGTCTGCAGGCCGAGGCTCTATCCACTGAGCAACACCGGCCGGGGATCCTTCAAGGCTTTTTAATGTGTGTTTTCAAATCTGAAGGCCGTTCTTCCTCCAGTGTCTGAGCAGTGGGGTCGGATGGACAGAATGGGAGCTGGAGCCTTCCGTTTCGAGTCAGCTCAGATTTGAACACGCATTATTTATCAGGGTCATTACAATATGTCTTATTGGGTTACAGCCATTTGACCTTTACAGAAGAGTTGATTCATTTCTGGATAAATGAATCAGCCACAACTCAGGATTCATCTTATTACGTAACTATGTTAAAGAATCAACTCATTTCCCCTCCTCTCGTCTCTAGTTTTTGTCTGAAACATGGAAATGAGCAACGGCGAAGTTCAGGACCAGAACGTGACCTCCATGCGTCATAGACGCCCCTCCCGGATCCAACCCGGACGACATGAGCAGAGGGCACGGAGGAAACGCCGATTGAATCCTCGTCGTCGCCGCGGACACGCACAGGCCTCCAGACCGAAGGGCTAGTGGCTGTGGCCACGGGCGCTCATGGGCGAGAGGCGAGTTCGCCGTGGTCACGGCTCAGCTGCTGGCGAGCTGACCTGGGTCCCACGTTTCCACGTGAAGTAGATGTGTCAGCAGAAGGCATGACCCAGGCCAGGCCGCAGCCACCTGACCTAGCACAGATCAAAGTGCATTAAACTGGCCCTGGCCAGTGTGGCTCAGTGGATAGAGCGTCCGCCTGCAGCCCAAAGGGTCCCGGGTTCGATTCTGGTCAGCCTCATGCAGGAGGCAACCAATCGATGTGTTTCTCTCACATCGATGTTTCTCTCTGTCTTTCCCTCTGTTCCATCAGCACAACCTGGAGCCTAAAAGGAGACCAACTTCCACCTTTTCAGACACACGTCCAGCTGGGACCCATGACGTCGAGTTACAGCGAATCAGGACGGTCTCCGCGTCAGGGCGGGAGCGAACATCCACACGCGGCCAGTGCCGGGCCGTGGAGTGGGCGCCCTCGGCAAACAGCACATTTACGTCACGCGGAACGGAGGCTCTCGGGAGGATGTGGGTCCGAGGGCGGGACTCACAAAGGCGCCGCCTAAGAGCCTGCGGACAGTCCGTCCGGTCGGGCTCCGCGCCCCCCTGAGGCTCCCTGGCCACCTCGTCTGGCGGACACGTCCCTTCACCAGGAGGGACCTGTTGCGGGGAGCGCCTTCCGCTGTCGGGCGGCTCGGTGTGGGCGCCTCCAGCCCGGCTGCCGACTGGGCCTGTGTCCTGGCCCATCACTTACCCCTGCGTCCGGAGCGGGCGGGACCTGCCTGCATCTTGGCGGCTTTGAGTTTAAGTTCACCCTTAATTTCCTACCTTTTCACGAGGGGCCCCCCACCATTTCAGGCGAAAGGGGGTGGGATGTGTGTTGCAGCAACATGCGCGGGGCCACGGCTCTCCTGGCCACGGAGCCGGTCCAGCCCTCCCACCAGACTCTGCCTGTCGGCTCGCAGGGCAGGTGGGAACCTCGCCGGAGATTTCCGAGATAACAGAGTGCCTCCTTCTCCCAAATACGATTTAAAACACGCGGGAAAGAAACAAACAAAACCAGGCAGAAAACCCAGGGGCCACCAGGGAGCCGAACGGCCTTCGTGTCCTCGCCAGGAATTTTGCAGGAAACCCAGTTCTGCCACGTGTTTGAGAGGAGCCGGTTCAGGGATCTGCAGGCATCCCCACAGTGAACCCCACGCGAGAGCAACCTCGAGAGGACAGAAACGCGAGGGCGATTGGTTTCTTGCCAGTGTTTTGAGGCAGATTCCCAATGAGCGACATTTATGGGTGTTTCTGTTCCCAGGTCAGCACCTCCTGGGTCAGAACCAGCAGGACCCAGGGAAGGGCAGGCATTGGGACAGTGTTTGGTTTATTGTGTTAAAGGACAGAGTCTCCCCTCCTCCCATCGACCGCCCAGCCCCCGGCATTCGCCCAGCGGCCAGCAAACCAGGCGATGGGGCCACGGAAAACTGCCCCCACTGCAGGAGGAGATGGGACCCTTCCTTTAAAAGATGAGCCCCTGAACCCTAAAGAACCGCAGTCCTTTCCAACTCCACCCACAACTGAGGGGAACGCACCACTTCTAATCATATGCAAATTTAAAGTCTTCCATTTAAAAGGGACTCTTTCAAACCTTTCATCAAATGCAAAAGCTCTAATCGTTTTCAGGAAAGCAAAACAGCCAGGCCTGACGAAGCGCAGGCCCTGCGTGCACCGTGATTGCTTCCAGAACCGAACGCTCCAGCTGTCTCCGCAGAGGGGAGATCTTTAGGGAAAAGAAAAAAGAAAGGATCGAGCCACAGTCGCCCTCCTGCGTGGGACCCCCTGCCCCAGGGCACCGTGCCTGCTGAGCTTCCTGTCTCTCACAGAAGGGAGGAGGGGGGAGGGCAGGGGGCACAGGTGAGGTGCCTGTGCAGCAGGTGACTCCACCTCTGTCCTCAGCTGGAGTCTGAGAGGAGGGTCCCAGAGCAGCGGGTGTCCCAGGGCAGCGGGTCCCAGGGCAGCGGGTCCCAGGGCAGCGGGTCCCAGAACAGCGGGTGTCCCAGGGCAGCGGGTGTCCCAGGGCAGCGGGTCCCAGAACAGCGAGTGTCCCAGAGCAGCGGGGGTCCCAGGGCAGCGGGTCCCAGGGCAGCAGGTCCCAGAGCAGCGGGTCCCAGGGCAGCGGGTATCCCAGGGCAGCGGGTGTCCCAGCTCCGAGTCACCCCCCTCTACGGACACCTCACTCTCACCTCAGCCCCCAAAACTTTACACATTTTCCCTCGACCCCCATCACCCATGAATTGCAGTCGTAGAAGGTGTTCTCTGTGTCTTACTCAGGATCTAACTCCTCGAGGGCACAGACGCCTGCCGGCCACTCTGTAGTCCCTTCCGTACTTTAGAAACATTATCTATACCAACTAGCATGTACTAGCATTCTCTTCTGCCAAGCCACTTAATATGTAGGATTTAAGAGCAAGAAAGCTGCCTTGGAAGGAAGGAAGGGAAGGGAAGAAGGAAGGAAGGAAGGAAGGAAGGAAGGAAGGAAGGAAGGAAGGAAGGAAGGAAGGAAGGAAGAAAGAAAGAAAGAAAGAAAGAAAGAAAGAAAGAAAGAAAGAAAGAAAGAGAAAGAAAGAAAGAAAGAAAGAAAGAGGAAAGAGAGAGAGAGAGAGAGAGAGAGAGAGAGAGAGAGAGAAAGCCCCGGCCTGGGCACAAGGTGATCAGGAACGTCATTGAGAGAAAGGAGCCAGCCCCTGCAGGGCGCGAGGGGGGGGCGGGGGGGCAGGACGAGGAACCGGCTCCCGCAGAGACCAGGCCGTATCACAGCTGGAGGTTTGAGGTGACACCACAAACGAATTCCACTTAAAACAACTAGACTGACAGCCCCGAGGCCTGATTTCTGTCCCTGAAACCCTCAGGGGCCGCAGCCACGCAGGAGGGAGCTCACAGTGGAGGGAAGTGGGTTGACGTCACACTGGGCTCTCCTAAAGGTGATGCCTTCTCCGCTCTCCGGACAGAGGGACAGAGGAGAAGGAACCCGCCACTAGGGGAGGGCTCAGCCTTTACCACATTTCGGCAGAAGTCAGGGACGGGGTGCGCTGTTACAAGGGTGCACCAACTGCAACCGCGTTTGTACTGTCAATATCTTTTCTTCTTGTGAAGCAATTTTCACTCTAGAAAATTAGGAGAATAATTTTCCTGAAATGATTGCACTTATGTTAACAATTATTAGTACATATCTTCACATGGGCCCTTTAAAAGCTCATCTTGGCCCTAACCCGTTTGGCTCAGTGGATAGAGCAGACTTGAGAGTCGCAGGTTCGATTCCGGTCAAGGGCATGTACCTGGGTTGCGGGCACATCCCCAGTAGGGGGTGTGCAGGAGGCAGCTGATCGACGTTTCTAACTCTCTATCCCTCTCCCTTCCTCTCTGTAAAAAATCAATAAAATATATATATTTTTTAAAAAAAGCTCATCTTGGACATCCCACCACTAGACACACAGGTTGCGATGGCCTCTCCTTCACCAGCTGGGGGTCAGGCCTCCCTTTTATTCCAAAGTGAGGTGGAGGTGAGCGAGGTCACGGAGGTGAGCGAGGCCGTGGAGGTGAGCGAGGCCGTGGAGGTGAGCGAGGTCACGGAGGTGAGCGAGGCCGCGGAGGTGAGCGAGGTCACGGAGGTGAGCGAGGTCGCGGAGGTGAGCGAGGTCACGGAGGTGAGCGAGGCCGTGGAGGTGAGCGAGGCCGTGGAGGTGAGCGAGGTCGCGGAGGTGAGCGAGGTCGCGGAGGTGAGCGAGGCCACGGAGGTGAGCGAGGCCACGGAGGTGAGCGAGGTCGCCGAGGACCGTGTCCCTCATCACAGATGATGACTCCATAACTGTCGAGCTGTCGATAGAAATGGGCTGAAGCCCAGAGTAAAATCAGTCAAAAGCCTCCCCCATGCAGGTCAGCCGTTCTTCCAAAGACGCCAGAACTGGTGAGTAACCAGGTAGGGAACCCGGCACAGACCCCCTGAGCACTCGAGGTGCCTCCAGCCCCGGGCGGGGGTCAGAGCGGAGGCTGTGTGGGCACAGCCCGCGGTGTCTGTCCCCTCCTCGGTGCGGCAGCCCCACTGACCCCCTCTTCCTCGGCCTCATCGCAGTCCAGGCACGAGGTCAGGGTGGCACGAGGTCAGGGTGCAGCCCTGTCCTGTGGCTGCAGCCTCTGCCTCAGTCTCCCCAGAGTGGAAACGCCAGTCCTCGGGCTACGGTGACGCCCGTCCTCCGGCCCAGCGAGGCCGCGTCCGTCACAGGCAGAGCTGGGATCTCTCGCGAGCGCCTCTGGCCTGCAGCCGCGGGAATAAATAGCCGATCAGCGTGGCCGGGTGTATTTTTGCTTCGCCAGCTGCGCGCCGATGAATGCCGTGCCAGCTGCCTGTGCCCAGGGCGTGCAAACAATGTGGACACGAGCAGAGCGGAGTCAGACGCTGTGCAAGCTCATTCAGAGGCCCCGCGTGGGCAGCTGTGACGCTGACGACAGCGACGGAAACGCGGACGGACGCCGCGCTGAGTCGGCAGAGGCGCGAGCCGTGAGCCTGCACTCGGTCACTCCTGCCCCGGAAGCCGTGTCCCACGCTCCCGGGACAAAGTGACGGGGACCGTGACCTCGTTTTTAGGAACAGGGTGACCATGGACGGCCACAGGGGACGGGGCCTGAGAACCTCGTCGCCTCTGGGGCAGCAGACGGTTTTGTCCCTCAGTCTGTGGATGATGTGTCTGTGTGTGTGCATGTGTGTGTACACGTGTCTCTGTGTGTGCATGTGTGTGTACATGTGTCTCTCTGTGTACATGTGCCTGTGTGTGTACATGTGCCTGTGTGTGCACAAATGTGTACATGTGTCTCTCTGTGTGCACGTGTGTGTACATGTGCCTCTGTGTGTGCATGTGTGTACATGTGTCTCTGTGTGTACACGTGTCTGTGCACACATGTGTCTGTGTGCACACGTATGTGTACATGTATTTGTGTGTACATGTGTCTCTGTGTAGTGTGTACATGTGTCTCTGTGTACATGTCTGTGTACACGTGTGTACATGTGTCTCTGTGTGTACACATGTGTGTACATGTGTCTGAGTGTGTGCACGTGTGTGTGTGTACAGGGGTGGGCAAAGCAGGTTTATGTTGTGAGTCTGTGAAAGTTTATTCTTGTATTATATTTATTAATAAATTTATTGTATTATTTATTTGTGTTATTTGTTAACCTACCTTCGCCCACCCCTGTATAACATATGTGTACATACTATATCTATGAAATAATCAGTTCTCACGGAGCTCTCTTTCTTTATATTTAATTTTTTAAAGAAGTTTTAGGTCCACAGCAAAATTGAGGGCAATTTTGCGTGAAAACCTCTGGTAGAGAGCAGAAAGCACACAAAGTCACAGAAAATCACTTTTGAAGGAGAGGAAAGAGCTCAGAAAGGTGTTTGAGAATGAGGGGCCCCATGTCCCCCTTGGCCCCCCATGCACAGCCTCCCCTACTGTCAACGTCCCCCGAGAGGGTGCACGTGTTGCAGCCGATGAACCTACATGGACAGCCACCACCCCAAGCCCATGGTGGAGAGGAAGGGTCCCTCTTGGTGGTGCCCGTGCTCTGGGTTTGGACGGTGTGTAATGACACGCACCCACACTGCGGTGTCACAGTTAGTGTTCCACAGGGAGGAGCAGGACCAAGCTCCCAGACGCTGGGAGGCAGAGGGACAGGCCCTGCGGCGGCCTCTGGTCCTGGAGGCCGTGTCGCGTCCCGGTGTCGGCCTCTCCTCCCCTGAGTGAATCCCGCTTCCGCTAAACCAGCCGCAGAGAGCCCTGCTGTGGGTCGCCAGGCACATCAGTGGATCAGTGGGGGCCTCTGTGCTGGCCTCGCTGGGACCCCCCAGCAGGTGGGCGCTCGCTGGCTACGGAAGCTGATCCTGAGCTGCTCAGCCCAGACACCCCAAGCCTGAGTCTCGGGCCCTGGAGGCCGCCTGCCCGGGCCTGTGGGCGGCCACGGCTCGCTCCCCGCCTGGAGAGGCCGACGGAGCGTGCGTTTTATTTTCTTGTTGCTGAGCAGGTCATGCCCAGGTCCTATTGACCTCACTGACCTTCCGAGCCGGGACGCAGCTGACCCCTGGGCGGCAGCCCTCACGCCCGCTCAGCCAGGGCAGCACCTGTGCATGGCGACCTGCTCGGGCACTGACTGCCGGTGGCCGGGCCGCTGGACATTCGAGGCCGGGACCTCCCGAGCCTGGGGGCTCGCCTCACCCCAGCCCCGTCCAGCCCTCGTGCCCTGTCCTGCCGCCCACGAGCTGGCCTGCGGGGAACAGAGGCTCAGCTCATCACGGCAGCTTGGGTATCATGACCGATTCCGACTGGAGACTTCTCATAGGTCAAGTGCAGGAAAGAGAGCTGACCTTATTTTAGAAACACAATGTCTCCAACTTCTAAAGGTCCCATCAATATTCAAGTATGACTCTCCAGGACATAACGGAATTAACAAGCTGAGGGCCGGTGAGTCACGGAGTGAGTCATGGAGGGACCCGGGCAGAAGCTGGGAACTGTCTTAATGCGATCAGGTGCGGCCTCTCTCCGAGGCCAGAGTGTGACCGAACCATCTTGGCTTTTACCGAGGTCCCCACAGCCAGCCCGGCCCGAGGCACGGGACCCCTCCCACGGCGACCCAGAGGGAAGGCGGAGCTCGCGACCCCCACAGACAGGCTCCGAAGGAACCGCCTTTCCTCAGAGCCGCCTGAGCCGCCTGAGCCCCGAGCACGGCCCCGCTGATGCCTCTGAAATGAAGGGCGTTGCTCTGTCTCTAACGATTTCAGAAACTAAGGTCTTCATTTCGGAAATAAGACATACCCACCGAGTGTGCCCCTGCGGTTCAGGTCTGTGGTCTGGGGTTGTGTGGTCGTAAGTGCAGTTCTTTGGCCACAAAGCTACAAAGTCAGGGCCTACGTCCTGCCTTCGGGGTGTGAACACACTCCACGTGCCCCTCGCGGCAGCGGCGGCCTGTCCCCGGACGACACCCACAGCCCAGTCCATCCCCTTCCGGGCGGCTCTTGGCCGTGAATGGCTTTCGGTGAGAAATCAGCAACACGAGAAGCGCAGTCAGCGTCTCGCTCCCATCACACGGCCTCACGACACACAGGCCCCCGATGCTGCAATAACCCCCGGGAGGCACCCGGGACCCCCGGCACCCCGAGAGCGAGGCGTTCGGGAAGAGCTGGCGCCGGCGCGCAGATGGGGCGCTCGCTCAGCCTTCACCGGGGTCCCCAGGGCGGGGTCCACAGTGACCCACACGCCAGGAACTTCACAGAAAAACTCCTTTACGTTTGGCAAGACAGCGACAGGAAGAGAAATTCAATTACTGCTGTTAACTAAAAAATTGCATAAGTTTCTCATCTATTCATGTTTTTATGCAATTTCCTAGGAACCCCGGGGCAGAGGCTGTCTCCTTTAAAATCAAATTTGGCAATTACTTGAGCAAACACTGGATTTTTCTGGGAGGGACGAGGCGAAGCACTGACCGGCGGTGAGTTTGGGGCCCTGACGCTCTGGGGGGGGGGGCAGGTGGGGGGCACACAGAGCTTCCGGATCAGCCCGGCTCCCAGCAGCCGCCGGGCCCCACGGCTGGGTACGTCCGACGCCTCCAGTATCACCGGTCCATCGCGGACTATTTCTCACGACGTGAGTGGCCTGGCACCCGGGCCATCAGCGCGGGGATGTGCTGCTGTCTGGTGGTGGCCACAGGCCTGGGCGGCTCCTCGGGACTCAAGAAATCAGTGACTCACCCGGGGTCCCGGCGCGAGCTGGATTCCGGCTCTCGCCTCTGAGGACGCAGGTCAGTTAAGCTCTGCTTGTTATCAGAAGTTTTGATTTGGCCCCGGCCAGTTGGGCTCAGTGGCTAGAGCATCGGCCTGCAGACTGAAGGGTTCTGGGTTAGATTCCCGGTCAAGGGCACAGGCCCCGGTTGTGGGCTTGATCCCCAGTGGGGGGCGTGCAGGAGGCAGCCGGTCCATGACTCGCTCTCATCATTGATGTTTCTCTCTCTCTCCCTCTCCCTTCCTCTCTGACATCAGTTTTGATTGTGAATGTTAAAGACGTTAAAACAGTTAAAAGTATCCACGCCAGCCCCTGTGACCGGCCGTCGGGCTCCCTGCAGCGTGCGGCTGACCAGCTCTCGGGAGGGGACGGGGCGTGCCCACCCCGAGTCAGTGTCGGCCTTCGGTGTCCTGGCCGGCAAACCCTTCGAAAACACAGCGCGGCTTCACGTGTCGGGTGAGCGTGAGCCTGAGTGAGATTCCACTCACCGAACGTTTGCCCTGCAACGACGCAGCGTCGCTCGCGCCTGACCGCTCCCCGGGAAGGAAGTGACCGTCTCAGGCGCTAAACCTCTCGTCCGCTTTCCCAGCCCGAGCCCTGGGCCAAATCAGATCCACGAGGCAGGAACCCGCGGCTGCCAGCTGGCGTGGGGAGGACGTGGACCAGGGCCCGGTGGGCCAGCGACAAGCCCAGTCAACTCAGCCCTGTCCCCGAAACTGGGGGCCCGGAGCGGGGGCCCCAGCGTGGGGGGGCGTTTGGCGAGGACGGGACTGGGCTGAGGGCCTAGGACTGCGCAGATGCTGGCCTGTCGCTAATTGAAACCAGGCTCCCCCAGGCTGTGCCCCCGCGGCTGTCAGGGCGGCCACGGCCCCCCGGGTGCTGGTCAGCGCGTCCTGGTCAGCGCGGGCGCGGCCGGGTCTCTAACTCGGGGGAGGGGCTCTCAGACGGCTGCCCAGTCCAGACAGACTGGGCGGGAGCCCCCGGCGGTGCCGCTGTCCCTCGTCCCCCCAACAGCAAACCCGGCTCCCGGCCCTGCCCCCCGTCGACTCGAGGTGCTGAGGCTGGTCCCCGCCGGGGTCTCTGCCAAACCGCCTAGGCCGCCTCCTGTTTGTCTGGCAAGGCCCCCCCACCCCAACAACAACGTAAACACAAACCCAACCATCAGACCAACCCCCGGCCTCCTCGCTGTTCTGGGTGCTGTCTCTCTCTTTCTTCTAAAGATTGTTTTAAACATCGATTTTAGAGAAAGGAAGGGAGGAGGAGGAGGAGAGGAGCATGGACGGGCTGCCTCCTGCACGCCTCCTACTGGGGATGCAGCCTGCAGCTCGGGCCTGTGCCCCGACTGGGAGTCAAACCCACAACCTTTCAGTGCCCAGGACGACGCCAACCAGCCGAGCGCACGGGCCAGGCTCAGGGGGATCTTTCTAGAGACGCCCCCCACGCGAGGTCTTCACACCCGACCCACTGTTCCCGTCAGGGGGTGCCCAGGCCTCCCACCCGTGGCTGAGTTCCAGCCCTCCAGCCCCTCGAAGTCCCTCACCCCCCAGCTCACTTCCCGAACCCGAGCGTCCCTCCCGAACCCCGAGAATTCCCTCCGGAACCCCGAGCGTCCCTCCCAGGCCCAACCCATGGGGCCTGGACCCCCAGGAAGAAAGGCCGCCCGACCACCGCGGCTCCTGTGTGTGTTCCTGTCGCCCCTGGAGCTCGAGGACCGGGAGGGTCCCCACATTTCCCGACGCCCATCCTGCTCTTGGGAAAGCTGGGTGGACCCTGACAGCACTGCCCGCTGTCCTCCCTCCGGCCCACAGCCCACCCCAGGGCCGGCCTTCACGGAGCTGT